>NC_134487.1:200956743-201556743 GCF_040206685.1 Ascaphus truei | reverse complement strand
GGAGGAGGCAGGGAAGGTCGAGGGGGGGGGGGAATAGGCTGCTGGGACAGGGTCAGCAGCAAGAGGCAAAGTGGGACGAGGTCAGCTAAGGACCTCCAATAAGTACGGCCGGGATTGGCTACCGGCATTTGGGCTTAAGGCCCAATGGGGGGGGGAATCCGATGGTTCAGGCATGGGCGTGCAGGGAAGGTGCGGAACCTTGTACTTGCTTAGTGTAAGCTCTACCTTAGTTTAAGAGGGGGGAAGGGAGGGGAAGGCGGGGGGAGGGGGGGAAAGGGGTCAAAGGGACGCAGGTCCCGAAACGCGTCAGAGTTACTATGTACTCCTTTTGACCACTTAGTAAACCTTTTTATATCCGATACTGGTTTGCAGCCCCCATTGTTTGCACGTTTGTGCTCCGCCACTGTACCCTATGGGACTACTCTCTGCAATTACGTCTGGAGTGACGCACCCACTAATCAAGGACTGAGCTGTGCTTCAAGGGAGTTCCTCACATTGATCGTTTGATTGGTATGTACTTTTGTTTTGCTGGGGGTCTATACAGGACCTTTATGGTATATATAGAGATCTGTGTTAGCCGTCCAGCGTAACTAGTACACTCCTATGTTTATATCATCCTAATGAGTCTCCTTAGCTCTTATACATGCTCTAATGCCTTGGTTACATATTTTAGTACTCTGAATATGCATGTATGTTCCTAGGACAGCAGAGCCCTGAATATTGGGATAATATCCCTCACCGACTACGGTCAAGCTTATAGGTTTTGGACGTGGGGAGAGGAGGGAAAACTCCTAGCATAGCCATAACATGGAGATCTTTCTGACAATCCTTAAAACCAGTGTAATAAACGTGAGAACAACTCTTAACAAGCTCAGTACATGAAAAGCATTATAACCTCTCTTTTTGTCAGTCGGTCAAGCTTATAGGTTTTGGACCTGGGAAATGGGGGGGATATGGGGGGGGTGGGGAGATAAGAGGGAGGGGGGAGGGGGAGACCTGGGTTGACAGGTAACACAACAGCACATTGCATTAATGTTTTTAGGTATCATGCTGAACATAAACGGAATACTTCCTACGCTTGCTGGTCGGGGAAGAGGGGGGGGGAGAGATGGGGCTCTTACATTTAGTGAAGTTAATATCCGAGGATCCTTATGACATTTCTATTTGATCTATGTGGCCCGCCGTGTGCCTTCCTCAGAGGGTTTGACAACGTATTTTATTACTGCAGGCAGCATCATTAGTATGGGGCCGTGCGGCCATATCTTCTGCGGCAGAAAGGGCAGGCTTATGGGCTTTGGTGCGTAAGGGGGGGAGGGGGAAGGGGGGGAGAGAAAAGGGAGTACATTATATTATAACACATACAACTTTTCTCAACTTCAACATTCATCAACTGAGGAACAGGTTTTTTTTTTTTTTACATAACTCAACTGTGGCATAGGGACGGCTTAGCACTAGATCCATGTGGCCAGCTAATCTAGACTGCCAGTTACTGTAATAGTGTCACTGCCGCTGCTTCTATTATCAAAGTCATTTGGGCTTCCTGTCTTGTGCAGGGCTCATTAGGCAGCTTCCCAGTTAACTAGTATTTCCTAGTCCGGGGGGGTGGGGAGGGTAGCAACAGTCGTGCGAACCGAGCCTGGGGTCCATAGTCCTGTACCCGGGCCTTAGACAGATTAAATTTTGCTACTTACAGTTAGTAGATCGCAGTGCTGTTGTCGGAGCATCGCGCTCCCCTCCTATCCCACCCACAAATCCCCCCGCCAACCCCTAAAGCCCAGCCGGACCTCAGCACTCTTCAACTGGCATCCGGTCAGCTGCAAAAGTTATAGTAGCTTCAGCTGTGGGTTGCCTCCGATCGTCAGGGGTCGGATTCTGAAGCTATGCGTCTGGCTGGGTCTGGTGTGGTTCTTGAGCCGTCATGTGCTCCCGTATTTGCTGTGGACTACGGTGCTTCTCATCTGTTCTTAGACTGCCTTGGCGCCGCCGTTCTCCTCGCGGGACGGGTGCTGCGTGGTTCCGCGTCCTCCCAGTGCGGTGGGTATTGTAGTTGCTCCGTTGTCCAGGAAAGCGGCGGGGTCAGACCCAGGGCTTTCACGAATGGGGCCATGTCCTCAGGGCGGCGGATGGTTAGGAATTTGCCGTCATAGCTTACCGTAAGCTTGAACGGAAAGCCCCAGCGGTACTTCACCTCCTCCCGGAGGAATGAGGTCAAGGGCTTCATTTCTCTCCTTCGGTCGACTGTTATCCGTGACAGGTCGTTGAAAATTTGGAGAGTTTCATTTTGGAAAGGTAGTGACTCTTTCCCTCTGCAGGCGGTGATGATCTTCTCCTTTACTGTATAGCTGTGTAATCTTATGATTACATCGCGTTGCCGGTTGGGATCTTCTGATCTGGGAGCTACCGCCCGGTGGGCCCTATCCATCTCTAGGTCCATGTCCTCTAGCGGGCCGCAGAGCGATGTGAACAGTTCCGCAAGATGGGGACGAAGCTGGCCAGGTAAGACCGTCTCCGGTACATTTCTTATGCGCAGATTCTGGCGCCTGTCCCTATTTTCTTGGTCTTCCTGCCCGTCTTTGAGACGGGAGATCTCCTCTCCTAGCCGGATGATTTCTTCCTCGGCTGCTATTTGTCTTTGCAGGGACTCCTCCAGTCCACCTTCCAGAGTCGTTGTCCTCTCTGTTAGGCCAGACATCTCCTGTTTAATCTCCGCTACTGCTGCTTTGATTTCTGCCTGCAGGGATGTTTGGAGCTTGACATGCATGGTGGAGAATAGGCTCTCCAGGTAGGATCGGGTGATCGGTTCCTCTATCTCCATTTCAAGAGTTGCATGGGCTTTCGTACCCATATTTAGAGCTGCTTGCGGCTCTTGTGAGCCTCGTGGTCCGCCACCCTCTTGGTTTGCTGGACTCTTCTGTGTCGGGGAGAAGAACCGTGACACCGCAGGTGCTGCGGGCTTCTTTGTGTGTTTGGACATGCTCCGATCTCTCCAAGTAATGGGGGTATGTTTTTGAGCCGTGAATTTCTGGTTTGGGAGCGTTATTTATTAAGTTTTAGCCGGTGGGTCCGCGGAGCTCCCCTCCTACACCCCCACTCCTGATGACATCATCGGAAACCCATCCCTTTAGCACATTTTTAATGGATCATCAATATTCAGTATTGTCATAGACAACTTAGGATCTGGCTGTGGTTTTTTTTTTTTAGGGAAGCTGTGTCTTTAACTGAAACGGGAGGTGCTATCTTGGATCCAGATGGAACGCAGGCTGAAACACATGAAGATAGCTCCTACTCAGAAAGCTCTTATTCAGACCACACCTCTGATCAGACCCTCTCTTCACAGTTGGGGCGCAGGCAGGCTCAGGAGGGATCAGGTAGGGCGCAAGAAGGCGGGCAGCCAATATCTTCAACTGGTTTAGCCAACAAAATAGTCAGTGGGTCCATAGAAATGGACACATCCGTTATTTCTTTTTTTAATAGATTGGATAACGATCCAATATTTCTATTGCCGGACACGTCCACCAAATGTGGACCATATCGCTTCTCTGCCCACAACCCCTCCAGCACAGATCAGACACCACAGGGTAGATTTGCTTCAGCGGCCATGGCGTGAGGTACCAATGAATACAATTTTATATATATTTTCTTTAGTTGCTGTGCATATGGAAGTTTTTGCAGCAAACTCCCATATATCCTCCCAATCATCCCTGTCAATTTCTATTTTCAAATCCGCTGCCCATTTGAGCATGCAGTCATGATCATGTGAATTGACCAAGGCCTCAAAACTGGCTTTTATTCTAGTTATCAAACCTTTTTGATAACTACCTCTCCTACATAGTGCTTCAAAACTTGTGAAGGGAGTAAATTCTAATTTTGGGGACATTTTTGGAAAAAAATTCTGATCTGTAGATATTTAAACATACTAAGGTCTGGTGCCTCATACCTAGTTAGGAACTCTTGGAAACTAGAAAGTTTTCCTTTATGCACTAGGTCGGCAACTACTCTAATATGTTTAGCTTTAATTTGGTCGAATTGTTTATAATCACAGCCTGGGGGGAAATTGGGATTATTAAAAAGCGGAGTGAGTTGCGAAACGGGAGACACAAGATTAAATTTGCCCTTAGACGGAGACCCCGCCCCCAGAGTGAGACGGATGGCAGCTTAAGCCTTGAGCTCCATCCCTCATCCCCGACAATACACTCATAAAGCAAGCAAAACGAACCTTTATCACCCCTAACTACTTTCACAATACCATTAAAACATTAGTGATGGCACCGATGCAGGCAAAAAAGAAGGAGACCTCCGCAAATATCTGGGCCGATCGAGCTCACGGAGCGTGGCAGCAACAATGGCGCCGGATTCAAATGCAGGATCAGAGTCAGAACGCGATGAAGACACAGCGGAGGGACCGGAGCAATTACCTGTCCGCCGCTGTGATTTTGAGAGGTTGTATAGAGACATGAAAGCCCTTATACACCTGGAAATGCAGGACTTAAAAAAGGAGGTGCAGGGGCTCGTGAGTGCACCGGAGCCCTGGAAGAGAAAGTCAGCACCAATACAAAACTGATTAAAAAAGCTGACAAACGATCCACATACTTATAAGCACAACTTTCGGAATTGGCTGACAGACAGGAAGATGCGGAGAACAGGGACCGCAGGAATAACATTAGGGTACGGGGGATCCCTGAAACCGTCACCAATGTGGAGGATTTCATCTCAAGATGGATGGCGGAGTTACTCCCTGACTGCCCACCCAATGAAAGAATAATGGATCGCTGTCATCGTGCCCTAAGAAGCAAACCAGCAGCAACAGAGCAGCCGAGAGATGTAATAGCCCGGCTGCACCATTATCGCACCAGAGATGCTATCCTACAGAAGGCCAGAGTGGCAGAAGCCTGCAGATTCGAGGAGATCACAATGCAACTCTTCCAAGATTTCTCACCGCTTACCCTGGCCAGGAGAAGGAAACTCCAACCCATCACCCGCACACCGAGGGACAGAGCCATCAGATATAGGTGGACCTTTCCGTTTGGCCTGCTGGTCATCCGCAACGGAAGGGCCATCTCCATGAAGGAGATAGAAGAGGGAGCTGAGTTCCTACAAAAACTAGGGATCAAGGAGAACTCACCCACGAACCCTAGAGGAGAAAAGCCCAGAGAAACGGATTGGCAAGTGGTGGGGGCTGTGGGCGAAAGCCGGGAAGCTCTCACATGAGCTCGCTTAAAGTCTCGTATCTTGAAGTTACCTCATGGTTAGAGGCTAGTTAATAAAGTTATATGTTGCTCCTGAACTGTCTCCCCCCTTGATTAACCCCGAGTGTGACGAACAAGGAGCTGGCTGCTTACGTGGCTATAGCCGGACTCAACGCTACACGTTATGGGACCCTGCAACCCTCCAAGGCATTCCTGCAAGAAACACCAACTAAAAAGTGGAAAATCGTACCTGCATACATCATGGCGGCGGGCGGTGGAACGCAAGCTGCCCATCATGGCGGAAGAGCTCGATGGAGTCCACGAGGCGGCTTCACGGAAGTGCTGCAAGTTTCGGCGGGAGAGCTAGCGGAGTGGCGACCTTCCTCGCGGGCTTCAGGTGAGAAAATGGCGTTCCCCGGAACAGCGTCACCGGAAGTGTGCTGGGCGCCATCTTGTAGGAGGCTAAAGAGAGATTACCGCTGACGTCATCTCGGAGCGCCGAACACCATCTAGTCTCGCGAGAAGAGACTCTGACTCATAAACCGGGTAAGGAAGAGGATAAAGTACCAGGAATGCAGCAGAGGGACAACTCTACCTGATGGCGGAGGAAGAAGAGAAGGCGTGGACAACATCCTACAGCGATCCGGAAGTAGGGCCCACGAACCACCACGTTGCAAGCAAGCAAGGCCCATCATGCAAGCAGCGGAGTAGCGGAGATAATAAACACTGTCCCCAGGCAAATGTAGCTGTGTGCCCATTCATTCCCCTGGGGCTAATCCCCCCACCCAAAGACACGATACCAAATTGGGGGTGTTGGGAGGGTCATAAAGCCACACTAGCTTATTAAAGTGGCAGTCCCCCTTGAAAAACAAAAAAAAAAAGGGGGAGAAAAAAAAAAGGGGGGAATAAAAACAAATATATAAAGAAAAGACTCGGGACCGAGAAGGGGGGGGGGGAGAAAAAGTTGCAGTATCTCAGTTAAACTGCCAAAAGAAGGGTTCTGTTTTTCTGTTTGTTCATTTATCTATATTATCTATAATGAAGATGAATCACCTAATGTTGTCGGGGGGAGGGTGGAGTGCCCTCCAGTCTCAACGAGGGCATGAGCCTCCACATGGGAGCGGGGGGGAACTCCGTCCGGCGGCCCATGAAAGTCCTCACTGAACCAGCAACGAGGAGCGGTAGAGGGGGATGGAGGTCCATCCCGGACTACGCTCGTGCTGTACGTTTAGGAGAGGCAGAGAAGGCACTTGGGGAGGACTGGTCTCGCCCTATTGCCGGATGTGCTAATTTTGTGTTTTTATGTTTCGTTACATGTGTTTATCTGTTCCCCCAGTGTACTTTCCCTTGTTCTTCCTGGCTGCAGTCCGAATCCTCGGAAAGAAATAGAAGATTCTCGACGCTGACACCATGGGCTCGGACGGTTGATTACAAACGAGTAAAGGTTTGGAAATACACTCATGAGTAAAGAGATCACTATTATTTCACACAATGTGAAAGGCTTTAACAGTCCAGGGAAGCGCAGGCTAGCTATGGCGGACTATAAGAAAACAGACCCTGACATAATTCTATTACAAGAAACACACTTTTCGAAATCCAGTTCCCCGAAATATATTGACTATAGGTTTAGGAATTGGTTCTCA
Source organism: Ascaphus truei (assembly GCF_040206685.1). Lineage (NCBI taxonomy): Eukaryota > Metazoa > Chordata > Amphibia > Anura > Ascaphidae > Ascaphus > Ascaphus truei. Next base: position 201,549,914 of record NC_134487.1, on the reverse strand, counting down.
GCTTCATCCAACAAAAAAAAAAGAGGAGTAGCCATTCTACTACATAACCGTTTGCCCTTTGCGATTAAGACCATTAAAAAAGACAACAACGGCCGATTTCTGATTATAAGCGGCGAAATAAGAGGTCAGCCGATCACATTGGCAAACGTTTATGCTCCAAGTGAAGGCACAGAGGCTTTCCTGGAAAGGTTCTTCTCCATCCTCCAGAGGATGGCACAGGGATGCGTAATACTAGGGGGCGACTTTAATCAGACACTAGATCCAGTAATGGATAGATGCACCCCGAGCGGTAAAGCTAACTCAAAGGTTAGACAAACCTGGAATAGAGGGCTGAGAACTAATAATCTTTTAGATATATGGCGGGAACAGCACCGCCAGGACAAAGGATTTACATTTTACTCCCACCCGCATGACAGATATAGTAGGATAGACTACCTCTTTGTATCCAGTAGAATGGTTTCACAGATCTCCCACTCGGGCATCCACGATATTTCGTGGTCCGATCATGCACCGATAGAGCTGCGGTGCTCCGATTTTATTCTGGACAGACCAGGAGCGAACTGGAAACTTAATGAAGTTTTACTAAAAATCCCCGAAATTGCACAAAATGTGGGGGATAGAATCAGGGAATATTTTCAGGAGAATATGGGAAGTGTGACTTCGCAGGCTACCCTATGGGAAGCCCATAAGGCGACTCTGAGAGGAGAGCTCATAAGGATTGCAAGCAGGCGAAAGAGGGAGAAGGACAAAAAATCAATCTAGTTACAGAAGGAATTGGCAGTCCTCTCAGCTCGACATAAAAATAACAAAGATGGAATGACCCTTAAGGAGTTGCTAGACACCAAAACCAAACTTAATATCTTGCTGACCTCCCGTACTGAAAAGGAGCTGACATGGTCTATAGTTTATGACATACGAGAAAGAAACCACAGACGGGTTCATAACCCTGATGACTCATTATGGGAAGTATTTTTGTACTATGAATTATTTATTCCAGGAGAGGTTTATACAACAAATTGGGAACTGCTTAATTTTGGACACTTAACACACACAAGTTCTTATTTCGCAAGGGTACAGGTTGCTCAACCATTTCAGTACATGTCTGAAATGTGATCGTGAATTTTTCATCAGCACTAGAAGATGTGTTGATAGAGGTTATTTAATTTGTGATGACATTATACAGCACATGCCTTGCAATGATCAAATGCAAGGTAGCAACTGTCCGATAATGCAACACATTAATTCACAGCTTAGATAATGGGAGTTACATAGTATTATCTACAGAAGAGGATTGCGATATTCCTCCTTTTCAGGCATCACTTGTCACGGTTAATGGGAGTATACAGTGTTATGGTACTACACTTATTCCACCTCTGTTACATCAGACACTCACATCTGGAGTACATTTCCAGGTACCAGCTATCACACTGATCCTTCCTCACATGACAGCCTATTTGGCACATTTAAAGAAAATGAAGGTTACTATAGGGTTCACACATGATATAGTACATACCCTTTTACAGAGAGTTCACAGTGAATTACTACGTGTTGATTTACACCCGGGTGATTTTCCCCAGTGGTTGACTACACTAGGTGAATCATTGAAAACTTTTTGGCCAATGACAGGTAATTTTTTGACAAAAATAGGCACTAGCCTACAAACTACTGGTAAAAGTATTTTTAGTGGACTAGGAAATGCGTTTGGAATCCTAGGTTATTTGAAACCACTATTGTTTTTTATTTTAAGGATAATAATCCTTGTTATTTTGCTTCGTATTTTCTCTTTTCTTCCGAAGATGAAGAGGCGTTCAGCTTAATCACATTTTGCTTTCTAGCATATATTCTTATATTTTTACCTAGATACTAATATACTGTTTTAAGCACACAGGTCAAATCTAACCTGCTGCAGTATGCTTTGTTGCAAGGACACAGACGAAAAGAAAGATACTTCACAAATCTTGCGTCTACCACGGTCCTATCAAATTTCCATGAGGATGTACTTAGATGAACTGGTTTTACCACATTGGAAACCACGCAAAGTGCATGCAGTTCACAACACGATGATAGACTTTATGTATCAGAACTCTCTTGCTTCCTCAGGACCGTTTTCAGTTTTAACACCTAATGGGACATTGCTACCGCGTAGCTTGCTAATGTTATGTAATTTTTGGCAAGTGAAATCTTTGCTATCTCTTGGTGATCAACCCAACTTCAAGTGTAGAGACATTCACCGTCAAATATTTCAAATGTCTTTTTATACAATTGAAGAAGGTCATATCAGCATTGTTAGCCACGGGTCATATAATTGTACCACTTTGTTTGCATGTTCAGGTAATAAACATCAACATTGTTTTGGGGCCCGTTGGGATACTACGCTTTTAAGTATGTACGAACGTCAACATCAACCCGCTTTACAATTGGGTGATTTTTACAAATTGATACCTTCCCATCGTGGAATAACTTGTGCACATATGCGCAGTTGTGGGTGTTTTGGCGATCAATCACATACTCCTGTGAGTTCAAGCTCATCAACATCAGAGAGCGGTGACACTGTCTTCCAAAAGTACACATAATGAATATTTTCTGCTTTGATAGTTTTTCTGCATTTGCAAACATATGATAATTATGTGTAGGAGAGGGTGTTATGGATTACAGGTATTTTCTGGCATATAACGCATAATGAATACAGGTCACAGGTACATATATACATAGTATCATTATAAGGCCTAGTATAGCTTAGAGTATACTATTAAAATCCTGTTTTTTCTTGTCTTAGAAATAATAGCTTGTTTTGCTCAGAAGTGGCAGGATATTGGGACAGGTTACATAGACATAAAAGGGGAACTAACACCGGTAAACAGGCCGTGGTTTAACGGTAACTTACGACATATATCATACGTCACTAACTGTAAATTCTGATGGTAAACATCATACGTCACAAACCACAGAGCATGGACACATGACACGTGTCACACGTACGCAGCAAACAATGAACACTATAATAGGTTTGCACGACTCCATGTTAAACCAGAACCGAACTTAGGTGTGAAGTCACACAGATGAGACTTGAGCTGGGACTGGCTGACCTATCGTAATATCTTTTGGTTTGTGAGTATTGACAATGCATATATAGTTATAATCTCTGCATAGTTAGGAATGGATTGGTAACATACTGTAACTGCTAGCCATCAGCTTATAAGAAGCTTGTTGTGATATTTCTGAATATTTTTGTGATACAATAAATGATAAACCTTATCTTATACAAACTCTAAGTGACCTTTCTTTATAATAATCTCACAATACTCTCCATAATATTATTAATATGTGAGAGTGTGGCCGAGACTTTGCAAATACGACATTGTGGTCGGTGCTCTCTGCTTAGTGCAGGACATAACTCACCATAAGGCGATACTTGAAAAAGGAAGGCAGGCTGAGCCCAGATTAACCTCCCGTGCTGAAAAGGAGCTGACATGGTCTAAGCGGAAATTTTTTGAGAAAGCAAACAGGCCAGATACCCTACTTGCCAACAAATTACGAGACAAAAACCACGTCTCCCAAATTCAGATAATTCGAACAGAACAGGGGGATCTGACCTCTGACCCCAAAAAAATAGTTTATGAATTTAAAACTTATTATGAAACCCTATATGATGGGGCGAAGGTGGCACACACGCCAACCACAAAAGCACGACTAAAGACGTTCTTAACAGAGGCTCAATTGCCTAAAGTGACCAGAGAGGAGAGGGCAGACTTTACTATCGAGGAACTCCTAGAGGTAATGAAGTCATTAAAAGCAGCCAAGGCCCCAGGCCCAGATGGCTTTTCCAATCTCTATTATAAGAAATTTCGCAAAATATTAGCTCCTCATCTACTAAAACTGTGTAATTCTTTCCTGGATGGTGCCCCTATCCCGAGCTCGATGCTCCAGGCGTCTATCTCAGTAATCCACAAACAAGGAAAAGACCCAGCGGACTGTAAAAGCTATAGGCCCATCTCTTTAATAAACTCTGATACAAAAATCTTTTCCAAACTTTTAGCTAACCGCCTTAACCAGGTGTTGTCCAAGTTGGTCCATCCTGAACAAGTGGGGTTCATATGTGGTCGACAAGCAGCTGATAACACCAGCCGGATTATAGATTTGATTGATCTGGCGCAAAAAAAACATATCCCGTCTATGGTGCTTAGTTTAGATGCAGAAAAAGCGTTCGACAGAATTGATTGGCCCTACTTGAGGGAGACGCTGGGAGCGTTCGGCTTGGGTGGGAGAATGATAGAGGCAATTCTCGCTCTGTATCGGGGACCGACGGTGAAGGTCAGGCACCAGGGCTTCCCCTCGGATGAATTCCTGATTAAGAGCGGCACCAGGCAAGGCTGTCCTCTGTCACCCCTTCTCTTTGCGCTATGCATCGAACCCCTAGCGGCGCACATCCGCCTCAGCCCGAATATAGCAGGAATCCAAATTAGTGACCAGCCACATAAGGTGGCCCTGTACGCTGATGACGTGATACTCACGTTATCACAGCCCCTCACCTCTCTGCCGAACGTCTTTCAATTGCTAGGGGAATTTAATGCGATATCTGGGTTCAAGATTAACCAGGCAAAATCAGAAGCCCTAAATATCAACTTACCTAAGGCCACCGAGAAACTGATCACGGTGAACTTTGAATTCAAATGGCAAACCTCCTCCATAAAATATTTAGGGATAAATATCACGAAGCAATCAGGCACTCTTTATAAGGCGAATTACCCCAGACTAATACGGACACTGAAGGAAGATCTACGGAAATGGGCAGGGTACAACATATCCTGGATTGGCAGGATTCAGTCTCTAAAAATGAATCTCCTTCCCAGAATTCTGTACCTATTTCAGACTCTTCCGGTCCCTATAATCAGGGAAGAGATCCTTCGGTTACAGTCCGCAATGGTGAAGTTTGTCTGGGGTAATAAAACCCCCCGCATCAAAACTAGCACACTAATTCGGCCCACAACAAGAGGTGGATTAGCGGTACCTTACCTGTTATCATACTTCAGAGCGGCCCAATTGACCCAAATTATCCAGTGGCACACCCACCCTAGTCGGAGGCGATGGGTGGAACTGGAGGCGGCCTGCTGTGCCCCGGTGGCATTGCAGGACCTGATCTGGCTCCCAAATAAGGTTCGCAAGGACTTCAAACTCCCGCTCCCCGCGATTGCCAGCTCTTTGGCAGTATGGGACAAAAGCAAATATAAGCACGTATTAATGAGACAACACTCCTTGATGACCCCAATTTTGGGAAACCCTGATTTCGCTCCGGGCCTGCAGAAGAAAGATTTCACTATATGGACACAGAAGGGCTACACTCGCCTTTTACACCTGGAGGGTAGAATATCTATCAAACCGTTTGAGCAAATTAAGTCTGAAAAATCAGTTCCAAATTCAGAATTTTTTAGATACCTCCAGCTAAGAGCTTTCTATGATAAATTTCCCATTCGAGCTCAACGCACTAATTTTGAACAGCTCTGTTCTACTGGAACAGGAACCAAGTGACTTATCTCTACGATGTACAAAGCGGTAGTCTGTCCGACTCCTGACGCCGACGTGACACTAAAATATAAGAATAGATGGGAAAGAGATCTGGGGGACACACTAGAGGACGAGGACTGGGACTATATTGTCTTGGCGGCAGCTAAGAGCTCAATCTGCACGACATTGAAGGAGAACGCGTAAAAGGTCCTGATGAGGTGGTATTTGACCCCATTACGATTATCAAAGTTTGTCAGGGGCTACCCTCCATTGTGCCCTAAACAATGTGGGGAGCAGGCAGACTTGCTGCACATGCTGTGGGGTTGCACCAAGATACTCCCAATCTGGGAAGATATCAGAAATTGGCTCCAGAGAATTCTCGATTGCGCGATCCCTTTGGACCGACCCCTGGTTGTTTCTGCTGGCCAGACGCACCCCGGGGTTAAACAGGTCGGAGCACAAATTAATTGCACATTTTGCAACTGCCCTGAGGTGCGAAATAGCATCATTGTGGAAGCAGCCCGAATTGCCAAATATCCCAAAAATCAGAAATAGAATTTGGCATGTTTGCCGGATGGAACAGTTAACGAGTCTGGTTAAAGACACCGGCACAAACTTTCTAAAAGTCTGGGCTCCATGGTTAGCCCTGAACGATATCCCAGGGGTCAATGCCTCCAATATACTGCTTTAATAGCTCTAGACGCGTTCTCCTTGGATGAGTGTGGCTGACGGGGAGACATAGAATACAGACAGCGGAGAGGGACAATTAAATTCGGTAGTAGAGTGAGTGAGCAGGGTTAAGTGTACACATCCGCGGACGTACGCAAACATTAAGATAGAAGCTAGCCCGAGATCTGGCGGACCTGAAGTCTCCAAAAAGAGCCCAGATGATTCGGAGCCTTTCTGTGGCAGCAATCTCCAAAACGAGCCTAGATGATTCGCAGCCTTTCTGTGGCAGCCTCACCCCTCCCCCCCCCCCCACTCCTCCCCCCTCCCTACTTCTTCCCTGGTGTATTCTGGTTGTAAGTCTGGTCGGTCTGTGCGTATCCCCGGTATGTCTTTTGTGAGTCCAAATACAAAATGAGTTGACATGTGTACTGTTATATACGACAATGGGTTGGTAGATTATGTGATGATTGTACCATAAACTCAATAAAAACTTTTTTGGTTGAAAAAAAAAATTTGCCCTTAGACTTGCTCCAAATCTCCCAGGTAAATCTCGTCGGATCTAGCTCAAACATTTTGGCGTACACCTCCTTATCCAGTGCCCATAGGGACACTGGCAGAGAAGACGTTCTAGCATATTGGGATTCTATGGCTAACCAACAATATTGTGTTGGATCAGCGTGCCACATCACCACCTGCCTTAGTTGGGCAGCTTGGTAGTATTTCGAGATATCTGGGACACCCAAACCTCCTCTTGTCTTTAAAGCCATCATCACAGATCTAGCTGTTCTAGGCCTTTTACCTTGCCAAATAAAATTAAATATTCTATTTGGGAAATTTTTCAGTTCGGATCCTGGTATCCGGACTGGGAGAGTCTGGAAATGATATAATAACCTAGGGAGTATATTCATCTTGACTGATACTATTCTCCCAATCCATGACACCTGATATCCTTCCCACTTTGCCAGATCCCTTTTAATCTTATCAAACAATGGTGGATAGTTGCCTTGATATAGGGAGTGGTAGTTCCTAGACACATTTACTCCCAGATATGTAATATGTGAGGAACTCCATGTGTAGCTGAAATTCAGTTTTGGTAATTTTATCTCTGGATCTGAAAGATTCAGATTAAAAGACTGTGACTTGTCGCTGTTCATTTTATATCCAGAGATTTTTCCAAAGTCTGATAGCGCCTTTTGGAGGTTGGGTAAAGAAGTCTGAGGGCTTGCTAAAGTCAGAATAATATCGTCTGCGAATAATGAGATTTTATCATTTGTTTTCCCAATCACTATATACCATGTATATTACTATTTGCTCTTATTTTAGCAGCCAATGGCTCAATCGTTAGAGCGAAGAGAGGAGGAGATAATGGGTACCCATGTCTCGTACCATTTAAAAAAAAAAAAAAAATTCCCCAAACATTTTTATTAGGCATAATCATCTTTACAGACATTGGTTTTACATTATCAGTGTTGGCCTAATACAGTTGTATTTTCCTTGTTCATGTGGTTTTACATTATCAGTGTTGGCCTAATACAGTTGTATTTTCCTTGTTCATGTGGGGGGAGAGAGAAAGAAAGGAAAGATCCCCTAAGGCCACGTCATGGTCTCTGGGGTGTGGAAAAAGAAAGAGAGGAGGGGGGGGGGGGGGAGAGAGGGAGTCATTCCACCCTCGTCCGGCCGGGTCCCGGCATCCATCCTTCACGGCTCTACTGTGGTTCAGATCCGTCTGGGGTTGTATCCTGATTTGGTTCGGATTAATGGGTTAACCAGGGTTCCCAGATTTTATAGAAACCTTCAGTTGAGCAGTTCAAGAAGGCCGTGAGTTTTTCCAAACTCATAACATCGTTAACTCTTTTTTTCACTAGCTGTTTGGTGGGGGGCGCTATCTTCTTCTTCCAAGAGTATGCGACTGAACACCTTGCTGCTGTTAGAATAAAGGAGATTAATTTCCATACTGGGCGATCGATGTCCTCTATCGGCCTGCCCAGTAGGAAGGTCAGTGGATCTATAGGAATTGTGAGGCCTGTGACCTCTTTTATCAAATCTTGTACCGTAAGCCAGTATTTCTGAATTTCTGGACATGACCACCAGATATGGGCCATGTCCCCTCTATGTCCACAGCCTCTCCAGCATAGATCTGAGGCCAGAGGGTAGATTTGTTTTAACCTCACTGGGGTAAGATACCAATGATACATTATTTTATAGATGTTTTCCTTCACCGTGGTACAGATGGAAGTTCCTGAGGCCGCGTCTCATATTTCCTCCCAGTCCTCTCTGTCAATAACTATGTCCAATTCCGCTTCCCATTTAAGCATATAGTCGTGAGCGGTAGAGTTATCCGGATTCTCCATGCCGGCATATATTTGTGTTATTAGACCTTTTTGATGTACTCCTTCGCGACAGAGTTTCTCAAATTTTGTGAGAGGGGGGAATTTCAATGATGGGGACATTTTTTTGTAGAAAGTGTCGAATTTGGAGAAACTTAAATGTATCCAGGTGGGGTAATTTTAATTTGGTTCGCAATTCTTGGAGACTCAGGAACTGTCCATCGCTCAGCAGGTCCGCGATCGCTCTGATCCCCATTGTTTTAAATAGGTCGAATTGTTGGGTTTCACACCCTGGTGGGAATTTAGGGTTGTCAAATATTGGAATGAGCTGAGAGCAAGGGGACGAGAGTAAGAATTTAGTTTTAGTTTTTGCCCATATGTCCTAAGTATGTTTCATTGCCCCCAGCCCGAATTTGGGCGCCATGTCATTTCCCCTGTCACCGCTCCAGAGAAAAGCTGGTAGAGAAGGCGTTCTGGAGTAATGAGATTCAATTGCTAGCCAACATAGCTTGTCCGGGTCCGAGTTTCACATTACCGCCTGTTTTAATTGGGCTGCTTGGTAATATCTATTAATGTCTGGGACCCCCAGTCCTCCTTTTGTCCTAGACGCCATGAGAACCGACCTAGCTACCCGGGGTCTCCTTCCGTTCCAAATAAATTGGAGGATTTTATTTTGGATAGTTTTTCATTCAGAACCAGGAACATGGATCGGGAGCGTCTGGAAATAATATAATAATCGGGGGAGTATATTCATTTTAACTGAGATCATTCTCCCGATCCATGAGATCTGGTATTTTTCCCATTTATCCAGATCTTTTTTAATTTTCCTAAATAGGTTGGGATAATTATTTTGGTATAGGGAGCAATAGTGCCTCGATACATGTACTCCCAGGTATTTGATGTATATAGGGCTCCACTTATAATTAAAGTTTGATTTCAATTTCCTCATCTCTGGTTCTGATAGATTTAAGTTGAGGGCTTCTGACTTATCACTGTTACTTTTGTATCCTGATATTTTGCCAAATTCCTTTAATTCTTTGTGTAAGTTGGGAAGGGAGATCTGGGTCTGCGTTAATGTTAATATGATATCGTCTGCGAACAATGAGACTTTATAGTTTATTCCGCCAATTGGTACCCCCTTTATATTTATATTGTCTCGTATTTTAGACGCTAGTGGTTCGATTGTTAGGGCGAAGAGGAGAGGGGACAAAGGGCATCCCTGTCTCGTTCCATTTTTAATTTCAATTTTTTTTGCTGTACCCCGCGGGAGTTTCACCACTGCAGACGGGCAGCAGTACAGCGCTCGGACTCCCGCTAGATACGCATCTTTTAAGCCGAATTTCTGCATTGTTTTGTCAAGAAATAGCCAATCAATTCTATCAAACGTCTTCTCTGCGTCCAGGCTTAACAGAACCGCTTTGGTAGCTGTGAGATGGGCATGATCAACTATATTTATAATTTTGCGGGTGTTGTCTGAGGCTTGTCTGCCAGATACAAACCCCACCTGGTCGTTGTGAATTAATCTCGGTAGGATGGGATTCAGTCTATTTGCCAGGATTTTGCTGTATAGCTTAAGATCGTTATTTAGTAGGTAGATTAGTCGGTAGCTCCCACATAGTAGTGGGTCCCTACCCTCTTTGTGGATGATGGCGAGATTGGCCTGGGTCATTGATGGGGGGATTGGGCTGCCCTCCATGAATGAATTGAATAAGCTGAGTAGGTGTTTAGTTAGGATCGGGGAGAATCTTTTGTAATAAACATTGGAGAAGCCGTCGGGGCAAGGGGCTATTGAGATTTTTAATGTTTTTATTGCGTCCGCCAGCTCTTTTTGGGTAATTTTTGCGTTAAGCATTTGATTCTCCTCCTCTGTCAGTGTTGGTAGGAGGCAATCGGACAGGTAATTACTAATAGGTTCAGTGGCTGGTTTCCCCGTGTTCCCACCCTGAGCCTTGAGGTAATAAAGTTTAATATAAAATGCGGTAAATTCCTCCGCTATTTTCTGTTTGTTATAGATTATTTCTCACGATTCATTTTTTATCGCTGTGATCTGGGAACGCTTCTGTATACCTCTTAGTTTGCTCGCCAAAAGTCTGTCAGCCTTATTGCCCTTGTCATAGTATTTCTGACTAGTCCATGTAAGAGCTTTTTCTACTTCTTCCATTTGGGCTTGTTTTAGCTCATTCCTGGCTGCGGTCAAGGTTTTATAAATCTTTTTCGAGGGGTTGGGTTTGTGCTGTTGTTCCAGCTTAATTATTTTAGTTGTAACAACTAGTGACATACCGCTCACCTCAATATTGAATACCAACTCTATGATATCAGCTGGGGCAAAGGGGATAGGGATGACAGACATACATATATAAGGAGACAAAGGATGCTCCTAAAAATATCCCACTTTAATGCACAGCAAAGCTTAAAATAGTCCACAGGTATAGTAACCCACTAGAGTAATGGTAAGGCTACAAGGGTACAATTAAGTAACCGCTCCCAACACTGTGGGAGGACAATTACCACTAAAATGCCCTAGGGCAAAAATAATAAATGATTTATTGATATTCAGAAGTCGACGCAGTAACACACACTCAAAATAACCATAAAAACAATTAAAACATAAATCACGGGTGAGGCAGGGTAAGGGGATATTATTATAAGGTGAATTCCCAAATATTAGTGTATGTCCCCTTACCAGTACCAGGTGGTAGTGTGAGACACAATGGTAAATACAAATGATAGGCAATAGAGAATGCTAGAGCCTCTGGTCTCAGGGTATGGTGGAGGTTGCACTAATCATTGCATGCTGTGATTGATCTGCTCAGTATCAATAGTTGGATATCACACTGACAGTAGGTAGTGATGCATGCAGAGTAGTGAATGCAAATAAATGTGCCACTGTCATATACCACAAAACCTATATAGGTACTAGGTCACACGATCAATGATTCAGTAAATCATTAGTGCACATTATACCACATTATATAAATGAACCGCGGCATGTGCATCAAAAACCGGACCTGATTTATGCATAAACTACCTCTGCTAGGCAGTTAACAACTCGAACAACCCCACACAAACTACCAGGAACAGTCTCACCCGTGACTCCTCCTACACGACGTCAACGTGGTGACGTCATGCCGATGATCGTTTCGCGCATAAGGGGCTGGCGCTTTCTCAAGGTTCAGGTATCCAACTATTGATACTGAGCAGATCAATCACAGCATGCAATGATTAGTGCAACCTCCACCATACCCTGAGACCAGAGGCTCTAGCATTCTCTATTGCCTATCATTTGTATTTACCATTGTGTCTCACACTACCACCTGGTACTGGTAAGGGGACATACACTAATATTTGGGAATTCACCTTATAATAATATCCCCTTACCCTGCCTCACCCGTGATTTATGTTTTAATTGTTTTTATGGTTATTTTGAGTGTGTTACTTCGTTGACTTCAGAATATTAATAAATCATTTATTATTTTTGCCCTAGGGCATTTTAGTGGTAATTGTCCTCCCACAGTGTTGGGAGCGGTTACTTAATTGTACCCTTATAGCCTTACCATTACTTTAGTGGGTTACTATACCTGTGGACTATTTTCGGCTTTGCTGTGCATTAAAGTGGGATCTTTTTAGGAGCATCCTTTGTCTCCTTATATATGTATAATTATTTTAGTTGTCAGATCTGTTATTAATTTCACCTTGGCCTTTCTGTGGGATGCAATTGAAATAAAAGTTCCCGTAATTGCTGCCCTATGGGCTTCCCACAGAACCGTCGGAGAGTCTACTATGCCCCAGTTGAGAGCGAAGTACTCCCTAAGAGCCTTTTTACTTTCTTTTTCTACCTCCGGGTGGTTCAGTAGGTAGTCGTTCAGCTTCCAATTGTAGGCGGTTAATTTATGAAATGGGGTGGATAGGGTTAATGTGATGGGGGCGTGATCTGACCATGTAATGGGGCCTAAGTCCGAATTTGTGCAGGCTTCCAGGATATATTTGATAGCAAAAAAATAGTCTATACAAGAGTCTGACTGGTGGGGTGCGGAATAGAATGTGTAATCTTTTTGGCCCTGGTGTTGGATTCTCCAGATGTCCATTAAGGAATATTCCTTGGTGATCGTTTTAAATTGTTTCTCCATCCTCTGAGGTGGAGCTCTGTGTTGGCCTTGTTGGCCTGAGGTTCTGTCCTCCGCAGAGTTTATGGCCATATTAAAGTCTCCGCCCACAATCAACGAAGATAGGTAGGTAGGGTCAACCTTTTCTAACACTGCTTTCAGGAATTCCGTTTGATTATCATTTGGTGCGTAGATGTTGATCAGACGACCGGCGAGCCAGCCAGTGAGCCATATACCATTAGAAATCTACCCTCTGGGTCTGAAGTGGTTTTGGTGATATTGAATGGGGTTCCTTGTCGGAGCAGGATCGCTACTCCCCGCTTTTTACTGTTAAATGACGAGAAGAAACCCGTAGGGAATACATTGCTAATCAATTTGGGCAGCTCTTGGGATGTAAAGTGCGTCTCTTGGAGGAAGATGATATCTCCCTTGGACTTTTTCATCTCTTGGAGCGCCAGTCGTCTTTTTCTATTATTATTCAGGCCCTTTACGTTTAGTGATACAAGTTTAATTGCGGACTGACTAGCCATTTGGGCGAGAGAGTTTAGTGTCCATCGGGGTCTCGCCCTTCCCACCGGGGAGATCCTGGTTCGTTGGTTCAGAGAACCTTTTTAACGCTTCTTGATGGTGCTGTTTGAGTATGGGTGTCAGGCCCGCCCGACGAGGGGTTGGGTGGGAGGAGGGCAGGGAAGGTCGAGAGGGGGGGGGGGAAATAGGCTGCTGGGACAGGGTCAGCAGCAAGAGGCAAAGTGGGACGAGGTCAGCTAAGGACCTCCAATAAGTACGGCCGGGATTGGCTACCGGCATTTGGGCTTAAGGCCCAATGGGGGGGGGGAATCCGATGGTTCAGGCATGGGCGTGCAGGGAAGGTGCGGACCCTTGTACTTGCTTAGTGTAAGCTCTACCTTAGTTTAAGAGGGGGGGGAAGGCGGAGGGAGGGAAGGGAAATGGGAGGGGGGGAAAGGGGTCAAAGGGACGCAGGTCCCGAAACGCGTCAGAGTTACTATGTACTCCTTTTGACCACTTAATAAACCTTTTTATATCCGATACTGGTTTGCAGCCCCCATTGTTTGCACGGTTGTGCTCCGCCACTGTACCCTATGGGACTACTCTCTGCAATTACGTCTGGCGTGACGCACCCACTAATCAAGGACTGAGCTGTGCTTCAAGGGAGTTCCTCACATTGATCGTTTGATTGGTATGTACTTTTGTTTTGCTGGGGGTCTATACAGGACCTTTATGGTATATATAGAGATCTGTGTTAGCCGTCCAGCGTAACTAGTACACTCCTATGTTTATATCATCCTAATGAGTCTCCTTAGCTCTTATACATGCTCTAATGCCTTGGTTACATATTTTATTACTCTGAATATGCATGTATGTTCCTAGGACAGCAGAGCCCTGAATATTGGGATAATATCCCTCACCCACTACGGTCAAGCTTATAGGTTTTGGACATTGGGAAGGCGTGGGGAGGGGAGGGAAAACTCCTAGCATAGCCATAACATGGAGATCTTTCTGACAATCCTTAAAACCAGTGTAAGAAAGTGAGAACAACTCTTAACAAGCTCAGTACATGAAAAGCATTATAACCTCTCTTTTTGTCAGTCGGTCAAGCTTATAGGTTTTGGACCTGGGAAAAGGGGGGGAGATGGGGGGGGGGGGAGATAAGAGGGAGGGGGAGGGGGAGACCTGGGTTGACAGGTAACACAACAGCACATTGCATTAATGTTTTTAGGTATCATGCTGAACATAAACGGAATACTTCCTACGCTTGCTGGTCGGGGAAGAGGGGGGGGGAGAGATGGGGCTCTTACATTTAGTGAAGTTAATATCCGAGGATCCTTATGACATTTCTATTTGATCTATGTGGCCCGCCGTGTGCCTTCCTCAGAGGGTTTGACAACGTATTTTATTACTGCAGGCAGCATCATTAGTATGGGGCCGTGCGGCCATATCTTCTGCGGCGGAAGGGCAGGCTTATGGGCTTTGGTGCGTGAGGGGGGGAGGGGGAAGGGGGGGAGAGAAAAGGGAGTACATTATATTATAACACATACAACTTTTCTCAACTTCAACATTCATCAACTGAGGAACAGGTTTTTTTTTTTTTTTTTTACATAACTCAACTGTGGCATAGGGACGGCTTAGCACTAGATCCATGTGGCCAGCTAATCTAGACTGCCAGTTACTGTAATAGTGTCACTGCCGCTGCTTCCATTATCGAAGTCATTTGGACTTCCTGTCTTGTGCAGGGCTCATTAGGCAGCTTCCCAGTTAACTAGTATTTCCTAGTCCGGGGGGGGGGGTGGGGAGGGTAGCAACAGTCGTGCGAACCGAGCCTGGGGTCCATAGTCCTGTACCCGGGCCTTAGACAGATTACATTTTTCTACTTACAGTTAGTAGATCGCAGTGCTGTTGTCGGAGCATCGCGCTCCCCTCCTATCCCACCCACAAATCCCCCCGCCAACCCCTATAGCCCAGCCGGACCTCAGCACTCTTCAACTGCCATTCGGTCAGCGGCGAAAGTTATAGTAGCTTCAGCTGTGGGTTGCCTCCGATCGTCAGGGGTCGGATTCTGAAGCTATGCGTCTGGCTGGGTCTGGTGTGGTTCTTGAGCCGTCATGTGCTCCCGTCTTCGCTGTGTACTACAGGGCTTCTCATCTGTTCTTAGACTGCCTTGGCGCCGCCGTTCTCCTCGCGGGATGGGTGCTGCGTGGTTCCGCGTCCTCCCGGTGCGGTGGGTCTTGTAGTTGCTCCGTTGTCCAGGAAAGCGAACGAATGGGGCCATGTCCTCAGGGCGGTGGATGGTTAGGAATTTGCCGTCATAGCTTACCATAAGCTTGAACGGAAAGCCCCAGCAGTACTTCACCTCCTCCCGGAGGAATGAGGTCAAGGGCTTCATTTCTCTCCTTCGGTCGACTGTTATCCGTGACAGGTCGTTGAAAATTTGGAGAGTTTCATTTTGGAAAGGTAGTGACTCTTTCCCTCTGCAGGCGGTGATGATCTTCTCCTTTACTGTATAGCTGTGTAATCTTATGATTACATCGCGTCGCCGGTTGGGATCTTCTGATCTGGGAGCTACCGCCCGGTGGGCCCTATCCATCTCTAGGTCCATGTCCTCTAGCGGGCCGCAGAGCGATGTGAACAGTTCCGCAAGATAGGGACGAAGCTGGCCAGGTAAGACCGTCTCCGGTACATTTCTTATGCGCAGATTCTGGCGCCTGTCCCTATTTTCTTGGTCTTCCTGCCCGTCTTTGAGACGGGAGATCTCCTCTCCTAGCCGGATGATTTCTTCCTCGGCTGCTGTTTGTCTTGCCAGGGACTCCTCCAGTCCACCTTCCAGAGTCGTTGTCCTCTCTGTTAGGCCAGACATCTCCTGTTTAATCTCCGCTACTGCTGCTTTGATTTCTGCCTGCAGGGATGTTTGGAGCTTGACATGCATGGTGGAGAATAGGCTCTCCAGGTAGGATCGGGTGATCGGTTCCTCTATCTCCATTTCAAGAGTTGCATGGGCTTTCGTACCCATATTTAGAGCTGCTTGCGGCTCTTGTGAGCCTCGTGGTCCGCCACCCTCTTGGTTTGCTGGACTCTTCTGTGTCGGGGAGAAGAACCGTGACACCGCCGGTGCTGCGGGCTTCTTTGTGTGTTTGGACATGCTCCGATCTCTCCAAGTAATGGGGGTATGTTTTTGAGCCGTGAATTTCTGGTTTGGGAGCGTTATTTATTAGGTTTTAGCCGGTGGGTCCGCGGAGCTCCCCTCCTACACCCCCACTCCTGATGACATCATCGGAAACCCATCCCGTTAGCACATTTTTAATGGATCATCAATATTCAGTATTGTCATAGACAACTTAGGATCTGGCTGTGGTTTTTTTTTTTTTAGGGAAGCTGTGTCTTTAACTGAAACGGGAGGTGCCATCTTGGATCCAGATGGAACGCAGGCTGAAACACATGAAGATAGCTCCTACTCAGAAATCTCTTATTCAGACCACAGCTCTGATCAGACCCTCTCTTCACAGTGGGGGCGCAGGCAGGCTCAGGAGGGATCAGGTAGGGCGCAAGAAGGCGGGCAGCCAATATCTTCAACTGGTTTAGCCAACAAAATAGTCAGTGGGTCCATAGAAATGGACACATCCGTTATTTCTTTTTTTAATAGATTGGATAACGATCCAATATTTCTATTGCCGGACACGTCTACCAAATGTGGACCATATCGCTTCTCTGCCCACAACCCCTCCAGCACAGATCAGACACCACAGGGTAGATTTGCTTCAGCCGCCATGGCGTGAGATACCAATGAATACAATTTTATATATATTTTCTTTAGTTGCTGTGCATATGGAAGTTTTTGCAGCAAACTCCCATATATCCTCCCAATCATCCCTGTCAATTTCTATTTTCAAATCCGCTGCCCATTTGAGCATGCAGTCATGATCATGTGAATTGACCAAGGCCTCCAAACTGGCTTTTATTCTAGTTATCAAACCTTTTTGATAACTACCTCTCCTACATAGTGCTTCAAAACTTGTGAAGGGAGTAAATTCTAATTTTGGGGACATTTTTGGAAAAAAATTCTGATCTGTAGATATTTAAACATACTAAGGTCTGGTGCCTCATACCTAGTTAGGAACTCTTGGAAACTAGAAAGTTTTCCTTTATGCACTAGGTCGGCAACTACTCTAATATGTTTAGCTTTAATTTGGTCGAATTGTTTATAATCACAGCCTGGGGGGAAATTGGGATTATTAAAAAGCGGAGTGAGTTGCGAAACGGGAGACACAAGATTAAATTTGCCCTTAGACTTGCTCCAAATCTCCCAGGTAAATCTCGTCGGATCTAGCTCAAACATTTTGGCGTACACCTCCTTATCCAGTGCCCATAGGGACACTGGCAGAGAAGACGTTCTAGCATTTTGGGATTCTATGGCTAACCAACAATATTGTGTTGGATCAGCGTTCCACATCACCACCTGCCTTAGTTGGGCAGCTTGGTAGTATTTCGAGATATCTGGGACACCCAAACCTCCTCTTGTCTTTAAAGCCATCATCACCGATCTAGCTGTTCTAGGCCTTTTACCTTGCCAAATAAAATTAAATATTCTATTTGTGAAATTTTTCAGTTCGGATCCCGGTATCCGGACTGGGAGAGTCTGGAAATGATATAATAACCTAGGGAGTATATTCATCTTGACTGATACTATTCTCCCAATCCATGACACCTGATATCCTTCCCACTTTGCCAGATCCCTTTTAATCTTATCAAACAATGGTGGATAGTTGCCTTGATATAGGGAGTGGTAGTTCCTAGACACATTTACTCCCAGATATTTAATATGTGAGGAACTTCATCTGTAGCTGAAATTCAGTTTTGGTAATTTTATCTCTTGTTCTGAAAGATTCAGATTAAAAGACTGTGACTTGTCGCTGTTCATTTTATATCCAGAGATTTTTCCAAAGTCTGATAGCGCCTTTTGGAGGTTTGGTAAAGAAGTCTGAGGGCTTGCTAAAGTCAGAATAATATCGTCTGCGAATAATGAGATTTTATCATTTGTTTTCCCAATCACTATATACCATGTATATTACTATTTGCTCTTATTTTAGCAGCCAATGGCTCAATCGTTAGAGCGAAGAGAGGAGGAGATAATGGGTACCCATGTCTCGTACCATTTAAAAAAAAAAAAAAAATTCCCCAAACATTTTTATTAGGCATAATCATCTTTACAGACATTGGTTTTACATTATCAGTGTTGGCCTAATACAGTTGTATTTTCCTTGTTCATGTGGTTTTACATTATCAGTGTTGGCCTAATACAGTTGTATTTTCCTTGTTCATGTGGGGGGAGAGAGAAAGAAAGGAAAGATCCCCTAAGGCCACGTCATGGTCTCTGGGGTGTGGAAAAAGAAAGAGAGGAGGGGGGGGGGGGGAGAGAGGGAGTCATTCCACCCTCGTCCGGCCGGGTCCCGGCATCCATCCTTCACGGCTCTACTGTGGTTCAGATCCGTCTGGGGTTGTATCCTGATTTGGTTCGGATTAATGGGTTAACCAGGGTTCCCAGATTTTATAGAAACCTTCAGTTGAGCAGTTCAAGAAGGCCGTGAGTTTTTCCAAACTCATAACATCGTTAACTCTTTTTTTCACTAGCTGTTTGGTGGGGGGCGCTATCTTCTTCTTCCAAGAGTATGCGACTGAACACCTTGCTGCTGTTAGAATAAAGGAGATTAATTTCCATACTGGGCGATCGATGTCCTCTATCGGCCTGCCCAGTAGGAAGGTCAGTGGATCTATAGGAATTGTGAGGCCTGTGACCTCTTTTATCAAATCTTGTACCGTAAGCCAGTATTTCTGAATTTCTGGACATGACCACCAGATATGGGCCATGTCCCCTCTATGTCCACAGCCTCTCCAGCATAGATCTGAGGCCAGAGGGTAGATTTGTTTTAACCTCACTGGGGTAAGATACCAATGATACATTATTTTATAGATGTTTTCCTTCACCGTGGTACAGATGGAAGTTCCTGAGGCCGCGTCTCATATTTCCTCCCAGTCCTCTCTGTCAATAACTATGTCCAATTCCGCTTCCCATTTAAGCATATAGTCGTGAGCGGTAGAGTTATCCGGATTCTCCATGCCGGCATATATTTGTGTTATTAGACCTTTTTGATGTACTCCTTCGCGACAGAGTTTCTCAAATTTTGTGAGAGGGGGGAATTTCAATGATGGGGACATTTTTTTGTAGAAAGTGTCGAATTTGGAGAAACTTAAATGTATCCAGGTGGGGTAATTTTAATTTGGTTCGCAATTCTTGGAGACTCAGGAACTGTCCATCGCTCAGCAGGTCCGCGATCGCTCTGATCCCCATTGTTTTAAATAGGTCGAATTGTTGGGTTTCACACCCTGGTGGGAATTTAGGGTTGTCAAATATTGGAATGAGCTGAGAGCAAGGGGACGAGAGTAAGAATTTAGTTTTAGTTTTTGCCCATATGTCCTAAGTATGTTTCATTGCCCCCAGCCCGAATTTGGGCGCCATGTCATTTCCCCTGTCACCGCTCCAGAGAAAAGCTGGTAGAGAAGGCGTTCTGGAGTAATGAGATTCAATTGCTAGCCAACATAGCTTGTCCGGGTCCGAGTTTCACATTACCGCCTGTTTTAATTGGGCTGCTTGGTAATATCTATTAATGTCTGGGACCCCCAGTCCTCCTTTTGTCCTAGACGCCATGAGAACCGACCTAGCTACCCGGGGTCTCCTTCCGTTCCAAATAAATTGGAGGATTTTATTTTGGATAGTTTTTCATTCAGAACCAGGAACATGGATCGGGAGCGTCTGGAAATAATATAATAATCGGGGGAGTATATTCATTTTAACTGAGATCATTCTCCCGATCCATGAGATCTGGTATTTTTCCCATTTATCCAGATCTTTTTTAATTTTCCTAAATAGGTTGGGATAATTATTTTGGTATAGGGAGCAATAGTGCCTCGATACATGTACTCCCAGGTATTTGATGTATATAGGGCTCCACTTATAATTAAAGTTTGATTTCAATTTCCTCATCTCTGGTTCTGATAGATTTAAGTTGAGGGCTTCTGACTTATCACTGTTACTTTTGTATCCTGATATTTTGCCAAATTCCTTTAATTCTTTGTGTAAGTTGGGAAGGGAGATCTGGGTCTGCGTTAATGTTAATATGATATCGTCTGCGAACAATGAGACTTTATAGTTTATTCCGCCAATTGGTACCCCCTTTATATTTATATTGTCTCGTATTTTAGACGCTAGTGGTTCGATTGTTAGGGCGAAGAGGAGAGGGGACAAAGGGCATCCCTGTCTCGTTCCATTTTTAATTTCAATTTTTTTTGCTGTACCCCGCGGGAGTTTCACCACTGCAGACGGGCAGCAGTACAGCGCTCGGACTCCCGCTAGATACGCATCTTTTAAGCCGAATTTCTGCATTGTTTTGTCAAGAAATAGCCAATCAATTCTATCAAACGTCTTCTCTGCGTCCAGGCTTAACAGAACCGCTTTGGTAGCTGTGAGATGGGCATGATCAACTATATTTATAATTTTGCGGGTGTTGTCTGAGGCTTGTCTGCCAGATACAAACCCCACCTGGTCGTTGTGAATTAATCTCGGTAGGATGGGATTCAGTCTATTTGCCAGGATTTTGCTGTATAGCTTAAGATCGTTATTTAGTAGGTAGATTAGTCGGTAGCTCCCACATAGTAGTGGGTCCCTACCCTCTTTGTGGATGATGGCGAGATTGGCCTGGGTCATTGATGGGGGGATTGGGCTGCCCTCCATGAATGAATTGAATAAGCTGAGTAGGTGTTTAGTTAGGATCGGGGAGAATCTTTTGTAATAAACATTGGAGAAGCCGTCGGGGCAAGGGGCTTTTGAGATTTTTAATGTTTTTATTGCGTCCGCCAGCTCTTTTTGGGTAATTTTTGCGTTAAGCATTTGATTCTCCTCCTCTGTCAGTGTTGGTAGGAGGCAATCGGACAGGTAATTACTAATAGGTTCAGTGGCTGGTTTCCCCGTGTTCCCACCCTGAGCCTTGAGGTAATAAAGTTTAATATAAAATGCGGTAAATTCCTCCGCTATTTTCTGTTTGTTATAGATTATTTCTCACGATTCATTTTTTATCGCTGTGATCTGGGAACGCTTCTGTATACCTCTTAGTTTGCTCGCCAAAAGTCTGTCAGCCTTATTGCCCTTGTCATAGTATTTCTGACTAGTCCATGTAAGAGCTTTTTCTACTTCTTCCATTTGGGCTTGTTTTAGCTCATTCCTGGCTGCGGTCAAGGTTTTATAAATCTTTTTCGAGGGGTTGGGTTTGTGCTGTTGTTCCAGCTTAATTATTTTAGTTGTAACAACTAGTGACATACCGCTCACCTCAATATTGAATACCAACTCTATGATATCAGCTGGGGCAAAGGGGATAGGGATGACAGACATACATATATAAGGAGACAAAGGATGCTCCTAAAAATATCCCACTTTAATGCACAGCAAAGCTTAAAATAGTCCACAGGTATAGTAACCCACTAGAGTAATGGTAAGGCTACAAGGGTACAATTAAGTAACCGCTCCCAACACTGTGGGAGGACAATTACCACTAAAATGCCCTAGGGCAAAAATAATAAATGATTTATTGATATTCAGAAGTCGACGCAGTAACACACACTCAAAATAACCATAAAAACAATTAAAACATAAATCACGGGTGAGGCAGGGTAAGGGGATATTATTATAAGGTGAATTCCCAAATATTAGTGTATGTCCCCTTACCAGTACCAGGTGGTAGTGTGAGACACAATGGTAAATACAAATGATAGGCAATAGAGAATGCTAGAGCCTCTGGTCTCAGGGTATGGTGGAGGTTGCACTAATCATTGCATGCTGTGATTGATCTGCTCAGTATCAATAGTTGGATATCACACTGACAGTAGGTAGTGATGCATGCAGAGTAGTGAATGCAAATAAATGTGCCACTGTCATATACCACAAAACCTATATAGGTACTAGGTCACACGATCAATGATTCAGTAAATCATTAGTGCACATTATACCACATTATATAAATGAACCGCGGCATGTGCATCAAAAACCGGACCTGATTTATGCATAAACTACCTCTGCTAGGCAGTTAACAACTCGAACAACCCCACACAAACTACCAGGAACAGTCTCACCCGTGACTCCTCCTACACGACGTCAACGTGGTGACGTCATGCCGATGATCGTTTCGCGCATAAGGGGCTGGCGCTTTCTCAAGGTTCAGGTATCCAACTATTGATACTGAGCAGATCAATCACAGCATGCAATGATTAGTGCAACCTCCACCATACCCTGAGACCAGAGGCTCTAGCATTCTCTATTGCCTATCATTTGTATTTACCATTGTGTCTCACACTACCACCTGGTACTGGTAAGGGGACATACACTAATATTTGGGAATTCACCTTATAATAATATCCCCTTACCCTGCCTCACCCGTGATTTATGTTTTAATTGTTTTTATGGTTATTTTGAGTGTGTTACTTCGTTGACTTCAGAATATTAATAAATCATTTATTATTTTTGCCCTAGGGCATTTTAGTGGTAATTGTCCTCCCACAGTGTTGGGAGCGGTTACTTAATTGTACCCTTATAGCCTTACCATTACTTTAGTGGGTTACTATACCTGTGGACTATTTTCGGCTTTGCTGTGCATTAAAGTGGGATCTTTTTAGGAGCATCCTTTGTCTCCTTATATATGTATAATTATTTTAGTTGTCAGATCTGTTATTAATTTCACCTTGGCCTTTCTGTGGGATGCAATTGAAATAAAAGTTCCCGTAATTGCTGCCCTATGGGCTTCCCACAGAACCGTCGGAGAGTCTACTATGCCCCAGTTGAGAGCGAAGTACTCCCTAAGAGCCTTTTTACTTTCTTTTTCTACCTCCGGGTGGTTCAGTAGGTAGTCGTTCAGCTTCCAATTGTAGGCGGTTAATTTATGAAATGGGGTGGATAGGGTTAATGTGATGGGGGCGTGATCTGACCATGTAATGGGGCCTAAGTCCGAATTTGTGCAGGCTTCCAGGATATATTTGATAGCAAAAAAATAGTCTATACAAGAGTCTGACTGGTGGGGTGCGGAATAGAATGTGTAATCTTTTTGGCCCTGGTGTTGGATTCTCCAGATGTCCATTAAGGAATATTCCTTGGTGATCGTTTTAAATTGTTTCTCCATCCTCTGAGGTGGAGCTCTGTGTTGGCCTTGTTGGCCTGAGGTTCTGTCCTCCGCAGAGTTTATGGCCATATTAAAGTCTCCGCCCACAATCAACGAAGATAGGTAGGTAGGGTCAACCTTTTCTAACACTGCTTTCAGGAATTCCGTTTGATTATCATTTGGTGCGTAGATGTTGATCAGACGACCGGCGAGCCAGCCAGTGAGCCATATACCATTAGAAATCTACCCTCTGGGTCTGAAGTGGTTTTGGTGATATTGAATGGGGTTCCTTGTCGGAGCAGGATCGCTACTCCCCGCTTTTTACTGTTAAATGACGAGAAGAAACCCGTAGGGAATACATTGCTAATCAATTTGGGCAGCTCTTGGGATGTAAAGTGCGTCTCTTGGAGGAAGATGATATCTCCCTTGGACTTTTTCATCTCTTGGAGCGCCAGTCGTCTTTTTCTATTATTATTCAGGCCCTTTACGTTTAGTGATACAAGTTTAATTGCGGACTGACTAGCCATTTGGGCGAGAGAGTTTAGTGTCCATCGGGGTCTCGCCCTTCCCACCGGGGAGATCCTGGTTCGTTGGTTCAGAGAACCTTTTTAACGCTTCTTGATGGTGCTGTTTGAGTATGGGTGTCAGGCCCGCCCGACGAGGGGTTGGGTGGGAGGAGGGCAGGGAAGGTCGAGAGGGGGGGGGGGAAATAGGCTGCTGGGACAGGGTCAGCAGCAAGAGGCAAAGTGGGACGAGGTCAGCTAAGGACCTCCAATAAGTACGGCCGGGATTGGCTACCGGCATTTGGGCTTAAGGCCCAATGGGGGGGGGGAATCCGATGGTTCAGGCATGGGCGTGCAGGGAAGGTGCGGACCCTTGTACTTGCTTAGTGTAAGCTCTACCTTAGTTTAAGAGGGGGGGGAAGGCGGAGGGAGGGAAGGGAAATGGGAGGGGGGGAAAGGGGTCAAAGGGACGCAGGTCCCGAAACGCGTCAGAGTTACTATGTACTCCTTTTGACCACTTAATAAACCTTTTTATATCCGATACTGGTTTGCAGCCCCCATTGTTTGCACGGTTGTGCTCCGCCACTGTACCCTATGGGACTACTCTCTGCAATTACGTCTGGCGTGACGCACCCACTAATCAAGGACTGAGCTGTGCTTCAAGGGAGTTCCTCACATTGATCGTTTGATTGGTATGTACTTTTGTTTTGCTGGGGGTCTATACAGGACCTTTATGGTATATATAGAGATCTGTGTTAGCCGTCCAGCGTAACTAGTACACTCCTATGTTTATATCATCCTAATGAGTCTCCTTAGCTCTTATACATGCTCTAATGCCTTGGTTACATATTTTATTACTCTGAATATGCATGTATGTTCCTAGGACAGCAGAGCCCTGAATATTGGGATAATATCCCTCACCCACTACGGTCAAGCTTATAGGTTTTGGACATTGGGAAGGCGTGGGGAGGGGAGGGAAAACTCCTAGCATAGCCATAACATGGAGATCTTTCTGACAATCCTTAAAACCAGTGTAAGAAAGTGAGAACAACTCTTAACAAGCTCAGTACATGAAAAGCATTATAACCTCTCTTTTTGTCAGTCGGTCAAGCTTATAGGTTTTGGACCTGGGAAAAGGGGGGGAGATGGGGGGGGGGGGAGATAAGAGGGAGGGGGAGGGGGAGACCTGGGTTGACAGGTAACACAACAGCACATTGCATTAATGTTTTTAGGTATCATGCTGAACATAAACGGAATACTTCCTACGCTTGCTGGTCGGGGAAGAGGGGGGGGGAGAGATGGGGCTCTTACATTTAGTGAAGTTAATATCCGAGGATCCTTATGACATTTCTATTTGATCTATGTGGCCCGCCGTGTGCCTTCCTCAGAGGGTTTGACAACGTATTTTATTACTGCAGGCAGCATCATTAGTATGGGGCCGTGCGGCCATATCTTCTGCGGCGGAAGGGCAGGCTTATGGGCTTTGGTGCGTGAGGGGGGGAGGGGGAAGGGGGGGAGAGAAAAGGGAGTACATTATATTATAACACATACAACTTTTCTCAACTTCAACATTCATCAACTGAGGAACAGGTTTTTTTTTTTTTTTTTTACATAACTCAACTGTGGCATAGGGACGGCTTAGCACTAGATCCATGTGGCCAGCTAATCTAGACTGCCAGTTACTGTAATAGTGTCACTGCCGCTGCTTCCATTATCGAAGTCATTTGGACTTCCTGTCTTGTGCAGGGCTCATTAGGCAGCTTCCCAGTTAACTAGTATTTCCTAGTCCGGGGGGGGGTGGGGAGGGTAGCAACAGTCGTGCGAACCGAGCCTGGGGTCCATAGTCCTGTACCCGGGCCTTAGACAGATTAAATTTTTCTACTTACAGTTAGTAGATCGCAGTGCTGTTGTCGGAGCATCGCGCTCCCCTCCTATCCCACCCACAAATCCCCCCGCCAACCCCTATAGCCCAGCCGGACCTCAGCACTCTTCAACTGCCATTCGGTCAGCGGCGAAAGTTATAGTAGCTTCAGCTGTGGGTTGCCTCCGATCGTCAGGGGTCGGATTCTGAAGCTATGCGTCTGGCTGGGTCTGGTGTGGTTCTTGAGCCGTCATGTGCTCCCGTCTTCGCTGTGTACTACAGGGCTTCTCATCTGTTCTTAGACTGCCTTGGTGCCGCCGTTCTCCTCGCGGGATGGGTGCTGCGTGGTTCCGCGTCCTCCCGGTGCGGTGGGTCTTGTAGTTGCTCCGTTGTCCAGGAAAGCGAACGAATGGGGCCATGTCCTCAGGGCGGTGGATGGTTAGGAATTTGCCGTCATAGCTTACCATAAGCTTGAACGGAAAGCCCCAGCAGTACTTCACCTCCTCCCGGAGGAATGAGGTCAAGGGCTTCATTTCTCTCCTTCGGTCGACTGTTATCCGTGACAGGTCGTTGAAAATTTGGAGAGTTTCATTTTGGAAAGGTAGTGACTCTTTCCCTCTGCAGGCGGTGATGATCTTCTCCTTTACTGTATAGCTGTGTAATCTTATGATTACATCGCGTCGCCGGTTGGGATCTTCTGATCTGGGAGCTACCGCCCGGTGGGCCCTATCCATCTCTAGGTCCATGTCCTCTAGCGGGCCGCAGAGCGATGTGAACAGTTCCGCAAGATAGGGACGAAGCTGGCCAGGTAAGACCGTCTCCGGTACATTTCTTATGCGCAGATTCTGGCGCCTGTCCCTATTTTCTTGGTCTTCCTGCCCGTCTTTGAGACGGGAGATCTCCTCTCCTAGCCGGATGATTTCTTCCTCGGCTGCTGTTTGTCTTGCCAGGGACTCCTCCAGTCCACCTTCCAGAGTCGTTGTCCTCTCTGTTAGGCCAGACATCTCCTGTTTAATCTCCGCTACTGCTGCTTTGATTTCTGCCTGCAGGGATGTTTGGAGCTTGACATGCATGGTGGAGAATAGGCTCTCCAGGTAGGATCGGGTGATCGGTTCCTCTATCTCCATTTCAAGAGTTGCATGGGCTTTCGTACCCATATTTAGAGCTGCTTGCGGCTCTTGTGAGCCTCGTGGTCCGCCACCCTCTTGGTTTGCTGGACTCTTCTGTGTCGGGGAGAAGAACCGTGACACCGCCGGTGCTGCGGGCTTCTTTGTGTGTTTGGACATGCTCCGATCTCTCCAAGTAATGGGGGTATGTTTTTGAGCCGTGAATTTCTGGTTTGGGAGCGTTATTTATTAAGTTTTAGCCGGTGGGTCCGCGGAGCTCCCCTCCTACACCCCCACTCCTGATGACATCATCGGAAACCCATCCCGTTAGCACATTTTTAATGGATCATCAATATTCAGTATTGTCATAGACAACTTAGGATCTGGCTGTGGTTTTTTTTTTTTTAGGGAAGCTGTGTCTTTAACTGAAACGGGAGGTGCCATCTTGGATCCAGATGGAACGCAGGCTGAAACACATGAAGATAGCTCCTACTCAGAAATCTCTTATTCAGACCACAGCTCTGATCAGACCCTCTCTTCACAGTGGGGGCGCAGGCAGGCTCAGGAGGGATCAGGTAGGGCGCAAGAAGGCGGGCAGCCAATATCTTCAACTGGTTTAGCCAACAAAATAGTCAGTGGGTCCATAGAAATGGACACATCCGTTATTTCTTTTTTTAATAGATTGGATAACGATCCAATATTTCTATTGCCGGACACGTCTACCAAATGTGGACCATATCGCTTCTCTGCCCACAACCCCTCCAGCACAGATCAGACACCACAGGGTAGATTTGCTTCAGCCGCCATGGCGTGAGATACCAATGAATACAATTTTATATATATTTTCTTTAGTTGCTGTGCATATGGAAGTTTTTGCAGCAAACTCCCATATATCCTCCCAATCATCCCTGTCAATTTCTATTTTCAAATCCGCTGCCCATTTGAGCATGCAGTCATGATCATGTGAATTGACCAAGGCCTCCAAACTGGCTTTTATTCTAGTTATCAAACCTTTTTGATAACTACCTCTCCTACATAGTGCTTCAAAACTTGTGAAGGGAGTAAATTCTAATTTTGGGGACATTTTTGGAAAAAAATTCTGATCTGTAGATATTTAAACATACTAAGGTCTGGTGCCTCATACCTAGTTAGGAACTCTTGGAAACTAGAAAGTTTTCCTTTATGCACTAGGTCGGCAACTACTCTAATATGTTTAGCTTTAATTTGGTCGAATTGTTTATAATCACAGCCTGGGGGGAAATTGGGATTATTAAAAAGCGGAGTGAGTTGCGAAACGGGAGACACAAGATTAAATTTGCCCTTAGACTTGCTCCAAATCTCCCAGGTAAATCTCGTCGGATCTAGCTCAAACATTTTGGCGTACACCTCCTTATCCAGTGCCCATAGGGACACTGGCAGAGAAGACGTTCTAGCATTTTGGGATTCTATGGCTAACCAACAATATTGTGTTGGATCAGCGTTCCACATCACCACCTGCCTTAGTTGGGCAGCTTGGTAGTATTTCGAGATATCTGGGACACCCAAACCTCCTCTTGTCTTTAAAGCCATCATCACCGATCTAGCTGTTCTAGGCCTTTTACCTTGCCAAATAAAATTAAATATTCTATTTGTGAAATTTTTCAGTTCGGATCCCGGTATCCGGACTGGGAGAGTCTGGAAATGATATAATAACCTAGGGAGTATATTCATCTTGACTGATACTATTCTCCCAATCCATGACACCTGATATCCTTCCCACTTTGCCAGATCCCTTTTAATCT
The DNA here is from genome assembly GCF_040206685.1 of Ascaphus truei. Classification (NCBI taxonomy): domain Eukaryota; kingdom Metazoa; phylum Chordata; class Amphibia; order Anura; family Ascaphidae; genus Ascaphus; species Ascaphus truei. The sequence goes on along the minus strand of NC_134487.1, from coordinate 201,521,353 downwards.
TATCAAACAATGGTGGATAGTTGCCTTGATATAGGGAGTGGTAGTTCCTAGACACATTTACTCCCAGATATTTAATATGTGAGGAACTTCATCTGTAGCTGAAATTCAGTTTTGGTAATTTTATCTCTTGTTCTGAAAGATTCAGATTAAAAGACTGTGACTTGTCGCTGTTCATTTTATATCCAGAGATTTTTCCAAAGTCTGATAGCGCCTTTTGGAGGTTTGGTAAAGAAGTCTGAGGGCTTGCTAAAGTCAGAATAATATCGTCTGCGAATAATGAGATTTTATCATTTGTTTTCCCAATCACTATATACAATGTATATTACTATTTGCTCTTATTTTAGCAGCCAATGGCTCAATCGTTAGAGCGAAGAGAGGAGGAGATAATGGGTACCCTTGTCTCGTACCATTTAAAAAAAAAAATTTTCCCCAAACATTTTTATTAGGCATAATCATCTTTACAGACATTGGTTTTACATTATCAGTGTTGGCCTAATACAGTTGTATTTTCCTTGTTCATGTGGTTTTACATTATCAGTGTTGGCCTAATACAGTTGTATTTTCCTTGTTCATGTGGGGGGAGAGAGAAAGAAAGGAAAGATCCCCTAAGGCCACGTCATGGTCTCTGGGGTTTGGAAAAAGAAAGAGAGGAGGGGGGGGGGGGGAGCGAGGGAGTCATTCCACCTTCGTCCGGCCGGGTCCCGGCATCCATCCTTCACGGCTCTACTGTGGTTCAGATCTGTCTGGGGTTGTATCCTGATTTGGTTCGGATTAATGGGTTAACCAGGGTTCCCAGATTTTATAGAAACCTTCAGTTGAGCAGTTCAAGAAGGCTGTGAGTTTTTCCAAACTCATAACATCGTTAACTCTTTTTCACTAGCTGTTTGGTGGGGGGCGCTATCTTCTTCCAAGAGTATGCGACTGAACACCTTGCTGCTTTTTGAATAAAGGAGATTAATTTCCATACTGGGCGATCGATGTCCTCTATCGGCCTGCCCAGTAGGAAGGTCAGTGGATCTATAGGAATTGTGAGGCCTGTGACCTCTTTTATCAAATCTTGTACCGTAAGCCAGTATTTCTGAATTTCTGGACATGACCACCAGATATGGGCCATGTCCCCTCTATGTCCACAGCCTCTCCAGCATAGATCTGAGGCCAAAGGGTAGATTTGTTTTAACCTCACTGGGGTAAGATACCAATGATACATTATTTTATAGATGTTTTCCTTCACCGTGGTACAGATGGAAGTTCCTGAGGCCGCGTCTCATATTTCCTCCCAGTCCTCTCTGTCAATAACTATGTCCAATTCCGCTTCCCATTTAAGCATATAGTCGTGAGCGGTAGAGTTCACCGGATTCTCCATGCCGGCATATATTTGTGTTATTAGACCTTTTTGATGTACTCCTTCGCGACAGAGTTTCTCAAATTTTGTGAGAGGGGGGAATTTCAATGATGGGGACATTTTTTGTAGAAAGTGTCGAATTTGGAGAAACTTAAATGTATCCAGGTGGGGTAATTTTAATTTGGTTCGCAATTCTTGGAGACTCAGGAACTGTCCATCGCTCAGCAGGTCCGCGATTGCTCTGATCCCCATTGTTTTAAATAGGTCGAATTGTCGGGTTTCACACCCTGGTGGGAATTTAGGGTTGTCAAATATTGGAATGAGCTGAGAGCAAGGGGACGAGAGTAAGAATTTAGTTTTAGTTTTTGCCCATATGTCCCAAGTATGTTTCATTGCCCCCAGCCCGAATTTGGGCGCCATGTCATTTCCCCTGTCACCGCTCCAGAGAAAAGCTGCTAGAGAAGGCGTTCTGGAGTAATGAGATTCAATTGCTAGCCAACATAGCTTGTCTGGGTCCGAGTTCCACATTACCGCCTGTTTTAATTGGGCTGCTTGGTCGGGGAGAATCTATTAATGGCTGGGACCCCCAGTCCTCCTTTTGTCCTAGACGCCATAAGAACCGACCTAGCTACCCGGGGTCTCCTTCCGTTCCAAATAAATTGGAGGATTTTATTTTGGATAGTTTTTAATTCAGAACCAGGGACATGGATCGGGAGCGTCTGGTAATAATATAATAATCGGGGGAGTATATTCATTTTAACTGAAATCATTCTCCCGATCCATGAGATCTGGTATTTTCCCCATTTATCCAGATCTTTTTTAATTTTCCTAAATAGGTTGGGATAATTATTTTGGTATAGGGAGCAATAGTGCCTCGATACATGTACTCCCAGGTATTTGATGTATATAGGGCTCCACTTATAATTAAAGTTTGATTTCAATGTCTGCATCTCTGGTTCTTAAGTTGAGGGCTTCTGACTTATCACTGTTAATTTTGTATCCTGATATTTTGCCAAATTCCTTTAATTCTTTGTGTAAGTTGGGAAGGGAGATCTGGGGCTGCGTTAATGTTAATATGATATCGTCTGCGAACAATGAGACTTTATAGTTAATTCCGCCAATTGGTACCCCCTGTATATTTATATTGTCTCGTATTTTAGACGCTAGTGGTTCGATTGTTAGGGCGAAGAGGAGAGGGGACAAAGGGTATCCCTGTCTCGTTCCATTTTTAATTTCAAATTTTTTTGCTGTACCCCCCGGGAGTTTCACCACTGCAGACGGGCAGCAGTACAGCGCTCGGACTCCCGCTAGATACGCATCTTTTAAGCCGAATTTCTGCATTGTTTTGTCAAGAAATAGCCAATCAATTCTATCGAACGTCTTCTCTGCGTCCAGGCTTAACAGAACCGCTTTGGTAGCTGTGAGGTGGGCATGATCAACTATATTTATAATTTTGCGGGTGTTGTCTGAGGCTTGTCTGCCAGATACAAACCCCACCTGGTCATTGTGAATTAATCTCGGTAGGATGGGATTCAGTCTATTTGCCAGAATTTTGCTGTATAGCTTAAGATCGTTATTTAGTAGGGAGATTAGTCGGTAGCTCCCACATAGCAATGGGTACCTACCCAGTTTGTGGATGATGGCGACATTGGCCTGGGTCATTGATGGGGGGATTGGGCTGCCCTCCATGAATGAATTGAATAAGCTGAGTAGGTGTTTAGTTAGGATCGGGGAGAATCTTTTGTAATAAACATTGGAGAAGCCGTCGGGGCCAGGGGCTTTTGAGATTTTTTTTTTGTTTCAATTTTTTTATTGTTTTATTAGGGTACACAACAGATAGTAAACTTTGTTGTACATAGATTGGATAAACATTGATATTTGCATATATTAATAAAAACACCCGTATTCCGTTTTCTTTATTCAGATAGGTGTTTATCTAAATGTTTGTATGTCTGAATGCTCGTACGTTTCTGCTGTTATGGTTCTAACTAGGAAGCTGCCGCTTCCGTGTGTCCTGTTTTTAGTAGTATAGTAGAGAAAAGAAAAGGTGGAGAGCAGAGAAAGAGAGAGGAGAGGAAAAAAGAAGGGAGATGGGGGGGCTAGAAGGGGGGGGGAGAGGTGCTGCGGGATGGCGTCCAGTTTTATATATATCCTGCCTTTTCCTTTAGGAATTTATTATGTACCTGACCAAATATTCCCATGTCTTATGGAACTTATACTTCTTTTGGGACAGTTTTTCCCTAAGAAGTTCCATTGTCTTCGTACTCCGCAGAATGCGAGAAATAGTCTGTTTAGCAGGGGCATTCACCTTCTTCCACGCTGCAGCAACGGAACAACGTGCCGCCGTGAGCACATGGCTCACCATCTTACTCTCTGCTGTATCTAATTCGTCAATTGGCTTGGCCAGCACCATGGTCAGCGGGTCCACCTCAATCTCTACCCCCAGGTACTCTCGGATTAGTGTTTGAATCATGACCCAGAACACCTGAATCTTGGGGCAGTTCCACCAGATATGAGCCATGTCTCCTCTTTGCCCGCAACCCCTCCAAAAAAAATCTGGGGTCCCGGGGAAGATCTGGCTCAACCTATTCGGGGTTAGGTACCAGTAAAATATAATTTTATAGATGTTCTCTTTAATGGTAGTACAAATCGATGTTTTGGATGCTGCCTCCCAGATATCCTCCCAGTCTTCTCTATCAATCTCTATATTTAAATCCTCCGCCCATTTGGACATATACCTGTGTTGGGAACAGCCTGTTGATCGCGCCAGGCCCAGATATATTTCCGAGATCAATCCTTTAGCATAGTACCCTTTCCTGCACAGTCGTTCAAAATTTGTTAGCTGCTGGAAAGCCTTATCTTTGGATACTGTTTGCAGGTAGTGCCTGATTTGTAAAAAGCCAAATATTGGGAGGTTTGTCGTTTGATATTTTTTTTCCAGTTCTTGGGTCAGCAAGAGCCTACCTTGCCCAGAGAAATCCTCTGCTATCATCATCTTCAGCTGTTTAAATTTACTGAGTCTCTGTGGGAACCCGCCGGGGGGAAATTCTGGGTTATCGAATATGGGTGTTAATAGGGAGGGGTGAGCCGTCAAGCCATATTTGTCTTTATTTTTGGTCCATACTCTCCATGTACATTTCATTGCTCCCAGTTTTAATGTTTCCGAGAGGATCTCTCTACCCCGCACATTCCACAGGGTGGCCGGGAGTGAGAGGGGTCTCGCGTAGGAAAACTCTATCCCTGTCCAACAGCTTGTAGTTGGGTCATTGTTCCACATTATCACTTGTTTCAGTTGGGCCGCCAAATAATATTTAATGATATCTGGGACTGCCAAGCCTCCACATTCTTTTGGTGCTAACATTATGGTTCTAGCTACTCTTGGTCTTTTGTTTTGCCAAATGAATTGAAAAATTCTGTTTTGTATATTCTTTAATTCCGACATTGGGATATCAATTGGGAGAGTCTGGAAGTAATACAGAAGTCTTGGCAGGATATTCATTTTGACCGTAGCTATTCTGCCTAACCAAGATATCTGGTATTCATTCCAGCTCTGCAAGTCTTTTTTTAGCCTCTCAAATAGGGGCGGATAGTTATATTGATATGGTGATTTGTACTCCCGTGTTATTTGGATTCCCAAGTATTTGATTTTCGTGGAACTCCATTTATAATTAAAATTTAATTTTAGCAGTTTGGCCTCGGGATTAGGTAGAGATACATTTAATGCTTCCGACTTATCCATATTGATTTTATACCCCGAGATTTTGCTAAATGTATCTAATTGTGAATGTAAATTCGGGAGTGAAGTCAAGGGGTTGGCTAGAGTTAAAATAATGTCGTCAGCAAAAAGGGATATCTTGTAATCCGTATCTCCAATTGTAATGCCACTTATATTGTTGTCCTCTCTGATTGTTGTTGCCAAGGGTTCTATAGAGAGGGCAAACAGAAGTGGAGACAAGGGACATCCCTGTCTAGTACCATTCCTAATGTTTATAGGGTTCGAGTTTCCTCCTGGGAGTTTCACTACAGCCGTGGGAGTTTTATAGAGGGCTCTAACCCCCTCAAGATATGGGCCCTTAAATCCGAATTTAATTAATGTTTGGTCTAAAAATTCCCATCTGATCCTGTCAAACGCCTTTTCCGCGTCTAAACGTAACAGGATGGCTTTCGTGGATGAGAGATGTACATGGTCGATTATGTTTATAATTTTTCTCGTATTATCTGAGGCTTGTCTGCCTGAAATAAATACGACTTGGTCCTTGTGGATCAGGCCTGGGAGAATGGGAGTTAGTCTGTTAGCTAGGATTTTGCTATAAAGTTTTAGGTCCGAATTAAGGAGGGCTATGGGGCGATAATTACCACATTGTAGTGGGTCGCCTTTTCCACGTCTAAACGTAACAGGATGGATTTCGTGGATGAGAGATGTACATGGTCGATTATGTTTATAATTTTTCTCGTATTATCTGAGGCTTGTCTGCCTGAAATAAATACGACTTGGTCCTTGTGGATCAGGCCTGGGAGAATGGGGGTTAATCTGTTAGCTAGGATTTTGCTATAAAGTTTTAGGTCCGAATTAAGAAGGGCTATGGGGCGATAATTACCACACTGTAGTGGGTCTCTCCCTTCCTTTGGTATGAGTGCCAAATTCGCTCTAGACATAGAAGCGGGGATAGCCGTTCCCTCCAGAAACTCATTAAAATATCCAGGAGATGTGGTGCCAAGATCAATTTAAATTTTTTATAGTATTGATTGGAAAACCCATCCGGGCCTGGCGTTTTACTAGGTTTTAGTTGTGAGATGGCTTCTAGTAAATCATCCTGCGCGATTTCTTTATTTAGCTCTAGTAAGTCAGCTTCTGAAAGGCTTGGAAGGTTACATGACGCTAGGTACTTAGTAATAGCTTCTGCATTTGAGGAGCTGTTTTGGGGGAAGTTCAAATTATATAGTTTGGAGTAGAAGTCTGAGAATGTGGCCGCTATCTGTTTATCGCAATATGTTTTGATGCCCATCTTTGTTTGTATGACGGATATTTGGGATTTGGTTCTCAGACCTCTTAATTTAGATGCTAATAACCGGTCGGCCTTATTTCCTTTGTCATAATATTTCTGCTTCGTCCACCTCTGCGCCCTCTCCACTTCATCTATTTGTATCTGCCTGAAATCAGATCTAGCCTTGTCCAGTACTTTGCGTAGTTGTTTTGAGGGATTAGCTTTATGTTTATGTTCTAGGAGTTTAACTTTCTCTGCTAATTCGTCGTACAATTTCTGTTTTTGCTTTTTCTTATATGATGCTATGGAAATTATATTCCCTCGAATCGTGGCCGTATGGGCCTCCCATAGCATCGCTGATGACTTTACAGAGCCCTTGTTCAGCGCAAAATATTCTCTGAGCTTTTGCTTAATCTCTATCTCTACATCTATTTGGTTTAACAGAGAATCGTTTAGTTTCCAATTATATTGATTATATTTATAGAAGGGGAGGGAGAGCGTCAGCGAGACCGGAGCGTGGTCCGACCATGTTATAGAACCTATGTCCGACTGGGAGGTTGCCTGAAAGATATCTTTAGTACCCAGAAAATAATCAATCCTTGAATAGGTCTGGTGCGGGGGAGAAAAATACGAATAGTCCCTCTGGCCCTGATGCTGCGCCCGCCAAATATCTATCAGCGAAAACTCTTTCAGTATGTTCTGAAACCTTTTGGCATTTTTGGTCATAATGCGTGGGTGGGGAGTACCCAATGGGCTTGTCCTATCTTGATCAGGTGCTACAAGCATATTAAAATCTCCTGCTATCAATAGCGTAGTTCTAGGTTGGGGGGCTAGCTTGTCACATAGATCTCTCAAAAAGTCAGCTTGACCCTCATTTGGGGCGTATATATTAACAAGGGTAATCTCCACATCTGTTAGTGTGCCTTGCAGAATGAGGAATCTACCTTCTGGGTCTAAGGTCTGTTTTTGAAGTGTGAATTTGACATTTTGTCTAAATAAGATGGCTACCCCTTTTTTTTTAGTGGAGCAGGATGCATAATATGCCTGGGGGTAGTATCTCTGAAAGGTGTTAGGGGGCGATATCGTATTAAAGTGCGTTTCTTGTAAGAATAGCACATCTCCTTTTGTTTTTTTTAATTCTTGTAAGGCGAGCTTTCTTTTGATTGCTGAGTTAAGTCCCCTAACATTTAGGGACACTAGTTTAAGTGTTGTATTTGGAGCCATTTTCGGAGCCATCCAGCAAGCAGCTCCAGGGCTTTCCGGATACAGTCGGGTCCCCTCTTTCCCATAAGCTTTAGGCTCTGCGTTCAAATCCTTTCACCGGGTCAAAGGGGTCTCCACTTCTTTGCTGCGCTGGGATGTGTAGATCCTTGTAGCTCCAGGGGCATGCGCCCTCTTTGTGGACAGGTAGGTATGTGTTCCCCGCCGGGGGCAGACCAGCGTTCCTCATCTCGTATGTGTCTCAGAAGCTCGTAAGGGGGGGGGGGGGGCAATACAGTAGGTCGTCCAAACATATAAATTTTGCCGGGAGTAGTCTTTTCCTCTCCAGGTGACATTTCTCAGTCCTCACCTGCCTGGTTACGTTGGGTGGCTATTCTCTGAGAGGAGCGTGGTCCCCTCTCTGTTGGCCTGTGATCTGGGTCTCCGTCCGTATCTTCAGGGGCAGTTCCACCTCCATTCTTGTGGGGGACACCGAGCCCCTTTAGGAATCTTGGTATCTCTTCCGGGTAGGAAAGGGTGTGGAATTTGCCTCCAGCCTGGGCCACAATTTTAAAAGGGAATCCCCAGCGATATTTAATCTTGTTGTCCCTTAATTTTAGTGTGAGGGGTCTGAGCTCTCTCCTGCGGTCTACTGTACGTTTTGAGAGATCACTGTATATCTCAATATGTACATTCCGAAACTGGATGTGTCCTTTCTCTCTGCTCGCCGTCAGTATTTTCTCCTTTGTGGAGTAATAATGGAACCTGACCAGTATATCTCTGGTCCTCTTGGGGTCCGTGGACCTAGGTCCGAGGGCCCTATGGGCTCTGTCCATCTCTAGCTTTTAAGGAGTTAGGTCAGGTTCCAGATGAATAAAGAGGTCTTATAGGTATGTGTGCAGCTGTTCAGTCTCCACTGTTTCTGGGACATACCTCAGTCTCAAGTTCTGCCGCCGATCGCGGTTTTCCTGGTCCTCGGCACTTTCCTTGAGCCCTCTGATCTCCCAGTGCAGGCGGTTGATCTCGTCCTCCGCGAAGGACTGAGCCTGCTCCAGTGTTTCCACTGTGTTTGCCAGCCCATCTGTTTTGGCCTTTAGGAGATTCAAGTCCGCCCTTAGGGTGTTAATGGCTTTACCCAAATCATCCCGAAACTCCTTCCTCATTCTGGTGAAGAGGTTTTCTAAATATGTTTTGTTCACATCTATGTTTTCAATTTCCTGCTCGTGCGCCCTGCTCAGGCCCTCCCGCGTGTCGGCTGAGCCGCCATCTTGGGAGGTCTCGCAACTCCCCGCGGTCCGCTGGCTTTGTGGGAAGTAGCTCGTCACTGACTGCTGAGCTGCCTTCTTATTTTTGCCGCTCATGCTGGCTACCTTCCCCTCCGCTTGTATGTATTTATTGGGGGGGTTTAGATGTAGAGATGCCGCAGGAACTGTGGGTTCTTTTTAGTGCAGTAGGATAGGATTGTTTGTTTAGTCTAGTACAGCTTGTCTGGGTAGATATGGGGTTATTGGACCCAGGGGTTCTGGCCTTAGGGCTGTGTTTCTGACCTGCAGGTCGTTCTCTCTGAGGCACCTTTGTGTGGTGGTGGTGCTTCCACGTGGTGGTGCTCCCCCAAGATGGCCGCCTCCTCCCTCAACACGCTACTGAGGCCTATGGCTCCCTTCACTAGTGGGTCCCCTCCCGGTGTTCTTCACTCCCAGCAGGGCCCTAGGTCAGGTTTGTACCTTTTATTTACGTGTGCCGTCCTGGGGGGGGGGAGCTGGACCCGTAACGGGGGGTCTCCGCTCGCGCCTTTCCTCACGGCCTCAGGCGGCCACAGCGGGCGCTTCTCTTACCCCACAGGGGGTCGGGGTTCCGTCCCCGATCACCGCTGATTCCCCTCTATTCTTGGCTCCTCGGGGCGCGCGGAGTCCCGTCGCCTCTCGTCTCCGGAGTCTCTCCGTCAGATTTGAATTTTGCGGGCTGCAGAGGGGAAAGTCCCGCACCGGGGGCAGGGAGTCTCCGACACAGCTCTCAGGGACGCCGGAGCCAGCCACTTCGGAGCCCAGCTAGTCACCGGAGCTAAGTCTTTGGGGGTTCACTTAGGGATTCATCCGCTTCTCCTGATTATTTTATTATTTAATATGCTTCGTTAGTGCTATTCATTCAGAGGGGGTCGGGAGCGTCTCTTTCAAGCTGCCATTCCCCTAGACGTCACCGGAAGTCTCCGGCTTTTGAGATTTTTAATGTTTTTATAGCGTCCGCCAGGTCTTTTTGGGTAATTTTTGCGTTAAGCATTTGATTCTCCTCCTCTGTCAGTGTTGGTAGGAGGCAATCGGACAGGTAATTACTAATAGGTTCAGTGGCTGGTGTCCCCGTGTTCCCACCCTGAGCCTTGAGGTTATAAAGTTTAATATAAAATGCGGTAAATTCCTCCGCTATTTTCTGTTTGTTATAGATTATTTCTCACGATTAATTTTTTATCGCTGTGATCTGGGAACGCTTCTGCATACCTCTTAGTTTGCTCGCCAAAAGTCTGTCAGCCTTATTGCCCTTGTCATAGTATTTCTGACTAGTCCATGTAAGAGCTTTTTCTACTTCTTCCATTTGGGCTTGTTTTAGCTCATTCCTGGCTGCGGTCAAGGTTTTATAAATCTTTTTCGATGGGTTGGGTTTGTGCTGTTGTTCCAGCTTAATTATTTTAGTTGTAACAACTAGTGACATACCGCTCACCTCAATATTGAATACCAACTCTATGATATCAGCTGGTGCAAAGGGGATAGGGATGACAGACATACATATATAAGGAGACAAAGGATGCTCCTAAAAAGACCCCACTTTAATGCACAGCAAAGCCGAAAATAGTCCACAGGTATAGTAACCCACTAGAGTAATGGTAAGGCTATAAGGGTACAATTAAGTAACCGCTCCCAACACTGTGGGAGGACAATTACCACTAAAATGCCCTAGGGCAAAAATAATAAATGATTTATTGATATTCAGAAGTCGACGCAGTAACACACACTCAAAATAACCATAAAAACAATTAAAACATAAATCACGGGTGAGGCAGGGTAAGGGGATATTCTTATAAGGTGAATTCCCAAATATTAGTGTATGTCCCCTTACCAGTACCAGGTGGTAGTGTGAGACACAATGGTAAATACAAATGATAGGCAATAGAGAATGCTAGAGCCTCTGGTCTCAGGGTATGGTGGAGGTTGCACTAATCATTGCATGCTGTGATTGATCTGCTCAGTATCAATAGTTGGATATCACACTGACAGTAGGTAGTGATGCATGCAGAGTAGTGAATGCAAATAAATGTGCCACTGTCATATATCACAAAACCTATATAGGTACTAGGTCACACGATCAATGATTCAGTAAATCATTAGTGCACATTATACCACATTATATAAATGAACCGCGGCATGTGCATCAAAAACCGGACCTGATATATGCATAAACTACCTCTGCTAGGCAGTTAACAACTCGAACAACCCCACACAAACTACCAGGAACAGTCTCACCCGTGACTCCTCCTACACGACGTCAACGTGGGGACGTCATGCCGACGATCGTTTCGCGCATAAGGGGCTGGCGCTTTCTCAAGGTTCAGGTATCCAACTATTGATACTGAGCAGATCAATCACAGCATGCAATGATTAGTGCAACCTCCACCATACCCTGAGACCAGAGGCTCTAGCATTCTCTATTGCCTATCATTTGTATTTACCATTGTGTCTCACACTACCACCTGGTACTGGTAAGGGGACATACACTAATATTTGGGAATTCACCTTATAAGAATATCCCCTTACCCTGCCTCACCCGTGATTTATGTTTTAATTGTTTTTATGGTTATTTTGAGTGTGTGTTACTGCGTCGACTTCTGAATATCAATAAATCATTTATTATTTTTGCCCTAGGGCATTTTAGTGGTAATTGTCCTCCCACCGTGTTGGGAGCGGTTACTTATTTGTACCCTTATAGCCTTACCATTACTCTAGTGGGTTACTATACCTGTGGACTATTTTCGGCTTTGCTGTGCATTAAAGTGGGATCTTTTTAGGAGCATCCTTTGTCTCCTTATATATGTATAATTATTTTAGTTGTCAGATCTGTTATTAATTTCACCTTGGCCTTTCTGTGGGATGCAATTGAAATAAAAGTTCCCCTAATTGCTGCCCTATGGGCTTCCCACAGAACCGCCGGAGAGTCTACTATGCCCCAGTTGAGAGCGAAGTACTCCCTAAGAGCCTTTTTAATTTCTTTTTCTACCTCCGGGTGGTTCAGTAGGGAGTCGTTCAGCTTCCAAGTGTAGGCGGTTAATTTATGAAATGGGGTGGATAGGGTTAATGTGGTGGGGGCGTGATCTGACCATGTAATGGGGCCTAAGTCCGAATTTGTGCAGGCTTCCAGGATATATTTGGTAGCAAAAAAATAGTCTATAAGAGAGTATGACTGGTGGGGTGCGGAATAGAATGTGTAATCTTTTTGGCCCTGGTGTTGGATTCTCCAGATGTCCATTAAGGAATATTCCTTGGTGATCGTTTTAAATTGTTTCTCCATCCTCTGAGGTGGAGCTCTGTGTTGGCCTTGTTGGCCTGAGGTTCTGTCCTCCGCAGAGTTTATGGCCATATTAAAGTCTCCGCCCACAATCAACGAAGATAGGTAGGTAGGGTCAACCTTTTCTTACACTGCTTTCAGGAATTCCGTTTGATTATCATTTGGCGCGTAGATGTTGATCAGAGCGACCGGCGAGCCAGCCAGTGAGCCATATACCATTAGAAATCTACCCTCTGGGTCTGAAGTGGTTTTGGTGATATTGAATGGGGTTCCTTGTCGGAGCAGGATCGCTACTCCCCGCTTTTTACTGTTAAATGACGAGAAGAAACCCGTAGGGAATACATTGCTAATCAATTTGGGCAGCTCTTGGGATGTAAAGTGCGTCTCTTGGAGGAAGATGATACAGTATCTTCCTTGGACTTTTTCATCTCTTGGAGCGCCAGTCGTCTTTTTCTATTATTATTCAGGCCCTTTACGTTTAGTGATACAAGTTTAATTGCGGACTGACTAGCCATTTGGGCGAGAGAGTTTAGTGTCCATCGGGGTCTCGCCCTTCCCACCGGGGAGATCCTGGTTCGTTGGTTCAGAGAACCTTTTTAACGCTTCTTGATGGTGCTGTTTGAGTATGGGTGTCAGGCCCGCCCGACGAGGGGTTGGGTGGGAGGAGGGCAGGGAAGGTCGAGAGGGGGGGGGAATAGGCTGCTGGGACAGGGTCAGCAGCAAGAGGCAAAGTGGGACGAGGTCAGCTAAGGACCTCCAATAAGTACGGCCGGGATTGGCTACCGGCATTTGGGCTTAAGGCCCAATGGGGGGGGAATCCGATGGTTCAGGCATGGGCGTGCAGGGAAGGTGCGGACCCTTGTACTTGCTTAGTGTAAGCTCTACCTTAGTTTAAGAGGGGGGGGAAGGCGGGGGGGAGGGGAGGAAATGGGAGGGGGGAAAGGGGTCAAAGGGACGCAGGTCCCGAAACGCGTCAGAGTTACTATGTACTCCTTTTGACCACTTAATAAACCTTTTTATATCCGATACTAGTTTGCAGCCCCCATTGTTTGCACGGTTGTGCTCCGCCACTGTACCCTATGGGACTACTCTCTGCAATTACGTCTGGCGTGACACACCCACTAATCAAGGACTGAGCTGTGCTTCAAGGGAGTTCCTCACATTGATCGTTTGATTGGTATGTACTTTTGTTTTGCTGGGGGTCTATACAGGACCTTTATGGTATATATAGAGATCTGTGTTAGCCGTCCAGCGTAACTAGTACACTCCTATGTTTATATCATCCTAATGAGTCTCCTTAGCTCTTATACATGCTCTAATGCCTTGGTTACATATTTTATTACTCTGAATATGCATGTATGTTCCTAGGACAGCAGAGCCCTGAATATTGGGATAATATCCCTCACCCACTACGGTCAAGCTTATAGGTTTTGGACATGGGGAAGGCGTGGGGAGGGGAGGGAAAACTCCTAGCATAGCCATAACATGGAGATCTTTCTGACAATCCTTAAAACCAGTGTAATAAACGTGAGAACAACTCTTAACAAGCTCAGTACATGAAAAGCATTATAACCTCTCTTTTTGTCAGTCGGTCAAGCTTATAGGTTTTGGACCTGGGAAAGGGGGGGGACATGGGGGGGATGGGGAGATAAGAGGGAGGGGGAGGGGGAGACCTGGGTTGACAGGTAACACAACAGCACATTGCATTAATGTTTTTAGGTATCATGCTGAACATAAACGGAATACTTCCTACGCTTGCTGGTCGGGGAAGAGGGGGTGGAGGGTTGGGGCTCTTACATTTAGTGAAGTTAATATCCGAGGATCCTTATGACATTTCTATTTGATCTATGTGGCCCGCCGTGTGCCTTCCTCAGAGGGTTTGACAACGTATTTTATTACTGCAGGCAGCATCATTAGTATGGGGCCGTGCGGCCATATCTTCTGCGGCGGAAGGGCAGGCTTATGGGCTTTGGAGCGTGAGGGGGGGAGGGGGAAGGGGGGGAGAGAAAAGGGAGTACATTATATTATAACACATACAACTTTTCTCAACTTCAACATTCATCAACTGAGGAACAGGTTTTTTTTTTTTTACATAACTCAACTGTGGCATAGGGACGGCTTAGCACTAGATCCATGTGGCCAGCTAATCTAGACTGCCAGTTACTGTAATAGTGTCACTGCCGCTGCTTCTATTATCGAAGTCATTTGGGCATCCTGTCTTGTGCAGGGCTCATTAGGCAGCTTCCCAGTTAACTAGTATTTCCTAGTCCGGGGGGGTGGGGAGGGTAGCAACAGTCGTGCGAACCAAGCCTGGGGTCCATAGTCCTGTACCCGGGCCTTAGACAGATTAAATTTTGCTACTTACAGTTAGTAGATCGCAGTGCTGTTGTCGGAGCATCGCGCTCCCCTCCTATCCCACCCACAAATCCCCCCGCCAACCCCTAAAGCCCAGCCGGACCTCAGCACTCTTCAACTGGCATCCGGTCAGCTGCAAAAGTTATAGTAGCTTCAGCTGTGGGTTGCCTCCGATCGTCAGGGGTCGGATTCTGAAGCTATGCGTCTGGCTGGGTCTGGTGTGGTTCTTGAGCCGTCATGTGCTCCCGTCTTTGCTGTGGACTACGGTGCTTCTCATCTGTTCTTAGACTGCCTTGGCGCCGCCGTTCTCCTCGCGGGACGGGTGCTGCGTGGTTCCGCGTCCTCCCAGTGCGGTGGGTCTTGTAGTTGCTCCGTTGTCCAGGAAAGCGGCGGGGTCAGACCCAGGGCTTTCACGAATGGGGCCATGTCCTCAGGGCGGCGGATGGTTAGGAATTTGCCATCATAGCTTACAGTAAGCTTGAACGGAAAGCCCCAGCGGTACTTCACCTCCTCCCGGAGGAATGAGGTCAAGGGCTTCATTTCTCTCCTTCGGTCGACTGTTATCCGTGACAGGTCGTTGAAAATTTGGAGAGTTTCATTTTGGAAAGGTAGTGACTCTTTCCCTCTGCAGGCGGTGATGATCTTCTCCTTTACTGTATAGCTGTGTAATCTTATGATTACATCGCGTTGCCGGTTGGGATCTTCTTATCTGGGAGCTACCGCCCGGTGGGCCCTATCCATCTCTAGGTCCATGTCCTCTAGCGGGCCGCAGAGCGATGTGAACAGTTCCGCAAGATGGGGACGAAGCTGGCCAGGTAAGACCGTCTCCGGTACATTTCTTATGCGCAGATTCTGGCGCCTGTCCCTATTTTCTTGGTCTTCCTGCCCGTCTTTGAGACGGGAGATCTCCTCTCCTAGCCGGATGATTTCTTCCTCGGCTGCTGTTTGTCTTGCCAGGTGGACTCCTCCAGTCCACCTTCCAGAGTCGTTGTCCTCTCTGTTAGGCCAGACATCTCCTGTTTAATCTCCGCTACTGCTGCTTTGATTTCTGCCTGCAGGGATGTTTGGAGCTTGACATGCATGGTGGAGAATAGGCTCTCCAGGTAGGATCGGGTGATCGGTTCCTCTATCTCCATTTCAAGAGTTGCATGGGCTTTCGTACCCATATTTAGAGCTGCTTGCGGCTCTTGTGAGCCTCGTGGTCCGCCACCGTCTTGGTTTGCTGGACTCTTCTGTGTCGGGGAGAAGAACCGTGACACCGCCGGTGCTGCGGGCTTCTTTGTGTGTTTGGACATGCTCCGATCTCTCCAAGTAATGGGGGTATGTTTTTGAGCCGTGAATTTCTGGTTTGGGAGCGTTATTTATTAAGTTTTAGCCGGTGGGTCCGCGGAGCTCCCCTCCTACACCCCCACTCCTGATGACATCATCGGAAACCCATCCCTTTAGCACATTTTTAATGGATCATCAATATTCAGTATTGTCATAGACAACTTAGGATCTGGCTGTGGTTTTTTTTTTTTAGGGAAGCTGTGTCTTTAACTGAAACGGGAGGTGCTATCTTGGATCCAGATGGAACGCAGGCTGAAACACATGAAGATAGCTCCTACTCAGAAAGCTCTTATTCAGACCACAGCTCTGATCAGACCCTCTCTTCACAGTGGGGGCGCAGGCAGGCTCAGGAGCGATCAGGTAGGGCGCAAGAAGGCGGGCAGCCAATATCTTCAACTGGTTTAGCCAACAAAATAGTCAGTGGGTCCATAGAAATGGACACATCCGTTATTTCTTTTTTTAATAGATTGGATAACGATCCAATATTTCTATTGCCGGACACGTCCACCAAATGTGGACCATATCGCTTCTCTGCCCACAACCCCTCCAGCACAGATCAGACACCACAGGGTAGATTTGCTTCAGCGGCCATGGCGTGAGGTATCAATGAATACAATTTTATATATATTTTCTTTAGTTGCTGTGCATATGGAAGTTTTTGCAGCAAATTCCCATATATCCTCCCAATCATCCCTGTCAATTTCTATTTTCAAATCCGCTGCCCATTTGAGCATGCAGTCATGATCATGTGAATTGACCAAGGCCTCAAAACTGGCTTTTATTCTAGTTATCAAACCTTTTTGATAACTACCTCTCCTACATAGTGCTTCAAAACTTGTGAAGGGAGTAAATTCTAATTTTGGGGACATTTTTGGAAAAAAATTCTGATCTGTAGATATTTAAACATACTAAGGTCTGGTGCCTCATACCTAGTTAGGAACTCTTGGAAACTAGAAAGTTTTCCTTTATGCACTAGGTCGGCAACTACTCTAATATGTTTAGCTTTAATTTGGTCGAATTGTTTATAATCACAGCCTGGGGGGAAATTGGGATTATTAAAAAGCGGAGTGAGTTGCGAAACGGGAGA
This sequence comes from Ascaphus truei, assembly GCF_040206685.1. Lineage (NCBI taxonomy): Eukaryota > Metazoa > Chordata > Amphibia > Anura > Ascaphidae > Ascaphus > Ascaphus truei. The sequence goes on along the minus strand of NC_134487.1, from coordinate 201,504,504 downwards.
CACAAGATTAAATTTGCCCTTAGACTTGCTCCAAATCTCCCAGGTAAATCTCGTCGGATCTAGCTCAAACATTTTGGCGTACACCTCCTTATCCAGTGCCCATAGGGACACTGGCAGAGAAGACGTTCTAGCATTTTGGGATTCTATGGCTAACCAACAATATTGTGTTGGATCAGCGTTCCACATCACCACCTGCCTTAGTTGGGCAGCTTGGTAGTATTTTGAGATATCTGGGACACCCAAACCTCCTCTTGTCTTTAAAGCCATCATCACCGATCTAGCTGTTCTAAGCCTTTTACCTTGCCAAATAAAATTAAATATTCTATTTGGGAAATTTTTCAGTTCGGATCCCGGTATCCGGACTGGGAGAGTCTGGAAATGATATAATAACCTAGGGAGTATATTCATCTTGACTGATACTATTCTCCCAATCCATGACACCTGATATCCTTCCCACTTTGCCAGATCCCTTTTAATCTTATCAAACAATGGTGGATAGTTGCCTTGATATAGGGAGTGGTAGTTCCTAGACACATTTAATCCCAGATATTTAATATGTGAGGAACTTCATCTGTAGCTGAAATTCAGTTTTGGTAATTTTATCTCTGGATCTGAAAGATTCAGATTAAAAGACTGTGACTTGTCGCTGTTCATTTTATATCCAGAGATTTTTCCAAAGTCTGATAGCGCCTTTTGGAGGTTTGGTAAAGAAGTCTGAGGGCTTGCTAAAGTCAGAATAATATCGTCTGCGAATAATGAGATTTTATCATTTGTTTTCCCAATCACTATATACAATGTATATTACTATTTGCTCTTATTTTAGCAGCCAATGGCTCAATCGTTAGAGCGAAGAGAGGAGGAGATAATGGGTACCCTTGTCTCGTACCATTTAAAAAAAAAATTTTTCCCCAAACATTTTTATTAGGCATAATCATCTTTACAGACATTGGTTTTACATTATCAGTGTTGGCCTAATACAGTTGTATTTTCCTTGTTCATGTGGTTTTACATTATCAGTGTTGGCATAATACAGTTGTATTTTCCTTGTTCATGTGGGGGGAGAGAGAAAGAAAGGAAAGATCCCCTAAGGCCACGTCATGGTCTCTGGGGTTTGGAAAAAGAAAGAGAGGAGGGGGGGGGGGGGAGAGAGGGAGTCATTCCACCTTCGTCCGGCCGGGTCCCGGCATCCATCCTTCACGGCTCTACTGTGGTTCAGATCCGTCTGGGGTTGTATCCTGATTTGGTTCGGATTAATGGGTTAACCAGGGTTCCCAGATTTTATAGAAACCTTCAGTTGAGCAGTTCAAGAAGGCCGTGAGTTTTTCCAAACTCATAACATCGTTAACTCTTTTTCACTAGCTGTTTGGTGGGGGGCGCTATCTACTTCCAAGAGTATGCGACTGAACACCTTGCTGCTTTTTGAATAAAGGAGATTAATTTCCATACTGGGCGATCGATGTCCTCTATCGGCCTGCCCAGTAGGAACGTCAGTGGATCTATAGGAATTGTGAGGCCTGTGACCTCTTTTATCAAATCTTGTACCGTAAGCCAGTATTTCTGAATTTCTGGACATGACCACCAGATATGGGCCATGTCCCCTCTATGTCCACAGCCTCTCCAGCATAGATCTGAGGCCAGAGGGTAGATTTGTTTTAACCTCACTGGGGTAAGATACCAATGATACATTATTTTATAGATGTTTTCCTTCACAGTGGTACAGATGGAAGTTCCTGAGGCCGCGTCTCATATTTCCTCCCAGTCCTCTCTGTCAATAACTATGTCCAATTCTGATCCCCATTGTTTTAAATAGGTCGAATTGTCGGGTTTCACACCCTGGTGGGAATTTAGGGTTGTCAAATATTGGAATGAGCTGAGAGCAAGGGGACGAGAGTAAGAATTTAGTTTTAGTTTTTGCCCATATGTCCCAAGTATGTTTCATTGCCCCCAGCCCGAATTTGGGCGCCATGTCATTTCCCCTGTCACCGCTCCAGAGAAAAGCTGGTAGAGAAGGCGTTCTGGAGTAATGAGATTCAATTGCTAGCCAACATAGCTTGTCTGGGTCCGAGTTCCACATTACCGCCTGTTTTAATTGGGCTGCTTGGTAATATCTATTAATGTCTGGGACCCCCAGTCCTCCTTTTGTCCTAGACGCCATAAGAACCGACCTAGCAACCCGGGGTCTCCTTCCGTTCCAAATAAATTGGAGGATTTTATTTTGGATAGTTTTTAATTCAGAACCAGGGACATGGATCGGGAGCGTCTGGTAATAATATAATAATCGGGGGAGTATATTCATTTTAACTGAAATCATTCTCCCGATCCATGAGATCTGGTATTTTTCCCATTTATCCAGATCTTTTTTAATTTTCCTAAATAGGTTGGGATAATTATTTTGGTATAGGGAGCAATAGTGCCTCGATACATGTACTCCCAGGTATTTGATGTATATAGGGCTCCACTTATAATTAAAGTTTGATTTCAATGTCCGTATCTCTGGTTCTGATAGATTTAAGTTGAGGGCTTCTGACTTATCACTGTTAATTTTGTATCCTGATATTTTGCCAAATTCCTTTAATTCTTTGTGTAAGTTGGGAAGGGAGATCTGGGGCTGCGTTAATGTTAATATGATATCGTCTGCGAACAATGAGACTTTATAGTTTATTCCGCCAATTGGTACCCCCTGTATATTTATATTGTCTCGTATTTTAGACGCTAGTGGTTCGATTGTTAGGGCGAAGAGGAGAGGGGACAAAGGGTATCCCTGTCTCGTTCCATTTTTAATTTCAAATTTTTTTGCTGTACCCCCCGGGAGTTTCACCACTGCAGACGGGCAGCAGTACAGCGCTCGGACTCCCGCTAGATACGCATCTTTTAAGCCGAATTTCTGCATTGTTTTGTCAAGAAATAGCCAATCAATTCTATCGAACGTCTTCTCTGCGTCCAGGCTTAACAGAACCGCTTTGGTAGCTGTGAGGTGGGCATGATCAACTATATTTATAATTTTGCGGGTGTTGTCTGAGGCTTGTCTGCCAGATACAAACCCCACCTGGTCATTGTGAATTAATCTCGGTAGGATGGGATTCAGTCTATTTGCCAGAATTTTGCTGTATAGCTTAAGATCGTTATTTAGTAGGGAGATTAGTCGGTAGCTCCCACATAGCAATGGGTCCCTACCCAGTTTGTGGATGATGGCGAGATTGGCCTGGGTCATTGATGGGGGGATTGGGCTGCCCTCCATGAATGAATTGAATAAGCTGAGTAGGTGTTTAGTTAGGATCGGGGAGAATCTTTTGTAATAAACATTGGAGAAGCCGTCGGGGCCAGGGGCTTTTGAGATTTTTTTTTTGTTTCAATTTTTTTATTGTTTTATTAGGGTACACAACAGATAGTAAACTTTGTTGTACATAGATTGGATAAACATTGATATTTGCATATATTAATAAAAACACCCGTATTCCGTTTTCTTTATTCAGATAGGTGTTTATCTAAATGTTTGTATGTCTGAATGCTCGTACGTTTCTGCTGTTATGGTTCTAACTAGGAAGCTGCCGCTTCCGTGTGTCCTGTTTTTAGTAGTATAGTAGAGAAAAGAAAAGGTGGAGAGCAGAGAAAGAGAGAGGAGAGAAAAAAGAAGGGAGATGGGGGGGCTAGAAGGGGGGGGGAGAGGTGCTGCGGGATGGCGTCCAGTTTTATATATATCCTGCCTTTTCCTTTAGGAATTTATTATGTACCTGACCAAATTTCCCATGTCTTATGGAACTTATCCATCTTTTGGGTCAGTTTTTCCCTAAGAAGTTCCATTGTCTTCGTACTCCGCAGAATGCGAGAAATAGTCTGTTTAGCAGGGGCATTCACCTTCTTCCACGCTGCAGCAACGGAACAACGTGCCGCCGTGAGCACATGGCTCACCATCTTACTCTCTGCTGTATCTAATTCGTCAATTGGCTTGGCCAGCACCATGGTCAGCGGGTCCACCTCAATCTCTACCCCCAGGTACTCTCGGATTAGTGTTTGAATCATGACCCAGAACACCTGAATCTTGGGGCAGTTCCACCAGATATGAGCCATGTCTCCTCTTTGCCCGCAACCCCTCCAAAAAAAATCTGGGGTCCCGGGGAAGATCTGGCTCAACCTATTCGGGGTTAGGTACCAGTAAAATATAATTTTATAGATGTTCTCTTTAATGGTAGTACAAATCGATGTTTTGGATGCTGCCTCCCAGATATCCTCCCAGTCTTCTCTATCAATCTCTATATTTAAATCCTCCGCCCATTTGGACATATACCTGTGTTGGGAACAGCCTGTTGATCGCGCCAGGCCCAGATATATTTCCGAGATCAATCCTTTAGCATAGTACCCTTTCCTGCACAGTCGTTCAAAATTTGTTAGCTGCTGGAAAGCCTTATCTTTGGATACTGTTTGCAGGTAGTGCCTGATTTGTAAAAAGCCAAATATTGGGAGGTTTGTCGTTTGATATTTTTTTTCCAGTTCTTGGGTCAGCAAGAGCCTACCTTGCCCAGAGAAATCCTCTGCTATCATCATCTTCAGCTGTTTAAATTTACTGAGTCTCTGTGGGAACCCGCCGGGGGGAAATTCTGGGTTATCGAATATGGGTGTTAATAGGGAGGGGTGAGCCGTCAAGCCATATTTGTCTTTATTTTTGGTCCATACTCTCCATGTACATTTCATTGCTCCCAGTTTTAATGTTTCCGAGAGGATCTCTCTACCCCGCACATTCCACAGGGTGGCCGGGAGTGAGAGGGGTCTCGCGTAGGAAAACTCTATCCCTGTCCAACAGCTTGTAGTTGGGTCATTGTTCCACATTATCACTTGTTTCAGTTGGGCCGCCAAATAATATTTAATGATATCTGGGACTGCCAAGCCTCCACATTCTTTTGGTGCTAACATTATGGTTCTAGCTACTCTTGGTCTTTTGTTTTGCCAAATGAATTGAAAAATTCTGTTTTGTATATTCTTTAATTCCGACATTGGGATATCAATTGGGAGAGTCTGGAAGTAATACAGAAGTCTTGGCAGGATATTCATTTTGACCGTAGCTATTCTGCCTAACCAAGATATCTGGTATTCATTCCAGCTCTGCAAGTCTTTTTTTAGCCTCTCAAATAGGGGCGGATAGTTATATTGATATGGTGATTTGTACTCCCGTGTTATTTGGATTCCCAAGTATTTGATTTTCGTGGAACTCCATTTATAATTAAAATTTAATTTTAGCAGTTTGGCCTCGGGATTAGGTAGAGATACATTTAATGCTTCCGACTTATCCATATTGATTTTATACCCCGAGATTTTGCTAAATGTATCTAATTGTGAATGTAAATTCGGGAGTGAAGTCAAGGGGTTGGCTAGAGTTAAAATAATGTCGTCAGCAAAAAGGGATATCTTGTAATCCGTATCTCCAATTGTAATGCCACTTATATTGTTGTCCTCTCTGATTGTTGTTGCCAAGGGTTCTATAGAGAGGGCAAACAGAAGTGGAGACAAGGGACATCCCTGTCTAGTACCATTCCTAATGTTTATAGGGTTCGAGTTTCCTCCTGGGAGTTTCACTACAGCCGTGGGAGTTTTATAGAGGGCTCTAACCCCCTCAAGATATGGGCCCTTAAATCCGAATTTAATTAATGTTTGGTCTAAAAATTCCCATCTGATCCTGTCAAACGCCTTTTCCGCGTCTAAACGTAACAGGATGGCTTTCGTGGATGAGAGATGTACATGGTCGATTATGTTTATAATTTTTCTCGTATTATCTGAGGCTTGTCTGCCTGAAATAAATACGACTTGGTCCTTGTGGATCAGGCCTGGGAGAATGGGAGTTAGTCTGTTAGCTAGGATTTTGCTATAAAGTTTTAGGTCCGAATTAAGGAGGGCTATGGGGCGATAATTACCACACTGTAGTGGGTCGCCTTTTCCGCGTCTAAACGTAACAGGATGGATTTCGTGGATGAGAGATGTACATGGTCGATTATGTTTATAATTTTTCTCGTATTATCTGAGGCTTGTCTGCCTGAAATAAATACGACTTGGTCCTTGTGGATCAGGCCTGGGAGAATGGGGGTTAATCTGTTAGCTAGGATTTTGCTATAAAGTTTTAGGTCCGAATTAAGGAGGGCTATGGGGCGATAATTACCACACTGTAGTGGGTCTCTCCCTTCCTTTGGTATGAGTGCCAAATTCGCTCTAGACATAGAAGCGGGGATAGCCGTTCCCTCCAGAAACTCATTAAAATATCCAGGAGATGTGGTGCCAAGATCAATTTAAATTTTTTATAGTATTGATTGGAAAACCCATCCGGGCCTGGCGTTTTACTAGGTTTTAGTTGTGAGATGGCTTCTAGTAAATCATCCTGCGCGATTTCTTTATTTAGCTCTAGTAAGTCAGCTTCTGAAAGGCTTGGAAGGTTACATGACGCTAGGTACTTAGTAATAGCTTCTGCATTTGAGGAGCTGTTTTGGGGGAAGTTCAAATTATATAGTTTGGAGTAGAAGTCTGAGAATGTGGCCGCTATCTGTTTATCGCAATATGTTTTGATGCCCATCTTTGTTTGTATGACGGATATTTGGGATTTGGTTCTCAGACCTCTTAATTTAGATGCTAATAACCGGTCGGCCTTATTTCCTTTGTCATAATATTTCTGCTTCGTCCACCTCTGCGCCCTCTCCACTTCATCTATTTGTATCTGCCTGAAATCAGATCTAGCCTTGTCCAGTACTTTGCGTAGTTGTTTTGAGGGATTAGCTTTATGTTTATGTTCTAGGAGTTTAACTTTCTCTGCTAATTCGTCGTACAATTTCTGTTTTTGCTTTTTCTTATATGATGCTATGGAAATTATATTCCCTCGAATCGTGGCCGTATGGGCCTCCCATAGCATCGCTGATGACTTTACAGAGCCCTTGTTCAGCGCAAAATATTCTCTGAGCTTTTGCTTAATCTCTATCTCTACATCTATTTGGTTTAACAGAGAATCGTTTAGTTTCCAATTATATTGATTATATTTATAGAAGGGGAGGGAGAGCGTCAGCGAGACCGGAGCGTGGTCCGACCATGTTATAGAACCTATGTCCGACTGGGAGGTTGCCTGAAAGATATCTTTAGTACCCAGAAAATAATCAATCCTTGAATAGGTCTGGTGCGGGGGAGAAAAATACGAATAGTCCCTCTGGCCCTGATGCTGCGCCCGCCAAATATCTATCAGCGAAAACTCTTTCAGTATGTTCTGAAACCTTTTGGCATTTTTGGTCATAATGCGTGGGTGGGGAGTACCCAATGGGCTTGTCCTATCTTGATCAGGTGCTACAAGCATATTAAAATCTCCTGCTATCAATAGCGTAGTTCTAGGTTGGGGGGCTAGCTTGTCACATAGATCTCTCAAAAAGTCAGCTTGACCCTCATTTGGGGCGTATATATTAACAAGGGTAATCTCCACATCTGTTAGTGTGCCTTGCAGAATGAGGAATCTACCTTCTGGGTCTAAGGTCTGTTTTTGAAGTGTGAATTTGACATTTTGTCTAAATAAGATGGCTACCCCTTTTTTTTTAGTGGAGCAGGATGCATAATATGCCTGGGGGTAGTATCTCTGAAAGGTGTTAGGGGGCGATATCGTATTAAAGTGCGTTTCTTGTAAGAATAGCACATCTCCTTTTGTTTTTTTAATTCTTGTAAGGCGAGCTTTCTTTTGATTGCTGAGTTAAGTCCCCTAACATTTAGGGACACTAGTTTAAGTGTTGTATTTGGAGCCATTTTCGGAGCCATCCAGCAAGCAGCTCCAGGGCTTTCCGGATACAGTCGGGTCCCCTCTTTCCCATAAGCTTTAGGCTCTGCGTTCAAATCCTTTCACCGGGTCAAAGGGGTCTCCACTTCTTTGCTGCGCTGGGATGTGTAGATCCTTGTAGCTCCAGGGGCATGCGCCCTCTTTGTGGACAGGTAGGTATGTGTTTCCCGCCGGGGGCAGACCAGCGTTCCTCATCTCGTATGTGTCTCAGAAGCTCGTAAGGGGGGGGGGGGGCAATACAGTAGGTCGTCCAAACATATAAATTTTGCCGGGAGTAGTCTTTTCCTCTCCAGGTGACATTTCTCAGTCCTCACCTGCCTGGTTACGTTGGGTGGCTATTCTCTGAGAGGAGCGTGGTCCCCTCTCTGTTGGCCTGTGATCTGGGTCTCCGTCCGTATCTTCAGGGGCAGTTCCACCTCCATTCTTGTGGGGGACACCGAGCCCCTTTAGGAATCTTGGTATCTCTTCCGGGTAGGAAAGGGTGTGGAATTTGCCTCCAGCCTGGGCCACAATTTTAAAAGGGAATCCCCAGCGATATTTAATCTTGTTGTCCCTTAATTTTAGTGTGAGGGGTCTGAGCTCTCTCCTGCGGTCTACTGTACGTTTTGAGAGATCACTGTATATCTCAATATGTACATTCCGAAACTGGATGTGTCCTTTCTCCCTGCTCGCCGTCAGTATTTTCTCCTTTGTGGAGTAATAATGGAACCTGACCAGTATATCTCTGGTCCTCTTGGGGTCCGTGGACCTAGGTCCGAGGGCCCTATGGGCTCTGTCCATCTCTAGCTTTTAAGGAGTTAGGTCAGGTACCAGATGAATAAAGAGGTCTTATAGGTATGTGTGCAGCTGTTCAGTCTCCACTGTTTCTGGGACATACCTCAGTCTCAAGTTCTGCCGCCGATCGCGGTTTTCCTGGTCCTCGGCACTTTCCTTGAGCCCTCTGATCTCCCAGTGCAGGCGGTTGATCTCGTCCTCCGCGAAGGACTGAGCCTGCTCCAGTGTTTCCACTGTGTTTGCCAGCCCATCTGTTTTGGCCGTTAGGAGATTCAAGTCCGCCCTTAGGGTGTTAATGGCTTTACCCAAATCATCCCGAAACTCCTTCCTCATTCTGGTGAAGAGGTTTTCTAAATATGTTTTGTTCACATCTATGTTTTCAATTTCCTGCTCGTGCGCCCTGCTCAGGCCCTCCCGCGTGTCGGCTGAGCCGCCATCTTGGGAGGTCTCGCAACTCCCCGCGGTCCGCTGGCTTTGTGGGAAGTAGCTCGTCACTGACTGCTGAGCTGCCTTCTTATTTTTGCCGCTCATGCTGGCTACCTTCCCCTCCGCTTGTATGTATTTATTGGGGGGGTTTAGATGTAGAGATGCCGCAGGAACTGTGGGTTCTTTTTAGTGCAGTAGGATAGGATTGTTTGTTTAGTCTAGTACAGCTTGTCTGGGTAGATATGGGGTTATTGGACCCAGGGGTTCTGGCCTTAGGGCTGTGTTTCTGACCTGCAGGTCATTCTCTCTGAGGCACCTTTGTGTGGTGGTGGTGCTTCCACGTGGTGGTGCTCCCCCAAGATGGCCGCCTCCTCCCTCAACACGCTACTGAGGCCTATGGCTCCCTTCACTAGTGGGTCCCCTCCCGGTGTTCTTCACTCCCAGCAGGGCCCTAGGTCAGGTTTGTACCTTTTATTTACGTGTGCCGTCCTGGGGGGGGGAGCTGGACCCGTAACGGGGGGTCTCCGCTCGCGCCTTTCCTCACGGCCTCAGGCGGCCACAGCGGGCGCTTCTCTTACCCCACAGGGGATCGGGGTTCCGTCCCCGATCACCGCTGATTCCCCTCTATTCTTGGCTCCTCGGGGCGCGCGGAGTCCCGTCGCCTCTCGTCTCCGGAGTCTCTCCGTCAGATTTGAATTTTGCGGGCTGCAGAGGGGAAAGTCCCGCACCGGGGGCAGGGAGTCTCCGACACAGCTCTCAGGGACGCCGGAGCCAGCCACTTCGGAGCCCAGCTAGTCACCGGAGCTAAGTCTTTGGGGGTTCACTTAGGGATTCATCCGCTTCTCCTGATTATTTTATTATTTAATATGCTTCGTTAGTGCTATTCATTCAGAGGGGGTCGGGAGCGTCTCTTTCAAGCTGCCATTCCCCTAGACGTCACCGGAAGTCTCCGGCTTTTGAGATTTGTAATGTTTTTATAGCGTCCGCCAGGTCTTTTTGGGTAATTTTTGCGTTAAGCATTTGATTCTCCTCCTCTGTCAGTGTTGGTAGGAGGCAATCGGACAGGTAATTACTAATAGGTTCAGTGGCTGGTGTCCCCGTGTTCCCACCCTGAGCCTTGAGGTTATAAAGTTTAATATAAAATGCGGTAAATTCCTCCGCTATTTTCTGTTTGTTATAGATTATTTCTCACGATTAATTTTTTATCGCTGTGATCTGGGAACGCTTCTGCATACCTCTTAGTTTGCTCGCCAAAAGTCTGTCAGCCTTATTGCCCTTGTCATAGTATTTCTGACTAGTCCATGTAAGAGCTTTTTCTACTTCTTCCATTTGGGCTTGTTTTAGCTCATTCCTGGCTGCGGTCAAGGTTTTATAAATCTTTTTCGATGGGTTGGGTTTGTGCTGTTGTTCCAGCTTAATTATTTTAGTTGTAACAACTAGTGACATACCGCTCACCTCAATATTGAATACCAACTCTATGATATCAGCTGGTGCAAAGGGGATAGGGATGACAGACATACATATATAAGGAGACAAAGAATGCTCCTAAAAAGACCCCACTTTAATGCACAGCAAAGCCGAAAATAGTCCACAGGTATAGTAACCCACTAGAGTAATGGTAAGGCTATAAGGGTACAATTAAGTAACCGCTCCCAACACTGTGGGAGGACAATTACCACTAAAATGCCCTAGGGCAAAAATAATAAATGATTTATTGATATTCAGAAGTCGACGCAGTAACACACACTCAAAATAACCATAAAAACAATTAAAACATAAATCACGGGTGAGGCAGGGTAAGGGGATATTCTTATAAGGTGATTTCCCAAATATTAGTGTATGTCCCCTTACCAGTACCAGGTGGTAGTGTGAGACACAATGGTAAATACAAATGATAGGCAATAGAGAATGCTAGAGCCTCTGGTCTCAGGGTATGGTGGAGGTTGCACTAATCATTGCATGCTGTGATTGATCTGCTCAGTATCAATAGTTGGATATCACACTGACAGTAGGTAGTGATGCATGCAGAGTAGTGAATGCAAATAAATGTGCCACTGTCATATATCACAAAACCTATATAGGTACTAGGTCACACGATCAATGATTCAGTAAATCATTAGTGCACATTATACCACATTATATAAATGAACCGCGGCATGTGCATCAAAAACCGGACCTGATATATGCATAAACTACCTCTGCTAGGCAGTTAACAACTCGAACAACCCCACACAAACTACCAGGAACAGTCTCACCCGTGACTCCTCCTACACGACGTCAACGTGGGGACGTCATGCCGACGATCGTTTCGCGCATAAGGGGCTGGCGCTTTCTCAAGGTTCAGGTATCCAACTATTGATACTGAGCAGATCAATCACAGCATGCAATGATTAGTGCAACCTCCACCATACCCTGAGACCAGAGGCTCTAGCATTCTCTATTGCCTATCATTTGTATTTACCATTGTGTCTCACACTACCACCTGGTACTGGTAAGGGGACATACACTAATATTTGGGAATTCACCTTATAAGAATATCCCCTTACCCTGCCTCACCCGTGATTTATGTTTTAATTGTTTTTATGGTTATTTTGAGTGTGTGTTACTGCGTCGACTTCTGAATATCAATAAATCATTTATTATTTTTGCCCTAGGGCATTTTAGTGGTAATTGTCCTCCCACCGTGTTGGGAGCGGTTACTTATTTGTACCCTTATAGCCTTACCATTACTCTAGTGGGTTACTATACCTGTGGACTATTTTCGGCTTTGCTGTGCATTAAAGTGGGATCTTTTTAGGAGCATCCTTTGTCTCCTTATATATGTATAATTATTTTAGTTGTCAGATCTGTTATTAATTTCACCTTGGCCTTTCTGTGGGATGCAATTGAAATAAAAGTTCCCCTAATTGCTGCCCTATGGGCTTCCCACAGAACCGCCGGAGAGTCTACTATGCCCCAGTTGAGAGCGAAGTACTCCCTAAGAGCCTTTTTAATTTCTTTTTCTACCTCCGGGTGGTTCAGTAGGGAGTCGTTCAGCTTCCAAGTGTAGGCGGTTAATTTATGAAATGGGGTGGATAGGGTTAATGTGGTGGGGGCGTGATCTGACCATGTAATGGGGCCTAAGTCCGAATTTGTGCAGGCTTCCAGGATATATTTGGTAGCAAAAAAATAGTCTATAAGAGAGTATGACTGGTGGGGTGCGGAATAGAATGTGTAATCTTTTTGGCCCTGGTGTTGGATTCTCCAGATGTCCATTAAGGAATATTCCTTGGTGATCGTTTTAAATTGTTTCTCCATCCTCTGAGGTGGAGCTCTGTGTTGGCCTTGTTGGCCTGAGGTTCTGTCCTCCGCAGAGTTTATGGCCATATTAAAGTCTCCGCCCACAATCAACGAAGATAGGTAGGTAGGGTCAACCTTTTCTAACACTGCTTTCAGGAATTCCGTTTGATTATCATTTGGCGCGTAGATGTTGATCAGAGCGACCGGCGAGCCAGCCAGTGAGCCATATACCATTAGAAATCTACCCTCTGGGTCTGAAGTGGTTTTGGTGATATTGAATGGGGTTCCTTGTCGGAGCAGGATCGCTACTCCCCGCTTTTTACTGTTAAATGACGAGAAGAAACCCGTAGGGAATACATTGCTAATCAATTTGGGCAGCTCTTGGGATGTAAAGTGCGTCTCTTGGAGGAAGATGATACAGTATCTTCCTTGGACTTTTTCATCTCTTGGAGCGCCAGTCGTCTTTTTCTATTATTATTCAGGCCCTTTACGTTTAGTGATACAAGTTTAATTGCGGACTGACTAGCCATTTGGGCGAGAGAGTTTAGTGTCCATCGGGGTCTCGCCCTTCCCACCGGGGAGATCCTGGTTCGTTGGTTCAGAGAACCTTTTTAACGCTTCTTGATGGTGCTGTTTGAGTATGGGTGTCAGGCCCGCCCGACGAGGGGTTGGGTGGGAGGAGGGCAGGGAAGGTCGAGAGGGGGGGGGGAATAGGCTGCTGGGACAGGGTCAGCAGCAAGAGGCAAAGTGGGACGAGGTCAGCTAAGGACCTCCAATAAGTACGGCCGGGATTGGCTACCGGCATTTGGGCTTAAGGCCCAATGGGGGGGGAATCCGATGGTTCAGGCATGGGCGTGCAGGGAAGGTGCGGACCCTTGTACTTGCTTAGTGTAAGCTCTACCTTAGTTTAAGAGGGGGGGGAAGGCGGGGGGGAGGGGAGGAAATGGGAGGGGGGAAAGGGGTCAAAGGGACGCAGGTCCCGAAACGCGTCAGAGTTACTATGTACTCCTTTTGACCACTTAATAAACCTTTTTATATCCGATACTAGTTTGCAGCCCCCATTGTTTGCACGGTTGTGCTCCGCCACTGTACCCTATGGGACTACTCTCTGCAATTACGTCTGGCGTGACACACCCACTAATCAAGGACTGAGCTGTGCTTCAAGGGAGTTCCTCACATTGATCGTTTGATTGGTATGTACTTTTGTTTTGCTGGGGGTCTATACAGGACCTTTATGGTATATATAGAGATCTGTGTTAGCCGTCCAGCGTAACTAGTACACTCCTATGTTTATATCATCCTAATGAGTCTCCTTAGCTCTTATACATGCTCTAATGCCTTGGTTACATATTTTATTACTCTGAATATGCATGTATGTTCCTAGGACAGCAGAGCCCTGAATATTGGGATAATATCCCTCACCCACTACGGTCAAGCTTATAGGTTTTGGACATGGGGAAGGCGTGGGGAGGGGAGGGAAAACTCCTAGCATAGCCATAACATGGAGATCTTTCTGACAATCCTTAAAACCAGTGTAATAAACGTGAGAACAACTCTTAACAAGCTCAGTACATGAAAAGCATTATAACCTCTCTTTTTGTCAGTCGGTCAAGCTTATAGGTTTTGGACCTGGGAAAGGGGGGGGAGATGGGGAGGGTGGGGAGATAAGAGGGAGGGGGAGGGGGAGACCTGGGTTGACAGGTAACACAACAGCACATTGCATTAATGTTTTTAGGTATCATGCTGAACATAAACGGAATACTTCCTACGCTTGCTGGTCGGGGAAGAGGGGGTGGAGGGATGGGGCTCTTACATTTAGTGAAGTTAATATCCGAGGATCCTTATGACATTTCTATTTGATCTATGTGGCCCGCCGTGTGCCTTCCTCAGAGGGTTTGACAACGTATTTTATTACTGCAGGCAGCATCATTAGTATGGGGCCGTGCGGCCATATCTTCTGCGGCGGAAGGGCAGGCTTATGGGCTTTGGAGCGTGAGGGGGGGAGGGGGAAGGGGGGGAGAGAAAAGGGAGTACATTATATTATAACACATACAACTTTTCTCAACTTCAACATTCATCAACTGAGGAACAGGTTTTTTTTTTTTTACATAACTCAACTGTGGCATAGGGACGGCTTAGCACTAGATCCATGTGGCCAGCTAATCTAGAATACCAGTTACTGTAATAGTGTCACTGCCGCTGCTTCTATTATCGAAGTCATTTGGGCATCCTGTCTTGTGCAGGGCTCATTAGGCAGCTTCCCAGTTAACTAGTATTTCCTAGTCCGGGGGGGTGGGGAGGGTAGCAACAGTCGTGCGAACCAAGCCTGGGGTCCATAGTCCTGTACCCGGGCCTTAGACAGATTAAATTTTGCTACTTACAGTTAGTAGATCGCAGTGCTGTTGTCGGAGCATCGCGCTCCCCTCCTATCCCACCCACAAATCCCCCCGCCAACCCCTAAAGCCCAGCAGGACCTCAGCACTCTTCAACTGGCATCCGGTCAGCTGCAAAAGTTATAGTAGCTTCAGCTGTGGGTTGCCTCCGATCGTCAGGGGTCGGATTCTGAAGCTATGCGTCTGGCTGGGTCTGGTGTGGTTCTTGAGCCGTCATGTGCTCCCGTCTTTGCTGTGGACTACGGTGCTTCTCATCTGTTCTTAGACTGCCTTGGCGCCACCGTTCTCCTCGCGGGACGGGTGCTGCGTGGTTCCGCGTCCTCCCAGTGCGGTGGGTCTTGTAGTTGCTCCGTTGTCCAGGAAAGCGGCGGGGTCAGACCCAGGGCTTTCACGAATGGGGCCATGTCCTCAGGGCGGCGGATGGTTAGGAATTTGCCATCATAGCTTACAGTAAGCTTGAACGGAAAGCCCCAGCGGTACTTCACCTCCTCCCGGAGGAATGAGGTCAAGGGCTTCATTTCTCTCCTTCGGTCGACTGTTATCCGTGACAGGTCGTTGAAAATTTGGAGAGTTTCATTTTGGAAAGGTAGTGACTCTTTCCCTCTGCAGGCGGTGATGATCTTCTCCTTTACTGTATAGCTGTGTAATCTTATGATTACATCGCGTTGCCGGTTGGGATCTTCTTATCTGGGAGCTACCGCCCGGTGGGCCCTATCCATCTCTAGGTCCATGTCCTCTAGCGGGCCGCAGAGCGATGTGAACAGTTCCGCAAGATGGGGACGAAGCTGGCCAGGTAAGACCGTCTCCGGTACATTTCTTATGCGCAGATTCTGGCGCCTGTCCCTATTTTCTTGGTCTTCCTGCCCGTCTTTGAGACGGGAGATCTCCTCTCCTAGCCGGATGATTTCTTCCTCGGCTGCTGTTTGTCTTGCCAGGTGGACTCCTCCAGTCCACCTTCCAGAGTCGTTGTCCTCTCTGTTAGGCCAGACATCTCCTGTTTAATCTCCGCTACTGCTGCTTTGATTTCTGCCTGCAGGGATGTTTGGAGCTTGACATGCATGGTGGAGAATAGGCTCTCCAGGTAGGATCGGGTGATCGGTTCCTCTATCTCCATTTCAAGAGTTGCATGGGCTTTCGTACCCATATTTAGAGCTGCTTGCGGCTCTTGTGAGCCTCGTGGTCCGCCACCGTCTTGGTTTGCTGGACTCTTCTGTGTCGGGGAGAAGAACCGTGACACCGCCGGTGCTGCGGGCTTCTTTGTGTGTTTGGACATGCTCCGATCTCTCCAAGTAATGGGGGTATGTTTTTGAGCCGTGAATTTCTGGTTTGGGAGCGTTATTTATTAAGTTTTAGCTGGTGGGTCCGCGGAGCTCCCCTCCTACACCCCCACTCCTGATGACATCATCGGAAACCCATCCCTTTAGCACATTTTTAATGGATCATCAATATTCAGTATTGTCATAGACAACTTAGGATCTGGCTGTGGTTTTTTTTTTTTAGGGAAGCTGTGTCTTTAACTGAAACGGGAGGTGCTATCTTGGATCCAGATGGAACGCAGGCTGAAACACATGAAGATAGCTCCTACTCAGAAAGCTCTTATTCAGACCACAGCTCTGATCAGACCCTCTCTTCACAGTGGGGGCGCAGGCAGGCTCAGGAGCGATCAGGTAGGGCGCAAGAAGGCGGGCAGCCAATATCTTCAACTGGTTTAGCCAACAAAATAGTCAGTGGGTCCATAGAAATGGACACATCCGTTATTTCTTTTTTTAATAGATTGGATAACGATCCAATATTTCTATTGCCGGACACGTCCACCAAATGTGGACCATATCGCTTCTCTGCCCACAACCCCTCCAGCACAGATCAGACACCACAGGGTAGATTTGCTTCAGCGGCCATGGCGTGAGGTATCAATGAATACAATTTTATATATATTTTCTTTAGTTGCTGTGCATATGGAAGTTTTTGCAGCAAATTCCCATATATCCTCCCAATCATCCCTGTCAATTTCTATTTTCAAATCCGCTGCCCATTTGAGCATGCAGTCATGATCATGTGAATTGACCAAGGCCTCAAAACTGGCTTTTATTCTAGTTATCAAACCTTTTTGATAACTACCTCTCCTACATAGTGCTTCAAAACTTGTGAAGGGAGTAAATTCTAATTTTGGGGACATTTTTGGAAAAAAATTCTGATCTGTAGATATTTAAACATACTAAGGTCTGGTGCCTCATACCTAGTTAGGAACTCTTGGAAACTAGAAAGTTTTCCTTTATGCACTAGGTCGGCAACTACTCTAATATGTTTAGCTTTAATTTGGTCGAATTGTTTATAATCACAGCCTGGGGGGAAATTGGGATTATTAAAAAGCGGAGTGAGTTGCGAAACGGGAGACACAAGATTAAATTTGCCCTTAGACTTGCTCCAAATCTCCCAGGTAAATCTCGTCGGATCTAGCTCAAACATTTTGGCGTACACCTCCTTATCCAGTGCCCATAGGGACACTGGCAGAGAAGACGTTCTAGCATTTTGGGATTCTATGGCTAACCAACAATATTGTGTTGGATCAGCGTTCCACATCACCACCTGCCTTAGTTGGGCAGCTTGGTAGTATTTTGAGATATCTGGGACACCCAAACCTCCTCTTGTCTTTAAAGCCATCATCACCGATCTAGCTGTTCTAAGCCTTTTACCTTGCCAAATAAAATTAAATATTCTATTTGGGAAATTTTTCAGTTCGGATCCCGGTATCCGGACTGGGAGAGTCTGGAAATGATATAATAACCTAGGGAGTATATTCATCTTGACTGATACTATTCTCCCAATCCATGACACCTGATATCCTTCCCACTTTGCCAGATCCCTTTTAATCTTATCAAACAATGGTGGATAGTTGCCTTGATATAGGGAGTGGTAGTTCCTAGACACATTTAATCCCAGATATTTAATATGTGAGGAACTTCATCTGTAGCTGAAATTCAGTTTTGGTAATTTTATCTCTGGATCTGAAAGATTCAGATTAAAAGACTGTGACTTGTCGCTGTTCATTTTATATCCAGAGATTTTTCCAAAGTCTGATAGCGCCTTTTGGAGGTTTGGTAAAGAAGTCTGAGGGCTTGCTAAAGTCAGAATAATATCGTCTGCGAATAATGAGATTTTATCATTTGTTTTCCCAATCACTATATACAATGTATATTACTATTTGCTCTTATTTTAGCAGCCAATGGCTCAATCGTTAGAGCGAAGAGAGGAGGAGATAATGGGTACCCTTGTCTCGTACCATTTAAAAAAAATTTTTTCCCCAAACATTTTTATTAGGCATAATCATCTTTACAGACATTGGTTTTACATTATCAGTGTTGGCCTAATACAGTTGTATTTTCCTTGTTCATGTGGTTTTACATTATCAGTGTTGGCATAATACAGTTGTATTTTCCTTGTTCATGTGGGGGGAGAGAGAAAGAAAGGAAAGATCCCCTAAGGCCACGTCATGGTCTCTGGGGTTTGGAAAAAGAAAGAGAGGAGGGGGGGGGGGGGGAGAGAGGGAGTCATTCCACCTTCGTCCGGCCGGGTCCCGGCATCCATCCTTCACGGCTCTACTGTGGTTCAGATCCGTCTGGGGTTGTATCCTGATTTGGTTCGGATTAATGGGTTAACCAGGGTTCCCAGATTTTATAGAAACCTTCAGTTGAGCAGTTCAAGAAGGCCGTGAGTTTTTCCAAACTCATAACATCGTTAACTCTTTTTCACTAGCTGTTTGGTGGGGGGCGCTATCTACTTCCAAGAGTATGCGACTGAACACCTTGCTGCTTTTTGAATAAAGGAGATTAATTTCCATACTGGGCGATCGATGTCCTCTATCGGCCTGCCCAGTAGGAAGGTCAGTGGATCTATAGGAATTGTGAGGCCTGTGACCTCTTTTATCAAATCTTGTACCGTAAGCCAGTATTTCTGAATTTCTGGACATGACCACCAGATATGGGCCATGTCCCCTCTATGTCCACAGCCTCTCCAGCATAGATCTGAGGCCAGAGGGTAGATTTGTTTTAACCTCACTGGGGTAAGATACCAATGATACATTATTTTATAGATGTTTTCCTTCACAGTGGTACAGATGGAAGTTCCTGAGGCCGCGTCTCATATTTCCTCCCAGTCCTCTCTGTCAATAACTATGTCCAATTCTGATCCCCATTGTTTTAAATAGGTCGAATTGTCGGGTTTCACACCCTGGTGGGAATTTAGGGTTGTCAAATATTGGAATGAGCTGAGAGCAAGGGGACGAGAGTAAGAATTTAGTTTTAGTTTTTGCCCATATGTCCCAAGTATGTTTCATTGCCCCCAGCCCGAATTTGGGCGCCATGTCATTTCCCCTGTCACCGCTCCAGAGAAAAGCTGGTAGAGAAGGCGTTCTGGAGTAATGAGATTCAATTGCTAGCCAACATAGCTTGTCTGGGTCCGAGTTCCACATTACCGCCTGTTTTAATTGGGCTGCTTGGTAATATCTATTAATGTCTGGGACCCCCAGTCCTCCTTTTGTCCTAGACGCCATAAGAACCGACCTAGCAATCCGGGGTCTCCTTCCGTTCCAAATAAATTGGAGGATTTTATTTTGGATAGTTTTTAATTCAGAACCAGGGACATGGATCGGGAGCGTCTGGTAATAATATAATAATCGGGGGAGTATATTCATTTTAACTGAAATCATTCTCCCGATCCATGAGATCTGGTATTTTTCCCATTTATCCAGATCTTTTTTAATTTTCCTAAATAGGTTGGGATAATTATTTTGGTATAGGGAGCAATAGTGCCTCGATACATGTACTCCCAGGTATTTGATGTATATAGGGCTCCACTTATAATTAAAGTTTGATTTCAATGTCCGTATCTCTGGTTCTGATAGATTTAAGTTGAGGGCTTCTGACTTATCACTGTTAATTTTGTATCCTGATATTTTGCCAAATTCCTTTAATTCTTTGTGTAAGTTGGGAAGGGAGATCTGGGGCTGCGTTAATGTTAATATGATATCGTCTGCGAACAATGAGACTTTATAGTTTATTCCGCCAATTGGTACCCCCTGTATATTTATATTGTCTCGTATTTTAGACGCTAGTGGTTCGATTGTTAGGGCGAAGAGGAGAGGGGACAAAGGGTATCCCTGTCTCGTTCCATTTTTAATTTCAAATTTTTTTGCTGTACCCCCCGGGAGTTTCACCACTGCAGACGGGCAGCAGTACAGCGCTCGGACTCCCGCTAGATACGCATCTTTTAAGCCGAATTTCTGCATTGTTTTGTCAAGAAATAGCCAATCAATTCTATCGAACGTCTTCTCTGCGTCCAGGCTTAACAGAACCGCTTTGGTAGCTGTGAGGTGGGCATGATCAACTATATTTATAATTTTGCGGGTGTTGTCTGAGGCTTGTCTGCCAGATACAAACCCCACCTGGTCATTGTGAATTAATCTCGGTAGGATGGGATTCAGTCTATTTGCCAGAATTTTGCTGTATAGCTTAAGATCGTTATTTAGTAGGGAGATTAGTCGGTAGCTCCCACATAGCAATGGGTCCCTACCCAGTTTGTGGATGATGGCGAGATTGGCCTGGGTCATTGATGGGGGGATTGGGCTGCCCTCCATGAATGAATTGAATAAGCTGAGTAGGTGTTTAGTTAGGATCGGGGAGAATCTTTTGTAATAAACATTGGAGAAGCCGTCGGGGCCAGGGGCTTTTGAGATTTTTTTTTTGTTTCAATTTTTTTATTGTTTTATTAGGGTACACAACAGATAGTAAACTTTGTTGTACATAGATTGGATAAACATTGATATTTGCATATATTAATAAAAACACCCGTATTCCGTTTTCTTTATTCAGATAGGTGTTTATCTAAATGTTTGTATGTCTGAATGCTCGTACGTTTCTGCTGTTATGGTTCTAACTAGGAAGCTGCCGCTTCCGTGTGTCCTGTTTTTAGTAGTATAGTAGAGAAAAGAAAAGGTGGAGAGCAGTGAAAGAGAGAGGAGAGAAAAAAGAAGGGAGATGGGGGGGCTAGAAGGGGGGGGGAGAGGTGCTGCGGGATGGCGTCCAGTTTTATATATATCCTGCCTTTTCCTTTAGGAATTTATTATGTACCTGACCAAATTTCCCATGTCTTATGGAACTTATCCATCTTTTGGGTCAGTTTTTCCCTAAGAAGTTCCATTGTCTTCGTACTCCGCAGAATGCGAGAAATAGTCTGTTTAGCAGGGGCATTCACCTTCTTCCACGCTGCAGCAACGGAACAACGTGCCGCCGTGAGCACATGGCTCACCATCTTACTCTCTGCTGTATCTAATTCGTCAATTGGCTTGGCCAGCACCATGGTCAGCGGGTCCACCTCAATCTCTACCCCCAGGTACTCTCGGATTAGTGTTTGAATCATGACCCAGAACACCTGAATCTTGGGGCAGTTCCACCAGATATGAGCCATGTCTCCTCTTTGCCCGCAACCCCTCCAAAAAAAATCTGGGGTCCCGGGGAAGATCTGGCTCAACCTATTCGGGGTTAGGTACCAGTAAAATATAATTTTATAGATGTTCTCTTTAATGGTAGTACAAATCGATGTTTTGGATGCTGCCTCCCAGATATCCTCCCAGTCTTCTCTATCAATCTCTATATTTAAATCCTCCGCCCATTTGGACATATACCTGTGTTGGGAACAGCCTGTTGATCGCGCCAGGCCCAGATATATTTCCGAGATCAATCCTTTAGCATAGTACCCTTTCCTGCACAGTCGTTCAAAATTTGTTAGCTGCTGGAAAGCCTTATCTTTGGATACTGTTTGCAGGTAGTGCCTGATTTGTAAAAAGCCAAATATTGGGAGGTTTGTCGTTTGATATTTTTTTTCCAGTTCTTGGGTCAGCAAGAGCCTACCTTGCCCAGAGAAATCCTCTGCTATCATCATCTTCAGCTGTTTAAATTTACTGAGTCTCTGTGGGAACCCGCCGGGGGGAAATTCTGGGTTATCGAATATGGGTGTTAATAGGGAGGGGTGAGCCGTCAAGCCATATTTGTCTTTATTTTTGGTCC
The DNA here is from genome assembly GCF_040206685.1 of Ascaphus truei. Lineage (NCBI taxonomy): Eukaryota > Metazoa > Chordata > Amphibia > Anura > Ascaphidae > Ascaphus > Ascaphus truei. Next base: position 201,482,785 of record NC_134487.1, on the reverse strand, counting down.
ATACTCTCCATGTACATTTCATTGCTCCCAGTTTTAATGTTTCCGAGAGGATCTCTCTACCCCGCACATTCCACAGGGTGGCCGGGAGTGAGAGGGGTCTCGCGTAGGAAAACTCTATCCCTGTCCAACAGCTTGTAGTTGGGTCATTGTTCCACATTATCACTTGTTTCAGTTGGGCCGCCAAATAATATTTAATGATATCTGGGACTGCCAAGCCTCCACATTCTTTTGGTGCTAACATTATGGTTCTAGCTACTCTTGGTCTTTTGTTTTGCCAAATGAATTGAAAAATTCTGTTTTGTATATTCTTTAATTCCGACATTGGGATATCAATTGGGAGAGTCTGGAAGTAATACAGAAGTCTTGGCAGGATATTCATTTTGACCGTAGCTATTCTGCCTAACCAAGATATCTGGTATTCATTCCAGCTCTGCAAGTCTTTTTTAGCCTCTCAAATAGGGGCGGATAGTTATATTGATATGGTGATTTGTACTCCCGTGTTATTTGGATTCCCAAGTATTTGATTTTCGTGGAACTCCATTTATAATTAAAATTTAATTTTAGCAGTTTGGCCTCGGGATTAGGTAGAGATACATTTAATGCTTCCGACTTATCCATATTGATTTTATACCCCGAGATTTTGCTAAATGTATCTAATTGTGAATGTAAATTCGGGAGTGAAGTCAAGGGGTTGGCTAGAGTTAAAATAATGTCGTCAGCAAAAAGGGATATCTTGTAATCCGTATCTCCAATTGTAATGCCACTTATATTGTTGTCCTCTCTGATTGTTGTTGCCAAGGGTTCTATAGAGAGGGCAAACAGAAGTGGAGACAAGGGACATCCCTGTCTAGTACCATTCCTAATGTTTATAGGGTTCGAGTTTCCTCCTGGGAGTTTCACTACAGCCGTGGGAGTTTTATAGAGGGCTCTAACCCCCTCAAGATATGGGCCCTTAAATCCGAATTTAATTAATGTTTGGTCTAAAAATTCCCATCTGATCCTGTCAAACGCCTTTTCCGCGTCTAAACGTAACAGGATGGCTTTCGTGGATGAGAGATGTACATGGTCGATTATGTTTATAATTTTTCTCGTATTATCTGAGGCTTGTCTGCCTGAAATAAATACGACTTGGTCCTTGTGGATCAGGCCTGGGAGAATGGGAGTTAGTCTGTTAGCTAGGATTTTGCTATAAAGTTTTAGGTCCGAATTAAGGAGGGCTATGGGGCGATAATTACCACACTGTAGTGGGTCGCCTTTTCCGCGTCTAAACGTAACAGGATGGATTTCGTGGATGAGAGATGTACATGGTCGATTATGTTTATAATTTTTCTCGTATTATCTGAGGCTTGTCTGCCTGAAATAAATACGACTTGGTCCTTGTGGATCAGGCCTGGGAGAATGGGGGTTAATCTGTTAGCTAGGATTTTGCTATAAAGTTTTAGGTCCGAATTAAGGAGGGCTATGGGGCGATAATTACCACACTGTAGTGGGTCTCTCCCTTCCTTTGGTATGAGTGCCAAATTCGCTCTAGACATAGAAGCGGGGATAGCCGTTCCCTCCAGAAACTCATTAAAATATCCAGGAGATGTGGTGCCAAGATCAATTTAAATTTTTTATAGTATTGATTGGAAAACCCATCCGGGCCTGGCGTTTTACTAGGTTTTAGTTGTGAGATGGCTTCTAGTAAATCATCCTGCGCGATTTCTTTATTTAGCTCTAGTAAGTCAGCTTCTGAAAGGCTTGGAAGGTTACATGACGCTAGGTACTTAGTAATAGCTTCTGCATTTGAGGAGCTGTTTTGGGGGAAGTTCAAATTATATAGTTTGGAGTAGAAGTCTGAGAATGTGGCCGCTATCTGTTTTTCGCAATATGTTTTGATGCCCATCTTTGTTTGTATGACGGATATTTGGGATTTGGTTCTCAGACCTCTTAATTTAGATGCTAATAACCGGTCGGCCTTATTTCCTTTGTCATAATATTTCTGCTTCGTCCACCTCTGCGCCCTCTCCACTTCATCTATTTGTATCTGCCTGAAATCAGATCTAGCCTTGTCCAGTACTTTGCGTAGTTGTTTTGAGGGATTAGCTTTATGTTTATGTTCTAGGAGTTTAACTTTCTCTGCTAATTCGTCGTACAATTTCTGTTTTTGCTTTTTCTTATATGATGCTATGGAAATTATATTCCCTCGAATCGTGGCCGTATGGGCCTCCCATAGCATCGCTGATGACTTTACAGAGCCCTTGTTCAGCGCAAAATATTCTCTGAGCTTTTGCTTAATCTCTATCTCTACATCTATTTGGTTTAACAGAGAATCGTTTAGTTTACAATTATATTGATTATATTTATAGAAGGGGAGGGAGAGCGTCAGCGAGACCGGAGCGTGGTCCGACCATGTTATAGAACCTATGTCCGACTGGGAGGTTGCCTGAAAGATATCTTTAGTACCCAGAAAATAATCAATCCTTGAATAGGTCTGGTGCGGGGGAGAAAAATACGAATAGTCCCTCTGGCCCTGATGCTGCGCCCGCCAAATATCTATCAGCGAAAACTCTTTCAGTATGTTCTGAAACCTTTTGGCATTTTTGGTCATAATGCGTGGGTGGGGAGTACCCAATGGGCTTGTCCTATCTTGATCAGGTGCTACAAGCATATTAAAATCTCCTGCTATCAATAGCGTAGTTCTAGGTTGGGGGGCTAGCTTGTCACATAGATCTCTCAAAAAGTCAGCTTGACCCTCATTTGGGGCGTATATATTAACAAGGGTAATCTCCACATCTGTTAGTGTGCCTTGCAGAATGAGGAATCTACCTTCTGGGTCTAAGGTCTGTTTTTGAAGTGTGAATTTGACATTTTGTCTAAATAAGATGGCTACCCCTTTTTTTTTAGTGGAGCAGGATGCATAATATGCCTGGGGGTAGTATCTCTGAAAGGTGTTAGGGGGCGATATCGTATTAAAGTGCGTTTCTTGTAAGAATAGCACATCTCCTTTTGTTTTTTTTTAATTCTTGTAAGGCGAGCTTTCTTTTGATTGCTGAGTTAAGTCCCCTAACATTTAGGGACACTAGTTTAAGTGTTGTATTTGGAGCCATTTTCGGAGCCATCCAGCAAGCAGCTCCAGGGCTTTCCGGATACAGTCGGGTCCCCTCTTTCCCATAAGCTTTAGGCTCTGCGTTCAAATCCTTTCACCGGGTCAAAGGGGTCTCCACTTCTTTGCTGCGCTGGGATGTGTAGATCCTTGTAGCTCCAGGGGCATGCGCCCTCTTTGTGGACAGGTAGGTATGTGTTCCCCGCCGGGGGCAGACCAGCGTTCCTCATCTCGTATGTGTCTCAGAAGCTCGTAAGGGGGGGGGGGGCAATACAGTAGGTCGTCCAAACATATAAATTTTGCCGGGAGTAGTCTTTTCCTCTCCAGGTGACATTTCTCAGTCCTCACCTGCCTGGTTACGTTGGGTGGCTATTCTCTGAGAGGAGCGTGGTCCCCTCTCTGTTGGCCTGTGATCTGGGTCTCCGTCCGTATCTTCAGGGGCAGTTCCATCTCCATTCTTGTGGGGGACACCGAGCCCCTTTAGGAATCTTGGTATCTCTTCCGGGTAGGAAAGGGTGTGGAATTTGCCTCCAGCCTGGGCCACAATTTTAAAAGGGAATCCCCAGCGATATTTAATCTTGTTGTCCCTTAATTTTAGTGTGAGGGGTCTGAGCTCTCTCCTGCGGTCTACTGTACGTTTTGAGAGATCACTGTATATCTCAATATGTACATTCCGAAACTGGATGTGTCCTTTCTCTCTGCTCGCCGTCAGTATTTTCTCCTTTGTGGAGTAATAATGGAACCTGACCAGTATATCTCTGGTCCTCTTGGGGTCCGTGGACCTAGGTCCGAGGGCCCTATGGGCTCTGTCCATCTCTAGCTTTTAAGGAGTTAGGTCAGGTACCAGATGAATAAAGAGGTCTTATACTGCTGCGGCACAGTTTATTCGAGCATTTGCCCGTTCTGTGCCGCAGCAGTAGCCTGGCGCGCGCCCGAGTGTGACGGGCGCGCGCCGAAGCAGCGGAAGAGCGCCCTCCGATCGGGGCGCTCTCCCTACCGCTGCCGGGTCCGCCGGGTCCCCCGGAACCCCCTGCCGCTGTCCCGCGATCGCGGGACACCAGGGCTCCCTCGGGGAGCCCCTGGACACGCGTGCAGGGGGCGCACGCTCCCGATGACGCGTGACCGCGCGTCTATGACGCGCGGCACGCCGAGGGGCGGCCACTAGCAAGCCGGGAGATTTCCCGGCTTGCGGTACCGACCACACTTCAATAAAGTGTGTCGGTAGTGTAGGTATGTGTGCAGCTGTTCAGTCTCCACTGTTTCTGGGACATACCTCAGTCTCAAGTTCTGCCGCCGATCGCGGTTTTCCTGGTCCTCGGCACTTTCCTTGAGCCCTCTGATCTCCCAGTGCAGGCGGTTGATCTCGTCCTCCGCGAAGGACTGAGCCTGCTCCAGTGTTTCCACTGTGTTTGCCAGCCCATCTGTTTTGGCCGTTAGGAGATTCAAGTCCGCCCTTAGGGTGTTAATGGCTTTACCCAAATCATCCCGAAACTCCTTCCTCATTCTGGTGAAGAGGTTTTCTAAATATGTTTTGTTCACATCTATGTTTTCAATTTCCTGCTCGTGCGCCCTGCTCAGGCCCTCCCGCGTGTCGGCTGAGCCGCCATCTTGGGAGGTCTCGCAACTCCCCGCGGTCCGCTGGCTTTGTGGGAAGTAGCTCGTCACTGACTGCTGAGCTGCCTTCTTATTTTTGCCGCTCATGCTGGCTACCTTCCCCTCCGCTTGTATGTATTTATTGGGGGGGTTTAGATGTAGAGATGCCGCAGGAACTGTGGGTTCTTTTTAGTGCAGTAGGATAGGATTGTTTGTTTAGTCTAGTACAGCTTGTCTGGGTAGATATGGGGTTATTGGACCCAGGGGTTCTGGCCTTAGGGCTGTGTTTCTGACCTGCAGGTCATTCTCTCTGAGGCACCTTTGTGTGGTGGTGGTGCTTCCACGTGGTGGTGCTCCCCCAAGATGGCCGCCTCCTCCCTCAACACGCTACTGAGGCCTATGGCTCCCTTCACTAGTGGGTCCCCTCCCGGTGTTCTTCACTCCCAGCAGGGCCCTAGGTCAGGTTTGTACCTTTTATTTACGTGTGCCGTCCTGGGGGGGGGGAGCTGGACCCGTAACAGGGGGTCTCCGCTCGCGCCTTTCCTCACGGCCTCAGGCGGCCACAGCGGGCGCTTCTCTTACCCCACAGGGGGTCGGGGTTCCGTCCCCGATCACCGCTGATTCCCCTCTATTCTTGGCTCCTCGGGGCGCGCGGAGTCCCGTCGCCTCTCGTCTCCGGAGTCTCTCCGTCAGATTTGAATTTTGCGGGCTGCAGAGGGGAAAGTCCCGCACCGGGGGCAGGGAGTCTCCGACACAGCTCTCAGGGACGCCGGAGCCAGCCACTTCGGAGCCCAGCTAGTCACCGGAGCTAAGTCTTTGGGGGTTCACTTAGGGATTCATCCGCTTCTCCTGATTATTTTATTATTTAATATGCTTCGTTAGTGCTATTCATTCAGAGGGGGTCGGGAGCGTCTCTTTCAAGCTGCCATTCCCCTAGACGTCACCGGAAGTCTCCGGCTTTTGAGATTTTTAATGTTTTTATAGCGTCCGCCAGGTCTTTTTGGGTAATTTTTGCGTTAAGCATTTGATTCTCCTCCTCTGTCAGTGTTGGTAGGAGGCAATCGGACAGGTAATTACTAATAGGTTCAGTGGCTGGTGTCCCCGTGTTCCCACCCTGAGCCTTGAGGTTATAAAGTTTAATATAAAATGCGGTAAATTCCTCCGCTATTTTCTGTTTGTTATAGATTATTTCTCACGATTAATTTTTTATCGCTGTGATCTGGGAACGCTTCTGCATACCTCTTAGTTTGTTCGCCAAAAGTCTGTCAGCCTTATTGCCCTTGTCATAGTATTTCTGACTAGTCCATGTAAGAGCTTTTTCTACTTCTTCCATTTGGGCTTGTTTTAGCTCATTCCTGGCTGCGGTCAAGGTTTTATAAATCTTTTTCGATGGGTTGGGTTTGTGCTGTTGTTCCAGCTTAATTATTTTAGTTGTAACAACTAGTGACATACCGCTCACCTCAATATTGAATACCAACTCTATGATATCAGCTGGTGCAAAGGGGATAGGGATGACAGACATACATATATAAGGAGACAAAGGATGCTCCTAAAAAGACCCCACTTTAATGCACAGCAAAGCCGAAAATAGTCCACAGGTATAGTAACCCACTAGAGTAATGGTAAGGCTATAAGGGTACAATTAAGTAACCGCTCCCAACACTGTGGGAGGACAATTACCACTAAAATGCCCTAGGGCAAAAATAATAAATGATTTATTGATATTCAGAAGTCGACGCAGTAACACACACTCAAAATAACCATAAAAACAATTAAAACATAAATCACGGGTGAGGCAGGGTAAGGGGATATTCTTATAAGGTGAATTCCCAAATATTAGTGTATGTCCCCTTACCAGTACCAGGTGGTAGTGTGAGACACAATGGTAAATACAAATGATAGGCAATAGAGAATGCTAGAGCCTCTGGTCTCAGGGTATGGTGGAGGTTGCACTAATCATTGCATGCTGTGATTGATCTGCTCAGTATCAATAGTTGGATATCACACTGACAGTAGGTAGTGATGCATGCAGAGTAGTGAATGCAAATAAATGTGCCACTGTCATATATCACAAAACCTATATAGGTACTAGGTCACACGATCAATGATTCAGTAAATCATTAGTGCACATTATACCACATTATATAAATGAACCGCGGCATGTGCATCAAAAACCGGACCTGATATATGCATAAACTACCTCTGCTAGGCAGTTAACAACTCGAACAACCCCACACAAACTACCAGGAACAGTCTCACCCGTGACTCCTCCTACACGACGTCAACGTGGGGACGTTATGCCGACGATCGTTTCGCGCATAAGGGGCTGGCGCTTTCTCAAGGTTCAGGTATCCAACTATTGATACTGAGCAGATCAATCACAGCATGCAATGATTAGTGCAACCTCCACCATACCCTGAGACCAGAGGCTCTAGCATTCTCTATTGCCTATCATTTGTATTTACCATTGTGTCTCACACTACCACCTGGTACTGGTAAGGGGACATACACTAATATTTGGGAATTCACCTTATAAGAATATCCCCTTACCCTGCCTCACCCGTGATTTATGTTTTAATTGTTTTTATGGTTATTTTGAGTGTGTGTTACTGCGTCGACTTCTGAATATCAATAAATCATTTATTATTTTTGCCCTAGGGCATTTTAGTGGTAATTGTCCTCCCACCGTGTTGGGAGCGGTTACTTATTTGTACCCTTATAGCCTTACCATTACTCTAGTGGGTTACTATACCTGTGGACTATTTTCGGCTTTGCTGTGCATTAAAGTGGGATCTTTTTAGGAGCATCCTTTGTCTCCTTATATATGTATAATTATTTTAGTTGTCAGATCTGTTATTAATTTCACCTTGGCCTTTCTGTGGGATGCAATTGAAATAAAAGTTCCCCTAATTGCTGCCCTATGGGCTTCCCACAGAACCGCCGGAGAGTCTACTATGCCCCAGTTGAGAGCGAAGTACTCCCTAAGAGCCTTTTTAATTTCTTTTTCTACCTCCGGGTGGTTCAGTAGGGAGTCGTTCAGCTTCCAAGTGTAGGCGGTTAATTTATGAAATGGGGTGGATAGGGTTAATGTGGTGGGGGCGTGATCTGACCATGTAATGGGGCCTAAGTCCGAATTTGTGCAGGCTTCCAGGATATATTTGGTAGCAAAAAAATAGTCTATAAGAGAGTATGACTGGTGGGGTGCGGAATAGAATGTGTAATCTTTTTGGCCCTGGTGTTGGATTCTCCAGATGTCCATTAAGGAATATTCCTTGGTGATCGTTTTAAATTGTTTCTCCATCCTCTGAGGTGGAGCTCTGTGTTGGCCTTGTTGGCCTGAGGTTCTGTCCTCCGCAGAGTTTATGGCCATATTAAAGTCTCCGCCCACAATCAACGAAGATAGGTAGGTAGGGTCAACCTTTTCTAACACTGCTTTCAGGAATTCCGTTTGATTATCATTTGGCGCGTAGATGTTGATCAGAGCGACCGGCGAGCCAGCCAGTGAGCCATATACCATTAGAAATCTACCCTCTGGGTCTGAAGTGGTTTTGGTGATATTGAATGGGGTTCCTTGTCGGAGCAGGATCGCTACTCCCCGCTTTTTACTGTTAAATGACGAGAAGAAACCCGTAGGGAATACATTGCTAATCAATTTGGGCAGCTCTTGGGATGTAAAGTGCGTCTCTTGGAGGAAGATGATACAGTATCTTCCTTGGACTTTTTCATCTCTTGGAGCGCCAGTCGTCTTTTTCTATTATTATTCAGGCCCTTTACGTTTAGTGATACAAGTTTAATTGCGGACTGACTAGCCATTTGGGCGAGAGAGTTTAGTGTCCATCGGGGTCTCGCCCTTCCCACCGGGGAGATCCTGGTTCGTTGGTTCAGAGAACCTTTTTAACGCTTCTTGATGGTGCTGTTTGAGTATGGGTGTCAGGCCCGCCCGACGAGGGGTTGGGTGGGAGGAGGGCAGGGAAGGTCGAGAGGGGGGGGGGGAATAGGCTGCTGGGACAGGGTCAGCAGCAAGAGGCAAAGTGGGACGAGGTCAGCTAAGGACCTCCAATAAGTACGGCCGGGATTGGCTACCGGCATTTGGGCTTAAGGCCCAATGGGGGGGGAATCCGATGGTTCAGGCATGGGCGTGCAGGGAAGGTGCGGACCCTTGTACTTGCTTAGTGTAAGCTCTACCTTAGTTTAAGAGGGGGGGGAAGGCGGGGGGGAGGGGAGGAAATGGGAGGGGGGAAAGGGGTCAAAGGGACGCAGGTCCCGAAACGCGTCAGAGTTACTATGTACTCCTTTTGACCACTTAATAAACCTTTTTATATCCGATACTAGTTTGCAGCCCCCATTGTTTGCACGGTTGTGCTCCGCCACTGTACCCTATCGGACTACTCTCTGCAATTACGTCTGGCGTGACACACCCACTAATCAAGGACTGAGCTGTGCTTCAAGGGAGTTCCTCACATTGATCGTTTGATTGGTATGTACTTTTGTTTTGCTGGGGGTCTATACAGGACCTTTATGGTATATATAGAGATCTGTGTTAGCCGTCCAGCGTAACTAGTACACTCCTATGTTTATATCATCCTAATGAGTCTCCTTAGCTCTTATACATGCTCTAATGCCTTGGTTACATATTTTATTACTCTGAATATGCATGTATGTTCCTAGGACAGCAGAGCCCTGAATATTGGGATAATATCCCTCACCCACTACGGTCAAGCTTATAGGTTTTGGACATGGGGAAGGCGTGGGGAGGGGAGGGAAAACTCCTAGCATAGCCATAACATGGAGATCTTTCTGACAATCCTTAAAACCAGTGTAATAAACGTGAGAACAACTCTTAACAAGCTCAGTACATGAAAAGCATTATAACCTCTCTTTTTGTCAGTCGGTCAAGCTTATAGGTTTTGGACCTGGGAAAGGGGGGGGACATGGGGGGGGGGTGGGGAGATAAGAGGGAGGGGGAGGGGGAGACCTGGGTTGACAGGTAACACAACAGCACATTGCATTAATGTTTTTAGGTATCATGCTGAACATAAACGGAATACTTCCTACGCTTGCTGGTCGGGGAAGAGGGGGGGGGAGAGATGGGGCTCTTACATTTAGTGAAGTTAATATCCGAGGATCCTTATGACATTTCTATTTGATCTATGTGGCCCGCCGTGTGCCTTCCTCAGAGGGTTTGACAACGTATTTTATTACTGCAGGCAGCATCATTAGTATGGGGCCGTGCGGCCATATCTTCTGCGGCGGAAGGGCAGGCTTATGGGCTTTGGTGCGTGAGGGGGGGAGGGGGAAGGGGGGGAGAGAAAAGGGAGTACATTATATTATAACACATACAACTTTTCTCAACTTCAACATTCATCAACTGAGGAACAGGTTTTTTTTTTTTTTTTACATAACTCAACTGTGGCATAGGGACGGCTTAGCACTAGATCCATGTGGCCAGCTAATCTAGACTGCCAGTTACTGTAATAGTGTCACTGCCGCTGCTTCCATTATCGAAGTCATTTGGACTTCCTGTCTTGTGCAGGGCTCATTAGGCAGCTTCCCAGTTAACTAGTATTTCCTAGTCCGGGGGGGGGTGGGGAGGGTAGCAACAGTCGTGCGAACCGAGCCTGGGGTCCATAGTCCTGTACCCGGGCCTTAGACAGATTAAATTTTTCTACTTACAGTTAGTAGATCGCAGTGCTGTTGTCGGAGCATTGCGCTCCCCTCCTATCCCACCCACAAATCCCCCCGCCAACCCCTATAGCCCAGCCGGACCTCAGCACTCTTCAACTGCCATTCGGTCAGCGGCGAAAGTTATAGTAGCTTCAGCTGTGGGTTGCCTCCGATCGTCAGGGGTCGGATTCTGAAGCTATGCGTCTGGCTGGGTCTGGTGTGGTTCTTGAGCCGTCATGTGCTCCCGTCTTCGCTGTGTACTACAGGGCTTCTCATCTGTTCTTAGACTGCCTTGGCGCCGCCGTTCTCCTCGCGGGATGGGTGCTGCGTGGTTCCGCGTCCTCCCGGTGCGGTGGGTCTTGTAGTTGCTCCGTTGTCCAGGAAAGCGAACGAATGGGGCCATGTCCTCAGGGCGGTGGATGGTTAGGAATTTGCCGTCATAGCTTACCATAAGCTTGAACGGAAAGCCCCAGCAGTACTTCACCTCCTCCCGGAGGAATGAGGTCAAGGGCTTCATTTCTCTCCTTCGGTCGACTGTTATCCGTGACAGGTCGTTGAAAATTTGGAGAGTTTCATTTTGGAAAGGTAGTGACTCTTTCCCTCTGCAGGCGGTGATGATCTTCTCCTTTACTGTATAGCTGTGTAATCTTATGATTACATCGCGTCGCCGGTTGGGATCTTCTGATCTGGGAGCTACCGCCCGGTGGGCCCTATCCATCTCTAGGTCCATGTCCTCTAGCGGGCCGCAGAGCGATGTGAACAGTTCCGCAAGATAGGGACGAAGCTGGCCAGGTAAGACCGTCTCCGGTACATTTCTTATGCGCAGATTCTGGCGCCTGTCCCTATTTTCTTGGTCTTCCTGCCCGTCTTTGAGACGGGAGATCTCCTCTCCTAGCCGGATGATTTCTTCCTCGGCTGCTGTTTGTCTTGCCAGGGACTCCTCCAGTCCACCTTCCAGAGTCGTTGTCCTCTCTGTTAGGCCAGACATCTCCTGTTTAATCTCCGCTACTGCTGCTTTGATTTCTGCCTGCAGGGATGTTTGGAGCTTGACATGCATGGTGGAGAATAGGCTCTCCAGGTAGGATCGGGTGATCGGTTCCTCTATCTCCATTTCAAGAGTTGCATGGGCTTTCGTACCCATATTTAGAGCTGCTTGCGGCTCTTGTGAGCCTCGTGGTCCGCCACCCTCTTGGTTTGCTGGACTCTTCTGTGTCGGGGAGAAGAACCGTGACACCGCCGGTGCTGCGGGCTTCTTTGTGTGTTTGGACATGCTCCGATCTCTCCAAGTAATGGGGGTATGTTTTTGAGCCGTGAATTTCTGGTTTGGGAGCGTTATTTATTACGTTTTAGCCGGTGGGTCCGCGGAGCTCCCCTCCTACACCCCCACTCCTGATGACATCATCGGAAACCCATCCCGTTAGCACATTTTTAATGGATCATCAATATTCAGTATTGTCATAGACAACTTAGGATCTGGCTGTGGTTTTTTTTTTTTTAGGGAAGCTGTGTCTTTAACTGAAACGGGAGGTGCCATCTTGGATCCAGATGGAACGCAGGCTGAAACACATGAAGATAGCTCCTACTCAGAAATCTCTTATTCAGACCACAGCTCTGATCAGACCCTCTCTTCACAGTGGGGGCGCAGGCAGGCTCAGGAGGGATCAGGTAGGGCGCAAGAAGGCGGGCAGCCAATATCTTCAACTGGTTTAGCCAACAAAATAGTCAGTGGGTCCATAGAAATGGACACATCCGTTATTTCTTTTTTTAATAGATTGGATAACGATCCAATATTTCTATTGCCGGACACGTCTACCAAATGTGGACCATATCGCTTCTCTGCCCACAACCCCTCCAGCACAGATCAGACACCACAGGGTAGATTTGCTTCAGCCGCCATGGCGTGAGATACCAATGAATACAATTTTATATATATTTTCTTTAGTTGCTGTGCATATGGAAGTTTTTGCAGCAAACTCCCATATATCCTCCCAATCATCCCTGTCAATTTCTATTTTCAAATCCGCTGCCCATTTGAGCATGCAGTCATGATCATGTGAATTGACCAAGGCCTCAAAACTGGCTTTTATTCTAGTTATCAAACCTTTTTGATAACTACCTCTCCTACATAGTGCTTCAAAACTTGTGAAGGGAGTAAATTCTAATTTTGGGGACATTTTTGGAAAAAAATTCTGATCTGTAGATATTTAAACATACTAAGGTCTGGTGCCTCATACCTAGTTAGGAACTCTTGGAAACTAGAAAGTTTTCCTTTATGCACTAGGTCGGCAACTACTCTAATATGTTTAGCTTTAATTTGGTCGAATTGTTTATAATCACAGCCTGGGGGGAAATTGGGATTATTAAAAAGCGGAGTGAGTTGCGAAACGGGAGACACAAGATTAAATTTGCCCTTAGACTTGCTCCAAATCTCCCAGGTAAATCTCGTCGGATCTAGCTCAAACATTTTGGCGTACACCTCCTTATCCAGTGCCCATAGGGACACTGGCAGAGAAGACGTTCTAGCATTTTGGGATTCTATGGCTAACCAACAATATTGTGTTGGATCAGCGTTCCACATCACCACCTGCCTTAGTTGGGCAGCTTGGTAGTATTTGGAGATATCTGGGACACCCAAACCTCCTCTTGTCTTTAAAGCCATCATCACCGATCTAGCTGTTCTAGGCCTTTTACCTTGCCAAATAAAATTAAATATTCTATTTGTGAAATTTTTCAGTTCGGATCCCGGTATCCGGACTGGGAGAGTCTGGAAATGATATAATAACCTAGGGAGTATATTCATCTTGACTGATACTATTCTCCCAATCCATGACACCTGATATCCTTCCCACTTTGCCAGATCCCTTTTAATCTTATCAAACAATGGTGGATAGTTGCCTTGATATAGGGAGTGGTAGTTCCTAGACACATTTACTCCCAGATATTTAATATGTGAGGAACTTCATCTGTAGCTGAAATTCAGTTTTGGTAATTTTATCTCTTGTTCTGAAAGATTCAGATTAAAAGACTGTGACTTGTCGCTGTTCATTTTATATCCAGAGATTTTTCCAAAGTCTGATAGCGCCTTTTGGAGGTTTGGTAAAGAAGTCTGAGGGCTTGCTAAAGTCAGAATAATATCGTCTGCGAATAATGAGATTTTATCATTTGTTTTCCCAATCACTATATACAATGTATATTACTATTTGCTCTTATTTTAGCAGCCAATGGCTCAATCGTTAGAGCGAAGAGAGGAGGAGATAATGGGTACCCTTGTCTCGTACCATTTAAAAAAAAAAATTTTCCCCAAACATTTTTATTAGGCATAATCATCTTTACAGACATTGGTTTTACATTATCAGTGTTGGCCTAATACAGTTGTATTTTCCTTGTTCATGTGGTTTTACATTATCAGTGTTGGCCTAATACAGTTGTATTTTCCTTGTTCATGTGGGGGGAGAGAGAAAGAAAGGAAAGATCCCCTAAGGCCACGTCATGGTCTCTGGGGTTTGGAAAAAGAAAGAGAGGAGGGGGGGGGAGGGGGAGAGAGGGAGTCATTCCACCTTCGTCCGGCCGGGTCCCGGCATTCATCCTTCACGGCTCTACTGTGGTTCAGATCTGTCTGGGGTTGTATCCTGATTTGGTTCGGATTAATGGGTTAACCAGGGTTCCCAGATTTTATAGAAACCTTCAGTTGAGCAGTTCAAGAAGGCCGTGAGTTTTTCCAAACTCATAACATCGTTAACTCTTTTTCACTAGCTGTTTGGTGGGGGGCGCTATCTTCTTCCAAGAGTATGCGACTGAACACCTTGCTGCTTTTTGAATAAAGGAGATTAATTTCCATACTGGGCGATCGATGTCCTCTATCGGCCTGCCCAGTAGGAAGGTCAGTGGATCTATAGGAATTGTGAGGCCTGTGACCTCTTTTATCAAATCTTGTACCGTAAGCCAGTATTTCTGAATTTCTGGACATGACCACCAGATATGGGCCATGTCCCCTCTATGTCCACAGCCTCTCCAGCATAGATCTGAGGCCAGAGGGTAGATTTGTTTTAACCTCACTGGGGTAAGATACCAATGATACATTATTTTATAGATGTTTTCCTTCACAGTGGTACAGATGGAAGTTCCTGAGGCCGCGTCTCATATTTCCTCCCAGTCCTCTCTGTCAATAACTATGTCCAATTCTGATCCCCATTGTTTTAAATAGGTCGAATTGTCGGGTTTCACACCCTGGTGGGAATTTAGGGTTGTCAAATATTGGAATGAGCTGAGAGCAAGGGGACGAGAGTAAGAATTTAGTTTTAGTTTTTGCCCATATGTCCCAAGTATGTTTCATTGCCCCCAGCCCGAATTTGGGCGCCATGTCATTTCCCCTGTCACCGCTCCAGAGAAAAGCTGGTAGAGAAGGCGTTCTGGAGTAATGAGATTCAATTGCTAGCCAACATAGCTTGTCTGGGTCCGAGTTCCACATTACCGCCTGTTTTAATTGGGCTGCTTGGTAATATCTATTAATGTCTGGGACCCCCAGTCCTCCTTTTGTCCTAGACGCCATAAGAACCGACCTAGCAACCCGGGGTCTCCTTCCGTTCCAAATAAATTGGAGGATTTTATTTTGGATAGTTTTTAATTCAGAACCAGGGACATGGATCGGGAGCGTCTGGTAATAATATAATAATCGGGGGAGTATATTCATTTTAACTGAAATCATTCTCCCGATCCATGAGATCTGGTATTTTTCCCATTTATCCAGATCTTTTTTAATTTTCCTAAATAGGTTGGGATAATTATTTTGGTATAGGGAGCAATAGTGCCTCGATACATGTACTCCCAGGTATTTGATGTATATAGGGCTCCACTTATAATTAAAGTTTGATTTCAATGTCCGTATCTCTGGTTCTGATAGATTTAAGTTGAGGGCTTCTGACTTATCACTGTTAATTTTGTATCCTGATATTTTGCCAAATTCCTTTAATTCTTTGTGTAAGTTGGGAAGGGAGATCTGGGGCTGCGTTAATGTTAATATGATATCGTCTGCGAACAATGAGACTTTATAGTTTATTCCGCCAATTGGTACCCCCTGTATATTTATATTGTCTCGTATTTTAGACGCTAGTGGTTCGATTGTTAGGGCGAAGAGGAGAGGGGACAAAGGGTATCCCTGTCTCGTTCCATTTTTCATTTCAAATTTTTTTGCTGTACCCCCCGGGAGTTTCACCACTGCAGACGGGCAGCAGTACAGCGCTCGGACTCCCGCTAGATACGCATCTTTTAAGCCGAATTTCTGCATTGTTTTGTCAAGAAATAGCCAATCAATTCTATCGAACGTCTTCTCTGCGTCCAGGCTTAACAGAACCGCTTTGGTAGCTGTGAGGTGGGCATGATCAACTATATTTATAATTTTGCGGGTGTTGTCTGAGGCTTGTCTGCCAGATACAAACCCCACCTGGTCATTGTGAATTAATCTCGGTAGGATGGGATTCAGTCTATTTGCCAGAATTTTGCTGTATAGCTTAAGATCGTTATTTAGTAGGGAGATTAGTCGGTAGCTCCCACATAGCAATGGGTCCCTACCCAGTTTGTGGATGATGGCGAGATTGGCCTGGGTCATTGATGGGGGGATTGGGCTGCCCTCCATGAATGAATTGAATAAGCTGAGTAGGTGTTTAGTTAGGATCGGGGAGAATCTTTTGTAATAAACATTGGAGAAGCCGTCGGGGCCAGGGGCTTTTGAGATTTTTTTTTTGTTTCAATTTTTTTATTGTTTTATTAGGGTACACAACAGATAGTAAACTTTGTTGTACATAGATTGGATAAACATTGATATTTGCATATATTAATAAAAACACCCGTATTCCGTTTTCTTTATTCAGATAGGTGTTTATCTAAATGTTTGTATGTCTGAATGCTCGTACGTTTCTGCTGTTATGGTTCTAACTAGGAAGCTGCCGCTTCCGTGTGTCCTGTTTTTAGTAGTATAGTAGAGAAAAGAAAAGGTGGAGAGCAGAGAAAGAGAGAGGAGAGAAAAAAGAAGGGAGATGGGGGGGCTAGAAGGGGGGGGGAGAGGTGCTGCGGGATGGCGTCCAGTTTTATATATATCCTGCCTTTTCCTTTAGGAATTTATTATGTACCTGACCAAATTTCCCATGTCTTATGGAACTTATCCATCTTTTGGGTCAGTTTTTCCCTAAGAAGTTCCATTGTCTTCGTACTCCGCAGAATGCGAGAAATAGTCTGTTTAGCAGGGGCATTCACCTTCTTCCACGCTGCAGCAACGGAACAACGTGCCGCCGTGAGCACATGGCTCACCATCTTACTCTCTGCTGTATCTAATTCGTCAATTGGCTTGGCCAGCACCATGGTCAGCGGGTCCACCTCAATCTCTACCCCCAGGTACTCTCGGATTAGTGTTTGAATCATGACCCAGAACACCTGAATCTTGGGGCAGTTCCACCAGATATGAGCCATGTCTCCTCTTTGCCCGCAACCCCTCCAAAAAAAATCTGGGGTCCCGGGGAAGATCTGGCTCAACCTATTCGGGGTTAGGTACCAGTAAAATATAATTTTATAGATGTTCTCTTTAATGGTAGTACAAATCGATGTTTTGGATGCTGCCTCCCAGATATCCTCCCAGTCTTCTCTATCAATCTCTATATTTAAATCCTCCGCCCATTTGGACATATACCTGTGTTGGGAACAGCCTGTTGATCGCGCCAGGCCCAGATATATTTCCGAGATCAATCCTTTAGCATAGTACCCTTTCCTGCACAGTCGTTCAAAATTTGTTAGCTGCTGGAAAGCCTTATCTTTGGATACTGTTTGCAGGTAGTGCCTGATTTGTAAAAAGCCAAATATTGGGAGGTTTGTCGTTTGATATTTTTTTTCCAGTTCTTGGGTCAGCAAGAGCCTACCTTGCCCAGAGAAATCCTCTGCTATCATCATCTTCAGCTGTTTAAATTTACTGAGTCTCTGTGGGAACCCGCCGGGGGAAATTCTGGGTTATCGAATATGGGTGTTAATAGGGAGGGGTGAGCCGTCAAGCCATATTTGTCTTTATTTTTGGTCCATACTCTCCATGTACATTTCATTGCTCCCAGTTTTAATGTTTCCGAGAGGATCTCTCTACCCCGCACATTCCACAGGGTGGCCGGGAGTGAGAGGGGTCTCGCGTAGGAAAACTCTATCCCTGTCCAACAGCTTGTAGTTGGGTCATTGTTCCACATTATCACTTGTTTCAGTTGGGCCGCCAAATAATATTTAATGATATCTGGGACTGCCAAGCCTCCACATTCTTTTGGTGCTAACATTATGGTTCTAGCTACTCTTGGTCTTTTGTTTTGCCAAATGAATTGAAAAATTCTGTTTTGTATATTCTTTAATTCCGACATTGGGATATCAATTGGGAGAGTCTGGAAGTAATACAGAAGTCTTGGCAGGATATTCATTTTGACCGTAGCTATTCTGCCTAACCAAGATATCTGGTATTCATTCCAGCTCTGCAAGTCTTTTTTTAGCCTCTCAAATAGGGGCGGATAGTTATATTGATATGGTGATTTGTACTCCCGTGTTATTTGGATTCCCAAGTATTTGATTTTCGTGGAACTCCATTTATAATTAAAATTTAATTTTAGCAGTTTGGCCTCGGGATTAGGTAGAGATACATTTAATGCTTCCGACTTATCCATATTGATTTTATACCCCGAGATTTTGCTAAATGTATCTAATTGTGAATGTAAATTCGGGAGTGAAGTCAAGGGGTTGGCTAGAGTTAAAATAATGTCGTCAGCAAAAAGGGATATCTTGTAATCCGTATCTCCAATTGTAATGCCACTTATATTGTTGTCCTCTCTGATTGTTGTTGCCAAGGGTTCTATAGAGAGGGCAAACAGAAGTGGAGACAAGGGACATCCCTATCTAGTACCATTCCTAATGTTTATAGGGTTCGAGTTTCCTCCTGGGAGTTTCACTACAGCCGTGGGAGTTTTATAGAGGGCTCTAACCCCCTCAAGATATGGGCCCTTAAATCCGAATTTAATTAATGTTTGGTCTAAAAATTCCCATCTGATCCTGTCAAACGCCTTTTCCGCGTCTAAACGTAACAGGATGGCTTTCGTGGATGAGAGATGTACATGGTCGATTATGTTTATAATTTTTCTCGTATTATCTGAGGCTTGTCTGCCTGAAATAAATACGACTTGGTCCTTGTGGATCAGGCCTGGGAGAATGGGAGTTAGTCTGTTAGCTAGGATTTTGCTATAAAGTTTTAGGTCCGAATTAAGGAGGGCTATGGGGCGATAATTACCACACTGTAGTGGGTCGCCTTTTCCGCGTCTAAACGTAACAGGATGGATTTCGTGGATGAGAGATGTACATGGTCGATTATGTTTATAATTTTTCTCGTATTATCTGAGGCTTGTCTGCCTGAAATAAATACGACTTGGTCCTTGTGGATCAGGCCTGGGAGAATGGGGGTTAATCTGTTAGCTAGGATTTTGCTATAAAGTTTTAGGTCCGAATTAAGGAGGGCTATGGGGCGATAATTACCACACTGTAGTGGGTCTCTCCCTTCCTTTGGTATGAGTGCCAAATTCGCTCTAGACATAGAAGCGGGGATAGCCGTTCCCTCCAGAAACTCATTAAAATATCCAGGAGATGTGGTGCCAAGATCAATTTAAATTTTTTATAGTATTGATTGGAAAACCCATCCGGGCCTGGCGTTTTACTAGGTTTTAGTTGTGAGATGGCTTCTAGTAAATCATCCTGCGCGATTTCTTTATTTAGCTCTAGTAAGTCAGCTTCTGAAAGGCTTGGAAGGTTACATGACGCTAGGTACTTAGTAATAGCTTCTGCATTTGAGGAGCTGTTTTGGGGGAAGTTCAAATTATATAGTTTGGAGTAGAAGTCTGAGAATGTGGCCGCTATCTGTTTTTCGCAATATGTTTTGATGCCCATCTTTGTTTGTATGACGGATATTTGGGATTTGGTTCTCAGACCTCTTAATTTAGATGCTAATAACCGGTCGGCCTTATTTCCTTTGTCATAATATTTCTGCTTCGTCCACCTCTGCGCCCTCTCCACGTCATCTATTTGTATCTGCCTGAAATCAGATCTAGCCTTGTCCAGTACTTTGCGTAGTTGTTTTGAGGGATTAGCTTTATGTTTATGTTCTAGGAGTTTAACTTTCTCTGCTAATTCGTCGTACAATTTCTGTTTTTGCTTTTTCTTATATGATGCTATGGAAATTATATTCCCTCGAATCGTGGCCGTATGGGCCTCCCATAGCATCGCTGATGACTTTACAGAGCCCTTGTTCAGCGCAAAATATTCTCTGAGCTTTTGCTTAATCTCTATCTCTACATCTATTTGGTTTAACAGAGAATCGTTTAGTTTACAATTATATTGATTATATTTATAGAAGGGGAGGGAGAGCGTCAGCGAGACCGGAGCGTGGTCCGACCATGTTATAGAACCTATGTCCGACTGGGAGGTTGCCTGAAAGATATCTTTAGTACCCAGAAAATAATCAATCCTTGAATAGGTCTGGTGCGGGGGAGAAAAATACGAATAGTCCCTCTGGCCCTGATGCTGCGCCCGCCAAATATCTATCAGCGAAAACTCTTTCAGTATGTTCTGAAACCTTTTGGCATTTTTGGTCATAATGCGTGGGTGGGGAGTACCCAATGGGCTTGTCCTATCTTGATCAGGTGCTACAAGCATATTAAAATCTCCTGCTATCAATAGCGTAGTTCTAGGTTGGGGGGCTAGCTTGTCACATAGATCTCTCAAAAAGTCAGCTTGACCCTCATTTGGGGCGTATATATTAACAAGGGTAATCTCCACATCTGTTAGTGTGCCTTGCAGAATGAGGAATCTACCTTCTGGGTCTAAGGTCTGTTTTTGAAGTGTGAATTTGACATTTTGTCTAAATAAGATGGCTACCCCTTTTTTTTTAGTGGAGCAGGATGCATAATATGCCTGGGGGTAGTATCTCTGAAAGGTGTTAGGGGGCGATATCGTATTAAAGTGCGTTTCTTGTAAGAATAGCACATCTCCTTTTGTTTTTTTTTAATTCTTGTAAGGCGAGCTTTCTTTTGATTGCTGAGTTAAGTCCCCTAACATTTAGGGACACTAGTTTAAGTGTTGTATTTGGAGCCATTTTCGGAGCCATCCAGCAAGCAGCTCCAGGGCTTTCCGGATACAGTCGGGTCCCCTCTTTCCCATAAGCTTTAGGCTCTGCGTTCAAATCCTTTCACCGGGTCAAAGGGGTCTCCACTTCTTTGCTGCGCTGGGATGTGTAGATCCTTGTAGCTCCAGGGGCATGCGCCCTCTTTGTGGACAGGTAGGTATGTGTTCCCCGCCGGGGGCAGACCAGCGTTCCTCATCTCGTATGTGTCTCAGAAGCTCGTAAGGGGGGGGGGGGGGGCAATACAGTAGGTCGTCCAAACATATAAATTTTGCCGGGAGTAGTCTTTTCCTCTCCAGGTGACATTTCTCAGTCCTCACCTGCCTGGTTACGTTGGGTGGCTATTCTCTGAGAGGAGCGTGGTCCCCTCTCTGTTGGCCTGTGATCTGGGTCTCCGTCCGTATCTTCAGGGGCAGTTCCATCTCCATTCTTGTGGGGGACACCGAGCCCCTTTAGGAATCTTGGTATCTCTTCCGGGTAGGAAAGGGTGTGGAATTTGCCTCCAGCCTGGGCCACAATTTTAAAAGGGAATCCCCAGCGATATTTAATCTTGTTGTCCCTTAATTTTAGTGTGAGGGGTCTGAGCTCTCTCCTGCGGTCTACTGTACGTTTTGAGAGATCACTGTATATCTCAATATGTACATTCCGAAACTGGATGTGTCCTTTCTCTCTGCTCGCCGTCAGTATTTTCTCCTTTGTGGAGTAATAATGGAACCTGACCAGTATATCTCTGGTCCTCTTGGGGTCCGTGGACCTAGGTCCGAGGGCCCTATGGGCTCTGTCCATCTCTAGCTTTTAAGGAGTTAGGTCAGGTACCAGATGAATAAAGAGGTCTTATAGGTATGTGTGCAGCTGTTCAGTCTCCACTGTTTCTGGGACATACCTCAGTCTCAAGTTCTGCCGCCGATCGCGGTTTTCCTGGTCCTCGGCACTTTCCTTGAGCCCTCTGATCTCCCAGTGCAGGCGGTTGATCTCGTCCTCCGCGAAGGACTGAGCCTGCTCCAGTGTTTCCACTGTGTTTGCCAGCCCATCTGTTTTGGCCGTTAGGAGATTCAAGTCCGCCCTTAGGGTGTTAATGGCTTTACCCAAATCATCCCGAAACTCCTTCCTCATTCTGGTGAAGAGGTTTTCTAAATATGTTTTGTTCACATCTATGTTTTCAATTTCCTGCTCGTGCGCCCTGCTCAGGCCCTCCCGCGTGTCGGCTGAGCCGCCATCTTGGGAGGTCTCGCAACTCCCCGCGGTCCGCTGGCTTTGTGGGAAGTAGCTCGTCACTGACTGCTGAGCTGCCTTCTTATTTTTGCCGCTCATGCTGGCTACCTTCCCCTCCGCTTGTATGTATTTATTGGGGGGGTTTAGATGTAGAGATGCCGCAGGAACTGTGGGTTCTTTTTAGTGCAGTAGGATAGGATTTTTTGTTTAGTCTAGTACAGCTTGTCTGGGTAGATATGGGGTTATTGGACCCAGGGGTTCTGGCCTTAGGGCTGTGTTTCTGACCTGCAGGTCATTCTCTCTGAGGCACCTTTGTGTGGTGGTGGTGCTTCCACGTGGTGGTGCTCCCCCAAGATGGCCGCCTCCTCCCTCAACACGCTACTGAGGCCTATGGCTCCCTTCACTAGTGGGTCCCCTCCCGGTGTTCTTCACTCCCAGCAGGGCCCTAGGTCAGGTTTGTACCTTTTATTTACGTGTGCCGTCCTGGGGGGGGGGAGCTGGACCCGTAACGGGGGGTCTCCGCTCGCGCCTTTCCTCACGGCCTCAGGCGGCCACAGCGGGCGCTTCTCTTACCCCACAGGGGGTCGGGGTTCCGTCCCCGATCACCGCTGATTCCCCTCTATTCTTGGCTCCTCGGGGCGCGCGGAGTCCCGTCGCCTCTCGTCTCCGGAGTCTCTCCGTCAGATTTGAATTTTGCGGGCTGCAGAGGGGAAAGTCCCGCACCGGGGGCAGGGAGTCTCCGACACAGCTCTCAGGGACGCCGGAGCCAGCCACTTCGGAGCCCAGCTAGTCACCGGAGCTAAGTCTTTGGGGGTTCACTTAGGGATTCATCCGCTTCTCCTGATTATTTTATTATTTAATATGCTTCGTTAGTGCTATTCATTCAGAGGGGGTCGGGAGCGTCTCTTTCAAGCTGCCATTCCCCTAGACGTCACCGGAAGTCTCCGGCTTTTGAGATTTTTAATGTTTTTATAGCGTCCGCCAGGTCTTTTTGGGTAATTTTTGCGTTAAGCATTTGATTCTCCTCCTCTGTCAGTGTTGGTAGGAGGCAATCGGACAGGTAATTACTAATAGGTTCAGTGGCTGGTGTCCCCGTGTTCCCACCCTGAGCCTTGAGGTTATAAAGTTTAATATAAAATGCGGTAAATTCCTCCGCTATTTTCTGTTTGTTATAGATTATTTCTCACGATTAATTTTTTATCGCTGTGATCTGGGAACGCTTCTGCATACCTCTTAGTTTGCTCGCCAAAAGTCTGTCAGCCTTATTGCCCTTGTCATAGTATTTCTGACTAGTCCATGTAAGAGCTTTTTCTACTTCTTCCATTTGGGCTTGTTTTAGCTCATTCCTGGCTGCGGTCAAGGTTTTATAAATCTTTTTCGATGGGTTGGGTTTGTGCTGTTGTTCCAGCTTAATTATTTTAGTTGTAACAAC
Source organism: Ascaphus truei (assembly GCF_040206685.1). Lineage (NCBI taxonomy): Eukaryota > Metazoa > Chordata > Amphibia > Anura > Ascaphidae > Ascaphus > Ascaphus truei. The sequence continues at coordinate 201,459,622 of NC_134487.1, read as the reverse complement.
TAGTGACATACCGCTCACCTCAATATTGAATACCAACTCTATGATATCAGCTGATGCAAAGGGGATAGGGATGACAGACATACATATATAAGGAGACAAAGGATGCTCCTAAAAAGACCCCACTTTAATGCACAGCAAAGCCGAAAATAGTCCACAGGTATACACTGGCGACACACTTTATTCGAGCTCGGCTAGTCCCACGAATTCGGGTATACCCGGGTGTATTGAGGTTTGTGACTGTTTTCTGCCCGAGTGCATTGAGGTATTTTCCAGGCAGGGATTGAAGCATTTTATTCCCGCTGGATGCAATACTGCACAGTATATATATATATATATACTGCATTACAATTCATGAATTTATGCCATCTGGTAGACACGCGAAGCATTGCAGCCTATTAAATCCTAATCATTATCATTTAACAGATCAGCCGCCCGTCAGCCAGGCATGAACCCAGGCTGGGAAGGCAAACGCAACGGGGCTTGTCAGAGGTGAGGAGCGGCGCATTCCAGGTATCTGCCAGGTACATACTGGGTATTTGCTCGAATAAAGTGTGTCGGTGCAGTAGTAACCCACTAGAGTAATGGTAAGGCTATAAGGGTACAATTAAGTAACCGCTCCCAACACTGTGGGAGGACAATTACCACTAAAATGCCCTAGGGCAAAAATAATAAATGATTTATTGATATTCAGAAGTCGACGCAGTAACACACACTCAAAATAACCATAAAAACAATTAAAACATAAATCACGGGTGAGGCAGGGTAAGGGGATATTCTTATAAGGTGAATTCCCAAATATTAGTGTATGTCCCCTTACCAGTACCAGGTGGTAGTGTGAGACACAATGGTAAATACAAATGATAGGCAATAGAGAATGCTAGAGCCTCTGGTCTCAGGGTATGGTGGAGGTTGCACTAATCATTGCATGCTGTGATTGATCTGCTCAGTATCAATAGTTGGATATCACACTGACAGTAGGTAGTGATGCATGCAGAGTAGTGAATGCAAATAAATGTGCCACTGTCATATATCACAAAACCTATATAGGTACTAGGTCACACGATCAATGATTCAGTAAATCATTAGTGCACATTATACCACATTATATAAATGAACCGCGGCATGTGCATCAAAAACCGGACCTGATATATGCATAAACTACCTCTGCTAGGCAGTTAACAACTCGAACAACCCCACACAAACTACCAGGAACAGTCTCACCCGTGACTCCTCCTACACGACGTCAACGTGGGGACGTCATGCCGACGATCGTTTCGCGCATAAGGGGCTGGCGCTTTCTCAAGGTTCAGGTATCCAACTATTGATACTGAGCAGATCAATCACAGCATGCAATGATTAGTGCAACCTCCACCATACCCTGAGACCAGAGGCTCTAGCATTCTCTATTGCCTATCATTTGTATTTACCATTGTGTCTCACACTACCACCTGGTACTGGTAAGGGGACATACACTAATATTTGGGAATTCACCTTATAAGAATATCCCCTTACCCTGCCTCACCCGTGATTTATGTTTTAATTGTTTTTATGGTTATTTTGAGTGTGTGTTACTGCGTCGACTTCTGAATATCAATAAATCATTTATTATTTTTGCCCTAGGGCATTTTAGTGGTAATTGTCCTCCCACCGTGTTGGGAGCGGTTACTTATTTGTACCCTTATAGCCTTACCATTACTCTAGTGGGTTACTATACCTGTGGACTATTTTCGGCTTTGCTGTGCATTAAAGTGGGATCTTTTTAGGAGCATCCTTTGTCTCCTTATATATGTATAATTATTTTAGTTGTCAGATCTGTTATTAATTTCACCTTGGCCTTTCTGTGGGATGCAATTGAAATAAAAGTTCCCCTAATTGCTGCCCTATGGGCTTCCCACAGAACCGCCGGAGAGTCTACTATGCCCCAGTTGAGAGCGAAGTACTCCCTAAGAGCCTTTTTAATTTCTTTTTCTACCTCCGGGTGGTTCAGTAGGGAGTCGTTCAGCTTCCAAGTGTAGGCGGTTAATTTATGAAATGGGGTGGATAGGGTTAATGTGGTGGGGGCGTGATCTGACCATGTAATGGGGCCTAAGTCCGAATTTGTGCAGGCTTCCAGGATATATTTGGTAGCAAAAAAATAGTCTATAAGAGAGTATGACTGGTGGGGTGCGGAATAGAATGTGTAATCTTTTTGGCCCTGGTGTTGGATTCTCCAGATGTCCATTAAGGAATATTCCTTGGTGATCGTTTTAAATTGTTTCTCCATCCTCTGAGGTGGAGCTCTGTGTTGGCCTTGTTGGCCTGAGGTTCTGTCCTCCGCAGAGTTTATGGCCATATTAAAGTCTCCGCCCACAATCAACGAAGATAGGTAGGTAGGGTCAACCTTTTCTAACACTGCTTTCAGGAATTCCGTTTGATTATCATTTGGCGCGTAGATGTTGATCAGAGCGACCGGCGAGCCAGCCAGTGAGCCATATACCATTAGAAATCTACCCTCTGGGTCTGAAGTGGTTTTGGTGATATTGAATGGGGTTCCTTGTCGGAGCAGGATCGCTACTCCCCGCTTTTTACTGTTAAATGACGAGAAGAAACCCGTAGGGAATACATTGCTAATCAATTTGGGCAGCTCTTGGGATGTAAAGTGCGTCTCTTGGAGGAAGATGATACAGTATCTTCCTTGGACTTTTTCATCTCTTGGAGCGCCAGTCGTCTTTTTCTATTATTATTCAGGCCCTTTACGTTTAGTGATACAAGTTTAATTGCGGACTGACTAGCCATTTGGGCGAGAGAGTTTAGTGTCCATCGGGGTCTCGCCCTTCCCACCGGGGAGATCCTGGTTCGTTGGTTCAGAGAACCTTTTTAACGCTTCTTGATGGTGCTGTTTGAGTATGGGTGTCAGGCCCGCCCGACGAGGGGTTGGGTGGGAGGAGGGCAGGGAAGGTCGAGAGGGGGGGGGGGGAATAGGCTGCTGGGACAGGGTCAGCAGCAAGAGGCAAAGTGGGACGAGGTCAGCTAAGGACCTCCAATAAGTACGGCCGGGATTGGCTACCGGCATTTGGGCTTAAGGCCCAATGGGGGGGGAATCCGATGGTTCAGGCATGGGCGTGCAGGGAAGGTGCGGACCCTTGTACTTGCTTAGTGTAAGCTCTACCTTAGTTTAAGAGGGGGGGGAAGGCGGGGGGGAGGGGAGGAAATGGGAGGGGGGAAAGGGGTCAAAGGGACGCAGGTCCCGAAACGCGTCAGAGTTACTATGTACTCCTTTTGACCACTTAATAAACCTTTTTATATCCGATACTAGTTTGCAGCCCCCATTGTTTGCACGGTTGTGCTTCGCCACTGTACCCTATCGGACTACTCTCTGCAATTACGTCTGGCGTGACACACCCACTAATCAAGGACTGAGCTGTGCTTCAAGGGAGTTCCTCACATTGATCGTTTGATTGGTATGTACTTTTGTTTTGCTGGGGGTCTATACAGGACCTTTATGGTATATATAGAGATCTGTGTTAGCCGTCCAGCGTAACTAGTACACTCCTATGTTTATATCATCCTAATGAGTCTCCTTAGCTCTTATACATGCTCTAATGCCTTGGTTACATATTTTATTACTCTGAATATGCATGTATGTTCCTAGGACAGCAGAGCCCTGAATATTGGGATAATATCCCTCACCCACTACGGTCAAGCTTATAGGTTTTGGACATGGGGAAGGCGTGGGGAGGGGAGGGAAAACTCCTAGCATAGCCATAACATGGAGATCTTTCTGACAATCCTTAAAACCAGTGTAATAAACGTGAGAACAACTCTTAACAAGCTCAGTACATGAAAAGCATTATAACCTCTCTTTTTGTCAGTCGGTCAAGCTTATAGGTTTTGGACCTGGGAAAGGGGGGGGACATGGGGGGGGGGTGGGGAGATAAGAGGGAGGGGGAGGGGGAGACCTGGGTTGACAGGTAACACAACAGCACATTGCATTAATGTTTTTAGGTATCATGCTGAACATAAACGGAATACTTCCTACGCTTGCTGGTCGGGGAAGAGGGGGGGGGAGAGATGGGGCTCTTACATTTAGTGAAGTTAATATCCGAGGATCCTTATGACATTTCTATTTGATCTATGTGGCCCGCCGTGTGCCTTCCTCAGAGGGTTTGACAACGTATTTTATTACTGCAGGCAGCATCATTAGTATGGGGCCGTGCGGCCATATCTTCTGCGGCGGAAGGGCAGGCTTATGGGCTTTGGTGCGTGAGGGGGGGAGGGGGAAGGGGGGGAGAGAAAAGGGAGTACATTATATTATAACACATACAACTTTTCTCAACTTCAACATTCATCAACTGAGGAACAGGTTTTTTTTTTTTTTTTACATAACTCAACTGTGGCATAGGGACGGCTTAGCACTAGATCCATGTGGCCAGCTAATCTAGACTGCCAGTTACTGTAATAGTGTCACTGCCGCTGCTTCCATTATCGAAGTCATTTGGACTTCCTGTCTTGTGCAGGGCTCATTAGGCAGCTTCCCAGTTAACTAGTATTTCCTAGTCCGGGGGGGGGTGGGGAGGGTAGCAACAGTCGTGCGAACCGAGCCTGGGGTCCATAGTCCTGTACCCGGGCCTTAGACAGATTAAATTTTTCTACTTACAGTTAGTAGATCGCAGTGCTGTTGTCGGAGCATCGCGCTCCCCTCCTATCCCACCCACAAATCCCCCCGCCAACCCCTATAGCCCAGCCGGACCTCAGCACTCTTCAACTGCCATTCGGTCAGCGGCGAAAGTTATAGTAGCTTCAGCTGTGGGTTGCCTCCGATCGTCAGGGGTCGGATTCTGAAGCTATGCGTCTGGCTGGGTCTGGTGTGGTTCTTGAGCCGTCATGTGCTCCCGTCTTCGCTGTGTACTACAGGGCTTCTCATCTGTTCTTAGACTGCCTTGGCGCCGCCGTTCTCCTCGCGGGATGGGTGCTGCGTGGTTCCGCGTCCTCCCGGTGCGGTGGGTCTTGTAGTTGCTCCGTTGTCCAGGAAAGCGAACGAATGGGGCCATGCCCTCAGGGCGGTGGATGGTTAGGAATTTGCCGTCATAGCTTACCATAAGCTTGAACGGAAAGCCCCAGCAGTACTTCACCTCCTCCCGGAGGAATGAGGTCAAGGGCTTCATTTCTCTCCTTCGGTCGACTGTTATCCGTGACAGGTCGTTGAAAATTTGGAGAGTTTCATTTTGGAAAGGTAGTGACTCTTTCCCTCTGCAGGCGGTGATGATCTTCTCCTTTACTGTATAGCTGTGTAATCTTATGATTACATCGCGTCGCCGGTTGGGATCTTCTGATCTGGGAGCTACCGCCCGGTGGGCCCTATCCATCTCTAGGTCCATGTCCTCTAGCGGGCCGCAGAGCGATGTGAACAGTTCCGCAAGATAGGGACAAAGCTGGCCAGGTAAGACCGTCTCCGGTACATTTCTTATGCGCAGATTCTGGCGCCTGTCCCTATTTTCTTGGTCTTCCTGCCCGTCTTTGAGACGGGAGATCTCCTCTCCTAGCCGGATGATTTCTTCCTCGGCTGCTGTTTGTCTTGCCAGGGACTCCTCCAGTCCACGTTCCAGAGTCGTTGTCCTCTCTGTTAGGCCAGACATCTCCTGTTTAATCTCCGCTACTGCTGCTTTGATTTCTGCCTGCAGGGATGTTTGGAGCTTGACATGCATGGTGGAGAATAGGCTCTCCAGGTAGGATCGGGTGATCGGTTCCTCTATCTCCATTTCAAGAGTTGCATGGGCTTTCGTACCCATATTTAGAGCTGCTTGCGGCTCTTGTGAGCCTCGTGGTCCGCCACCCTCTTGGTTTGCTGGACTCTTCTGTGTCGGGGAGAAGAACCGTGACACCGCCGGTGCTGCGGGCTTCTTTGTGTGTTTGGACATGCTCCGATCTCTCCAAGTAATGGGGGTATGTTTTTGAGCCGTGAATTTCTGGTTTGGGAGCGTTATTTATTAAGTTTTAGCCGGTGGGTCCGCGGAGCTCCCCTCCTACACCCCCACTCCTGATGACATCATCGGAAACCCATCCCGTTAGCACATTTTTAATGGATCATCAATATTCAGTATTGTCATAGACAACTTAGGATCTGGCTGTGGTTTTTTTTTTTTTAGGGAAGCTGTGTCTTTAACTGAAACGGGAGGTGCCATCTTGGATCCAGATGGAACGCAGGCTGAAACACATGAAGATAGCTCCTACTCAGAAATCTCTTATTCAGACCACAGCTCTGATCAGACCCTCTCTTCACAGTGGGGGCGCAGGCAGGCTCAGGAGGGATCAGGTAGGGCGCAAGAAGGCGGGCAGCCAATATCTTCAACTGGTTTAGCCAACAAAATAGTCAGTGGGTCCATAGAAATGGACACATCCGTTATTTCTTTTTTTAATAGATTGGATAACGATCCAATATTTCTATTGCCGGACACGTCTACCAAATGTGGACCATATCGCTTCTCTGCCCACAACCCCTCCAGCACAGATCAGACACCACAGGGTAGATTTGCTTCAGCCGCCATGGCGTGAGATACCAATGAATACAATTTTATATATATTTTCTTTAGTTGCTGTGCATATGGAAGTTTTTGCAGCAAACTCCCATATATCCTCCCAATCATCCCTGTCAATTTCTATTTTCAAATCCGCTGCCCATTTGAGCATGCAGTCATGATCATGTGAATTGACCAAGGCCTCAAAACTGGCTTTTATTCTAGTTATCAAACCTTTTTGATAACTACCTCTCCTACATAGTGCTTCAAAACTTGTGAAGGGAGTAAATTCTAATTTTGGGGACATTTTTGGAAAAAAATTCTGATCTGTAGATATTTAAACATACTAAGGTCTGGTGCCTCATACCTAGTTAGGAACTCTTGGAAACTAGAAAGTTTTCCTTTATGCACTAGGTCGGCAACTACTCTAATATGTTTAGCTTTAATTTGGTCGAATTGTTTATAATCACAGCCTGGGGGGAAATTGGGATTATTAAAAAGCGGAGTGAGTTGCGAAACGGGAGACACAAGATTAAATTTGCCCTTAGACTTGCTCCAAATCTCCCAGGTAAATCTCGTCGGATCTAGCTCAAACATTTTGGCGTACACCTCCTTATCCAGTGCCCATAGGGACACTGGCAGAGAAGACGTTCTAGCATTTTGGGATTCTATGGCTAACCAACAATATTGTGTTGGATCAGCGTTCCACATCACCACCTGCCTTAGTTGGGCAGCTTGGTAGTATTTGGAGATATCTGGGACACCCAAACCTCCTCTTGTCTTTAAAGCCATCATCACCGATCTAGCTGTTCTAGGCCTTTTACCTTGCCAAATAAAATTAAATATTCTATTTGTGAAATTTTTCAGTTCGGATCCCGGTATCCGGACTGGGAGAGTCTGGAAATGATATAATAACCTAGGGAGTATATTCATCTTGACTGATACTATTCTCCCAATCCATGACACCTGATATCCTTCCCACTTTGCCAGATCCCTTTTAATCTTATCAAACAATGGTGGATAGTTGCCTTGATATAGGGAGTGGTAGTTCCTAGACACATTTAATCCCAGATATTTAATATGTGAGGAACTTCATCTGTAGCTGAAATTCAGTTTTGGTAATTTTATCTCTTGTTCTGAAAGATTCAGATTAAAAGACTGTGACTTGTCGCTGTTCATTTTATATCCAGAGATTTTTCCAAAGTCTGATAGCGCCTTTTGGAGGTTTGGTAAAGAAGTCTGAGGGCTTGCTAAAGTCAGAATAATATCGTCTGCGAATAATGAGATTTTATCATTTGTTTTCCCAATCACTATATACAATGTATATTACTATTTGCTCTTATTTTAGCAGCCAATGGCTCAATCGTTAGAGCGAAGAGAGGAGGAGATAATGGGTACCCTTGTCTCGTACCATTTAAAAAAAAATTTTTTCCCCAAACATTTTTATTAGGCATAATCATCTTTACAGACATTGGTTTTACATTATCAGTGTTGGCCTAATACAGTTGTATTTTCCTTGTTCATGTGGTTTTACATTATCAGTGTTGGCCTAATACAGTTGTATTTTCCTTGTTCATGTGGGGGGAGAGAGAAAGAAAGGAAAGATCCCCTAAGGCCACGTCATGGTCTCTGGGGTTTGGAAAAAGAAAGAGAGGAGGGGGGGGGGGGGAGAGAGGGAGTCATTCCACCTTCGTCCGGCCGGGTCCCGGCATCCATCCTTCACGGCTCTACTGTGGTTCAGATCTGTCTGGGGTTGTATCCTGATTTGGTTCGGATTAATGGGTTAACCAGGGTTCCCAGATTTTATAGAAACCTTCAGTTGAGCAGTTCAAGAAGGCCGTGAGTTTTTCCAAACTCATAACATCGTTAACTCTTTTTCACTAGCTGTTTGGTGGGGGGCGCTATCTTCTTCCAAGAGTATGCGACTGAACACCTTGCTGCTTTTTGAATAAAGGAGATTAATTTCCATACTGGGCGATCGATGTCCTCTATCGGCCTGCCCAGTAGGAAGGTCAGTGGATCTATAGGAATTGTGAGGCCTGTGACCTCTTTTATCAAATCTTGTACCGTAAGCCAGTATTTCTGAATTTCTGGACATGACCACCAGATATGGGCCATGTCCCCTCTATGTCCACAGCCTCTCCAGCATAGATCTGAGGCCAGAGGGTAGATTTGTTTTAACCTCACTGGGGTAAGATACCAATGATACATTATTTTATAGATGTTTTCCTTCACAGTGGTACAGATGGAAGTTCCTGAGGCCGCGTCTCATATTTCCTCCCAGTCCTCTCTGTCAATAACTATGTCCAATTCTGATCCCCATTGTTTTAAATAGGTCGAATTGTCGGGTTTCACACCCTGGTGGGAATTTAGGGTTGTCAAATATTGGAATGAGCTGAGAGCAAGGGGACGAGAGTAAGAATTTAGTTTTAGTTTTTGCCCATATGTCCCAAGTATGTTTCATTGCCCCCAGCCCGAATTTGGGCGCCATGTCATTTCCCCTGTCACCGCTCCAGAGAAAAGCTGGTAGAGAAGGCGTTCTGGAGTAATGAGATTCAATTGCTAGCCAACATAGCTTGTCTGGGTCCGAGTTCCACATTACCGCCTGTTTTAATTGGGCTGCTTGGTAATATCTATTAATGTCTGGGACCCCCAGTCCTCCTTTTGTCCTAGACGCCATAAGAACCGACCTAGCAACCCGGGGTCTCCTTCCGTTCCAAATAAATTGGAGGATTTTATTTTGGATAGTTTTTAATTCAGAACCAGGGACATGGATCGGGAGCGTCTGGTAATAATATAATAATCGGGGGAGTATATTCATTTTAACTGAAATCATTCTCCCGATCCATGAGATCTGGTATTTTTCCCATTTATCCAGATCTTTTTTAATTTTCCTAAATAGGTTGGGATAATTATTTTGGTATAGGGAGCAATAGTGCCTTGATACATGTACTCCCAGGTATTTGATGTATATAGGGCTCCACTTATAATTAAAGTTTGATTTCAATGTCCGTATCTCTGGTTCTGATAGATTTAAGTTGAGGGCTTCTGACTTATCACTGTTAATTTTGTATCCTGATATTTTGCCAAATTCCTTTAATTCTTTGTGTAAGTTGGGAAGGGAGATCTGGGGCTGCGTTAATGTTAATATGATATCGTCTGCGAACAATGAGACTTTATAGTTTATTCCGCCAATTGGTACCCCCTGTATATTTATATTGTCTCGTATTTTAGACGCTAGTGGTTCGATTGTTAGGGCGAAGAGGAGAGGGGACAAAGGTATCCCTGTCTCGTTCCATTTTTAATTTCAAATTTTTTTGCTGTACCCCCCGGGAGTTTCACCACTGCAGACGGGCAGCAGTACAGCGCTCGGACTCCCGCTAGATACGCATCTTTTAAGCCGAATTTCTGCATTGTTTTGTCAAGAAATAGCCAATCAATTCTATCGAACGTCTTCTCTGCGTCCAGGCTTAACAGAACCGCTTTGGTAGCTGTGAGGTGGGCATGATCAACTATATTTATAATTTTGCGGGTGTTGTCTGAGGCTTGTCTGCCAGATACAAACCCCACCTGGTCATTGTGAATTAATCTCGGTAGGATGGGATTCAGTCTATTTGCCAGAATTTTGCTGTATAGCTTAAGATCGTTATTTAGTAGGGAGATTAGTCGGTAGCTCCCACATAGCAATGGGTCCCTACCCAGTTTGTGGATGATGGCGAGATTGGCCTGGGTCATTGATGGGGGGATTGGGCTGCCCTCCATGAATGAATTGAATAAGCTGAGTAGGTGTTTAGTTAGGATCGGGGAGAATCTTTTGTAATAAACATTGGAGAAGCCGTCGGGGCCAGGGGCTTTTGAGATTTTTTTTTTGTTTCAATTTTTTTATTGTTTTATTAGGGTACACAACAGATAGTAAACTTTGTTGTACATAGATTGGATAAACATTGATATTTGCATATATTAATAAAAACACCCGTATTCCGTTTTCTTTATTCAGATAGGTGTTTATCTAAATGTTTGTATGTCTGAATGCTCGTACGTTTCTGCTGTTATGGTTCTAACTAGGAAGCTGCCGCTTCCGTGTGTCCTGTTTTTAGTAGTATAGTAGAGAAAAGAAAAGGTGGAGAGCAGAGAAAGAGAGAGGAGAGAAAAAAGAAGGGAGATGGGGGGGCTAGAAGGGGGGGGGAGAGGTGCTGCGGGATGGCGTCCAGTTTTATATATATCCTGCCTTTTCCTTTAGGAATTTATTATGTACCTGACCAAATTTCCCATGTCTTATGGAACTTATCCATCTTTTGGGTCAGTTTTTCCCTAAGAAGTTCCATTGTCTTCGTACTCCGCAGAATGCGAGAAATAGTCTGTTTAGCAGGGGCATTCACCTTCTTCCACGCTGCAGCAACGGAACAACGTGCCGCCGTGAGCACATGGCTCACCATCTTACTCTCTGCTGTATCTAATTCGTCAATTGGCTTGGCCAGCACCATGGTCAGCGGGTCCACCTCAATCTCTACCCCCAGGTACTCTCGGATTAGTGTTTGAATCATGACCCAGAACACCTGAATCTTGGGGCAGTTCCACCAGATATGAGCCATGTCTCCTCTTTGCCCGCAACCCCTCCAAAAAAAATCTGGGGTCCCGGGGAAGATCTGGCTCAACCTATTCGGGGTTAGGTACCAGTAAAATATAATTTTATAGATGTTCTCTTTAATGGTAGTACAAATCGATGTTTTGGATGCTGCCTCCCAGATATCCTCCCAGTCTTCTCTATCAATCTCTATATTTAAATCCTCCGCCCATTTGGACATATACCTGTGTTGGGAACAGCCTGTTGATCGCGCCAGGCCCAGATATATTTCCGAGATCAATCCTTTAGCATAGTACCCTTTCCTGCACAGTCGTTCAAAATTTGTTAGCTGCTGGAAAGCCTTATCTTTGGATACTGTTTGCAGGTAGTGCCTGATTTGTAAAAAGCCAAATATTGGGAGGTTTGTCGTTTGATATTTTTTTTCCAGTTCTTGGGTCAGCAAGAGCCTACCTTGCCCAGAGAAATCCTCTGCTATCATCATCTTCAGCTGTTTAAATTTACTGAGTCTCTGTGGGAACCCGCCGGGGGAAATTCTGGGTTATCGAATATGGGTGTTAATAGGGAGGGGTGAGCCGTCAAGCCATATTTGTCTTTATTTTTGGTCCATACTCTCCATGTACATTTCATTGCTCCCAGTTTTAATGTTTCCGAGAGGATCTCTCTACCCCGCACATTCCACAGGGTGGCCGGGAGTGAGAGGGGTCTCGCGTAGGAAAACTCTATCCCTGTCCAACAGCTTGTAGTTGGGTCATTGTTCCACATTATCACTTGTTTCAGTTGGGCCGCCAAATAATATTTAATGATATCTGGGACTGCCAAGCCTCCACATTCTTTTGGTGCTAACATTATGGTTCTAGCTACTCTTGGTCTTTTGTTTTGCCAAATGAATTGAAAAATTCTGTTTTGTATATTCTTTAATTCCGACATTGGGATATCAATTGGGAGAGTCTGGAAGTAATACAGAAGTCTTGGCAGGATATTCATTTTGACCGTAGCTATTCTGCCTAACCAAGATATCTGGTATTCATTCCAGCTCTGCAAGTCTTTTTTTAGCCTCTCAAATAGGGGCGGATAGTTATATTGATATGGTGATTTGTACTCCCGTGTTATTTGGATTCCCAAGTATTTGATTTTCGTGGAACTCCATTTATAATTAAAATTTAATTTTAGCAGTTTGGCCTCGGGATTAGGTAGAGATACATTTAATGCTTCCGACTTATCCATATTGATTTTATACCCCGAGATTTTGCTAAATGTATCTAATTGTGAATGTAAATTCGGGAGTGAAGTCAAGGGGTTGGCTAGAGTTAAAATAATGTCGTCAGCAAAAAGGGATATCTTGTAATCCGTATCTCCAATTGTAATGCCACTTATATTGTTGTCCTCTCTGATTGTTGTTGCCAAGGGTTCTATAGAGAGGGCAAACAGAAGTGGAGACAAGGGACATCCCTATCTAGTACCATTCCTAATGTTTATAGGGTTCGAGTTTCCTCCTGGGAGTTTCACTACAGCCGTGGGAGTTTTATAGAGGGCTCTAACCCCCTCAAGATATGGGCCCTTAAATCCGAATTTAATTAATGTTTGGTCTAAAAATTCCCATCTGATCCTGTCAAACGCCTTTTCCGCGTCTAAACGTAACAGGATGGCTTTCGTGGATGAGAGATGTACATGGTCGATTATGTTTATAATTTTTCTCGTATTATCTGAGGCTTGTCTGCCTGAAATAAATACGACTTGGTCCTTGTGGATCAGGCCTGGGAGAATGGGAGTTAGTCTGTTAGCTAGGATTTTGCTATAAAGTTTTAGGTCCGAATTAAGGAGGGCTATGGGGCGATAATTACCACACTGTAGTGGGTCGCCTTTTCCGCGTCTAAACGTAACAGGATGGATTTCGTGGATGAGAGATGTACATGGTCGATTATGTTTATAATTTTTCTCGTATTATCTGAGGCTTGTCTGCCTGAAATAAATACGACTTGGTCCTTGTGGATCAGGCCTGGGAGAATGGGGGTTAATCTGTTAGCTAGGATTTTGCTATAAAGTTTTAGGTCCGAATTAAGGAGGGCTATGGGGCGATAATTACCACACTGTAGTGGGTCTCTCCCTTCCTTTGGTATGAGTGCCAAATTCGCTCTAGACATAGAAGCGGGGATAGCCTTTCCCTCCAGAAACTCATTAAAATATCCAGGAGATGTGGTGCCAAGATCAATTTAAATTTTTTATAGTATTGATTGGAAAACCCATCCGGGCCTGGCGTTTTACTAGGTTTTAGTTGTGAGATGGCTTCTAGTAAATCATCCTGCGCGATTTCTTTATTTAGCTCTAGTAAGTCAGCTTCTGAAAGGCTTGGAAGGTTACATGACGCTAGGTACTTAGTAATAGCTTCTGCATTTGAGGAGCTGTTTTGGGGGAAGTTCAAATTATATAGTTTGGAGTAGAAGTCTGAGAATGTGGCCGCTATCTGTTTTTCGCAATATGTTTTGATGCCCATCTTTGTTTGTATGACGGATATTTGGGATTTGGTTCTCAGACCTCTTAATTTAGATGCTAATAACCGGTCGGCCTTATTTCCTTTGTCATAATATTTCTGCTTCGTCCACCTCTGCGCCCTCTCCACGTCATCTATTTGTATCTGCCTGAAATCAGATCTAGCCTTGTCCAGTACTTTGCGTAGTTGTTTTGAGGGATTAGCTTTATGTTTATGTTCTAGGAGTTTAACTTTCTCTGCTAATTCGTCGTACAATTTCTGTTTTTGCTTTTTCTTATATGATGCTATGGAAATTATATTCCCTCGAATCGTGGCCGTATGGGCCTCCCATAGCATCGCTGATGACTTTACAGAGCCCTTGTTCAGCGCAAAATATTCTCTGAGCTTTTGCTTAATCTCTATCTCTACATCTATTTGGTTTAACAGAGAATCGTTTAGTTTACAATTATATTGATTATATTTATAGAAGGGGAGGGAGAGCGTCAGCGAGACCGGAGCGTGGTCCGACCATGTTATAGAACCTATGTCCGACTGGGAGGTTGCCTGAAAGATATCTTTAGTACCCAGAAAATAATCAATCCTTGAATAGGTCTGGTGCGGGGGAGAAAAATACGAATAGTCCCTCTGGCCCTGATGCTGCGCCCGCCAAATATCTATCAGCGAAAACTCTTTCAGTATGTTCTGAAACCTTTTGGCATTTTTGGTCATAATGCGTGGGTGGGGAGTACCCAATGGGCTTGTCCTATCTTGATCAGGTGCTACAAGCATATTAAAATCTCCTGCTATCAATAGCGTAGTTCTAGGTTGGGGGGCTAGCTTGTCACATAGATCTCTCAAAAAGTCAGCTTGACCCTCATTTGGGGCGTATATATTAACAAGGGTAATCTCCACATCTGTTAGTGTGCCTTGCAGAATGAGGAATCTACCTTCTGGGTCTAAGGTCTGTTTTTGAAGTGTGAATTTGACATTTTGTCTAAATAAGATGGCTACCCCTTTTTTTTTAGTGGAGCAGGATGCATAATATGCCTGGGGGTAGTATCTCTGAAAGGTGTTAGGGGGCGATATCGTATTAAAGTGCGTTTCTTGTAAGAATAGCACATCTCCTTTTGTTTTTTTTTAATTCTTGTAAGGCGAGCTTTCTTTTGATTGCTGAGTTAAGTCCCCTAACATTTAGGGACACTAGTTTAAGTGTTGTATTTGGAGCCATTTTCGGAGCCATCCAGCAAGCAGCTCCAGGGCTTTCCGGATACAGTCGGGTCCCCTCTTTCCCATAAGCTTTAGGCTCTGCGTTCAAATCCTTTCACCGGGTCAAAGGGGTCTCCACTTCTTTGCTGCGCTGGGATGTGTAGATCCTTGTAGCTCCAGGGGCATGCGCCCTCTTTGTGGACAGGTAGGTATGTGTTCCCCGCCGGGGGCAGACCAGCGTTCCTCATCTCGTATGTGTCTCAGAAGCTCGTAAGGGGGGGGGGGGGGGGCAATACAGTAGGTCGTCCAAACATATAAATTTTGCCGGGAGTAGTCTTTTCCTCTCCAGGTGACATTTCTCAGTCCTCACCTGCCTGGTTACGTTGGGTGGCTATTCTCTGAGAGGAGCGTGGTCCCCTCTCTGTTGGCCTGTGATCTGGGTCTCCGTCCGTATCTTCAGGGGCAGTTCCATCTCCATTCTTGTGGGGGACACCGAGCCCCTTTAGGAATCTTGGTATCTCTTCCGGGTAGGAAAGGGTGTGGAATTTGCCTCCAGCCTGGGCCACAATTTTAAAAGGGAATCCCCAGCGATATTTAATCTTGTTGTCCCTTAATTTTAGTGTGAGGGGTCTGAGCTCTCTCCTGCGGTCTACTGTACGTTTTGAGAGATCACTGTATATCTCAATATGTACATTCCGAAACTGGATGTGTCCTTTCTCTCTGCTCGCCGTCAGTATTTTCTCCTTTGTGGAGTAATAATGGAACCTGACCAGTATATCTCTGGTCCTCTTGGGGTCCGTGGACCTAGGTCCGAGGGCCCTATGGGCTCTGTCCATCTCTAGCTTTTAAGGAGTTAGGTCAGGTACCAGATGAATAAAGAGGTCTTATAGGTATGTGTGCAGCTGTTCAGTCTCCACTGTTTCTGGGACATACCTCAGTCTCAAGTTCTGCCGCCGATCGCGGTTTTCCTGGTCCTCGGCACTTTCCTTGAGCCCTCTGATCTCCCAGTGCAGGCGGTTGATCTCGTCCTCCGCGAAGGACTGAGCCTGCTCCAGTGTTTCCACTGTGTTTGCCAGCCCATCTGTTTTGGCCGTTAGGAGATTCAAGTCCGCCCTTAGGGTGTTAATGGCTTTACCCAAATCATCCCGAAACTCCTTCCTCATTCTGGTGAAGAGGTTTTCTAAATATGTTTTGTTCACATCTATGTTTTCAATTTCCTGCTCGTGCGCCCTGCTCAGGCCCTCCCGCGTGTCGGCTGAGCCGCCATCTTGGGAGGTCTCGCAACTCCCCGCGGTCCGCTGGCTTTGTGGGAAGTAGCTCGTCACTGACTGCTGAGCTGCCTTCTTATTTTTGCCGCTCATGCTGGCTACCTTCCCCTCCGCTTGTATGTATTTATTGGGGGGGTTTAGATGTAGAGATGCCGCAGGAACTGTGGGTTCTTTTTAGTGCAGTAGGATAGGATTTTTTGTTTAGTCTAGTACAGCTTGTCTGGGTAGATATGGGGTTATTGGACCCAGGGGTTCTGGCCTTAGGGCTGTGTTTCTGACCTGCAGGTCATTCTCTCTGAGGCACCTTTGTGTGGTGGTGGTGCTTCCACGTGGTGGTGCTCCCCCAAGATGGCCGCCTCCTCCCTCAACACGCTACTGAGGCCTATGGCTCCCTTCACTAGTGGGTCCCCTCCCGGTGTTCTTCACTCCCAGCAGGGCCCTAGGTCAGGTTTGTACCTTTTATTTACGTGTGCCGTCCTGGGGGGGGGGAGCTGGACCCGTAACGGGGGGTCTCCGCTCGCGCCTTTCCTCACGGCCTCAGGCGGCCACAGCGGGCGCTTCTCTTACCCCACAGGAGGTCGGGGTTCCGTCCCCGATCACCGCTGATTCCCCTCTATTCTTGGCTCCTCGGGGCGCGCGGAGTCCCGTCGCCTCTCGTCTCCGGAGTCTCTCCGTCAGATTTGAATTTTGCGGGCTGCAGAGGGGAAAGTCCCGCACCGGGGGCAGGGAGTCTCCGACACAGCTCTCAGGGACGCCGGAGCCAGCCACTTCGGAGCCCAGCTAGTCACCGGAGCTAAGTCTTTGGGGGTTCACTTAGGGATTCATCCGCTTCTCCTGATTATTTTATTATTTAATATGCTTCGTTAGTGCTATTCATTCAGAGGGGGTCGGGAGCGTCTCTTTCAAGCTGCCATTCCCCTAGACGTCACCGGAAGTCTCCGGCTTTTGAGATTTTTAATGTTTTTATAGCGTCCGCCAGGTCTTTTTGGGTAATTTTTGCGTTAAGCATTTGATTCTCCTCCTCTGTCAGTGTTGGTAGGAGGCAATCGGACAGGTAATTACTAATAGGTTCAGTGGCTGGTGTCCCCGTGTTCCCACCCTGAGCCTTGAGGTTATAAAGTTTAATATAAAATGCGGTAAATTCCTCCGCTATTTTCTGTTTGTTATAGATTATTTCTCACGATTAATTTTTTATCGCTGTGATCTGGGAACGCTTCTGCATACCTCTTAGTTTGCTCGCCAAAAGTCTGTCAGCCTTATTGCCCTTGTCATAGTATTTCTGACTAGTCCATGTAAGAGCTTTTTCTACTTCTTCCATTTGGGCTTGTTTTAGCTCATTCCTGGCTGCGGTCAAGGTTTTATAAATCTTTTTCGATGGGTTGGGTTTGTGCTGTTGTTCCAGCTTAATTATTTTAGTTGTAACAACTAGTGACATACCGCTCACCTCAATATTGAATACCAACTCTATGATATCAGCTGATGCAAAGGGGATAGGGATGACAGACATACATATATAAGGAGACAAAGGATGCTCCTAAAAAGACCCCACTTTAATGCACAGCAAAGCCGAAAATAGTCCACAGGTATAGTAACCCACTAGAGTAATGGTAAGGCTATAAGGGTACAATTAAGTAACCGCTCCCAACACTGTGGGAGGACAATTACCACTAAAATGCCCTAGGGCAAAAATAATAAATGATTTATTGATATTCAGAAGTCGACGCAGTAACACACACTCAAAATAACCATAAAAACAATTAAAACATAAATCACGGGTGAGGCAGGGTAAGGGGATATTCTTATAAGGTGAATTCCCAAATATTAGTGTATGTCCCCTTACCAGTACCAGGTGGTAGTGTGAGACACAATGGTAAATACAAATGATAGGCAATAGAGAATGCTAGAGCCTCTGGTCTCAGGGTATGGTGGAGGTTGCACTAATCATTGCATGCTGTGATTGATCTGCTCAGTATCAATAGTTGGATATCACACTGACAGTAGGTAGTGATGCATGCAGAGTAGTGAATGCAAATAAATGTGCCACTGTCATATATCACAAAACCTATATAGGTACTAGGTCACACGATCAATGATTCAGTAAATCATTAGTGCACATTATACCACATTATATAAATGAACCGCGGCATGTGCATCAAAAACCGGACCTGATATATGCATAAACTACCTCTGCTAGGCAGTTAACAACTCGAACAACCCCACACAAACTACCAGGAACAGTCTCACCCGTGACTCCTCCTACACGACGTCAACGTGGGGACGTCATGCCGACGATCGTTTCGCGCATAAGGGGCTGGCGCTTTCTCAAGGTTCAGGTATCCAACTATTGATACTGAGCAGATCAATCACAGCATGCAATGATTAGTGCAACCTCCACCATACCCTGAGACCAGAGGCTCTAGCATTCTCTATTGCCTATCATTTGTATTTACCATTGTGTCTCACACTACCACCTGGTACTGGTAAGGGGACATACACTAATATTTGGGAATTCACCTTATAAGAATATCCCCTTACCCTGCCTCACCCGTGATTTATGTTTTAATTGTTTTTATGGTTATTTTGAGTGTGTGTTACTGCGTCGACTTCTGAATATCAATAAATCATTTATTATTTTTGCCCTAGGGCATTTTAGTGGTAATTGTCCTCCCACCGTGTTGGGAGCGGTTACTTATTTGTACCCTTATAGCCTTACCATTACTCTAGTGGGTTACTATACCTGTGGACTATTTTCGGCTTTGCTGTGCATTAAAGTGGGATCTTTTTAGGAGCATCCTTTGTCTCCTTATATATGTATAATTATTTTAGTTGTCAGATCTGTTATTAATTTCACCTTGGCCTTTCTGTGGGATGCAATTGAAATAAAAGTTCCCCTAATTGCTGCCCTATGGGCTTCCCACAGAACCGCCGGAGAGTCTACTATGCCCCAGTTGAGAGCGAAGTACTCCCTAAGAGCCTTTTTAATTTCTTTTTCTACCTCCGGGTGGTTCAGTAGGGAGTCGTTCAGCTTCCAAGTGTAGGCGGTTAATTTATGAAATGGGGTGGATAGGGTTAATGTGGTGGGGGCGTGATCTGACCATGTAATGGGGCCTAAGTCCGAATTTGTGCAGGCTTCCAGGATATATTTGGTAGCAAAAAAATAGTCTATAAGAGAGTATGACTGGTGGGGTGCGGAATAGAATGTGTAATCTTTTTGGCCCTGGTGTTGGATTCTCCAGATGTCCATTAAGGAATATTCCTTGGTGATCGTTTTAAATTGTTTCTCCATCCTCTGAGGTGGAGCTCTGTGTTGGCCTTGTTGGCCTGAGGTTCTGTCCTCCGCAGAGTTTATGGCCATATTAAAGTCTCCGCCCACAATCAACGAAGATAGGTAGGTAGGGTCAACCTTTTCTAACACTGCTTTCAGGAATTCCGTTTGATTATCATTTGGCGCGTAGATGTTGATCAGAGCGACCGGCGAGCCAGCCAGTGAGCCATATACCATTAGAAATCTACCCTCTGGGTCTGAAGTGGTTTTGGTGATATTGAATGGGGTTCCTTGTCGGAGCAGGATCGCTACTCCCCGCTTTTTACTGTTAAATGACGAGAAGAAACCCGTAGGGAATACATTGCTAATCAATTTGGGCAGCTCTTGGGATGTAAAGTGCGTCTCTTGGAGGAAGATGATACAGTATCTTCCTTGGACTTTTTCATCTCTTGGAGCGCCAGTCGTCTTTTTCTATTATTATTCAGGCCCTTTACGTTTAGTGATACAAGTTTAATTGCGGACTGACTAGCCATTTGGGCGAGAGAGTTTAGTGTCCATCGGGGTCTCGCCCTTCCCACCGGGGAGATCCTGGTTCGTTGGTTCAGAGAACCTTTTTAACGCTTCTTGATGGTGCTGTTTGAGTATGGGTGTCAGGCCCGCCCGACGAGGGGTTGGGTGGGAGGAGGGCAGGGAAGGTCGAGAGGGGGGGGGGGGAATAGGCTGCTGGGACAGGGTCAGCAGCAAGAGGCAAAGTGGGACGAGGTCAGCTAAGGACCTCCAATAAGTACGGCCGGGATTGGCTACCGGCATTTGGGCTTAAGGCCCAATGGGGGGGGAATCCGATGGTTCAGGCATGGGCGTGCAGGGAAGGTGCGGACCCTTGTACTTGCTTAGTGTAAGCTCTACCTTAGTTTAAGAGGGGGGGGAAGGCGGGGGGGAGGGGAGGAAATGGGAGGGGGGAAAGGGGTCAAAGGGACGCAGGTCCCGAAACGCGTCAGAGTTACTATGTACTCCTTTTGACCACTTAATAAACCTTTTTATATCCGATACTAGTTTGCAGCCCCCATTGTTTGCACGGTTGTGCTTCGCCACTGTACCCTATCGGACTACTCTCTGCAATTACGTCTGGCGTGACACACCCACTAATCAAGGACTGAGCTGTGCTTCAAGGGAGTTCCTCACATTGATCGTTTGATTGGTATGTACTTTTGTTTTGCTGGGGGTCTATACAGGACCTTTATGGTATATATAGAGATCTGTGTTAGCCGTCCAGCGTAACTAGTACACTCCTATGTTTATATCATCCTAATGAGTCTCCTTAGCTCTTATACATGCTCTAATGCCTTGGTTACATATTTTATTACTCTGAATATGCATGTATGTTCCTAGGACAGCAGAGCCCTGAATATTGGGATAATATCCCTCACCCACTACGGTCAAGCTTATAGGTTTTGGACATGGGGAAGGCGTGGGGAGGGGAGGGAAAACTCCTAGCATAGCCATAACATGGAGATCTTTCTGACAATCCTTAAAACCAGTGTAATAAACGTGAGAACAACTCTTAACAAGCTCAGTACATGAAAAGCATTATAACCTCTCTTTTTGTCAGTCGGTCAAGCTTATAGGTTTTGGACCTGGGAAAGGGGGGGGACATGGGGGGGGGGTGGGGAGATAAGAGGGAGGGGGAGGGGGAGACCTGGGTTGACAGGTAACACAACAGCACATTGCATTAATGTTTTTAGGTATCATGCTGAACATAAACGGAATACTTCCTACGCTTGCTGGTCGGGGAAGAGGGGGGGGGAGAGATGGGGCTCTTACATTTAGTGAAGTTAATATCCGAGGATCCTTATGACATTTCTATTTGATCTATGTGGCCCGCCGTGTGCCTTCCTCAGAGGGTTTGACAACGTATTTTATTACTGCAGGCAGCATCATTAGTATGGGGCCGTGCGGCCATATCTTCTGCGGCGGAAGGGCAGGCTTATGGGCTTTGGTGCGTGAGGGGGGGAGGGGGAAGGGGGGGAGAGAAAAGGGAGTACATTATATTATAACACATACAACTTTTCTCAACTTCAACATTCATCAACTGAGGAACAGGTTTTTTTTTTTTTTTTACATAACTCAACTGTGGCATAGGGACGGCTTAGCACTAGATCCATGTGGCCAGCTAATCTAGACTGCCAGTTACTGTAATAGTGTCACTGCCGCTGCTTCCATTATCGAAGTCATTTGGACTTCCTGTCTTGTGCAGGGCTCATTAGGCAGCTTCCCAGTTAACTAGTATTTCCTAGTCCGGGGGGGGGTGGGGAGGGTAGCAACAGTCGTGCGAACCGAGCCTGGGGTCCATAGTCCTGTACCCGGGCCTTAGACAGATTAAATTTTTCTACTTACAGTTAGTAGATCGCAGTGCTGTTGTCGGAGCATCGCGCTCCCCTCCTATCCCACCCACAAATCCCCCCGCCAACCCCTATAGCCCAGCCGGACCTCAGCACTCTTCAACTGCCATTCGGTCAGCGGCGAAAGTTATAGTAGCTTCAGCTGTGGGTTGCCTCCGATCGTCAGGGGTCGGATTCTGAAGCTATGCGTCTGGCTGGGTCTGGTGTGGTTCTTGAGCCGTCATGTGCTCCCGTCTTCGCTGTGTACTACAGGGCTTCTCATCTGTTCTTAGACTGCCTTGGCGCCGCCGTTCTCCTCGCGGGATGGGTGCTGCGTGGTTCCGCGTCCTCCCGGTGCGGTGGGTCTTGTAGTTGCTCCGTTGTCCAGGAAAGCGAACGAATGGGGCCATGCCCTCAGGGCGGTGGATGGTTAGGAATTTGCCGTCATAGCTTACCATAAGCTTGAACGGAAAGCCCCAGCAGTACTTCACCTCCTCCCGGAGGAATGAGGTCAAGGGCTTCATTTCTCTCCTTCGGTCGACTGTTATCCGTGACAGGTCGTTGAAAATTTGGAGAGTTTCATTTTGGAAAGGTAGTGACTCTTTCCCTCTGCAGGCGGTGATGATCTTCTCCTTTACTGTATAGCTGTGTAATCTTATGATTACATCGCGTCGCCGGTTGGGATCTTCTGATCTGGGAGCTACCGCCCGGTGGGCCCTATCCATCTCTAGGTCCATGTCCTCTAGCGGGCCGCAGAGCGATGTGAACAGTTCCGCAAGATAGGGACGAAGCTGGCCAGGTAAGACCGTCTCCGGTACATTTCTTATGCGCAGATTCTGGCGCCTGTCCCTATTTTCTTGGTCTTCCTGCCCGTCTTTGAGACGGGAGATCTCCTCTCCTAGCCGGATGATTTCTTCCTCGGCTGCTGTTTGTCTTGCCAGGGACTCCTCCAGTCCACGTTCCAGAGTCGTTGTCCTCTCTGTTAGGCCAGACATCTCCTGTTTAATCTCCGCTACTGCTGCTTTGATTTCTGCCTGCAGGGATGTTTGGAGCTTGACATGCATGGTGGAGAATAGGCTCTCCAGGTAGGATCGGGTGATCGGTTCCTCTATCTCCATTTCAAGAGTTGCATGGGCTTTCGTACCCATATTTAGAGCTGCTTGCGGCTCTTGTGAGCCTCGTGGTCCGCCACCCTCTTGGTTTGCTGGACTCTTCTGTGTCGGGGAGAAGAACCGTGACACCGCCGGTGCTGCGGGCTTCTTTGTGTGTTTGGACATGCTCCGATCTCTCCAAGTAATGGGGGTATGTTTTTGAGCCGTGAATTTCTGGTTTGGGAGCGTTATTTATTAAGTTTTAGCCGGTGGGTCCGCGGAGCTCCCCTCCTACACCCCCACTCCTGATGACATCATCGGAAACCCATCCCGTTAGCACATTTTTAATGGATCATCAATATTCAGTATTGTCATAGACAACTTAGGATCTGGCTGTGGTTTTTTTTTTTTTAGGGAAGCTGTGTCTTTAACTGAAACGGGAGGTGCCATCTTGGATCCAGATGGAACGCAGGCTGAAACACATGAAGATAGCTCCTACTCAGAAATCTCTTATTCAGACCACAGCTCTGATCAGACCCTCTCTTCACAGTGGGGGCGCAGGCAGGCTCAGGAGGGATCAGGTAGGGCGCAAGAAGGCGGGCAGCCAATATCTTCAACTGGTTTAGCCAACAAAATAGTCAGTGGGTCCATAGAAATGGACACATCCGTTATTTCTTTTTTTAATAGATTGGATAACGATCCAATATTTCTATTGCCGGACACGTCTACCAAATGTGGACCATATCGCTTCTCTGCCCACAACCCCTCCAGCACAGATCAGACACCACAGGGTAGATTTGCTTCAGCCGCCATGGCGTGAGATACCAATGAATACAATTTTATATATATTTTCTTTAGTTGCTGTGCATATGGAAGTTTTTGCAGCAAACTCCCATATATCCTCCCAATCATCCCTGTCAATTTCTATTTTCAAATCCGCTGCCCATTTGAGCATGCAGTCATGATCATGTGAATTGACCAAGGCCTCAAAACTGGCTTTTATTCTAGTTATCAAACCTTTTTGATAACTACCTCTCCTACATAGTGCTTCAAAACTTGTGAAGGGAGTAAATTCTAATTTTGGGGACATTTTTGGAAAAAAATTCTGATCTGTAGATATTTAAACATACTAAGGTCTGGTGCCTCATACCTAGTTAGGAACTCTTGGAAACTAGAAAGTTTTCCTTTATGCACTAGGTCGGCAACTACTCTAATATGTTTAGCTTTAATTTGGTCGAATTGTTTATAATCACAGCCTGGGGGGAAATTGGGATTATTAAAAAGCGGAGTGAGTTGCGAAACGGGAGACACAAGATTAAATTTGCCCTTAGACTTGCTCCAAATCTCCCAGGTAAATCTCGTCGGATCTAGCTCAAACATTTTGGCGTACACCTCCTTATCCAGTGCCCATAGGGACACTGGCAGAGAAGACGTTCTAGCATTTTGGGATTCTATGGCTAACCAACAATATTGTGTTGGATCAGCGTTCCACATCACCACCTGCCTTAGTTGGGCAGCTTGGTAGTATTTGGAGATATCTGGGACACCCAAACCTCCTCTTGTCTTTAAAGCCATCATCACCGATCTAGCTGTTCTAGGCCTTTTACCTTGCCAAATAAAATTAAATATTCTATTTGTGAAATTTTTCAGTTCGGATCCCGGTATCCGGACTGGGAGAGTCTGGAAATGATATAATAACCTAGGGAGTATATTCATCTTGACTGATACTATTCTCCCAATCCATGACACCTGATATCCTTCCCACTTTGCCAGATCCCTTTTAATCTTATCAAACAATGGTGGATAGTTGCCTTGATATAGGGAGTGGTAGTTCCTAGACACATTTAATCCCAGATATTTAATATGTGAGGAACTTCATCTGTAGCTGAAATTCAGTTTTGGTAATTTTATCTCTTGTTCTGAAAGATTCAGATTAAAAGACTGTGACTTGTCGCTGTTCATTTTATATCCAGAGATTTTTCCAAAGTCTGATAGCGCCTTTTGGAGGTTTGGTAAAGAAGTCTGAGGGCTTGCTAAAGTCAGAATAATATCGTCTGCGAATAATGAGATTTTATCATTTGTTTTCCCAATCACTATATACAATGTATATTACTATTTGCTCTTATTTTAGCAGCCAATGGCTCAATCGTTAGAGCGAAGAGAGGAGGAGATAATGGGTACCCTTGTCTCGTACCATTTAAAAAAAATTTTTTTCCCCAAACATTTTTATTAGGCATAATCATCTTTACAGACATTGGTTTTACATTATCAGTGTTGGCCTAATACAGTTGTATTTTCCTTGTTCATGTGGTTTTACATTATCAGTGTTGGCCTAATACAGTTGTATTTTCCTTGTTCATGTGGGGGGAGAGAGAAAGAAAGGAAAGATCCCCTAAGGCCACGTCATGGTCTCTGGGGTTTGGAAAAAGAAAGAGAGGAGGGGGGGGGGGGGAGAGAGGGAGTCATTCCACCTTCGTCCGGCCGGGTCCCGGCATCCATCCTTCACGGCTCTACTGTGGTTCAGATCTGTCTGGGGTTGTATCCTGATTTGGTTCGGATTAATGGGTTAACCAGGGTTCCCAGATTTTATAGAAACCTTCAGTTGAGCAGTTCAAGAAGGCCGTGAGTTTTTCCAAACTCATAACATCGTTAACTCTTTTTCACTAGCTGTTTGGTGGGGGGCGCTATCTTCTTCCAAGAGTATGCGACTGAACACCTTGCTGCTTTTTGAATAAAGGAGATTAATTTCCATACTGGGCGATCGATGTCCTCTATCGGCCTGCCCAGTAGGAAGGTCAGTGGATCTATAGGAATTGTGAGGCCTGTGACCTCTTTTATCAAATCTTGTACCGTAAGCCAGTATTTCTGAATTTCTGGACATGACCACCAGATATGGGCCATGTCCCCTCTATGTCCACAGCCTCTCCAGCATAGATCTGAGGCCAGAGGGTAGATTTGTTTTAACCTCACTGGGGTAAGATACCAATGATACATTATTTTATAGATGTTTTCCTTCACAGTGGTACAGATGGAAGTTCCTGAGGCCGCGTCTCATATTTCCTCCCAGTCCTCTCTGTCAATAACTATGTCCAATTCTGATCCCCATTGTTTTAAATAGGTCGAATTGTCGGGTTTCACACCCTGGTGGGAATTTAGGGTTGTCAAATATTGGAATGAGCTGAGAGCAAGGGGACGAGAGTAAGAATTTAGTTTTAGTTTTTGCCCATATGTCCCAAGTATGTTTCATTGCCCCCAGCCCGAATTTGGGCGCCATGTCATTTCCCCTGTCACCGCTCCAGAGAAAAGCTGGTAGAGAAGGCGTTCTGGAGTAATGAGATTCAATTGCTAGCCAACATAGCTTGTCTGGGTCCGAGTTCCACATTACCGCCTGTTTTAATTGGGCTGCTTGGTAATATCTATTAATGTCTGGGACCCCCAGTCCTCCTTTTGTCCTAGACGCCATAAGAACCGACCTAGCAACCCGGGGTCTCCTTCCGTTCCAAATAAATTGGAGGATTTTATTTTGGATAGTTTTTAATTCAGAACCAGGGACATGGATCGGGAGCGTCTGGTAATAATATAATAATCGGGGGAGTATATTCATTTTAACTGAAATCATTCTCCCGATCCATGAGATCTGGTATTTTTCCCATTTATCCAGATCTTTTTTAATTTTCCTAAATAGGTTGGGATAATTATTTTGGTATAGGGAGCAATAGTGCCTTGATACATGTACTCCCAGGTATTTGATGTATATAGGGCTCCACTTATAATTAAAGTTTGATTTCAATGTCCGTATCTCTGGTTCTGATAGATTTAAGTTGAGGGCTTCTGACTTATCACTGTTAATTTTGTATCCTGATATTTTGCCAAATTCCTTTAATTCTTTGTGTAAGTTGGGAAGGGAGATCTGGGGCTGCGTTAATGTTAATATGATATCGTCTGCGAACAATGAGACTTTATAGTTTATTCCGCCAATTGGTACCCCCTGTATATTTATATTGTCTCGTATTTTAGACGCTAGTGGTTCGATTGTTAGGGCGAAGAGGAGAGGGGACAAAGGTATCCCTGTCTCGTTCCATTTTTAATTTCAAATTTTTTTGCTGTACCCCCCGGGAGTTTCACCACTGCAGACGGGCAGCAGTACAGCGCTCGGACTCCCGCTAGATACGCATCTTTTAAGCCGAATTTCTGCATTGTTTTGTCAAGAAATAGCCAATCAATTCTATCGAACGTCTTCTCTGCGTCCAGGCTTAACAGAACCGCTTTGGTAGCTGTGAGGTGGGCATGATCAACTATATTTATAATTTTGCGGGTGTTGTCTGAGGCTTGTCTGCCAGATACAAACCCCACCTGGTCATTGTGAATTAATCTCGGTAGGATGGGATTCAGTCTATTTGCCAGAATTTTGCTGTATAGCTTAAGATCGTTATTTAGTAGGGAGATTAGTCGGTAGCTCCCACATAGCAATGGGTCCCTACCCAGTTTGTGGATGATGGCGAGATTGGCCTGGGTCATTGATGGGGGGATTGGGCTGCCCTCCATGAATGAATTGAATAAGCTGAGTAGGTGTTTAGTTAGGATCGGGGAGAATCTTTTGTAATAAACATTGGAGAAGCCGTCGGGGCCAGGGGCTTTTGAGATTTTTTTTTTGTTTCAATTTTTTTATTGTTTTATTAGGGTACACAACAGATAGTAAACTTTGTTGTACATAGATTGGATAAACATTGATATTTGCATATATTAATAAAAACACCCGTATTCCGTTTTCTTTATTCAGATAGGTGTTTATCTAAATGTTTGTATGTCTGAATGCTCGTACGTTTCTGCTGTTATGGTTCTAACTAGGAAGCTGCCGCTTCCGTGTGTCCTGTTTTTAGTAGTATAGTAGAGAAAAGAAAAGGTGGAGAGCAGAGAAAGAGAGAGGAGAGAAAAAAGAAGGGAGATGGGGGGGCTAGAAGGGGGGGGGAGAGGTGCTGCGGGATGGCGTCCAGTTTTATATATATCCTGCCTTTTCCTTTAGGAATTTATTATGTACCTGACCAAATTTCCCATGTCTTATGGAACTTATCCATCTTTTGGGTCAGTTTTTCCCTAAGAAGTTCCATTGTCTTCGTACTCCGCAGAATGCGAGAAATAGTCTGTTTAGCAGGGGCATTCACCTTCTTCCACGCTGCAGCAACGGAACAACGTGCCGCCGTGAGCACATGGCTCACCATCTTACTCTCTGCTGTATCTAATTCGTCAATTGGCTTGGCCAGCACCATGGTCAGCGGGTCCACCTCAATCTCTACCCCCAGGTACTCTCGGATTAGTGTTTGAATCATGACCCAGAACACCTGAATCTTGGGGCAGTTCCACCAGATATGAGCCATGTCTCCTCTTTGCCCGCAACCCCTCCAAAAAAAATCTGGGGTCCCGGGGAAGATCTGGCTCAACCTATTCGGGGTTAGGTACCAGTAAAATATAATTTTATAGATGTTCTCTTTAATGGTAGTACAAATCGATGTTTTGGATGCTGCCTCCCAGATATCCTCCCAGTCTTCTCTATCAATCTCTATATTTAAATCCTCCGCCCATTTGGACATATACCTGTGTTGGGAACAGCCTGTTGATCGCGCCAGGCCCAGATATATTTCCGAGATCAATCCTTTAGCATAGTACCCTTTCCTGCACAGTCGTTCAAAATTTGTTAGCTGCTGGAAAGCCTTATCTTTGGATACTGTTTGCAGGTAGTGCCTGATTTGTAAAAAGCCAAATATTGGGAGGTTTGTCGTTTGATATTTTTTTTCCAGTTCTTGGGTCAGCAAGAGCCTACCTTGCCCAGAGAAATCCTCTGCTATCATCATCTTCAGCTGTTTAAATTTACTGAGTCTCTGTGGGAACCCGCCGGGGGAAATTCTGGGTTATCGAATATGGGTGTTAATAGGGAGGGGTGAGCCGTCAAGCCATATTTGTCTTTATTTTTGGTCCATACTCTCCATGTACATTTCATTGCTCCCAGTTTTAATGTTTCCGAGAGGATCTCTCTACCCCGCACATTCCACAGGGTGGCCGGGAGTGAGAGGGGTCTCGCGTAGGAAAACTCTATCCCTGTCCAACAGCTTGTAGTTGGGTCATTGTTCCACATTATCACTTGTTTCAGTTGGGCCGCCAAATAATATTTAATGATATCTGGGACTGCCAAGCCTCCACATTCTTTTGGTGCTAACATTATGGTTCTAGCTACTCTTGGTCTTTTGTTTTGCCAAATGAATTGAAAAATTCTGTTTTGTATATTCTTTAATTCCGACATTGGGATATCAATTGGGAGAGTCTGGAAGTAATACAGAAGTCTTGGCAGGATATTCATTTTGACCGTAGCTATTCTGCCTAACCAAGATATCTGGTATTCATTCCAGCTCTGCAAGTCTTTTTTTAGCCTCTCAAATAGGGGCGGATAGTTATATTGATATGGTGATTTGTACTCCCGTGTTATTTGGATTCCCAAGTATTTGATTTTCGTGGAACTCCATTTATAATTAAAATTTAATTTTAGCAGTTTGGCCTCGGGATTAGGTAGAGATACATTTAATGCTTCCGACTTATCCATATTGATTTTATACCCCGAGATTTTGCTAAATGTATCTAATTGTGAATGTAAATTCGGGAGTGAAGTCAAGGGGTTGGCTAGAGTTAAAATAATGTCGTCAGCAAAAAGGGATATCTTGTAATCCGTATCTCCAATTGTAATGCCACTTATATTGTTGTCCTCTCTGATTGTTGTTGCCAAGGGTTCTATAGAGAGGGCAAACAGAAGTGGAGACAAGGGACATCCCTATCTAGTACCATTCCTAATGTTTATAGGGTTCGAGTTTCCTCCTGGGAGTTTCACTACAGCCGTGGGAGTTTTATAGAGGGCTCTAACCCCCTCAAGATATGGGCCCTTAAATCCGAATTTAATTAATGTTTGGTCTAAAAATTCCCATCTGATCCTGTCAAACGCCTTTTCCGCGTCTAAACGTAACAGGATGGCTTTCGTGGATGAGAGATGTACATGGTCGATTATGTTTATAATTTTTCTCGTATTATCTGAGGCTTGTCTGCCTGAAATAAATACGACTTGGTCCTTGTGGATCAGGCCTGGGAGAATGGGAGTTAGTCTGTTAGCTAGGATTTTGCTATAAAGTTTTAGGTCCGAATTAAGGAGGGCTATGGGGCGATAATTACCACACTGTAGTGGGTCGCCTTTTCCGCGTCTAAACGTAACAGGATGGATTTCGTGGATGAGAGATGTACATGGTCGATTATGTTTATAATTTTTCTCGTATTATCTGAGGCTTGTCTGCCTGAAATAAATACGACTTGGTCCTTGTGGATCAGGCCTGGGAGAATGGGGGTTAATCTGTTAGCTAGGATTTTGCTATAAAGTTTTAGGTCCGAATTAAGGAGGGCTATGGGGCGATAATTACCACACTGTAGTGGGTCTCTCCCTTCCTTTGGTATGAGTGCCAAATTCGCTCTAGACATAGAAGCGGGGATAGCCTTTCCCTCCAGAAACTCATTAAAATATCCAGGAGATGTGGTGCCAAGATCAATTTAAATTTTTTATAGTATTGATTGGAAAACCCATCCGGGCCTGGCGTTTTACTAGGTTTTAGTTGTGAGATGGCTTCTAGTAAATCATCCTGCGCGATTTCTTTATTTAGCTCTAGTAAGTCAGCTTCTGAAAGGCTTGGAAGGTTACATGACGCTAGGTACTTAGTAATAGCTTCTGCATTTGAGGAGCTGTTTTGGGGGAAGTTCAAATTATATAGTTTGGAGTAGAAGTCTGAGAATGTGGCCGCTATCTGTTTTTCGCAATATGTTTTGATGCCCATCTTTGTTTGTATGACGGATATTTGGGATTTGGTTCTCAGACCTCTTAATTTAGATGCTAATAACCGGTCGGCCTTATTTCCTTTGTCATAATATTTCTGCTTCGTCCACCTCTGCGCCCTCTCCACGTCATCTATTTGTATCTGCCTGAAATCAGATCTAGCCTTGTCCAGTACTTTGCGTAGTTGTTTTGAGGGATTAGCTTTATGTTTATGTTCTAGGAGTTTAACTTTCTCTGCTAATTCGTCGTACAATTTCTGTTTTTGCTTTTTCTTATATGATGCTATGGAAATTATATTCCCTCGAATCGTGGCCGTATGGGCCTCCCATAGCATCGCTGATGACTTTACAGAGCCCTTGTTCAGCGCAAAATATTCTCTGAGCTTTTGCTTAATCTCTATCTCTACATCTATTTGGTTTAACAGAGAATCGTTTAGTTTACAATTATATTGATTATATTTATAGAAGGGGAGGGAGAGCGTCAGCGAGACCGGAGCGTGGTCCGACCATGTTATAGAACCTATGTCCGACTGGGAGGTTGCCTGAAAGATATCTTTAGTACCCAGAAAATAATCAATCCTTGAATAGGTCTGGTGCGGGGGAGAAAAATACGAATAGTCCCTCTGGCCCTGATGCTGCGCCCGCCAAATATCTATCAGCGAAAACTCTTTCAGTATGTTCTGAAACCTTTTGGCATTTTTGGTCATAATGCGTGGGTGGGGAGTACCCAATGGGCTTGTCCTATCTTGATCAGGTGCTACAAGCATATTAAAATCTCCTGCTATCAATAGCGTAGTTCTAGGTTGGGGGGCTAGCTTGTCACATAGATCTCTCAAAAAGTCAGCTTGACCCTCATTTGGGGCGTATATATTAACAAGGGTAATCTCCACATCTGTTAGTGTGCCTTGCAGAATGAGGAATCTACCTTCTGGGTCTAAGGTCTGTTTTTGAAGTGTGAATTTGACATTTTGTCTAAATAAGATGGCTACCCCTTTTTTTTTAGTGGAGCAGGATGCATAATATGCCTGGGGGTAGTATCTCTGAAAGGTGTTAGGGGGCGATATCGTATTAAAGTGCGTTTCTTGTAAGAATAGCACATCTCCTTTTGTTTTTTTTTAATTCTTGTAAGGCGAGCTTTCTTTTGATTGCTGAGTTAAGTCCCCTAACATTTAGGGACACTAGTTTAAGTGTTGTATTTGGAGCCATTTTCGGAGCCATCCAGCAAGCAGCTCCAGGGCTTTCCGGATACAGTCGGGTCCCCTCTTTCCCATAAGCTTTAGGCTCTGCGTTCAAATCCTTTCACCGGGTCAAAGGGGTCTCCACTTCTTTGCTGCGCTGGGATGTGTAGATCCTTGTAGCTCCAGGGGCATGCGCCCTCTTTGTGGACAGGTAGGTATGTGTTCCCCGCCGGGGGCAGACCAGCGTTCCTCATCTCGTATGTGTCTCAGAAGCTCGTAAGGGGGGGGGGGGGGGGCAATACAGTAGGTCGTCCAAACATATAAATTTTGCCGGGAGTAGTCTTTTCCTCTCCAGGTGACATTTCTCAGTCCTCACCTGCCTGGTTACGTTGGGTGGCTATTCTCTGAGAGGAGCGTGGTCCCCTCTCTGTTGGCCTGTGATCTGGGTCTCCGTCCGTATCTTCAGGGGCAGTTCCATCTCCATTCTTGTGGGGGACACCGAGCCCCTTTAGGAATCTTGGTATCTCTTCCGGGTAGGAAAGGGTGTGGAATTTGCCTCCAGCCTGGGCCACAATTTTAAAAGGGAATCCCCAGCGATATTTAATCTTGTTGTCCCTTAATTTTAGTGTGAGGGGTCTGAGCTCTCTCCTGCGGTCTACTGTACGTTTTGAGAGATCACTGTATATCTCAATATGTACATTCCGAAACTGGATGTGTCCTTTCTCTCTGCTCGCCGTCAGTATTTTCTCCTTTGTGGAGTAATAATGGAACCTGACCAGTATATCTCTGGTCCTCTTGGGGTCCGTGGACCTAGGTCCGAGGGCCCTATGGGCTCTGTCCATCTCTAGCTTTTAAGGAGTTAGGTCAGGTACCAGATGAATAAAGAGGTCTTATAGGTATGTGTGCAGCTGTTCAGTCTCCACTGTTTCTGGGACATACCTCAGTCTCAAGTTCTGCCGCCGATCGCGGTTTTCCTGGTCCTCGGCACTTTCCTTGAGCCCTCTGATCTCCCAGTGCAGGCGGTTGATCTCGTCCTCCGCGAAGGACTGAGCCTGCTCCAGTGTTTCCACTGTGTTTGCCAGCCCATCTGTTTTGGCCGTTAGGAGATTCAAGTCCGCCCTTAGGGTGTTAATGGCTTTACCCAAATCATCCCGAAACTCCTTCCTCATTCTGGTGAAGAGGTTTTCTAAATATGTTTTGTTCACATCTATGTTTTCAATTTCCTGCTCGTGCGCCCTGCTCAGGCCCTCCCGCGTGTCGGCTGAGCCGCCATCTTGGGAGGTCTCGCAACTCCCCGCGGTCCGCTGGCTTTGTGGGAAGTAGCTCGTCACTGACTGCTGAGCTGCCTTCTTATTTTTGCCGCTCATGCTGGCTACCTTCCCCTCCGCTTGTATGTATTTATTGGGGGGGTTTAGATGTAGAGATGCCGCAGGAACTGTGGGTTCTTTTTAGTGCAGTAGGATAGGATTTTTTGTTTAGTCTAGTACAGCTTGTCTGGGTAGATATGGGGTTATTGGACCCAGGGGTTCTGGCCTTAGGGCTGTGTTTCTGACCTGCAGGTCATTCTCTCTGAGGCACCTTTGTGTGGTGGTGGTGCTTCCACGTGGTGGTGCTCCCCCAAGATGGCCGCCTCCTCCCTCAACACGCTACTGAGGCCTATGGCTCCCTTCACTAGTGGGTCCCCTCCCGGTGTTCTTCACTCCCAGCAGGGCCCTAGGTCAGGTTTGTACCTTTTATTTACGTGTGCCGTCCTGGGGGGGGGGAGCTGGACCCGTAACGGGGGGTCTCCGCTCGCGCCTTTCCTCACGGCCTCAGGCGGCCACAGCGGGCGCTTCTCTTACCCCACAGGAGGTCGGGGTTCCGTCCCCGATCACCGCTGATTCCCCTCTATTCTTGGCTCCTCGGGGCGCGCGGAGTCCCGTCGCCTCTCGTCTCCGGAGTCTCTCCGTCAGATTTGAATTTTGCGGGCTGCAGAGGGGAAAGTCCCGCACCGGGGGCAGGGAGTCTCCGACACAGCTCTCAGGGACGCCGGAGCCAGCCACTTCGGAGCCCAGCTAGTCACCGGAGCTAAGTCTTTGGGGGTTCACTTAGGGATTCATCCGCTTCTCCTGATTATTTTATTATTTAATATGCTTCGTTAGTGCTATTCATTCAGAGGGGGTCGGGAGCGTCTCTTTCAAGCTGCCATTCCCCTAGACGTCACCGGAAGTCTCCGGCTTTTGAGATTTTTAATGTTTTTATAGCGTCCGCCAGGTCTTTTTGGGTAATTTTTGCGTTAAGCATTTGATTCTCCTCCTCTGTCAGTGTTGGTAGGAGGCAATCGGACAGGTAATTACTAATAGGTTCAGTGGCTGGTGTCCCCGTGTTCCCACCCTGAGCCTTGAGGTTATAAAGTTTAATATAAAATGCGGTAAATTCCTCCGCTATTTTCTGTTTGTTATAGATTATTTCTCACGATTAATTTTTTATCGCTGTGATCTGGGAACGCTTCTGCATACCTCTTAGTTTGCTCGCCAAAAGTCTGTCAGCCTTATTGCCCTTGTCATAGTATTTCTGACTAGTCCATGTAAGAGCTTTTTCTACTTCTTCCATTTGGGCTTGTTTTAGCTCATTCCTGGCTGCGGTCAAGGTTTTATAAATCTTTTTCGATGGGTTGGGTTTGTGCTGTTGTTCCAGCTTAATTATTTTAGTTGTAACAACTAGTGACATACCGCTCACCTCAATATTGAATACCAACTCTATGATATCAGCTGATGCAAAGGGGATAGGGATGACAGACATACATATATAAGGAGACAAAGGATGCTCCTAAAAAGACCCCACTTTAATGCACAGCAAAGCCGAAAATAGTCCACAGGTATAGTAACCCACTAGAGTAATGGTAAGGCTATAAGGGTACAATTAAGTAACCGCTCCCAACACTGTGGGAGGACAATTACCACTAAAATGCCCTAGGGCAAAAATAATAAATGATTTATTGATATTCAGAAGTCGACGCAGTAACACACACTCAAAATAACCATAAAAACAATTAAAACATAAATCACGGGTGAGGCAGGGTAAGGGGATATTCTTATAAGGTGAATTCCCAAATATTAGTGTATGTCCCCTTACCAGTACCAGGTGGTAGTGTGAGACACAATGGTAAATACAAATGATAGGCAATAGAGAATGCTAGAGCCTCTGGTCTCAGGGTATGGTGGAGGTTGCACTAATCATTGCATGCTGTGATTGATCTGCTCAGTATCAATAGTTGGATATCACACTGACAGTAGGTAGTGATGCATGCAGAGTAGTGAATGCAAATAAATGTGCCACTGTCATATATCACAAAACCTATATAGGTACTAGGTCACACGATCAATGATTCAGTAAATCATTAGTGCACATTATACCACATTATATAAATGAACCGCGGCATGTGCATCAAAAACCGGACCTGATATATGCATAAACTACCTCTGCTAGGCAGTTAACAACTCGAACAACCCCACACAAACTACCAGGAACAGTCTCACCCGTGACTCCTCCTACACGACGTCAACGTGGGGACGTCATGCCGACGATCGTTTCGCGCATAAGGGGCTGGCGCTTTCTCAAGGTTCAGGTATCCAACTATTGATACTGAGCAGATCAATCACAGCATGCAATGATTAGTGCAACCTCCACCATACCCTGAGACCAGAGGCTCTAGCATTCTCTATTGCCTATCATTTGTATTTACCATTGTGTCTCACACTACCACCTGGTACTGGTAAGGGGACATACACTAATATTTGGGAATTCACCTTATAAGAATATCCCCTTACCCTGCCTCACCCGTGATTTATGTTTTAATTGTTTTTATGGTTATTTTGAGTGTGTGTTACTGCGTCGACTTCTGAATATCAATAAATCATTTATTATTTTTGCCCTAGGGCATTTTAGTGGTAATTGTCCTCCCACCGTGTTGGGAGCGGTTACTTATTTGTACCCTTATAGCCTTACCATTACTCTAGTGGGTTACTATACCTGTGGACTATTTTCGGCTTTGCTGTGCATTAAAGTGGGATCTTTTTAGGAGCATCCTTTGTCTCCTTATATATGTATAATTATTTTAGTTGTCAGATCTGTTATTAATTTCACCTTGGCCTTTCTGTGGGATGCAATTGAAATAAAAGTTCCCCTAATTGCTGCCCTATGGGCTTCCCACAGAACCGCCGGAGAGTCTACTATGCCCCAGTTGAGAGCGAAGTACTCCCTAAGAGCCTTTTTAATTTCTTTTTCTACCTCCGGGTGGTTCAGTAGGGAGTCGTTCAGCTTCCAAGTGTAGGCGGTTAATTTATGAAATGGGGTGGATAGGGTTAATGTGGTGGGGGCGTGATCTGACCATGTAATGGGGCCTAAGTCCGAATTTGTGCAGGCTTCCAGGATATATTTGGTAGCAAAAAAATAGTCTATAAGAGAGTATGACTGGTGGGGTGCGGAATAGAATGTGTAATCTTTTTGGCCCTGGTGTTGGATTCTCCAGATGTCCATTAAGGAATATTCCTTGGTGATCGTTTTAAATTGTTTCTCCATCCTCTGAGGTGGAGCTCTGTGTTGGCCTTGTTGGCCTGAGGTTCTGTCCTCCGCAGAGTTTATGGCCATATTAAAGTCTCCGCCCACAATCAACGAAGATAGGTAGGTAGGGTCAACCTTTTCTAACACTGCTTTCAGGAATTCCGTTTGATTATCATTTGGCGCGTAGATGTTGATCAGAGCGACCGGCGAGCCAGCCAGTGAGCCATATACCATTAGAAATCTACCCTCTGGGTCTGAAGTGGTTTTGGTGATATTGAATGGGGTTCCTTGTCGGAGCAGGATCGCTACTCCCCGCTTTTTACTGTTAAATGACGAGAAGAAACCCGTAGGGAATACATTGCTAATCAATTTGGGCAGCTCTTGGGATGTAAAGTGCGTCTCTTGGAGGAAGATGATACAGTATCTTCCTTGGACTTTTTCATCTCTTGGAGCGCCAGTCGTCTTTTTCTATTATTATTCAGGCCCTTTACGTTTAGTGATACAAGTTTAATTGCGGACTGACTAGCCATTTGGGCGAGAGAGTTTAGTGTCCATCGGGGTCTCGCCCTTCCCACCGGGGAGATCCTGGTTCGTTGGTTCAGAGAACCTTTTTAACGCTTCTTGATGGTGCTGTTTGAGTATGGGTGTCAGGCCCGCCCGACGAGGGGTTGGGTGGGAGGAGGGCAGGGAAGGTCGAGAGGGGGGGGGGGAATAGGCTGCTGGGACAGGGTCAGCAGCAAGAGGCAAAGTGGGACGAGGTCAGCTAAGGACCTCCAATAAGTACGGCCGGGATTGGCTACCGGCATTTGGGCTTAAGGCCCAATGGGGGGGGAATCCGATGGTTCAGGCATGGGCGTGCAGGGAAGGTGCGGACCCTTGTACTTGCTTAGTGTAAGCTCTACCTTAGTTTAAGAGGGGGGGGAAGGCGGGGGGGAGGGGAGGAAATGGGAGGGGGGAAAGGGGTCAAAGGGACGCAGGTCCCGAAACGCGTCAGAGTTACTATGTACTCCTTTTGACCACTTAATAAACCTTTTTATATCCGATACTAGTTTGCAGCCCCCATTGTTTGCACGGTTGTGCTTCGCCACTGTACCCTATCGGACTACTCTCTGCAATTACGTCTGGCGTGACACACCCACTAATCAAGGACTGAGCTGTGCTTCAAGGGAGTTCCTCACATTGATCGTTTGATTGGTATGTACTTTTGTTTTGCTGGGGGTCTATACAGGACCTTTATGGTATATATAGAGATCTGTGTTAGCCGTCCAGCGTAACTAGTACACTCCTATGTTTATATCATCCTAATGAGTCTCCTTAGCTCTTATACATGCTCTAATGCCTTGGTTACATATTTTATTACTCTGAATATGCATGTATGTTCCTAGGACAGCAGAGCCCTGAATATTGGGATAATATCCCTCACCCACTACGGTCAAGCTTATAGGTTTTGGACATGGGGAAGGCGTGGGGAGGGGAGGGAAAACTCCTAGCATAGCCATAACATGGAGATCTTTCTGACAATCCTTAAAACCAGTGTAATAAACGTGAGAACAACTCTTAACAAGCTCAGTACATGAAAAGCATTATAACCTCTCTTTTTGTCAGTCGGTCAAGCTTATAGGTTTTGGACCTGGGAAAGGGGGGGGACATGGGGGGGGGGTGGGGAGATAAGAGGGAGGGGGAGGGGGAGACCTGGGTTGACAGGTAACACAACAGCACATTGCATTAATGTTTTTAGGTATCATGCTGAACATAAACGGAATACTTCCTACGCTTGCTGGTCGGGGAAGAGGGGGGGGGAGAGATGGGGCTCTTACATTTAGTGAAGTTAATATCCGAGGATCCTTATGACATTTCTATTTGATCTATGTGGCCCGCCGTGTGCCTTCCTCAGAGGGTTTGACAACGTATTTTATTACTGCAGGCAGCATCATTAGTATGGGGCCGTGCGGCCATATCTTCTGCGGCGGAAGGGCAGGCTTATGGGCTTTGGTGCGTGAGGGGGGGAGGGGGAAGGGGGGGAGAGAAAAGGGAGTACATTATATTATAACACATACAACTTTTCTCAACTTCAACATTCATCAACTGAGGAACAGGTTTTTTTTTTTTTTTTACATAACTCAACTGTGGCATAGGGACGGCTTAGCACTAGATCCATGTGGCCAGCTAATCTAGACTGCCAGTTACTGTAATAGTGTCACTGCCGCTGCTTCCATTATCGAAGTCATTTGGACTTCCTGTCTTGTGCAGGGCTCATTAGGCAGCTTCCCAGTTAACTAGTATTTCCTAGTCCGGGGGGGGGTGGGGAGGGTAGCAACAGTCGTGCGAACCGAGCCTGGGGTCCATAGTCCTGTACCCGGGCCTTAGACAGATTAAATTTTTCTACTTACAGTTAGTAGATCGCAGTGCTGTTGTCGGAGCATCGCGCTCCCCTCCTATCCCACCCACAAATCCCCCCGCCAACCCCTATAGCCCAGCCGGACCTCAGCACTCTTCAACTGCCATTCGGTCAGCGGCGAAAGTTATAGTAGCTTCAGCTGTGGGTTGCCTCCGATCGTCAGGGGTCGGATTCTGAAGCTATGCGTCTGGCTGGGTCTGGTGTGGTTCTTGAGCCGTCATGTGCTCCCGTCTTCGCTGTGTACTACAGGGCTTCTCATCTGTTCTTAGACTGCCTTGGCGCCGCCGTTCTCCTCGCGGGATGGGTGCTGCGTGGTTCCGCGTCCTCCCGGTGCGGTGGGTCTTGTAGTTGCTCCGTTGTCCAGGAAAGCGAACGAATGGGGCCATGTCCTCAGGGCGGTGGATGGTTAGGAATTTGCCGTCATAGCTTACCATAAGCTTGAACGGAAAGCCCCAGCAGTACTTCACCTCCTCCCGGAGGAATGAGGTCAAGGGCTTCATTTCTCTCCTTCGGTCGACTGTTATCCGTGACAGGTCGTTGAAAATTTGGAGAGTTTCATTTTGGAAAGGTAGTGACTCTTTCCCTCTGCAGGCGGTGATGATCTTCTCCTTTACTGTATAGCTGTGTAATCTTATGATTACATCGCGTCGCCGGTTGGGATCTTCTGATCTGGGAGCTACCGCCCGGTGGGCCCTATCCATCTCTAGGTCCATGTCCTCTAGCGGGCCGCAGAGCGATGTGAACAGTTCCGCAAGATAGGGACGAAGCTGGCCAGGTAAGACCGTCTCCGGTACATTTCTTATGCGCAGATTCTGGCGCCTGTCCCTATTTTCTTGGTCTTCCTGCCCGTCTTTGAGACGGGAGATCTCCTCTCCTAGCCGGATGATTTCTTCCTCGGCTGCTGTTTGTCTTGCCAGGGACTCCTCCAGTCCACCTTCCAGAGTCGTTGTCCTCTCTGTTAGGCCAGACATCTCCTGTTTAATCTCCGCTACTGCTGCTTTGATTTCTGCCTGCAGGGATGTTTGGAGCTTGACATGCATGGTGGAGAATAGGCTCTCCAGGTAGGATCGGGTGATCGGTTCCTCTATCTCCATTTCAAGAGTTGCATGGGCTTTCGTACCCATATTTAGAGCTGCTTGCGGCTCTTGTGAGCCTCGTGGTCCGCCACCCTCTTGGTTTGCTGGACTCTTCTGTGTCGGGGAGAAGAACCGTGACACCGCCGGTGCTGCGGGCTTCTTTGTGTGTTTGGACATGCTCCGATCTCTCCAAGTAATGGGGGTATGTTTTTGAGCCGTGAATTTCTGGTTTGGGAGCGTTATTTATTAAGTTTTAGCCGGTGGGTCCGCGGAGCTCCCCTCCTACACCCCCACTCCTGATGACATCATCGGAAACCCATCCCGTTAGCACATTTTTAATGGATCATCAATATTCAGTATTGTCATAGACAACTTAGGATCTGGCTGTGGTTTTTTTTTTTTTAGGGAAGCTGTGTCTTTAACTGAAACGGGAGGTGCCATCTTGGATCCAGATGGAACGCAGGCTGAAACACATGAAGATAGCTCCTACTCAGAAATCTCTTATTCAGACCACAGCTCTGATCAGACCCTCTCTTCACAGTGGGGGCGCAGGCAGGCTCAGGAGGGATCAGGTAGGGCGCAAGAAGGCGGGCAGCCAATATCTTCAACTGGTTTAGCCAACAAAATAGTCAGTGGGTCCATAGAAATGGACACATCCGTTATTTCTTTTTTTAATAGATTGGATAACGATCCAATATTTCTATTGCCGGACACGTCTACCAAATGTGGACCATATCGCTTCTCTGCCCACAACCCCTCCAGCACAGATCAGACACCACAGGGTAGATTTGCTTCAGCCGCCATGGCGTGAGATACCAATGAATACAATTTTATATATATTTTCTTTAGTTGCTGTGCATATGGAAGTTTTTGCAGCAAACTCCCATATATCCTCCCAATCATCCCTGTCAATTTCTATTTTCAAATCCGCTGCCCATTTGAGCATGCAGTCATGATCATGTGAATTGACCAAGGCCTCAAAACTGGCTTTTATTCTAGTTATCAAACCTTTTTGATAACTACCTCTCCTACATAGTGCTTCAAAACTTGTGAAGGGAGTAAATTCTAATTTTGGGGACATTTTTGGAAAAAAATTCTGATCTGTAGATATTTAAACATACTAAGGTCTGGTGCCTCATACCTAGTTAGGAACTCTTGGAAACTAGAAAGTTTTCCTTTATGCACTAGGTCGGCAACTACTCTAATATGTTTAGCTTTAATTTGGTCGAATTGTTTATAATCACAGCCTGGGGGGAAATTGGGATTATTAAAAAGCGGAGTGAGTTGCGAAACGGGAGACACAAGATTAAATTTGCCCTTAGACTTGCTCCAAATCTCCCAGGTAAATCTCGTCGGATCTAGCTCAAACATTTTGGCGTACACCTCCTTATCCAGTGCCCATAGGGACACTGGCAGAGAAGACGTTCTAGCATTTTGGGATTCTATGGCTAACCAACAATATTGTGTTGGATCAGCGTTCCACATCACCACCTGCCTTAGTTGGGCAGCTTGGTAGTATTTGGAGATATCTGGGACACCCAAACCTCCTCTTGTCTTTAAAGCCATCATCACCGATCTAGCTGTTCTAGGCCTTTTACCTTGCCAAATAAAATTAAATATTCTATTTGTGAAATTTTTCAGTTCGGATCCCGGTATCCGGACTGGGAGAGTCTGGAAATGATATAATAACCTAGGGAGTATATTCATCTTGACTGATACTATTCTCCCAATCCATGACACCTGATATCCTTCCCACTTTGCCAGATCCCTTTTAATCTTATCAAACAATGGTGGATAGTTGCCTTGATATAGGGAGTGGTAGTTCCTAGACACATTTAATCCCAGATATTTAATATGTGAGGAACTTCATCTGTAGCTGAAATTCAGTTTTGGTAATTTTATCTCTTGTTCTGAAAGATTCAGATTAAAAGACTGTGACTTGTCGCTGTTCATTTTATATCCAGAGATTTTTCCAAAGTCTGATAGCGCCTTTTGGAGGTTTGGTAAAGAAGTCTGAGGGCTTGCTAAAGTCAGAATAATATCGTCTGCGAATAATGAGATTTTATCATTTGTTTTCCCAATCACTATATACAATGTATATTACTATTTGCTCTTATTTTAGCAGCCAATGGCTCAATCGTTAGAGCGAAGAGAGGAGGAGATAATGGGTACCCTTGTCTCGTACCATTTAAAAAAAAAATTTTTCCCCAAACATTTTTATTAGGCATAATCATCTTTACAGACATTGGTTTTACATTATCAGTGTTGGCCTAATACAGTTGTATTTTCCTTGTTCATGTGGTTTTACATTATCAGTGTTGGCATAATACAGTTGTATTTTCCTTGTTCATGTGGGGGGAGAGAGAAAGAAAGGAAAGATCCCCTAAGGCCACGTCATGGTCTCTGGGGTTTGGAAAAAGAAAGAGAGGAGGGGGGGGGGGGAGAGAGGGAGTCATTCCACCTTCGTCCGGCCGGGTCCCGGCATCCATCCTTCACGGCTCTACTGTGGTTCAGATCCGTCTGGGGTTGTATCCTGATTTGGTTCGGATTAATGGGTTAACCAGGGTTCCCAGATTTTATAGAAACCTTCAGTTGAGCAGTTCAAGAAGGCCGTGAGTTTTTCCAAACTCATAACATCGTTAACTCTTTTTCACTAGCTGTTTGGTGGGGGGCGCTATCTTCTTCCAAGAGTATGCGACTGAACACCTTGCTGCTTTTTGAATAAAGGAGATTAATTTCCATACTGGGCGATCGATGTCCTCTATCGGCCTGCCCAGTAGGAAGGTCAGTGGATCTATAGGAATTGTGAGGCCTGTGACCTCTTTTATCAAATCTTGTACCGTAAGCCAGTATTTCTGAATTTCTGGACATGACCACCAGATATGGGCCATGTCCCCTCTATGTCCACAGCCTCTCCAGCATAGATCTGAGGCCAGAGGGTAGATTTGTTTTAACCTCACTGGGGTAAGATACCAATGATACATTATTTTATAGATGTTTTCCTTCACAGTGGTACAGATGGAAGTTCCTGAGGCCGCGTCTCATATTTCCTCCCAGTCCTCTCTGTCAATAACTATGTCCAATTCTGATCCCCATTGTTTTAAATAGGTCGAATTGTCGGGTTTCACACCCTGGTGGGAATTTAGGGTTGTCAAATATTGGAATGAGCTGAGAGCAAGGGGACGAGAGTAAGAATTTAGTTTTAGTTTTTGCCCATATGTCCCAAGTATGTTTCATTGCCCCCAGCCCGAATTTGGGCGCCATGTCATTTCCCCTGTCACCGCTCCAGAGAAAAGCTGGTAGAGAAGGCGTTCTGGAGTAATGAGATTCAATTGCTAGCCAACATAGCTTGTCTGG
The DNA here is from genome assembly GCF_040206685.1 of Ascaphus truei. Lineage (NCBI taxonomy): Eukaryota > Metazoa > Chordata > Amphibia > Anura > Ascaphidae > Ascaphus > Ascaphus truei. The sequence continues at coordinate 201,416,460 of NC_134487.1, read as the reverse complement.
GTCCGAGTTCCACATTACCGCCTGTTTTAATTGGGCTGCTTGGTAATATCTATTAATGTCTGGGACCCCCAGTCCTCCTTTTGTCCTAGACGCCATAAGAACCGACCTAGCAACCCGGGGTCTCCTTCCGTTCCAAATAAATTGGAGGATTTTATTTTGGATAGTTTTTAATTCAGAACCAGGGACATGGATCGGGAGCGTCTGGTAATAATATAATAATCGGGGGAGTATATTCATTTTAACTGAAATCATTCTCCCGATCCATGAGATCTGGTATTTTTCCCATTTATCCAGATCTTTTTTAATTTTCCTAAATAGGTTGGGATAATTATTTTGGTATAGGGAGCAATAGTGCCTTGATACATGTACTCCCAGGTATTTGATGTATATAGGGCTCCACTTATAATTAAAGTTTGATTTCAATGTCCGTATCTCTGGTTCTGATAGATTTAAGTTGAGGGCTTCTGACTTATCACTGTTAATTTTGTATCCTGATATTTTGCCAAATTCCTTTAATTCTTTGTGTAAGTTGGGAAGGGAGATCTGGGGCTGCGTTAATGTTAATATGATATCGTCTGCGAACAATGAGACTTTATAGTTTATTCCGCCAATTGGTACCCCCTGTATATTTATATTGTCTCGTATTTTAGACGCTAGTGGTTCGATTGTTAGGGCGAAGAGGAGAGGGGACAAAGGTATCCCTGTCTCGTTCCATTTTTAATTTCAAATTTTTTTGCTGTACCCCCCGGGAGTTTCACCACTGCAGACGGGCAGCAGTACAGCGCTCGGACTCCCGCTAGATACGCATCTTTTAAGCCGAATTTCTGCATTGTTTTGTCAAGAAATAGCCAATCAATTCTATCGAACGTCTTCTCTGCGTCCAGGCTTAACAGAACCGCTTTGGTAGCTGTGAGGTGGGCATGATCAACTATATTTATAATTTTGCGGGTGTTGTCTGAGGCTTGTCTGCCAGATACAAACCCCACCTGGTCATTGTGAATTAATCTCGGTAGGATGGGATTCAGTCTATTTGCCAGAATTTTGCTGTATAGCTTAAGATCGTTATTTAGTAGGGAGATTAGTCGGTAGCTCCCACATAGCAATGGGTCCCTACCCAGTTTGTGGATGATGGCGAGATTGGCCTGGGTCATTGATGGGGGGATTGGGCTGCCCTCCATGAATGAATTGAATAAGCTGAGTAGGTGTTTAGTTAGGATCGGGGAGAATCTTTTGTAATAAACATTGGAGAAGCCGTCGGGGCCAGGGGCTTTTGAGATTTTTTTTTTGTTTCAATTTTTTTATTGTTTTATTAGGGTACACAACAGATAGTAAACTTTGTTGTACATAGATTGGATAAACATTGATATTTGCATATATTAATAAAAACACCCGTATTCCGTTTTCTTTATTCAGATAGGTGTTTATCTAAATGTTTGTATGTCTGAATGCTCGTACGTTTCTGCTGTTATGGTTCTAACTAGGAAGCTGCCGCTTCCGTGTGTCCTGTTTTTAGTAGTATAGTAGAGAAAAGAAAAGGTGGAGAGCAGAGAAAGAGAGAGGAGAGAAAAAAGAAGGGAGATGGGGGGGCTAGAAGGGGGGGGGAGAGGTGCTGCGGGATGGCGTCCAGTTTTATATATATCCTGCCTTTTCCTTTAGGAATTTATTATGTACCTGACCAAATTTCCCATGTCTTATGGAACTTATCCATCTTTTGGGTCAGTTTTTCCCTAAGAAGTTCCATTGTCTTCGTACTCCGCAGAATGCGAGAAATAGTCTGTTTAGCAGGGGCATTCACCTTCTTCCACGCTGCAGCAACGGAACAACGTGCCGCCGTGAGCACATGGCTCACCATCTTACTCTCTGCTGTATCTAATTCGTCAATTGGCTTGGCCAGCACCATGGTCAGCGGGTCCACCTCAATCTCTACCCCCAGGTACTCTCGGATTAGTGTTTGAATCATGACCCAGAACACCTGAATCTTGGGGCAGTTCCACCAGATATGAGCCATGTCTCCTCTTTGCCCGCAACCCCTCCAAAAAAAATCTGGGGTCCCGGGGAAGATCTGGCTCAACCTATTCGGGGTTAGGTACCAGTAAAATATAATTTTATAGATGTTCTCTTTAATGGTAGTACAAATCGATGTTTTGGATGCTGCCTCCCAGATATCCTCCCAGTCTTCTCTATCAATCTCTATATTTAAATCCTCCGCCCATTTGGACATATACCTGTGTTGGGAACAGCCTGTTGATCGCGCCAGGCCCAGATATATTTCCGAGATCAATCCTTTAGCATAGTACCCTTTCCTGCACAGTCGTTCAAAATTTGTTAGCTGCTGGAAAGCCTTATCTTTGGATACTGTTTGCAGGTAGTGCCTGATTTGTAAAAAGCCAAATATTGGGAGGTTTGTCGTTTGATATTTTTTTTCCAGTTCTTGGGTCAGCAAGAGCCTACCTTGCCCAGAGAAATCCTCTGCTATCATCATCTTCAGCTGTTTAAATTTACTGAGTCTCTGTGGGAACCCGCCGGGGGGAAATTCTGGGTTATCGAATATGGGTGTTAATAGGGAGGGGTGAGCCGTCAAGCCATATTTGTCTTTATTTTTGGTCCATACTCTCCATGTACATTTCATTGCTCCCAGTTTTAATGTTTCCGAGAGGATCTCTCTACCCCGCACATTCCACAGGGTGGCCGGGAGTGAGAGGGGTCTCGCGTAGGAAAACTCTATCCCTGTCCAACAGCTTGTAGTTGGGTCATTGTTCCACATTATCACTTGTTTCAGTTGGGCCGCCAAATAATATTTAATGATATCTGGGACTGCCAAGCCTCCACATTCTTTTGGTGCTAACATTATGGTTCTAGCTACTCTTGGTCTTTTGTTTTGCCAAATGAATTGAAAAATTCTGTTTTGTATATTCTTTAATTCCGACATTGGGATATCAATTGGGAGAGTCTGGAAGTAATACAGAAGTCTTGGCAGGATATTCATTTTGACCGTAGCTATTCTGCCTAACCAAGATATCTGGTATTCATTCCAGCTCTGCAAGTCTTTTTTAGCCTCTCAAATAGGGGCGGATAGTTATATTGATATGGTGATTTGTACTCCCGTGTTATTTGGATTCCCAAGTATTTGATTTTCGTGGAACTCCATTTATAATTAAAATTTAATTTTAGCAGTTTGGCCTCGGGATTAGGTAGAGATACATTTAATGCTTCCGACTTATCCATATTGATTTTATACCCCGAGATTTTGCTAAATGTATCTAATTGTGAATGTAAATTCGGGAGTGAAGTCAAGGGGTTGGCTAGAGTTAAAATAATGTCGTCAGCAAAAAGGGATATCTTGTAATCCGTATCTCCAATTGTAATGCCACTTATATTGTTGTCCTCTCTGATTGTTGTTGCCAAGGGTTCTATAGAGAGGGCAAACAGAAGTGGAGACAAGGGACATCCCTGTCTAGTACCATTCCTAATGTTTATAGGGTTCGAGTTTCCTCCTGGGAGTTTCACTACAGCCGTGGGAGTTTTATAGAGGGCTCTAACCCCCTCAAGATATGGGCCCTTAAATCCGAATTTAATTAATGTTTGGTCTAAAAATTCCCATCTGATCCTGTCAAACGCCTTTTCCGCGTCTAAACGTAACAGGATGGCTTTCGTGGATGAGAGATGTACTGTACATGGTCGATTATGTTTATAATTTTTCTCGTATTATCTGAGGCTTGTCTGCCTGAAATAAATACGACTTGGTCCTTGTGGATCAGGCCTGGGAGAATGGGAGTTAGTCTGTTAGCTAGGATTTTGCTATAAAGTTTTAGGTCCGAATTAAGGAGGGCTATGGGGCGATAATTACCACACTGTAGTGGGTCGCCTTTTCCGCGTCTAAACGTAACAGGATGGATTTCGTGGATGAGAGATGTACATGGTCGATTATGTTTATAATTTTTCTCGTATTATCTGAGGCTTGTCTGCCTGAAATAAATACGACTTGGTCCTTGTGGATCAGGCCTGGGAGAATGGGGGTTAATCTGTTAGCTAGGATTTTGCTATAAAGTTTTAGGTCCGAATTAAGGAGGGCTATGGGGCGATAATTACCACACTGTAGTGGGTCTCTCCCTTCCTTTGGTATGAGTGCCAAATTCGCTCTAGACATAGAAGCGGGGATAGCCGTTCCCTCCAGAAACTCATTAAAATATCCAGGAGATGTGGTGCCAAGATCAATTTAAATTTTTTATAGTATTGATTGGAAAACCCATCCGGGCCTGGCGTTTTACTAGGTTTTAGTTGTGAGATGGCTTCTAGTAAATCATCCTGCGCGATTTCTTTATTTAGCTCTAGTAAGTCAGCTTCTGAAAGGCTTGGAAGGTTACATGACGCTAGGTACTTAGTAATAGCTTCTGCATTTGAGGAGCTGTTTTGGGGGAAGTTCAAATTATATAGTTTGGAGTAGAAGTCTGAGAATGTGGCCGCTATCTGTTTTTCGCAATATGTTTTGATGCCCATCTTTGTTTGTATGACGGATATTTGGGATTTGGTTCTCAGACCTCTTAATTTAGATGCTAATAACCGGTCGGCCTTATTTCCTTTGTCATAATATTTCTGCTTCGTCCACCTCTGCGCCCTCTCCACGTCATCTATTTGTATCTGCCTGAAATCAGATCTAGCCTTGTCCAGTACTTTGCGTAGTTGTTTTGAGGGATTAGCTTTATGTTTATGTTCTAGGAGTTTAACTTTCTCTGCTAATTCGTCGTACAATTTCTGTTTTTGCTTTTTCTTATATGATGCTATGGAAATTATATTCCCTCGAATCGTGGCCGTATGGGCCTCCCATAGCATCGCTGATGACTTTACAGAGCCCTTGTTCAGCGCAAAATATTCTCTGAGCTTTTGCTTAATCTCTATCTCTACATCTATTTGGTTTAACAGAGAATCGTTTAGTTTACAATTATATTGATTATATTTATAGAAGGGGAGGGAGAGCGTCAGCGAGACCGGAGCGTGGTCCGACCATGTTATAGAACCTATGTCCGACTGGGAGGTTGCCTGAAAGATATCTTTAGTACCCAGAAAATAATCAATCCTTGAATAGGTCTGGTGCGGGGGAGAAAAATACGAATAGTCCCTCTGGCCCTGATGCTGCGCCCGCCAAATATCTATCAGCGAAAACTCTTTCAGTATGTTCTGAAACCTTTTGGCATTTTTGGTCATAATGCGTGGGTGGGGAGTACCCAATGGGCTTGTCCTATCTTGATCAGGTGCTACAAGCATATTAAAATCTCCTGCTATCAATAGCGTAGTTCTAGGTTGGGGGGCTAGCTTGTCACATAGATCTCTCAAAAAGTCAGCTTGACCCTCATTTGGGGCGTATATATTAACAAGGGTAATCTCCACATCTGTTAGTGTGCCTTGCAGAATGAGGAATCTACCTTCTGGGTCTAAGGTCTGTTTTTGAAGTGTGAATTTGACATTTTGTCTAAATAAGATGGCTACCCCTTTTTTTTTAGTGGAGCAGGATGCATAATATGCCTGGGGGTAGTATCTCTGAAAGGTGTTAGGGGGCGATATCGTATTAAAGTGCGTTTCTTGTAAGAATAGCACATCTCCTTTTGTTTTTTTTAATTCTTGTAAGGCGAGCTTTCTTTTGATTGCTGAGTTAAGTCCCCTAACATTTAGGGACACTAGTTTAAGTGTTGTATTTGGAGCCATTTTCGGAGCCATCCAGCAAGCAGCTCCAGGGCTTTCCGGATACAGTCGGGTCCCCTCTTTCCCATAAGCTTTAGGCTCTGCGTTCAAATCCTTTCACCGGGTCAAAGGGGTCTCCACTTCTTTGCTGCGCTGGGATGTGTAGATCCTTGTAGCTCCAGGGGCATGCGCCCTCTTTGTGGACAGGTAGGTATGTGTTCCCCGCCGGGGGCAGACCAGCGTTCCTCATCTCGTATGTGTCTCAGAAGCTCGTAAGGGGGGGGGGGGGGCAATACAGTAGGTCGTCCAAACATATAAATTTTGCCGGGAGTAGTCTTTTCCTCTCCAGGTGACATTTCTCAGTCCTCACCTGCCTGGTTACGTTGGGTGGCTATTCTCTGAGAGGAGCGTGGTCCCCTCTCTGTTGGCCTGTGATCTGGGTCTCCGTCCGTATCTTCAGGGGCAGTTCCACCTCCATTCTTGTGGGGGACACCGAGCCCCTTTAGGAATCTTGGTATCTCTTCCGGGTAGGAAAGGGTGTGGAATTTGCCTCCAGCCTGGGCCACAATTTTAAAAGGGAATCCCCAGCGATATTTAATCTTGTTGTCCCTTAATTTTAGTGTGAGGGGTCTGAGAGATCACTGTATATCTCAATATGTACATTCCGAAACTGGATGTGTCCTTTCTCTCTGCTCGCCGTCAGTATTTTCTCCTTTGTGGAGTAATAATGGAACCTGACCAGTATATCTCTGGTCCTCTTGGGGTCCGTGGACCTAGGTCCGAGGGCCCTATGGGCTCTGTCCATCTCTAGCTTTTAAGGAGTTAGGTCAGGTACCAGATGAATAAAGAGGTCTTATAGGTATGTGTGCAGCTGTTCAGTCTCCACTGTTTCTGGGACATACCTCAGTCTCAAGTTCTGCCGCCGATCGCGGTTTTCCTGGTCCTCGGCACTTTCCTTGAGCCCTCTGATCTCCCAGTGCAGGCGGTTGATCTCGTCCTCCGCGAAGGACTGAGCCTGCTCCAGTGTTTCCACTGTGTTTGCCAGCCCATCTGTTTTGGCCGTTAGGAGATTCAAGTCCGCCCTTAGGGTGTTAATGGCTTTACCCAAATCATCCCGAAACTCCTTCCTCATTCTGGTGAAGAGGTTTTCTAAATATGTTTTGTTCACATCTATGTTTTCAATTTCCTGCTCGTGCGCCCTGCTCAGGCCCTCCCGCGTGTCGGCTGAGCCGCCATCTTGGGAGGTCTCGCAACTCCCCGCGGTCCGCTGGCTTTGTGGGAAGTAGCTCGTCACTGACTGCTGAGCTGCCTTCTTATTTTTGCCGCTCATGCTGGCTACCTTCCCCTCCGCTTGTATGTATTTATTGGGGGGGTTTAGATGTAGAGATGCCGCAGGAACTGTGGGTTCTTTTTAGTGCAGTAGGATAGGATTTTTTGTTTAGTCTAGTACAGCTTGTCTGGGTAGATATGGGGTTATTGGACCCAGGGGTTCTGGCCTTAGGGCTGTGTTTCTGACCTGCAGGTCATTCTCTCTGAGGCACCTTTGTGTGGTGGTGGTGCTTCCACGTGGTGGTGCTCCCCCAAGATGGCCGCCTCCTCCCTCAACACGCTACTGAGGCCTATGGCTCCCTTCACTAGTGGGTCCCCTCCCGGTGTTCTTCACTCCCAGCAGGGCCCTAGGTCAGGTTTGTACCTTTTATTTACGTGTGCCGTCCTGGGGGGGGGGAGCTGGACCCGTAACGGGGGGTCTCCGCTCGCGCCTTTCCTCACGGCCTCAGGCGGCCACAGCGGGCGCTTCTCTTACCCCACAGGGGGTCGGGGTTCCGTCCCCGATCACCGCTGATTCCCCTCTATTCTTGGCTCCTCGGGGCGCGCGGAGTCCCGTCGCCTCTCGTCTCCGGAGTCTCTCCGTCAGATTTGAATTTTGCGGGCTGCAGAGGGGAAAGTCCCGCACCGGGGGCAGGGAGTCTCCGACACAGCTCTCAGGGACGCCGGAGCCAGCCACTTCGGAGCCCAGCTAGTCACCGGAGCTAAGTCTTTGGGGGTTCACTTAGGGATTCATCCGCTTCTCCTGATTATTTTATTATTTAATATGCTTCGTTAGTGCTATTCATTCAGAGGGGGTCGGGAGCGTCTCTTTCAAGCTGCCATTCCCCTAGACGTCACCGGAAGTCTCCGGCTTTTGAGATTTTTAATGTTTTTATAGCGTCCGCCAGGTCTTTTTGGGTAATTTTTGCGTTAAGCATTTGATTCTCCTCCTCTGTCAGTGTTGGTAGGAGGCAATCGGACAGGTAATTACTAATAGGTTCAGTGGCTGGTGTCCCCGTGTTCCCACCCTGAGCCTTGAGGTTATAAAGTTTAATATAAAATGCGGTAAATTCCTCCGCTATTTTCTGTTTGTTATAGATTATTTCTCACGATTAATTTTTTATCGCTGTGATCTGGGAACGCTTCTGCATACCTCTTAGTTTGCTCGCCAAAAGTCTGTCAGCCTTATTGCCCTTGTCATAGTATTTCTGACTAGTCCATGTAAGAGCTTTTTCTACTTCTTCCATTTGGGCTTGTTTTAGCTCATTCCTGGCTGCGGTCAAGGTTTTATAAATCTTTTTCGATGGGTTGGGTTTGTGCTGTTGTTCCAGCTTAATTATTTTAGTTGTAACAACTAGTGACATACCGCTCACCTCAATATTGAATACCAACTCTATGATATCAGCTGATGCAAAGGGGATAGGGATGACAGACATACATATATAAGGAGACAAAGGATGCTCCTAAAAAGACCCCACTTTAATGCACAGCAAAGCCGAAAATAGTCCACAGGTATAGTAACCCACTAGAGTAATGGTAAGGCTATAAGGGTACAATTAAGTAACCGCTCCCAACACTGTGGGAGGACAATTACCACTAAAATGCCCTAGGGCAAAAATAATAAATGATTTATTGATATTCAGAAGTCGACGCAGTAACACACACTCAAAATAACCATAAAAACAATTAAAACATAAATCACGGGTGAGGCAGGGTAAGGGGATATTCTTATAAGGTGAATTCCCAAATATTAGTGTATGTCCCCTTACCAGTACCAGGTGGTAGTGTGAGACACAATGGTAAATACAAATGATAGGCAATAGAGAATGCTAGAGCCTCTGGTCTCAGGGTATGGTGGAGGTTGCACTAATCATTGCATGCTGTGATTGATCTGCTCAGTATCAATAGTTGGATATCACACTGACAGTAGGTAGTGATGCATGCAGAGTAGTGAATGCAAATAAATGTGCCACTGTCATATATCACAAAACCTATATAGGTACTAGGTCACACGATCAATGATTCAGTAAATCATTAGTGCACATTATACCACATTATATAAATGAACCGCGGCATGTGCATCAAAAACCGGACCTGATATATGCATAAACTACCTCTGCTAGGCAGTTAACAACTCGAACAACCCCACACAAACTACCAGGAACAGTCTCACCCGTGACTCCTCCTACACGACGTCAACGTGGGGACGTCATGCCGACGATCGTTTCGCGCATAAGGGGCTGGCGCTTTCTCAAGGTTCAGGTATCCAACTATTGATACTGAGCAGATCAATCACAGCATGCAATGATTAGTGCAACCTCCACCATACCCTGAGACCAGAGGCTCTAGCATTCTCTATTGCCTATCATTTGTATTTACCATTGTGTCTCACACTACCACCTGGTACTGGTAAGGGGACATACACTAATATTTGGGAATTCACCTTATAAGAATATCCCCTTACCCTGCCTCACCCGTGATTTATGTTTTAATTGTTTTTATGGTTATTTTGAGTGTGTGTTACTGCGTCGACTTCTGAATATCAATAAATCATTTATTATTTTTGCCCTAGGGCATTTTAGTGGTAATTGTCCTCCCACCGTGTTGGGAGCGGTTACTTATTTGTACCCTTATAGCCTTACCATTACTCTAGTGGGTTACTATACCTGTGGACTATTTTCGGCTTTGCTGTGCATTAAAGTGGGATCTTTTTAGGAGCATCCTTTGTCTCCTTATATATGTATAATTATTTTAGTTGTCAGATCTGTTATTAATTTCACCTTGGCCTTTCTGTGGGATGCAATTGAAATAAAAGTTCCCCTAATTGCTGCCCTATGGGCTTCCCACAGAACCGCCGGAGAGTCTACTATGCCCCAGTTGAGAGCGAAGTACTCCCTAAGAGCCTTTTTAATTTCTTTTTCTACCTCCGGGTGGTTCAGTAGGGAGTCGTTCAGCTTCCAAGTGTAGGCGGTTAATTTATGAAATGGGGTGGATAGGGTTAATGTGGTGGGGGCGTGATCTGACCATGTAATGGGGCCTAAGTCCGAATTTGTGCAGGCTTCCAGGATATATTTGGTAGCAAAAAAATAGTCTATAAGAGAGTATGACTGGTGGGGTGCGGAATAGAATGTGTAATCTTTTTGGCCCTGGTGTTGGATTCTCCAGATGTCCATTAAGGAATATTCCTTGGTGATCGTTTTAAATTGTTTCTCCATCCTCTGAGGTGGAGCTCTGTGTTGGCCTTGTTGGCCTGAGGTTCTGTCCTACGCAGAGTTTATGGCCATATTAAAGTCTCCGCCCACAATCAACGAAGATAGGTAGGTAGGGTCAACCTTTTCTAACACTGCTTTCAGGAATTCCGTTTGATTATCATTTGGCGCGTAGATGTTGATCAGAGCGACCGGCGAGCCAGCCAGTGAGCCATATACCATTAGAAATCTACCCTCTGGGTCTGAAGTGGTTTTGGTGATATTGAATGGGGTTCCTTGTCGGAGCAGGATCGCTACTCCCCGCTTTTTACTGTTAAATGACGAGAAGAAACCCGTAGGGAATACATTGCTAATCAATTTGGGCAGCTCTTGGGATGTAAAGTGCGTCTCTTGGAGGAAGATGATACAGTATCTTCCTTGGACTTTTTCATCTCTTGGAGCGCCAGTCGTCTTTTTCTATTATTATTCAGGCCCTTTACGTTTAGTGATACAAGTTTAATTGCGGACTGACTAGCCATTTGGGCGAGAGAGTTTAGTGTCCATCGGGGTCTCGCCCTTCCCACCGGGGAGATCCTGGTTCGTTGGTTCAGAGAACCTTTTTAACGCTTCTTGATGGTGCTGTTTGAGTATGGGTGTCAGGCCCGCCCGACGAGGGGTTGGGTGGGAGGAGGGCAGGGAAGGTCGAGAGGGGGGGGGGGAATAGGCTGCTGGGACAGGGTCAGCAGCAAGAGGCAAAGTGGGACGAGGTCAGCTAAGGACCTCCAATAAGTACGGCCGGGATTGGCTACCGGCATTTGGGCTTAAGGCCCAATGGGGGGGGAATCCGATGGTTCAGGCATGGGCGTGCAGGGAAGGTGCGGACCCTTGTACTTGCTTAGTGTAAGCTCTACCTTAGTTTAAGAGGGGGGGGAAGGCGGGGGGGAGGGGAGGAAATGGGAGGGGGGAAAGGGGTCAAAGGGACGCAGGTCCCGAAACGCGTCAGAGTTACTATGTACTCCTTTTGACCACTTAATAAACCTTTTTATATCCGATACTAGTTTGCAGCCCCCATTGTTTGCACGGTTGTGCTTCGCCACTGTACCCTATCGGACTACTCTCTGCAATTACGTCTGGCGTGACACACCCACTAATCAAGGACTGAGCTGTGCTTCAAGGGAGTTCCTCACATTGATCGTTTGATTGGTATGTACTTTTGTTTTGCTGGGGGTCTATACAGGACCTTTATGGTATATATAGAGATCTGTGTTAGCCGTCCAGCGTAACTAGTACACTCCTATGTTTATATCATCCTAATGAGTCTCCTTAGCTCTTATACATGCTCTAATGCCTTGGTTACATATTTTATTACTCTGAATATGCATGTATGTTCCTAGGACAGCAGAGCCCTGAATATTGGGATAATATCCCTCACCCACTACGGTCAAGCTTATAGGTTTTGGACATGGGGAAGGCGTGGGGAGGGGAGGGAAAACTCCTAGCATAGCCATAACATGGAGATCTTTCTGACAATCCTTAAAACCAGTGTAATAAACGTGAGAACAACTCTTAACAAGCTCAGTACATGAAAAGCATTATAACCTCTCTTTTTGTCAGTCGGTCAAGCTTATAGGTTTTGGACCTGGGAAAGGGGGGGGACATGGGGGGGGGGTGGGGAGATAAGAGGGAGGGGGAGGGGGAGACCTGGGTTGACAGGTAACACAACAGCACATTGCATTAATGTTTTTAGGTATCATGCTGAACATAAACGGAATACTTCCTACGCTTGCTGGTCGGGGAAGAGGGGGGGGGAGAGATGGGGCTCTTACATTTAGTGAAGTTAATATCCGAGGATCCTTATGACATTTCTATTTGATCTATGTGGCCCGCCGTGTGCCTTCCTCAGAGGGTTTGACAACGTATTTTATTACTGCAGGCAGCATCATTAGTATGGGGCCGTGCGGCCATATCTTCTGCGGCGGAAGGGCAGGCTTATGGGCTTTGGTGCGTGAGGGGGGGAGGGGGAAGGGGGGGAGAGAAAAGGGAGTACATTATATTATAACACATACAACTTTTCTCAACTTCAACATTCATCAACTGAGGAACAGGTTTTTTTTTTTTTTTTACATAACTCAACTGTGGCATAGGGACGGCTTAGCACTAGATCCATGTGGCCAGCTAATCTAGACTGCCAGTTACTGTAATAGTGTCACTGCCGCTGCTTCCATTATCGAAGTCATTTGGACTTCCTGTCTTGTGCAGGGCTCATTAGGCAGCTTCCCAGTTAACTAGTATTTCCTAGTCCGGGGGGGGGTGGGGAGGGTAGCAACAGTCGTGCGAACCGAGCCTGGGGTCCATAGTCCTGTACCCGGGCCTTAGACAGATTAAATTTTTCTACTTACAGTTAGTAGATCGCAGTGCTGTTGTCGGAGCATCGCGCTCCCCTCCTATCCCACCCACAAATCCCCCCGCCAACCCCTATAGCCCAGCCGGACCTCAGCACTCTTCAACTGCCATTCGGTCAGCGGCGAAAGTTATAGTAGCTTCAGCTGTGGGTTGCCTCCGATCGTCAGGGGTCGGATTCTGAAGCTATGCGTCTGGCTGGGTCTGGTGTGGTTCTTGAGCCGTCATGTGCTCCCGTCTTCGCTGTGTACTACAGGGCTTCTCATCTGTTCTTAGACTGCCTTGGCGCCGCCGTTCTCCTCGCGGGATGGGTGCTGCGTGGTTCCGCGTCCTCCCGGTGCGGTGGGTCTTGTAGTTGCTCCGTTGTCCAGGAAAGCGAACGAATGGGGCCATGTCCTCAGGGCGGTGGATGGTTAGGAATTTGCCGTCATAGCTTACCATAAGCTTGAACGGAAAGCCCCAGCAGTACTTCACCTCCTCCCGGAGGAATGAGGTCAAGGGCTTCATTTCTCTCCTTCGGTCGACTGTTATCCGTGACAGGTCGTTGAAAATTTGGAGAGTTTCATTTTGGAAAGGTAGTGACTCTTTCCCTCTGCAGGCGGTGATGATCTTCTCCTTTACTGTATAGCTGTGTAATCTTATGATTACATCGCGTCGCCGGTTGGGATCTTCTGATCTGGGAGCTACCGCCCGGTGGGCCCTATCCATCTCTAGGTCCATGTCCTCTAGCGGGCCGCAGAGCGATGTGAACAGTTCCGCAAGATAGGGACGAAGCTGGCCAGGTAAGACCGTCTCCGGTACATTTCTTATGCGCAGATTCTGGCGCCTGTCCCTATTTTCTTGGTCTTCCTGCCCGTCTTTGAGACGGGAGATCTCCTCTCCTAGCCGGATGATTTCTTCCTCGGCTGCTGTTTGTCTTGCCAGGGACTCCTCCAGTCCACCTTCCAGAGTCGTTGTCCTCTCTGTTAGGCCAGACATCTCCTGTTTAATCTCCGCTACTGCTGCTTTGATTTCTGCCTGCAGGGATGTTTGGAGCTTGACATGCATGGTGGAGAATAGGCTCTCCAGGTAGGATCGGGTGATCGGTTCCTCTATCTCCATTTCAAGAGTTGCATGGGCTTTCGTACCCATATTTAGAGCTGCTTGCGGCTCTTGTGAGCCTCGTGGTCCGCCACCCTCTTGGTTTGCTGGACTCTTCTGTGTCGGGGAGAAGAACCGTGACACCGCCGGTGCTGCGGGCTTCTTTGTGTGTTTGGACATGCTCCGATCTCTCCAAGTAATGGGGGTATGTTTTTGAGCCGTGAATTTCTGGTTTGGGAGCGTTATTTATTAAGTTTTAGCCGGTGGGTCCGCGGAGCTCCCCTCCTACACCCCCACTCCTGATGACATCATCGGAAACCCATCCCGTTAGCACATTTTTAATGGATCATCAATATTCAGTATTGTCATAGACAACTTAGGATCTGGCTGTGGTTTTTTTTTTTTTAGGGAAGCTGTGTCTTTAACTGAAACGGGAGGTGCCATCTTGGATCCAGATGGAACGCAGGCTGAAACACATGAAGATAGCTCCTACTCAGAAATCTCTTATTCAGACCACAGCTCTGATCAGACCCTCTCTTCACAGTGGGGGCGCAGGCAGGCTCAGGAGGGATCAGGTAGGGCGCAAGAAGGCGGGCAGCCAATATCTTCAACTGGTTTAGCCAACAAAATAGTCAGTGGGTCCATAGAAATGGACACATCCGTTATTTCTTTTTTTAATAGATTGGATAACGATCCAATATTTCTATTGCCGGACACGTCTACCAAATGTGGACCATATCGCTTCTCTGCCCACAACCCCTCCAGCACAGATCAGACACCACAGGGTAGATTTGCTTCAGCCGCCATGGCGTGAGATACCAATGAATACAATTTTATATATATTTTCTTTAGTTGCTGTGCATATGGAAGTTTTTGCAGCAAACTCCCATATATCCTCCCAATCATCCCTGTCAATTTCTATTTTCAAATCCGCTGCCCATTTGAGCATGCAGTCATGATCATGTGAATTGACCAAGGCCTCAAAACTGGCTTTTATTCTAGTTATCAAACCTTTTTGATAACTACCTCTCCTACATAGTGCTTCAAAACTTGTGAAGGGAGTAAATTCTAATTTTGGGGACATTTTTGGAAAAAAATTCTGATCTGTAGATATTTAAACATACTAAGGTCTGGTGCCTCATACCTAGTTAGGAACTCTTGGAAACTAGAAAGTTTTCCTTTATGCACTAGGTCGGCAACTACTCTAATATGTTTAGCTTTAATTTGGTCGAATTGTTTATAATCACAGCCTGGGGGGAAATTGGGATTATTAAAAAGCGGAGTGAGTTGCGAAACGGGAGACACAAGATTAAATTTGCCCTTAGACTTGCTCCAAATCTCCCAGGTAAATCTCGTCGGATCTAGCTCAAACATTTTGGCGTACACCTCCTTATCCAGTGCCCATAGGGACACTGGCAGAGAAGACGTTCTAGCATTTTGGGATTCTATGGCTAACCAACAATATTGTGTTGGATCAGCGTTCCACATCACCACCTGCCTTAGTTGGGCAGCTTGGTAGTATTTGGAGATATCTGGGACACCCAAACCTCCTCTTGTCTTTAAAGCCATCATCACCGATCTAGCTGTTCTAGGCCTTTTACCTTGCCAAATAAAATTAAATATTCTATTTGTGAAATTTTTCAGTTCGGATCCCGGTATCCGGACTGGGAGAGTCTGGAAATGATATAATAACCTAGGGAGTATATTCATCTTGACTGATACTATTCTCCCAATCCATGACACCTGATATCCTTCCCACTTTGCCAGATCCCTTTTAATCTTATCAAACAATGGTGGATAGTTGCCTTGATATAGGGAGTGGTAGTTCCTAGACACATTTAATCCCAGATATTTAATATGTGAGGAACTTCATCTGTAGCTGAAATTCAGTTTTGGTAATTTTATCTCTTGTTCTGAAAGATTCAGATTAAAAGACTGTGACTTGTCGCTGTTCATTTTATATCCAGAGATTTTTCCAAAGTCTGATAGCGCCTTTTGGAGGTTTGGTAAAGAAGTCTGAGGGCTTGCTAAAGTCAGAATAATATCGTCTGCGAATAATGAGATTTTATCATTTGTTTTCCCAATCACTATATACAATGTATATTACTATTTGCTCTTATTTTAGCAGCCAATGGCTCAATCGTTAGAGCGAAGAGAGGAGGAGATAATGGGTACCCTTGTCTCGTACCATTTAAAAAAAAAATTTTTCCCCAAACATTTTTATTAGGCATAATCATCTTTACAGACATTGGTTTTACATTATCAGTGTTGGCCTAATACAGTTGTATTTTCCTTGTTCATGTGGTTTTACATTATCAGTGTTGGCCTAATACAGTTGTATTTTCCTTGTTCATGTGGGGGGAGAGAGAAAGAAAGGAAAGATCCCCTAAGGCCACGTCATGGTCTCTGGGGTTTGGAAAAAGAAAGAGAGGAGGGGGGGGGGGGGAGAGAGGGAGTCATTCCACCTTCGTCCGGCCGGGTCCCGGCATCCATCCTTCACGGCTCTACTGTGGTTCAGATCTGTCTGGGGTTGTATCCTGATTTGGTTCGGATTAATGGGTTAACCAGGGTTCCCAGATTTTATAGAAACCTTCAGTTGAGCAGTTCAAGAAGGCCGTGAGTTTTTCCAAACTCATAACATCGTTAACTCTTTTTCACTAGCTGTTTGGTGGGGGGCGCTATCTTCTTCCAAGAGTATGCGACTGAACACCTTGCTGCTTTTTGAATAAAGGAGATTAATTTCCATACTGGGCGATCGATGTCCTCTATCGGCCTGCCCAGTAGGAAGGTCAGTGGATCTATAGGAATTGTGAGGCCTGTGACCTCTTTTATCAAATCTTGTACCGTAAGCCAGTATTTCTGAATTTCTGGACATGACCACCAGATATGGGCCATGTCCCCTCTATGTCCACAGCCTCTCCAGCATAGATCTGAGGCCAGAGGGTAGATTTGTTTTAACCTCACTGGGGTAAGATACCAATGATACATTATTTTATAGATGTTTTCCTTCACAGTGGTACAGATGGAAGTTCCTGAGGCCGCGTCTCATATTTCCTCCCAGTCCTCTCTGTCAATAACTATGTCCAATTCTGATCCCCATTGTTTTAAATAGGTCGAATTGTCGGGTTTCACACCCTGGTGGGAATTTAGGGTTGTCAAATATTGGAATGAGCTGAGAGCAAGGGGACGAGAGTAAGAATTTAGTTTTAGTTTTTGCCCATATGTCCCAAGTATGTTTCATTGCCCCCAGCCCGAATTTGGGCGCCATGTCATTTCCCCTGTCACCGCTCCAGAGAAAAGCTGGTAGAGAAGGCGTTCTGGAGTAATGAGATTCAATTGCTAGCCAACATAGCTTGTCTGGGTCCGAGTTCCACATTACCGCCTGTTTTAATTGGGCTGCTTGGTAATATCTATTAATGTCTGGGACCCCCAGTCCTCCTTTTGTCCTAGACGCCATAAGAACCGACCTAGCAACCCGGGGTCTCCTTCCGTTCCAAATAAATTGGAGGATTTTATTTTGGATAGTTTTTAATTCAGAACCAGGGACATGGATCGGGAGCGTCTGGTAATAATATAATAATCGGGGGAGTATATTCATTTTAACTGAAATCATTCTCCCGATCCATGAGATCTGGTATTTTTCCCATTTATCCAGATCTTTTTTAATTTTCCTAAATAGGTTGGGATAATTATTTTGGTATAGGGAGCAATAGTGCCTTGATACATGTACTCCCAGGTATTTGATGTATATAGGGCTCCACTTATAATTAAAGTTTGATTTCAATGTCCGTATCTCTGGTTCTGATAGATTTAAGTTGAGGGCTTCTGACTTATCACTGTTAATTTTGTATCCTGATATTTTGCCAAATTCCTTTAATTCTTTGTGTAAGTTGGGAAGGGAGATCTGGGGCTGCGTTAATGTTAATATGATATCGTCTGCGAACAATGAGACTTTATAGTTTATTCCGCCAATTGGTACCCCCTGTATATTTATATTGTCTCGTATTTTAGACGCTAGTGGTTCGATTGTTAGGGCGAAGAGGAGAGGGGACAAAGGTATCCCTGTCTCGTTCCATTTTTAATTTCAAATTTTTTTGCTGTACCCCCCGGGAGTTTCACCACTGCAGACGGGCAGCAGTACAGCGCTCGGACTCCCGCTAGATACGCATCTTTTAAGCCGAATTTCTGCATTGTTTTGTCAAGAAATAGCCAATCAATTCTATCGAACGTCTTCTCTGCGTCCAGGCTTAACAGAACCGCTTTGGTAGCTGTGAGGTGGGCATGATCAACTATATTTATAATTTTGCGGGTGTTGTCTGAGGCTTGTCTGCCAGATACAAACCCCACCTGGTCATTGTGAATTAATCTCGGTAGGATGGGATTCAGTCTATTTGCCAGAATTTTGCTGTATAGCTTAAGATCGTTATTTAGTAGGGAGATTAGTCGGTAGCTCCCACATAGCAATGGGTCCCTACCCAGTTTGTGGATGATGGCGAGATTGGCCTGGGTCATTGATGGGGGGATTGGGCTGCCCTCCATGAATGAATTGAATAAGCTGAGTAGGTGTTTAGTTAGGATCGGGGAGAATCTTTTGTAATAAACATTGGAGAAGCCGTCGGGGCCAGGGGCTTTTGAGATTTTTTTTTTGTTTCAATTTTTTTATTGTTTTATTAGGGTACACAACAGATAGTAAACTTTGTTGTACATAGATTGGATAAACATTGATATTTGCATATATTAATAAAAACACCCGTATTCCGTTTTCTTTATTCAGATAGGTGTTTATCTAAATGTTTGTATGTCTGAATGCTCGTACGTTTCTGCTGTTATGGTTCTAACTAGGAAGCTGCCGCTTCCGTGTGTCCTGTTTTTAGTAGTATAGTAGAGAAAAGAAAAGGTGGAGAGCAGAGAAAGAGAGAGGAGAGAAAAAAGAAGGGAGATGGGGGGGCTAGAAGGGGGGGGGAGAGGTGCTGCGGGATGGCGTCCAGTTTTATATATATCCTGCCTTTTCCTTTAGGAATTTATTATGTACCTGACCAAATTTCCCATGTCTTATGGAACTTATCCATCTTTTGGGTCAGTTTTTCCCTAAGAAGTTCCATTGTCTTCGTACTCCGCAGAATGCGAGAAATAGTCTGTTTAGCAGGGGCATTCACCTTCTTCCACGCTGCAGCAACGGAACAACGTGCCGCCGTGAGCACATGGCTCACCATCTTACTCTCTGCTGTATCTAATTCGTCAATTGGCTTGGCCAGCACCATGGTCAGCGGGTCCACCTCAATCTCTACCCCCAGGTACTCTCGGATTAGTGTTTGAATCATGACCCAGAACACCTGAATCTTGGGGCAGTTCCACCAGATATGAGCCATGTCTCCTCTTTGCCCGCAACCCCTCCAAAAAAAATCTGGGGTCCCGGGGAAGATCTGGCTCAACCTATTCGGGGTTAGGTACCAGTAAAATATAATTTTATAGATGTTCTCTTTAATGGTAGTACAAATCGATGTTTTGGATGCTGCCTCCCAGATATCCTCCCAGTCTTCTCTATCAATCTCTATATTTAAATCCTCCGCCCATTTGGACATATACCTGTGTTGGGAACAGCCTGTTGATCGCGCCAGGCCCAGATATATTTCCGAGATCAATCCTTTAGCATAGTACCCTTTCCTGCACAGTCGTTCAAAATTTGTTAGCTGCTGGAAAGCCTTATCTTTGGATACTGTTTGCAGGTAGTGCCTGATTTGTAAAAAGCCAAATATTGGGAGGTTTGTCGTTTGATATTTTTTTTCCAGTTCTTGGGTCAGCAAGAGCCTACCTTGCCCAGAGAAATCCTCTGCTATCATCATCTTCAGCTGTTTAAATTTACTGAGTCTCTGTGGGAACCCGCCGGGGGGAAATTCTGGGTTATCGAATATGGGTGTTAATAGGGAGGGGTGAGCCGTCAAGCCATATTTGTCTTTATTTTTGGTCCATACTCTCCATGTACATTTCATTGCTCCCAGTTTTAATGTTTCCGAGAGGATCTCTCTACCCCGCACATTCCACAGGGTGGCCGGGAGTGAGAGGGGTCTCGCGTAGGAAAACTCTATCCCTGTCCAACAGCTTGTAGTTGGGTCATTGTTCCACATTATCACTTGTTTCAGTTGGGCCGCCAAATAATATTTAATGATATCTGGGACTGCCAAGCCTCCACATTCTTTTGGTGCTAACATTATGGTTCTAGCTACTCTTGGTCTTTTGTTTTGCCAAATGAATTGAAAAATTCTGTTTTGTATATTCTTTAATTCCGACATTGGGATATCAATTGGGAGAGTCTGGAAGTAATACAGAAGTCTTGGCAGGATATTCATTTTGACCGTAGCTATTCTGCCTAACCAAGATATCTGGTATTCATTCCAGCTCTGCAAGTCTTTTTTAGCCTCTCAAATAGGGGCGGATAGTTATATTGATATGGTGATTTGTACTCCCGTGTTATTTGGATTCCCAAGTATTTGATTTTCGTGGAACTCCATTTATAATTAAAATTTAATTTTAGCAGTTTGGCCTCGGGATTAGGTAGAGATACATTTAATGCTTCCGACTTATCCATATTGATTTTATACCCCGAGATTTTGCTAAATGTATCTAATTGTGAATGTAAATTCGGGAGTGAAGTCAAGGGGTTGGCTAGAGTTAAAATAATGTCGTCAGCAAAAAGGGATATCTTGTAATCCGTATCTCCAATTGTAATGCCACTTATATTGTTGTCCTCTCTGATTGTTGTTGCCAAGGGTTCTATAGAGAGGGCAAACAGAAGTGGAGACAAGGGACATCCCTGTCTAGTACCATTCCTAATGTTTATAGGGTTCGAGTTTCCTCCTGGGAGTTTCACTACAGCCGTGGGAGTTTTATAGAGGGCTCTAACCCCCTCAAGATATGGGCCCTTAAATCCGAATTTAATTAATGTTTGGTCTAAAAATTCCCATCTGATCCTGTCAAACGCCTTTTCCGCGTCTAAACGTAACAGGATGGCTTTCGTGGATGAGAGATGTACTGTACATGGTCGATTATGTTTATAATTTTTCTCGTATTATCTGAGGCTTGTCTGCCTGAAATAAATACGACTTGGTCCTTGTGGATCAGGCCTGGGAGAATGGGAGTTAGTCTGTTAGCTAGGATTTTGCTATAAAGTTTTAGGTCCGAATTAAGGAGGGCTATGGGGCGATAATTACCACACTGTAGTGGGTCGCCTTTTCCGCGTCTAAACGTAACAGGATGGATTTCGTGGATGAGAGATGTACATGGTCGATTATGTTTATAATTTTTCTCGTATTATCTGAGGCTTGTCTGCCTGAAATAAATACGACTTGGTCCTTGTGGATCAGGCCTGGGAGAATGGGGGTTAATCTGTTAGCTAGGATTTTGCTATAAAGTTTTAGGTCCGAATTAAGGAGGGCTATGGGGCGATAATTACCACACTGTAGTGGGTCTCTCCCTTCCTTTGGTATGAGTGCCAAATTCGCTCTAGACATAGAAGCGGGGATAGCCGTTCCCTCCAGAAACTCATTAAAATATCCAGGAGATGTGGTGCCAAGATCAATTTAAATTTTTTATAGTATTGATTGGAAAACCCATCCGGGCCTGGCGTTTTACTAGGTTTTAGTTGTGAGATGGCTTCTAGTAAATCATCCTGCGCGATTTCTTTATTTAGCTCTAGTAAGTCAGCTTCTGAAAGGCTTGGAAGGTTACATGACGCTAGGTACTTAGTAATAGCTTCTGCATTTGAGGAGCTGTTTTGGGGGAAGTTCAAATTATATAGTTTGGAGTAGAAGTCTGAGAATGTGGCCGCTATCTGTTTTTCGCAATATGTTTTGATGCCCATCTTTGTTTGTATGACGGATATTTGGGATTTGGTTCTCAGACCTCTTAATTTAGATGCTAATAACCGGTCGGCCTTATTTCCTTTGTCATAATATTTCTGCTTCGTCCACCTCTGCGCCCTCTCCACGTCATCTATTTGTATCTGCCTGAAATCAGATCTAGCCTTGTCCAGTACTTTGCGTAGTTGTTTTGAGGGATTAGCTTTATGTTTATGTTCTAGGAGTTTAACTTTCTCTGCTAATTCGTCGTACAATTTCTGTTTTTGCTTTTTCTTATATGATGCTATGGAAATTATATTCCCTCGAATCGTGGCCGTATGGGCCTCCCATAGCATCGCTGATGACTTTACAGAGCCCTTGTTCAGCGCAAAATATTCTCTGAGCTTTTGCTTAATCTCTATCTCTACATCTATTTGGTTTAACAGAGAATCGTTTAGTTTACAATTATATTGATTATATTTATAGAAGGGGAGGGAGAGCGTCAGCGAGACCGGAGCGTGGTCCGACCATGTTATAGAACCTATGTCCGACTGGGAGGTTGCCTGAAAGATATCTTTAGTACCCAGAAAATAATCAATCCTTGAATAGGTCTGGTGCGGGGGAGAAAAATACGAATAGTCCCTCTGGCCCTGATGCTGCGCCCGCCAAATATCTATCAGCGAAAACTCTTTCAGTATGTTCTGAAACCTTTTGGCATTTTTGGTCATAATGCGTGGGTGGGGAGTACCCAATGGGCTTGTCCTATCTTGATCAGGTGCTACAAGCATATTAAAATCTCCTGCTATCAATAGCGTAGTTCTAGGTTGGGGGGCTAGCTTGTCACATAGATCTCTCAAAAAGTCAGCTTGACCCTCATTTGGGGCGTATATATTAACAAGGGTAATCTCCACATCTGTTAGTGTGCCTTGCAGAATGAGGAATCTACCTTCTGGGTCTAAGGTCTGTTTTTGAAGTGTGAATTTGACATTTTGTCTAAATAAGATGGCTACCCCTTTTTTTTTAGTGGAGCAGGATGCATAATATGCCTGGGGGTAGTATCTCTGAAAGGTGTTAGGGGGCGATATCGTATTAAAGTGCGTTTCTTGTAAGAATAGCACATCTCCTTTTGTTTTTTTTAATTCTTGTAAGGCGAGCTTTCTTTTGATTGCTGAGTTAAGTCCCCTAACATTTAGGGACACTAGTTTAAGTGTTGTATTTGGAGCCATTTTCGGAGCCATCCAGCAAGCAGCTCCAGGGCTTTCCGGATACAGTCGGGTCCCCTCTTTCCCATAAGCTTTAGGCTCTGCGTTCAAATCCTTTCACCGGGTCAAAGGGGTC
Organism: Ascaphus truei; assembly: GCF_040206685.1. Lineage (NCBI taxonomy): Eukaryota > Metazoa > Chordata > Amphibia > Anura > Ascaphidae > Ascaphus > Ascaphus truei. The sequence continues at coordinate 201,393,635 of NC_134487.1, read as the reverse complement.
TCCACTTCTTTGCTGCGCTGGGATGTGTAGATCCTTGTAGCTCCAGGGGCATGCGCCCTCTTTGTGGACAGGTAGGTATGTGTTCCCCGCCGGGGGCAGACCAGCGTTCCTCATCTCGTATGTGTCTCAGAAGCTCGTAAGGGGGGGGGGGGGGGCAATACAGTAGGTCGTCCAAACATATAAATTTTGCCGGGAGTAGTCTTTTCCTCTCCAGGTGACATTTCTCAGTCCTCACCTGCCTGGTTACGTTGGGTGGCTATTCTCTGAGAGGAGCGTGGTCCCCTCTCTGTTGGCCTGTGATCTGGGTCTCCGTCCATATCTTCAGGGGCAGTTCCACCTCCATTCTTGTGGGGGACACCGAGCCCCTTTAGGAATCTTGGTATCTCTTCCGGGTAGGAAAGGGTGTGGAATTTGCCTCCAGCCTGGGCCACAATTTTAAAAGGGAATCCCCAGCGATATTTAATCTTGTTGTCCCTTAATTTTAGTGTGAGGGGTCTGAGAGATCACTGTATATCTCAATATGTACATTCCGAAACTGGATGTGTCCTTTCTCTCTGCTCGCCGTCAGTATTTTCTCCTTTGTGGAGTAATAATGGAACCTGACCAGTATATCTCTGGTCCTCTTGGGGTCCGTGGACCTAGGTCCGAGGGCCCTATGGGCTCTGTCCATCTCTAGCTTTTAAGGAGTTAGGTCAGGTACCAGATGAATAAAGAGGTCTTATAGGTATGTGTGCAGCTGTTCAGTCTCCACTGTTTCTGGGACATACCTCAGTCTCAAGTTCTGCCGCCGATCGCGGTTTTCCTGGTCCTCGGCACTTTCCTTGAGCCCTCTGATCTCCCAGTGCAGGCGGTTGATCTCGTCCTCCGCGAAGGACTGAGCCTGCTCCAGTGTTTCCACTGTGTTTGCAGCCCATCTGTTTTGGCCGTTAGGAGATTCAAGTCCGCCCTTAGGGTGTTAATGGCTTTACCCAAATCATCCCGAAACTCCTTCCTCATTCTGGTGAAGAGGTTTTCTAAATATGTTTTGTTCACATCTATGTTTTCAATTTCCTGCTCGTGCGCCCTGCTCAGGCCCTCCCGCGTGTCGGCTGAGCCGCCATCTTGGGAGGTCTCGCAACTCCCCGCGGTCCGCTGGCTTTGTGGGAAGTAGCTCGTCACTGACTGCTGAGCTGCCTTCTTATTTTTGCCGCTCATGCTGGCTACCTTCCCCTCCGCTTGTATGTATTTATTGGGGGGGTTTAGATGTAGAGATGCCGCAGGAACTGTGGGTTCTTTTTAGTGCAGTAGGATAGGATTTTTTGTTTAGTCTAGTACAGCTTGTCTGGGTAGATATGGGGTTATTGGACCCAGGGGTTCTGGCCTTAGGGCTGTGTTTCTGACCTGCAGGTCATTCTCTCTGAGGCACCTTTGTGTGGTGGTGGTGCTTCCACGTGGTGGTGCTCCCCCAAGATGGCCGCCTCCTCCCTCAACACGCTACTGAGGCCTATGGCTCCCTTCACTAGTGGGTCCCCTCCCGGTGTTCTTCACTCCCAGCAGGGCCCTAGGTCAGGTTTGTACCTTTTATTTACGTGTGCCGTCCTGGGGGGGGGGAGCTGGACCCGTAACGGGGGGTCTCCGCTCGCGCCTTTCCTCACGGCCTCAGGCGGCCACAGCGGGCGCTTCTCTTACCCCACAGGGGGTCGGGGTTCCGTCCCCGATCACCGCTGATTCCCCTCTATTCTTGGCTCCTCGGGGCGCGCGGAGTCCCGTCGCCTCTCGTCTCCGGAGTCTCTCCGTCAGATTTGAATTTTGCGGGCTGCAGAGGGGAAAGTCCCGCACCGGGGGCAGGGAGTCTCCGACACAGCTCTCAGGGACGCCGGAGCCAGCCACTTCGGAGCCCAGCTAGTCACCGGAGCTAAGTCTTTGGGGGTTCACTTAGGGATTCATCCGCTTCTCCTGATTATTTTATTATTTAATATGCTTCGTTAGTGCTATTCATTCAGAGGGGGTCGGGAGCGTCTCTTTCAAGCTGCCATTCCCCTAGACGTCACCGGAAGTCTCCGGCTTTTGAGATTTTTAATGTTTTTATAGCGTCCGCCAGGTCTTTTTGGGTAATTTTTGCGTTAAGCATTTGATTCTCCTCCTCTGTCAGTGTTGGTAGGAGGCAATCGGACAGGTAATTACTAATAGGTTCAGTGGCTGGTGTCCCCGTGTTCCCACCCTGAGCCTTGAGGTTATAAAGTTTAATATAAAATGCGGTAAATTCCTCCGCTATTTTCTGTTTGTTATAGATTATTTCTCACGATTAATTTTTTATCGCTGTGATCTGGGAACGCTTCTGCATACCTCTTAGTTTGCTCGCCAAAAGTCTGTCAGCCTTATTGCCCTTGTCATAGTATTTCTGACTAGTCCATGTAAGAGCTTTTTCTACTTCTTCCATTTGGGCTTGTTTTAGCTCATTCCTGGCTGCGGTCAAGGTTTTATAAATCTTTTTCGATGGGTTGGGTTTGTGCTGTTGTTCCAGCTTAATTATTTTAGTTGTAACAACTAGTGACATACCGCTCACCTCAATATTGAATACCAACTCTATGATATCAGCTGATGCAAAGGGGATAGGGATGACAGACATACATATATAAGGAGACAAAGGATGCTCCTAAAAAGACCCCACTTTAATGCACAGCAAAGCCGAAAATAGTCCACAGGTATAGTAACCCACTAGAGTAATGGTAAGGCTATAAGGGTACAATTAAGTAACCGCTCCCAACACTGTGGGAGGACAATTACCACTAAAATGCCCTAGGGCAAAAATAATAAATGATTTATTGATATTCAGAAGTCGACGCAGTAACACACACTCAAAATAACCATAAAAACAATTAAAACATAAATCACGGGTGAGGCAGGGTAAGGGGATATTCTTATAAGGTGAATTCCCAAATATTAGTGTATGTCCCCTTACCAGTACCAGGTGGTAGTGTGAGACACAATGGTAAATACAAATGATAGCCAATAGAGAATGCTAGAGCCTCTGGTCTCAGGGTATGGTGGAGGTTGCACTAATCATTGCATGCTGTGATTGATCTGCTCAGTATCAATAGTTGGATATCACACTGACAGTAGGTAGTGATGCATGCAGAGTAGTGAATGCAAATAAATGTGCCACTGTCATATATCACAAAACCTATATAGGTACTAGGTCACACGATCAATGATTCAGTAAATCATTAGTGCACATTATACCACATTATATAAATGAACCGCGGCATGTGCATCAAAAACCGGACCTGATATATGCATAAACTACCTCTGCTAGGCAGTTAACAACTCGAACAACCCCACACAAACTACCAGGAACAGTCTCACCCGTGACTCCTCCTACACGACGTTAACGTGGGGACGTCATGCCGACGATCGTTTCGCGCATAAGGGGCTGGCGCTTTCTCAAGGTTCAGGTATCCAACTATTGATACTGAGCAGATCAATCACAGCATGCAATGATTAGTGCAACCTCCACCATACCCTGAGACCAGAGGCTCTAGCATTCTCTATTGCCTATCATTTGTATTTACCATTGTGTCTCACACTACCACCTGGTACTGGTAAGGGGACATACACTAATATTTGGGAATTCACCTTATAAGAATATCCCCTTACCCTGCCTCACCCGTGATTTATGTTTTAATTGTTTTTATGGTTATTTTGAGTGTGTGTTACTGCGTCGACTTCTGAATATCAATAAATCATTTATTATTTTTGCCCTAGGGCATTTTAGTGGTAATTGTCCTCCCACCGTGTTGGGAGCGGTTACTTATTTGTACCCTTATAGCCTTACCATTACTCTAGTGGGTTACTATACCTGTGGACTATTTTCGGCTTTGCTGTGCATTAAAGTGGGATCTTTTTAGGAGCATCCTTTGTCTCCTTATATATGTATAATTATTTTAGTTGTCAGATCTGTTATTAATTTCACCTTGGCCTTTCTGTGGGATGCAATTGAAATAAAAGTTCCCCTAATTGCTGCCCTATGGGCTTCCCACAGAACCGCCGGAGAGTCTACTATGCCCCAGTTGAGAGCGAAGTACTCCCTAAGAGCCTTTTTAATTTCTTTTTCTACCTCCGGGTGGTTCAGTAGGGAGTCGTTCAGCTTCCAAGTGTAGGCGGTTAATTTATGAAATGGGGTGGATAGGGTTAATGTGGTGGGGGCGTGATCTGACCATGTAATGGGGCCTAAGTCCGAATTTGTGCAGGCTTCCAGGATATATTTGGTAGCAAAAAAATAGTCTATAAGAGAGTATGACTGGTGGGGTGCGGAATAGAATGTGTAATCTTTTTGGCCCTGGTGTTGGATTCTCCAGATGTCCATTAAGGAATATTCCTTGGTGATCGTTTTAAATTGTTTCTCCATCCTCTGAGGTGGAGCTCTGTGTTGGCCTTGTTGGCCTGAGGTTCTGTCCTCCGCAGAGTTTATGGCCATATTAAAGTCTCCGCCCACAATCAACGAAGATAGGTAGGTAGGGTCAACCTTTTCTAACACTGCTTTCAGGAATTCCGTTTGATTATCATTTGGCGCGTAGATGTTGATCAGAGCGACCGGCGAGCCAGCCAGTGAGCCATATACCATTAGAAATCTACCCTCTGGGTCTGAAGTGGTTTTGGTGATATTGAATGGGGTTCCTTGTCGGAGCAGGATCGCTACTCCCCGCTTTTTACTGTTAAATGACGAGAAGAAACCCGTAGGGAATACATTGCTAATCAATTTGGGCAGCTCTTGGGATGTAAAGTGCGTCTCTTGGAGGAAGATGATACAGTATCTTCCTTGGACTTTTTCATCTCTTGGAGCGCCAGTCGTCTTTTTCTATTATTATTCAGGCCCTTTACGTTTAGTGATACAAGTTTAATTGCGGACTGACTAGCCATTTGGGCGAGAGAGTTTAGTGTCCATCGGGGTCTCGCCCTTCCCACCGGGGAGATCCTGGTTCGTTGGTTCAGAGAACCTTTTTAACGCTTCTTGATGGTGCTGTTTGAGTATGGGTGTCAGGCCCGCCCGACGAGGGGTTGGGTGGGAGGAGGGCAGGGAAGGTCGAGAGGGGGGGGGGGAATAGGCTGCTGGGACAGGGTCAGCAGCAAGAGGCAAAGTGGGACGAGGTCAGCTAAGGACCTCCAATAAGTACGGCCGGGATTGGCTACCGGCATTTGGGCTTAAGGCCCAATGGGGGGGGAATCCGATGGTTCAGGCATGGGCGTGCAGGGAAGGTGCGGACCCTTGTACTTGCTTAGTGTAAGCTCTACCTTAGTTTAAGAGGGGGGGGAAGGCGGGGGGGAGGGGAGGAAATGGGAGGGGGGAAAGGGGTCAAAGGGACGCAGGTCCCGAAACGCGTCAGAGTTACTATGTACTCCTTTTGACCACTTAATAAACCTTTTTATATCCGATACTAGTTTGCAGCCCCCATTGTTTGCACGGTTGTGCTCCGCCACTGTACCCTATGGGACTACTCTCTGCAATTACGTCTGGCGTGACACACCCACTAATCAAGGACTGAGCTGTGCTTCAAGGGAGTTCCTCACATTGATCGTTTGATTGGTATGTACTTTTGTTTTGCTGGGGGTCTATACAGGACCTTTATGGTATATATAGAGATCTGTGTTAGCCGTCCAGCGTAACTAGTACACTCCTATGTTTATATCATCCTAATGAGTCTCCTTAGCTCTTATACATGCTCTAATGCCTTGGTTACATATTTTATTACTCTGAATATGCATGTATGTTCCTAGGACAGCAGAGCCCTGAATATTGGGATAATATCCCTCACCCACTACGGTCAAGCTTATAGGTTTTGGACATGGGGAAGGCGTGGGGAGGGGAGGGAAAACTCCTAGCATAGCCATAACATGGAGATCTTTCTGACAATCCTTAAAACCAGTGTAATAAACGTGAGAACAACTCTTAACAAGCTCAGTACATGAAAAGCATTATAACCTCTCTTTTTGTCAGTCGGTCAAGCTTATAGGTTTTGGACCTGGGAAAGGGGGGGGACATGGGGGAGGGGTGGGGAGATAAGAGGGAGGGGGAGGGGGAGACCTGGGTTGACAGGTAACACAACAGCACATTGCATTAATGTTTTTAGGTATCATGCTGAACATAAACGGAATACTTCCTACGCTTGCTGGTCGGGGAAGAGGGGGGGGGAGAGATGGGGCTCTTACATTTAGTGAAGTTAATATCCGAGGATCCTTATGACATTTCTATTTGATCTATGTGGCCCGCCGTGTGCCTTCCTCAGAGGGTTTGACAACGTATTTTATTACTGCAGGCAGCATCATTAGTATGGGGCCGTGCGGCCATATCTTCTGCGGCGGAAGGGCAGGCTTATGGGCTTTGGAGCGTGAGGGGGGGAGGGGGAAGGGGGGGAGAGAAAAGGGAGTACATTATATTATAACACATACAACTTTTCTCAACTTCAACATTCATCAACTGAGGAACAGGTTTTTTTTTTTTTACATAACTCAACTGTGGCATAGGGACGGCTTAGCACTAGATCCATGTGGCCAGCTAATCTAGACTGCCAGTTACTGTAATAGTGTCACTGCCGCTGCTTCCATTATCGAAGTCATTTGGACTTCCTGTCTTGTGCAGGGCTCATTAGGCAGCTTCCCAGTTAACTAGTATTTCCTAGTCCGGGGGGGGGGGTGGGGAGGGTAGCAACAGTCGTGCGAACCGAGCCTGGGGTCCATAGTCCTGTACCCGGGCCTTAGACAGATTAAATTTTTCTACTTACAGTTAGTAGATCGCAGTGCTGTTGTCGGAGCATCGCGCTCCCCTCCTATCCCACCCACAAATCCCCCCGCCAACCCCTATAGCCCAGCCGGACCTCAGCACTCTTCAACTGCCATTCGGTCAGCGGCGAAAGTTATAGTAGCTTCAGCTGTGGGTTGCCTCCGATCGTCAGGGGTCGGATTCTGAAGCTATGCGTCTGGCTGGGTCTGGTGTGGTTCTTGAGCCGTCATGTGCTCCCGTCTTCGCTGTGTACTACAGGGCTTCTCATCTGTTCTTAGACTGCCTTGGCGCCGCCGTTCTCCTCGCGGGATGGGTGCTGCGTGGTTCCGCGTCCTCCCGGTGCGGTGGGTCTTGTAGTTGCTCCGTTGTCCAGGAAAGCGAACGAATGGGGCCATGTCCTCAGGGCGGTGGATGGTTAGGAATTTGCCGTCATAGCTTACCATAAGCTTGAACGGAAAGCCCCAGCAGTACTTCACCTCCTCCCGGAGGAATGAGGTCAAGGGCTTCATTTCTCTCCTTCGGTCGACTGTTATCCGTGACAGGTCGTTGAAAATTTGGAGAGTTTCATTTTGGAAAGGTAGTGACTCTTTCCCTCTGCAGGCGGTGATGATCTTCTCCTTTACTGTATAGCTGTGTAATCTTATGATTACATCGCGTCGCCGGTTGGGATCTTCTGATCTGGGAGCTACCGCCCGGTGGGCCCTATCCATCTCTAGGTCCATGTCCTCTAGCGGGCCGCAGAGCGATGTGAACAGTTCCGCAAGATAGGGACGAAGCTGGCCAGGTAAGACCGTCTCCGGTACATTTCTTATGCGCAGATTCTGGCGCCTGTCCCTATTTTCTTGGTCTTCCTGCCCGTCTTTGAGACGGGAGATCTCCTCTCCTAGCCGGATGATTTCTTCCTCGGCTGCTGTTTGTCTTGCCAGGGACTCCTCCAGTCCACCTTCCAGAGTCGTTGTCCTCTCTGTTAGGCCAGACATCTCCTGTTTAATCTCCGCTACTGCTGCTTTGATTTCTGCCTGCAGGGATGTTTGGAGCTTGACATGCATGGTGGAGAATAGGCTCTCCAGGTAGGATCGGGTGATCGATTCCTCTATCTCCATTTCAAGAGTTGCATGGGCTTTCGTACCCATATTTAGAGCTGCTTGCGGCTCTTGTGAGCCTCGTGGTCCGCCACCCTCTTGGTTTGCTGGACTCTTCTGTGTCGGGGAGAAGAACCGTGACACCGCCGGTGCTGCGGGCTTCTTTGTGTGTTTGGACATGCTCCGATCTCTCCAAGTAATGGGGGTATGTTTTTGAGCCGTGAATTTCTGGTTTGGGAGCGTTATTTATTAAGTTTTAGCCGGTGGGTCCGCGGAGCTCCCCTCCTACACCCCCACTCCTGATGACATCATCGGAAACCCATCCCGTTAGCACATTTTTAATGGATCATCAATATTCAGTATTGTCATAGACAACTTAGGATCTGGCTGTGGTTTTTTTTTTTTTAGGGAAGCTGTGTCTTTAACTGAAACGGGAGGTGCCATCTTGGATCCAGATGGAACGCAGGCTGAAACACATGAAGATAGCTCCTACTCAGAAATCTCTTATTCAGACCACAGCTCTGATCAGACCCTCTCTTCACAGTGGGGGATCAGGTAGGGCGCAAGAAGGCGGGCAGCCAATATCTTCAACTGGTTTAGCCAACAAAATAGTCAGTGGGTCCATAGAAATGGACACATCCGTTATTTCTTTTTTTAATAGATTGGATAACGATCCAATATTTCTATTGCCGGACACGTCTACCAAATGTGGACCATATCGCTTCTCTGCCCACAACCCCTCCAGCACAGATCAGACACCACAGGGTAGATTTGCTTCAGCCGCCATGGCGTGAGATACCAATGAATACAATTTTATATATATTTTCTTTAGTTGCTGTGCATATGGAAGTTTTTGCAGCAAACTCCCATATATCCTCCCAATCATCCCTGTCAATTTCTATTTTCAAATCCGCTGCCCATTTGAGCATGCAGTCATGATCATGTGAATTGACCAAGGCCTCAAAACTGGCTTTTATTCTAGTTATCAAACCTTTTTGATAACTACCTCTCCTACATAGTGCTTCAAAACTTGTGAAGGGAGTAAATTCTAATTTTGGGGACATTTTTGGAAAAAAATTCTGATCTGTAGATATTTAAACATACTAAGGTCTGGTGCCTCATACCTAGTTAGGAACTCTTGGAAACTAGAAAGTTTTCCTTTATGCACTAGGTCGGCAACTACTCTAATATGTTTAGCTTTAATTTGGTCGAATTGTTTATAATCACAGCCTGGGGGGAAATTGGGATTATTAAAAAGCGGAGTGAGTTGCGAAACGGGAGACACAAGATTAAATTTGCCCTTAGACTTGCTCCAAATCTCCCAGGTAAATCTCGTCGGATCTAGCTCAAACATTTTGGCGTACACCTCCTTATCCAGTGCCCATAGGGACACTGGCAGAGAAGACGTTCTAGCATTTTGGGATTCTATGGCTAACCAACAATATTGTGTTGGATCAGCGTTCCACATCACCACCTGCCTTAGTTGGGCAGCTTGGTAGTATTTCGAGATATCTGGGACACCCAAACCTCCTCTTGTCTTTAAAGCCATCATCACCGATCTAGCTGTTCTAGGCCTTTTACCTTGCCAAATAAAATTAAATATTCTATTTGTGAAATTTTTCAGTTCGGATCCCGGTATCCGGACTGGGAGAGTCTGGAAATGATATAATAACCTAGGGAGTATATTCATCTTGACTGATACTATTCTCCCAATCCATGACACCTGATATCCTTCCCACTTTGCCAGATCCCTTTTAATCTTATCAAACAATGGTGGATAGTTGCCTTGATATAGGGAGTGGTAGTTCCTAGACACATTTACTCCCAGATATTTAATATGTGAGGAACTTCATCTGTAGCTGAAATTCAGTTTTGGTAATTTTATCTCTTGTTCTGAAAGATTCAGATTAAAAGACTGTGACTTGTCGCTGTTCATTTTATATCCAGAGATTTTTCCAAAGTCTGATAGCGCCTTTTGGAGGTTTGGTAAAGAAGTCTGAGGGCTTGCTAAAGTCAGAATAATATCGTCTGCGAATAATGAGATTTTATCATTTGTTTTCCCAATCACTATATACAATGTATATTACTATTTGCTCTTATTTTAGCAGCCAATGGCTCAATCGTTAGAGCGAAGAGAGGAGGAGATAATGGGTACCCTTGTCTCGTACCATTTAAAAAAAAAAATTTTCCCCAAACATTTTTATTAGGCATAATCATCTTTACAGACATTGGTTTTACATTATCAGTGTTGGCCTAATACAGTTGTATTTTCCTTGTTCATGTGGTTTTACATTATCAGTGTTGGCCTAATACAGTTGTATTTTCCTTGTTCATGTGGGGGGAGAGAGAAAGAAAGGAAAGATCCCCTAAGGCCACGTCATGGTCTCTGGGGTTTGGAAAAAGAAAGAGAGGAGGGGGGGGGGGGGGGGAGAGAGGGAGTCATTCCACCTTCGTCCGGCCGGGTCCCGGCATTCATCCTTCACGGCTCTACTGTGGTTCAGATCTGTCTGGGGTTGTATCCTGATTTGGTTCGGATTAATGGGTTAACCAGGGTTCCCAGATTTTATAGAAACCTTCAGTTGAGCAGTTCAAGAAGGCCGTGAGTTTTTCCAAACTCATAACATCGTTAACTCTTTTTCACTAGCTGTTTGGTGGGGGGCGCTATCTTCTTCCAAGAGTATGCGACTGAACACCTTGCTGCTTTTTGAATAAAGGAGATTAATTTCCATACTGGGCGATCGATGTCCTCTATCGGCCTGCCCAGTAGGAAGGTCAGTGGATCTATAGGAATTGTGAGGCCTGTGACCTCTTTTATCAAATCTTGTACCGTAAGCCAGTATTTCTGAATTTCTGGACATGACCACCAGATATGGGCCATGTCCCCTCTATGTCCACAGCCTCTCCAGCATAGATCTGAGGCCAGAGGGTAGATTTGTTTTAACCTCACTGGGGTAAGATACCAATGATACATTATTTTATAGATGTTTTCCTTCACAGTGGTACAGATGGAAGTTCCTGAGGCCGCGTCTCATATTTCCTCCCAGTCCTCTCTGTCAATAACTATGTCCAATTCTGATCCCCATTGTTTTAAATAGGTCGAATTGTCGGGTTTCACACCCTGGTGGGAATTTAGGGTTGTCAAATATTGGAATGAGCTGAGAGCAAGGGGACGAGAGTAAGAATTTAGTTTTAGTTTTTGCCCATATGTCCCAAGTATGTTTCATTGCCCCCAGCCCGAATTTGGGCGCCATGTCATTTCCCCTGACACCGCTCCAGAGAAAAGCTGGTAGAGAAGGCGTTCTGGAGTAATGAGATTCAATTGCTAGCCAACATAGCTTGTCTGGGTCCGAGTTCCACATTACCGCCTGTTTTAATTGGGCTGCTTGGTAATATCTATTAATGTCTGGGACCCCCAGTCCTCCTTTTGTCCTAGACGCCATAAGAACCGACCTAGCAACCCGGGGTCTCCTTCCGTTCCAAATAAATTGGAGGATTTTATTTTGGATAGTTTTTAATTCAGAACCAGGGACATGGATCGGGAGCGTCTGGTAATAATATAATAATCGGGGGAGTATATTCATTTTAACTGAAATCATTCTCCCGATCCATGAGATCTGGTATTTTTCCCATTTATCCAGATCTTTTTTAATTTTCCTAAATAGGTTGGGATAATTATTTTGGTATAGGGAGCAATAGTGCCTCGATACATGTACTCCCAGGTATTTGATGTATATAGGGCTCCACTTATAATTAAAGTTTGATTTCAATGTCCGTATCTCTGGTTCTGATAGATTTAAGTTGAGGGCTTCTGACTTATCACTGTTAATTTTGTATCCTGATATTTTGCCAAATTCCTTTAATTCTTTGTGTAAGTTGGGAAGGGAGATCTGGGGCTGCGTTAATGTTAATATGATATCGTCTGCGAACAATGAGACTTTATAGTTTATTCCGCCAATTGGTACCCCCTGTATATTTATATTGTCTCGTATTTTAGACGCTAGTGGTTCGATTGTTAGGGCGAAGAGGAGAGGGGACAAAGGGTATCCCTGTCTCGTTCCATTTTTAATTTCAAATTTTTTTGCTGTACCCCCCGGGAGTTTCACCACTGCAGACGGGCAGCAGTACAGCGCTCGGACTCCCGCTAGATACGCATCTTTTAAGCCGAATTTCTGCATTGTTTTGTCAAGAAATAGCCAATCAATTCTATCGAACGTCTTCTCTGCGTCCAGGCTTAACAGAACCGCTTTGGTAGCTGTGAGGTGGGCATGATCAACTATATTTATAATTTTGCGGGTGTTGTCTGAGGCTTGTCTGCCAGATACAAACCCCACCTGGTCATTGTGAATTAATCTCGGTAGGATGGGATTCAGTCTATTTGCCAGAATTTTGCTGTATAGCTTAAGATCGTTATTTAGTAGGGAGATTAGTCGGTAGCTCCCACATAGCAATGGGTCCCTACCCAGTTTGTGGATGATGGCGAGATTGGCCTGGGTCATTGATGGGGGGATTGGGCTGCCCTCCATGAATGAATTGAATAAGCTGAGTAGGTGTTTAGTTAGGATCGGGGAGAATCTTTTGTAATAAACATTGGAGAAGCCGTCGGGGCCAGGGGCTTTTGAGATTTTTTTTTTGTTTCAATTTTTTTATTGTTTTATTAGGGTACACAACAGATAGTAAACTTTGTTGTACATAGATTGGATAAACATTGATATTTGCATATATTAATAAAAACACCCGTATTCCATTTTCTTTATTCAGATAGGTGTTTATCTAAATGTTTGTATGTCTGAATGCTCGTACGTTTCTGCTGTTATGGTTCTAACTAGGAAGCTGCCGCTTCCGTGTGTCCTGTTTTTAGTAGTATAGTAGAGAAAAGAAAAGGTGGAGAGCAGAGAAAGAGAGAGGAGAGAAAAAAGAAGGGAGATGGGGGGGCTAGAAGGGGGGGGGAGAGGTGCTGCGGGATGGCGTCCAGTTTTATATATATCCTGCCTTTTCCTTTAGGAATTTATTATGTACCTGACCAAATTTCCCATGTCTTATGGAACTTATCCATCTTTTGGGTCAGTTTTTCCCTAAGAAGTTCCATTGTCTTCGTACTCCGCAGAATGCGAGAAATAGTCTGTTTAGCAGGGGCATTCACCTTCTTCCACGCTGCAGCAACGGAACAACGTGCCGCCGTGAGCACATGGCTCACCATCTTACTCTCTGCTGTATCTAATTCGTCAATTGGCTTGGCCAGCACCATGGTCAGCGGGTCCACCTCAATCTCTACCCCCAGGTACTCTCGGATTAGTGTTTGAATCATGACCCAGAACACCTGAATCTTGGGGCAGTTCCACCAGATATGAGCCATGTCTCCTCTTTGCCCGCAACCCCTCCAAAAAAAATCTGGGGTCCCGGGGAAGATCTGGCTCAACCTATTCGGGGTTAGGTACCAGTAAAATATAATTTTATAGATGTTCTCTTTAATGGTAGTACAAATCGATGTTTTGGATGCTGCCTCCCAGATATCCTCCCAGTCTTCTCTATCAATCTCTATATTTAAATCCTCCGCCCATTTGGACATATACCTGTGTTGGGAACAGCCTGTTGATCGCGCCAGGCCCAGATATATTTCCGAGATCAATCCTTTAGCATAGTACCCTTTCCTGCACAGTCGTTCAAAATTTGTTAGCTGCTGGAAAGCCTTATCTTTGGATACTGTTTGCAGGTAGTGCCTGATTTGTAAAAAGCCAAATATTGGGAGGTTTGTCGTTTGATATTTTTTTTCCAGTTCTTGGGTCAGCAAGAGCTACCTTGCCCAGAGAAATCCTCTGCTATCATCATCTTCAGCTGTTTAAATTTACTGAGTCTCTGTGGGAACCCGCCGGGGGGAAATTCTGGGTTATCGAATATGGGTGTTAATAGGGAGGGGTGAGCCGTCAAGCCATATTTGTCTTTATTTTTGGTCCATACTCTCCATGTACATTTCATTGCTCCCAGTTTTAATGTTTCCGAGAGGATCTCTCTACCCCGCACATTCCACAGGGTGGCCGGGAGTGAGAGGGGTCTCGCGTAGGAAAACTCTATCCCTGTCCAACAGCTTGTAGTTGGGTCATTGTTCCACATTATCACTTGTTTCAGTTGGGCCGCCAAATAATATTTAATGATATCTGGGACTGCCAAGCCTCCACATTCTTTTGGTGCTAACATTATGGTTCTAGCTACTCTTGGTCTTTTGTTTTGCCAAATGAATTGAAAAATTCTGTTTTGTATATTCTTTAATTCCGACATTGGGATATCAATTGGGAGAGTCTGGAAGTAATACAGAAGTCTTGGCAGGATATTCATTTTGACCGTAGCTATTCTGCCTAACCAAGATATCTGGTATTCATTCCAGCTCTGCAAGTCTTTTTTAGCCTCTCAAATAGGGGCGGATAGTTATATTGATATGGTGATTTGTACTCCCATGTTATTTGGATTCCCAAGTATTTGATTTTCGTGGAACTCCATTTATAATTAAAATTTAATTTTAGCAGTTTGGCCTCGGGATTAGGTAGAGATACATTTAATGCTTCCGACTTATCCATATTGATTTTATACCCCGAGATTTTGCTAAATGTATCTAATTGTGAATGTAAATTCGGGAGTGAAGTCAAGGGGTTGGCTAGAGTTAAAATAATGTCGTCAGCAAAAAGGGATATCTTGTAATCCGTATCTCCAATTGTAATGCCACTTATATTGTTGTCCTCTCTGATTGTTGTTGCCAAGGGTTCTATAGAGAGGGCAAACAGAAGTGGAGACAAGGGACATCCCTGTCTAGTACCATTCCTAATGTTTATAGGGTTCGAGTTTCCTCCTGGGAGTTTCACTACAGCCGTGGGAGTTTTATAGAGGGCTCTAACCCCCTCAAGATATGGGCCCTTAAATCCGAATTTAATTAATGTTTGGTCTAAAAATTCCCATCTGATTCTGTCAAACGCCTTTTCCGCGTCTAAACGTAACAGGATGGCTTTCGTGGATGAGAGATGTACATGGTCGATTATGTTTATAATTTTTCTCGTATTATCTGAGGCTTGTCTGCCTGAAATAAATACGACTTGGTCCTTGTGGATCAGGCCTGGGAGAATGGGAGTTAGTCTGTTAGCTAGGATTTTGCTATAAAGTTTTAGGTCCGAATTAAGGAGGGCTATGGGGCGATAATTACCACACTGTAGTGGGTCGCCTTTTCCGCGTCTAAACGTAACAGGATGGATTTCGTGGATGAGAGATGTACATGGTCGATTATGTTTATAATTTTTCTCGTATTATCTGAGGCTTGTCTGCCTGAAATAAATACGACTTGGTCCTTGTGGATCAGGCCTGGGAGAATGGGGGTTAATCTGTTAGCTAGGATTTTGCTATAAAGTTTTAGGTCCGAATTAAGGAGGGCTATGGGGCGATAATTACCACACTGTAGTGGGTCTCTCCCTTCCTTTGGTATGAGTGCCAAATTCGCTCTAGACATAGAAGCGGGGATAGCCGTTCCCTCCAGAAACTCATTAAAATATCCAGGAGATGTGGTGCCAAGATCAATTTAAATTTTTTATAGTATTGATTGGAAAACCCATCCGGGCCTGGCGTTTTACTAGGTTTTAGTTGTGAGATGGCTTCTAGTAAATCATCCTGCGCGATTTCTTTATTTAGCTCTAGTAAGTCAGCTTCTGAAAGGCTTGGAAGGTTACATGACGCTAGGTACTTAGTAATAGCTTCTGCATTTGAGGAGCTGTTTTGGGGGAAGTTCAAATTATATAGTTTGGAGTAGAAGTCTGAGAATGTGGCCGCTATCTGTTTTTCGCAATATGTTTTGATGCCCATCTTTGTTTGTATGACGGATATTTGGGATTTGGTTCTCAGACCTCTTAATTTAGATGCTAATAACCGGTCGGCCTTATTTCCTTTGTCATAATATTTCTGCTTCGTCCACCTCTGCGCCCTCTCCACTTCATCTATTTGTATCTGCCTGAAATCAGATCTAGCCTTGTCCAGTACTTTGCGTAGTTGTTTTGAGGGATTAGCTTTATGTTTATGTTCTAGGAGTTTAACTTTCTCTGCTAATTCGTCGTACAATTTCTGTTTTTGCTTTTTCTTATATGATGCTATGGAAATTATATTCCCTCGAATCATGGCCGTATGGGCCTCCCATAGCATCGCTGATGACTTTACAGAGCCCTTGTTCAGCGCAAAATATTCTCTGAGCTTTTGCTTAATCTCTATCTCTACATCTATTTGGTTTAACAGAGAATCGTTTAGTTTACAATTATATTGATTATATTTATAGAAGGGGAGGGAGAGCGTCAGCGAGACCGGAGCGTGGTCCGACCATGTTATAGAACCTATGTCCGACTGGGAGGTTGCCTGAAAGATATCTTTAGTACCCAGAAAATAATCAATCCTTGAATAGGTCTGGTGCGGGGGAGAAAAATACGAATAGTCCCTCTGGCCCTGATGCTGCGCCCGCCAAATATCTATCAGCGAAAACTCTTTCAGTATGTTCTGAAACCTTTTGGCATTTTTGGTCATAATGCGTGGGTGGGGAGTACCCAATGGGCTTGTCCTATCTTGATCAGGTGCTACAAGCATATTAAAATCTCCTGCTATCAATAGCGTAGTTCTAGGTTGGGGGGCTAGCTTGTCACATAGATCTCTCAAAAAGTCAGCTTGACCCTCATTTGGGGCGTATATATTAACAAGGGTAATCTCCACATCTGTTAGTGTGCCTTGCAGAATGAGGAATCTACCTTCTGGGTCTAAGGTCTGTTTTTGAAGTGTGAATTTGACATTTTGTCTAAATAAGATGGCTACCCCTTTTTTTTTAGTGGAGCAGGATGCATAATATGCCTGGGGGTAGTATCTCTGAAAGGTGTTAGGGGGCGATATCGTATTAAAGTGCGTTTCTTGTAAGAATAGCACATCTCCTTTTGTTTTTTTTAATTCTTGTAAGGCGAGCTTTCTTTTGATTGCTGAGTTAAGTCCCCTAACATTTAGGGACACTAGTTTAAGTGTTGTATTTGGAGCCATTTTCGGAGCCATCCAGCAAGCAGCTCCAGGGCTTTCCGGATACAGTCGGGTCCCCTCTTTCCCATAAGCTTTAGGCTCTGCGTTCAAATCCTTTCACCGGGTCAAAGGGGTCTCCACTTCTTTGCTGCGCTGGGATGTGTAGATCCTTGTAGCTCCAGGGGCATGCGCCCTCTTTGTGGACAGGTAGGTATGTGTTCCCCGCCGGGGGCAGACCAGCGTTCCTCATCTCGTATGTGTCTCAGAAGCTCGTAAGGGGGGGGGGGCAATACAGTAGGTCGTCCAAACATATAAATTTTGCCGGGAGTAGTCTTTTCCTCTCCAGGTGACATTTCTCAGTCCTCACCTGCCTGGTTACGTTGGGTGGCTATTCTCTGAGAGGAGCGTGGTCCCCTCTCTGTTGGCCTGTGATCTGGGTCTCCGTCCGTATCTTCAGGGGCAGTTCCACCTCCATTCTTGTGGGGGACACCGAGCCCCTTTAGGAATCTTGGTATCTCTTCCGGGTAGGAAAGGGTGTGGAATTTGCCTCCAGCCTGGGCCACAATTTTAAAAGGGAATCCCCAGCGATATTTAATCTTGTTGTCCCTTAATTTTAGTGTGAGGGGTCTGAGCTCTCTCCTGCGGTCTACTGTACGTTTTGAGAGATCACTGTATATCTCAATATGTACATTCCGAAACTGGATGTGTCCTTTCTCTCTGCTCGCCGTCAGTATTTTCTCCTTTGTGGAGTAATAATGGAACCTGACCAGTATATCTCTGGTCCTCTTGGGGTCCGTGGACCTAGGTCCGAGGGCCCTATGGGCTCTGTCCATCTCTAGCTTTTAAGGAGTTAGGTCAGGTACCAGATGAATAAAGAGGTCTTATAGGTATGTGTGCAGCTGTTCAGTCTCCACTGTTTCTGGGACATACCTCAGTCTCAAGTTCTGCCGCCGATCGCGGTTTTCCTGGTCCTCGGCACTTTCCTTGAGCCCTCTGATCTCCCAGTGCAGGCGGTTGATCTCGTCCTCCGCGAAGGACTGAGCCTGCTCCAGTGTTTCCACTGTGTTTGCCAGCCCATCTGTTTTGGCCGTTAGGAGATTCAAGTCCGCCCTTAGGGTGTTAATGGCTTTACCCAAATCATCCCGAAACTCCTTCCTCATTCTGGTGAAGAGGTTTTCTAAATATGTTTTGTTCACATCTATGTTTTCAATTTCCTGCTCGTGCGCCCTGCTCAGGCCCTCCCGCGTGTCGGCTGAGCCGCCATCTTGGGAGGTCTCGCAACTCCCCGCGGTCCGCTGGCTTTGTGGGAAGTAGCTCGTCACTGACTGCTGAGCTGCCTTCTTATTTTTGCCGCTCATGCTGGCTACCTTCCCCTCCGCTTGTATGTATTTATTGGGGGGGTTTAGATGTAGAGATGCCGCAGGAACTGTGGGTTCTTTTTAGTGCAGTAGGATAGGATTGTTTGTTTAGTCTAGTACAGCTTGTCTGGGTAGATATGGGGTTATTGGACCCAGGGGTTCTGGCCTTAGGGCTGTGTTTCTGACCTGCAGGTCATTCTCTTTGAGGCACCTTTGTGTGGTGGTGGTGCTTCCACGTGGTGGTGCTCCCCCAAGATGGCCGCCTCCTCCCTCAACACGCTACTGAGGCCTATGGCTCCCTTCACTAGTGGGTCCCCTCCCGGTGTTCTTCACTCCCAGCAGGGCCCTAGGTCAGGTTTGTACCTTTTATTTACGTGTGCCGTCCTGGGGGGGGGGAGCTGGACCCGTAACGGGGGGTCTCCGCTCGCGCCTTTCCTCACGGCCTCAGGCGGCCACAGCGGGCGCTTCTCTTACCCCACAGTGGGTCGGGGTTCCGTCCCCGATCACCGCTGATTCCCCTCTATTCTTGGCTCCTCGGGGCGCGCGGAGTCCCGTCGCCTCTCGTCTCCGGAGTCTCTCCGTCAGATTTGAATTTTGCGGGCTGCAGAGGGGAAAGTCCCGCACCGGGGGCAGGGAGTCTCCGACACAGCTCTCAGGGACGCCGGAGCCAGCCACTTCGGAGCCCAGCTAGTCACCGGAGCTAAGTCTTTGGGGGTTCACTTAGGGATTCATCCGCTTCTCCTGATTATTTTATTATTTAATATGCTTCGTTAGTGCTATTCATTCAGAGGGGGTCGGGAGCGTCTCTTTCAAGCTGCCATTCCCCTAGACGTCACCGGAAGTCTCCGGCTTTTGAGATTTTTAATGTTTTTATAGCGTCCGCCAGGTCTTTTTGGGTAATTTTTGCGTTAAGCATTTGATTCTCCTCCTCTGTCAGTGTTGGTAGGAGGCAATCGGACAGGTAATTACTAATAGGTTCAGTGGCTGGTGTCCCCGTGTTCCCACCCTGAGCCTTGAGGTTATAAAGTTTAATATAAAATGCGGTAAATTCCTCCGCTATTTTCTGTTTGTTATAGATTATTTCTCACGATTAATTTTTTATCGCTGTGATCTGGGAACGCTTCTGCATACCTCTTAGTTTGCTCGCCAAAAGTCTGTCAGCCTTATTGCCCTTGTCATAGTATTTCTGACTAGTCCATGTAAGAGCTTTTTCTACTTCTTCCATTTGGGCTTGTTTTAGCTCATTCCTGGCTGCGGTCAAGGTTTTATAAATCTTTTTCGATGGGTTGGGTTTGTGCTGTTGTTCCAGCTTAATTATTTTAGTTGTAACAACTAGTGACATACCGCTCACCTCAATATTGAATACCAACTCTATGATATCAGCTGGTGCAAAGGGGATAGGGATGACAGACATACATATATAAGGAGACAAAGGATGCTCCTAAAAAGACCCCACTTTAATGCACAGCAAAGCCGAAAATAGTCCACAGGTATAGTAACCCACTAGAGTAATGGTAAGGCTATAAGGGTACAATTAAGTAACCGCTCCCAACACTGTGGGAGGACAATTACCACTAAAATGCCCTAGGGCAAAAATAATAAATGATTTATTGATATTCAGAAGTCGACGCAGTAACACACACTCAAAATAACCATAAAAACAATTAAAACATAAATCACGGGTGAGGCAGGGTAAGGGGATATTCTTATAAGGTGAATTCCCAAATATTAGTGTATGTCCCCTTACCAGTACCAGGTGGTAGTGTGAGACACAATGGTAAATACAAATGATAGGCAATAGAGAATGCTAGAGCCTCTGGTCTCAGGGTATGGTGGAGGTTGCACTAATCATTGCATGCTGTGATTGATCTGCTCAGTATCAATAGTTGGATATCACACTGACAGTAGGTAGTGATGCATGCAGAGTAGTGAATGCAAATAAATGTGCCACTGTCATATATCACAAAACCTATATAGGTACTAGGTCACACGATCAATGATTCAGTAAATCATTAGTGCACATTATACCACATTATATAAATGAACCGCGGCATGTGCATCAAAAACCGGACCTGATATATGCATAAACTACCTCTGCTAGGCAGTTAACAACTCGAACAACCCCACACAAACTACCAGGAACAGTCTCACCCGTGACTCCTCCTACACGACGTCAACGTGGGGACGTCATGCCGACGATCGTTTCGCGCATAAGGGGCTGGCGCTTTCTCAAGGTTCAGGTATCCAACTATTGATACTGAGCAGATCAATCACAGCATGCAATGATTAGTGCAACCTCCACCATACCCTGAGACCAGAGGCTCTAGCATTCTCTATTGCCTATCATTTGTATTTACCATTGTGTCTCACACTACCACCTGGTACTGGTAAGGGGACATACACTAATATTTGGGAATTCACCTTATAAGAATATCCCCTTACCCTGCCTCACCCGTGATTTATGTTTTAATTGTTTTTATGGTTATTTTGAGTGTGTGTTACTGCGTCGACTTCTGAATATCAATAAATCATTTATTATTTTTGCCCTAGGGCATTTTAGTGGTAATTGTCCTCCCACCGTGTTGGGAGCGGTTACTTATTTGTACCCTTATAGCCTTACCATTACTCTAGTGGGTTACTATACCTGTGGACTATTTTCGGCTTTGCTGTGCATTAAAGTGGGATCTTTTTAGGAGCATCCTTTGTCTCCTTATATATGTATAATTATTTTAGTTGTCAGATCTGTTATTAATTTCACCTTGGCCTTTCTGTGGGATGCAATTGAAATAAAAGTTCCCCTAATTGCTGCCCTATGGGCTTCCCACAGAACCGCCGGAGAGTCTACTATGCCCCAGTTGAGAGCGAAGTACTCCCTAAGAGCCTTTTTAATTTCTTTTTCTACCTCCGGGTGGTTCAGTAGGGAGTCGTTCAGCTTCCAAGTGTAGGCGGTGAATTTATGAAATGGGGTGGATAGGGTTAATGTGGTGGGGGCGTGATCTGACCATGTAATGGGGCCTAAGTCCGAATTTGTGCAGGCTTCCAGGATATATTTGGTAGCAAAAAAATAGTCTATAAGAGAGTATGACTGGTGGGGTGCGGAATAGAATGTGTAATCTTTTTGGCCCTGGTGTTGGATTCTCCAGATGTCCATTAAGGAATATTCCTTGGTGATCGTTTTAAATTGTTTCTCCATCCTCTGAGGTGGAGCTCTGTGTTGGCCTTGTTGGCCTGAGGTTCTGTCCTCCGCAGAGTTTATGGCCATATTAAAGTCTCCGCCCACAATCAACGAAGATAGGTAGGTAGGGTCAACCTTTTCTAACACTGCTTTCAGGAATTCCGTTTGATTATCATTTGGCGCGTAGATGTTGATCAGAGCGACCGGCGAGCCAGCCAGTGAGCCATATACCATTAGAAATCTACCCTCTGGGTCTGAAGTGGTTTTGGTGATATTGAATGGGGTTCCTTGTCGGAGCAGGATCGCTACTCCCCGCTTTTTACTGTTAAATGACGAGAAGAAACCCGTAGGGAATACATTGCTAATCAATTTGGGCAGCTCTTGGGATGTAAAGTGCGTCTCTTGGAGGAAGATGATACAGTATCTTCCTTGGACTTTTTCATCTCTTGGAGCGCCAGTCGTCTTTTTCTATTATTATTCAGGCCCTTTACGTTTAGTGATACAAGTTTAATTGCGGACTGACTAGCCATTTGGGCGAGAGAGTTTAGTGTCCATCGGGGTCTCGCCCTTCCCACCGGGGAGATCCTGGTTCGTTGGTTCAGAGAACCTTTTTAACGCTTCTTGATGGTGCTGTTTGAGTATGGGTGTCAGGCCCGCCCGACGAGGGGTTGGGTGGGAGGAGGGCAGGGAAGGTCGAGAGGGGGGGGGAATAGGCTGCTGGGACAGGGTCAGCAGCAAGAGGCAAAGTGGGACGAGGTCAGCTAAGGACCTCCAATAAGTACGGCCGGGATTGGCTACCGGCATTTGGGCTTAAGGCCCAATGGGGGGGGAATCCGATGGTTCAGGCATGGGCGTGCAGGGAAGGTGCGGACCCTTGTACTTGCTTAGTGTAAGCTCTACCTTAGTTTAAGAGGGGGGGGAAGGCGGGGGGGAGGGGAGGAAATGGGAGGGGGGAAAGGGGTCAAAGGGACGCAGGTCCCGAAACGCGTCAGAGTTACTATGTACTCCTTTTGACCACTTAATAAACCTTTTTATATCCGATACTAGTTTGCAGCCCCCATTGTTTGCACGGTTGTGCTCCGCCACTGTACCCTATGGGACTACTCTCTGCAATTACGTCTGGCGTGACACACCCACTAATCAAGGACTGAGCTGTGCTTCAAGGGAGTTCCTCACATTGATCGTTTGATTGGTATGTACTTTTGTTTTGCTGGGGGTCTATACAGGACCTTTATGGTATATATAGAGATCTGTGTTAGCCGTCCAGCGTAACTAGTACACTCCTATGTTTATATCATCCTAATGAGTCTCCTTAGCTCTTATACATGCTCTAATGCCTTGGTTACATATTTTATTACTCTGAATATGCATGTATGTTCCTAGGACAGCAGAGCCCTGAATATTGGGATAATATCCCTCACCCACTACGGTCAAGCTTATAGGTTTTGGACATGGGGAAGGCGTGGGGAGGGGAGGGAAAACTCCTAGCATAGCCATAACATGGAGATCTTTCTGACAATCCTTAAAACCAGTGTAATAAACGTGAGAACAACTCTTAACAAGCTCAGTACATGAAAAGCATTATAACCTCTCTTTTTGTCAGTCGGTCAAGCTTATAGGTTTTGGACCTGGGAAAGGGGGGGGACATGGGGGGGGTGGGGAGATAAGAGGGAGGGGGAGGGGGAGACCTGGGTTGACAGGTAACACAACAGCACATTGCATTAATGTTTTTAGGTATCATGCTGAACATAAACGGAATACTTCCTACGCTTGCTGGTCGGGGAAGAGGGGGGGGGAGAGATGGGGCTCTTACATTTAGTGAAGTTAATATCCGAGGATCCTTATGACATTTCTATTTGATCTATGTGGCCCGCCGTGTGCCTTCCTCAGAGGGTTTGACAACGTATTTTATTACTGCAGGCAGCATCATTAGTATGGGGCCGTGCGGCCATATCTTCTGCGGCGGAAGGGCAGGCTTATGGGCTTTGGTGCGTGAGGGGGGGAGGGGGAAGGGGGGGAGAGAAAAGGGAGTACATTATATTATAACACATACAACTTTTCTCAACTTCAACATTCATCAACTGAGGAACAGGTTTTTTTTTTTTTACATAACTCAACTGTGGCATAGGGACGGCTTAGCACTAGATCCATGTGGCCAGCTAATCTAGACTGCCAGTTACTGTAATAGTGTCACTGCCGCTGCTTCTATTATCGAAGTCATTTGGGCTTCCTGTCTTGTGCAGGGCTCATTAGGCAGCTTCCCAGTTAACTAGTATTTCCTAGTCCGGGGGGGTGGGGAGGGTAGCAACAGTCGTGCGAACCAAGCCTGGGGTCCATAGTCCTGTACCCGGGCCTTAGACAGATTAAATTTTGCTACTTACAGTTAGTAGATCGCAGTGCTGTTGTCGGAGCATCGCGCTCCCCTCCTATCCCACCCACAAATCCCCCCGCCAACCCCTAAAGCCCAGCCGGACCTCAGCACTCTTCAACTGGCATCCGGTCAGCTGCAAAAGTTATAGTAGCTTCAGCTGTGGGTTGCCTCCGATCGTCAGGGGTCGGATTCTGAAGCTATGCGTCTGGCTGGGTCTGGTGTGGTTCTTGAGCCGTCATGTGCTCCCGTCTTTGCTGTGGACTACGGTGCTTCTCATCTGTTCTTAGACTGCCTTGGCGCCGCCGTTCTCCTCGCGGGACGGGTGCTGCGTGGTTCCGCGTCCTCCCAGTGCGGTGGGTCTTGTAGTTGCTCCGTTGTCCAGGAAAGCGGCGGGGTCAGACCCAGGGCTTTCACGAATGGGGCCATGTCCTCAGGGCGGCGGATGGTTAGGAATTTGCCATCATAGCTTACAGTAAGCTTGAACGGAAAGCCCCAGCGGTACTTCACCTCCTCCCGGAGGAATGAGGTCAAGGGCTTCATTTCTCTCCTTCGGTCGACTGTTATCCGTGACAGGTCGTTGAAAATTTGGAGAGTTTCATTTTGGAAAGGTAGTGACTCTTTCCCTCTGCAGGCGGTGATGATCTTCTCCTTTACTGTATAGCTGTGTAATCTTATGATTACATCGCGTTGCCGGTTGGGATCTTCTTATCTGGGAGCTACCGCCCGGTGGGCCCTATCCATCTCTAGGTCCATGTCCTCTAGCGGGCCGCAGAGCGATGTGAACAGTTCCGCAAGATGGGGACGAAGCTGGCCAGGTAAGACCGTCTCCGGTACATTTCTTATGCGCAGATTCTGGCGCCTGTCCCTATTTTCTTGGTCTTCCTGCCCGTCTTTGAGATGGGAGATCTCCTCTCCTAGCCGGATGATTTCTTCCTCGGCTGCTGTTTGTCTTGCCAGGTGGACTCCTCCAGTCCACCTTCCAGAGTCGTTGTCCTCTCTGTTAGGCCAGACATCTCCTGTTTAATCTCCGCTACTGCTGCTTTGATTTCTGCCTGCAGGGATGTTTGGAGCTTGACATGCATGGTGGAGAATAGGCTCTCCAGGTAGGATCGGGTGATCGGTTCCTCTATCTCCATTTCAAGAGTTGCATGGGCTTTCGTACCCATATTTAGAGCTGCTTGCGGCTCTTGTGAGCCTCGTGGTCCGCCACCGTCTTGGTTTGCTGGACTCTTCTGTGTCGGGGAGAAGAACCGTGACACCGCCGGTGCTGCGGGCTTCTTTGTGTGTTTGGACATGCTCCGATCTCTCCAAGTAATGGGGGTATGTTTTTGAGCCGTGAATTTCTGGTTTGGGAGCGTTATTTATTAAGTTTTAGCTGGTGGGTCCGCGGAGCTCCCCTCCTACACCCCCACTCCTGATGACATCATCGGAAACCCATCCCTTTAGCACATTTTTAATGGATCATCAATATTCAGTATTGTCATAGACAACTTAGGATCTGGCTGTGGTTTTTTTTTTTTAGGGAAGCTGTGTCTTTAACTGAAACGGGAGGTGCTATCTTGGATCCAGATGGAACGCAGGCTGAAACACATGAAGATAGCTCCTACTCAGAAAGCTCTTATTCAGACCACAGCTCTGATCAGACCCTCTCTTCACAGTGGGGGCGCAGGCAGGCTCAGGAGCGATCAGGTAGGGCGCAAGAAGGCGGGCAGCCAATATCTTCAACTGGTTTAGCCAACAAAATAGTCAGTGGGTCCATAGAAATGGACACATCCGTTATTTCTTTTTTTAATAGATTGGATAACGATCCAATATTTCTATTGCCGGACACGTCCACCAAATGTGGACCATATCGCTTCTCTGCCCACAACCCCTCCAGCACAGATCAGACACCACAGGGTAGATTTGCTTCAGCGGCCATGGCGTGAGGTATCAATGAATACAATTTTATATATATTTTCTTTAGTTGCTGTGCA
This sequence comes from Ascaphus truei, assembly GCF_040206685.1. Taxonomy (NCBI): domain Eukaryota; kingdom Metazoa; phylum Chordata; class Amphibia; order Anura; family Ascaphidae; genus Ascaphus; species Ascaphus truei. The sequence goes on along the minus strand of NC_134487.1, from coordinate 201,367,901 downwards.
TATGGAAGTTTTTGCAGCAAATTCCCATATATCCTCCCAATCATCCCTGTCAATTTCTATTTTCAAATCCGCTGCCCATTTGAGCATGCAGTCATGATCATGTGAATTGACCAAGGCCTCAAAACTGGCTTTTATTCTAGTTATCAAACCTTTTTGATAACTACCTCTCCTACATAGTGCTTCAAAACTTGTGAAGGGAGTAAATTCTAATTTTGGGGACATTTTTGGAAAAAAATTCTGATCTGTAGATATTTAAACATACTAAGGTCTGGTGCCTCATACCTAGTTAGGAACTCTTGGAAACTAGAAAGTTTTCCTTTATGCACTAGGTCGGCAACTACTCTAATATGTTTAGCTTTAATTTGGTCGAATTGTTTATAATCACAGCCTGGGGGGAAATTGGGATTATTAAAAAGCGGAGTGAGTTGCGAAACGGGAGACACAAGATTAAATTTGCCCTTAGACTTGCTCCAAATCTCCCAGGTAAATCTCGTCGGATCTAGCTCAAACATTTTGGCGTACACCTCCTTATCCAGTGCCCATAGGGACACTGGCAGAGAAGACGTTCTAGCATTTTGGGATTCTATGGCTAACCAACAATATTGTGTTGGATCAGCGTTCCACATCACCACCTGCCTTAGTTGGGCAGCTTGGTAGTATTTGGAGATATCTGGGACACCCAAACCTCCTCTTGTCTTTAAAGCCATCATCACCGATCTAGCTGTTCTAAGCCTTTTACCTTGCCAAATAAAATTAAATATTCTATTTGGGAAATTTTTCAGTTCGGATCCCGGTATCCGGACTGGGAGAGTCTGGAAATGATATAATAACCTAGGGAGTATATTCATCTTGACTGATACTATTCTCCCAATCCATGACACCTGATATCCTTCCCACTTTGCCAGATCCCTTTTAATCTTATCAAACAATGGTGGATAGTTGCCTTGATATAGGGAGTGGTAGTTCCTAGACACATTTAATCCCAGATATTTAATATGTGAGGAACTTCATCTGTAGCTGAAATTCAGTTTTGGTAATTTTATCTCTGGATCTGAAAGATTCAGATTAAAAGACTGTGACTTGTCGCTGTTCATTTTATATCCAGAGATTTTTCCAAAGTCTGATAGCGCCTTTTGGAGGTTTGGTAAAGAAGTCTGAGGGCTTGCTAAAGTCAGAATAATATCGTCTGCGAATAATGAGATTTTATCATTTGTTTTCCCAATCACTATATACAATGTATATTACTATTTGCTCTTATTTTAGCAGCCAATGGCTCAATCGTTAGAGCGAAGAGAGGAGGAGATAATGGGTACCCTTGTCTCGTACCATTTAAAAAAAAAAATTTCCCCCAAACATTTTTATTAGGCATAATCATCTTTACAGACATTGGTTTTACATTATCAGTGTTGGCCTAATACAGTTGTATTTTCCTTGTTCATGTGGTTTTACATTATCAGTGTTGGCATAATACAGTTGTATTTTCCTTGTTCATGTGGGGGGAGAGAGAAAGAAAGGAAAGATCCCCTAAGGCCACGTCATGGTCTCTGGGGTTTGGAAAAAGAAAGAGAGGAGGGGGGGGGGGGGGAGAGAGGGAGTCATTCCACCTTCGTCCGGCCGGGTCCCGGCATCCATCCTTCACGGCTCTACTGTGGTTCAGATCCGTCTGGGGTTGTATCCTGATTTGGTTCGGATTAATGGGTTAACCAGGGTTCCCAGATTTTATAGAAACCTTCAGTTGAGCAGTTCAAGAAGGCCGTGAGTTTTTCCAAACTCATAACATCGTTAACTCTTTTTCACTAGCTGTTTGGTGGGGGGCGCTATCTACTTCCAAGAGTATGCGACTGAACACCTTGCTGCTTTTTGAATAAAGGAGATTAATTTCCATACTGGGCGATCGATGTCCTCTATCGGCCTGCCCAGTAGGAAGGTCAGTGGATCTATAGGAATTGTGAGGCCTGTGACCTCTTTTATCAAATCTTGTACCGTAAGCCAGTATTTCTGAATTTCTGGACATGACCACCAGATATGGGCCATGTCCCCTCTATGTCCACAGCCTCTCCAGCATAGATCTGAGGCCAGAGGGTAGATTTGTTTTAACCTCACTGGGGTAAGATACCAATGATACATTATTTTATAGATGTTTTCCTTCACAGTGGTACAGATGGAAGTTCCTGAGGCCGCGTCTCATATTTCCTCCCAGTCCTCTCTGTCAATAACTATGTCCAATTCTGATCCCCATTGTTTTAAATAGGTCGAATTGTCGGGTTTCACACCCTGGTGGGAATTTAGGGTTGTCAAATATTGGAATGAGCTGAGAGCAAGGGGACGAGAGTAAGAATTTAGTTTTAGTTTTTGCCCATATGTCCCAAGTATGTTTCATTGCCCCCAGCCCGAATTTGGGCGCCATGTCATTTCCCCTGTCACCGCTCCAGAGAAAAGCTGGTAGAGAAGGCGTTCTGGAGTAATGAGATTCAATTGCTAGCCAACATAGCTTGTCTGGGTCCGAGTTCCACATTACCGCCTGTTTTAATTGGGCTGCTTGGTAATATCTATTAATGTCTGGGACCCCCAGTCCTCCTTTTGTCCTAGACGCCATAAGAACCGACCTAGCAACCCGGGGTCTCCTTCCGTTCCAAATAAATTGGAGGATTTTATTTTGGATAGTTTTTAATTCAGAACCAGGGACATGGATCGGGAGCGTCTGGTAATAATATAATAATCGGGGGAGTATATTCATTTTAACTGAAATCATTCTCCCGATCCATGAGATCTGGTATTTTTCCCATTTATCCAGATCTTTTTTAATTTTCCTAAATAGGTTGGGATAATTATTTTGGTATAGGGAGCAATAGTGCCTCGATACATGTACTCCCAGGTATTTGATGTATATAGGGCTCCACTTATAATTAAAGTTTGATTTCAATGTCCGTATCTCTGGTTCTGATAGATTTAAGTTGAGGGCTTCTGACTTATCACTGTTAATTTTGTATCCTGATATTTTGCCAAATTCCTTTAATTCTTTGTGTAAGTTGGGAAGGGAGATCTGGGGCTGCGTTAATGTTAATATGATATCGTCTGCGTACAATGAGACTTTATAGTTTATTCCGCCAATTGGTACCCCCTGTATATTTATATTGTCTCGTATTTTAGACGCTAGTGGTTCGATTGTTAGGGCGAAGAGGAGAGGGGACAAAGGGTATCCCTGTCTCGTTCCATTTTTAATTTCAAATTTTTTTGCTGTACCCCCCGGGAGTTTCACCACTGCAGACGGGCAGCAGTACAGCGCTCGGACTCCCGCTAGATACGCATCTTTTAAGCCGAATTTCTGCATTGTTTTGTCAAGAAATAGCCAATCAATTCTATCGAACGTCTTCTCTGCGTCCAGGCTTAACAGAACCGCTTTGGTAGCTGTGAGGTGGGCATGATCAACTATATTTATAATTTTGCGGGTGTTGTCTGAGGCTTGTCTGCCAGATACAAACCCCACCTGGTCATTGTGAATTAATCTCGGTAGGATGGGATTCAGTCTATTTGCCAGAATTTTGCTGTATAGCTTAAGATCGTTATTTAGTAGGGAGATTAGTCGGTAGCTCCCACATAGCAATGGGTCCCTACCCAGTTTGTGGATGATGGCGAGATTGGCCTGGGTCATTGATGGGGGGATTGGGCTGCCCTCCATGAATGAATTGAATAAGCTGAGTAGGTGTTTAGTTAGGATCGGGGAGAATCTTTTGTAATAAACATTGGAGAAGCCGTCGGGGCCAGGGGCTTTTGAGATTTTTTTTTTGTTTCAATTTTTTTATTGTTTTATTAGGGTACACAACAGATAGTAAACTTTGTTGTACATAGATTGGATAAACATTGATATTTGCATATATTAATAAAAACACCCGTATTCCGTTTTCTTTATTCAGATAGGTGTTTATCTAAATGTTTGTATGTCTGAATGCTCGTACGTTTCTGCTGTTATGGTTCTAACTAGGAAGCTGCCGCTTCCGTGTGTCCTGTTTTTAGTAGTATAGTAGAGAAAAGAAAAGGTGGAGAGCAGAGAAAGAGAGAGGAGAGAAAAAAGAAGGGAGATGGGGGGGCTAGAAGGGGGGGGGAGAGGTGCTGCGGGATGGCGTCCAGTTTTATATATATCCTGCCTTTTCCTTTAGGAATTTATTATGTACCTGACCAAATTTCCCATGTCTTATGGAACTTATCCATCTTTTGGGTCAGTTTTTCCCTAAGAAGTTCCATTGTCTTCGTACTCCGCAGAATGCGAGAAATAGTCTGTTTAGCAGGGGCATTCACCTTCTTCCACGCTGCAGCAACGGAACAACGTGCCGCCGTGAGCACATGGCTCACCATCTTACTCTCTGCTGTATCTAATTCGTCAATTGGCTTGGCCAGCACCATGGTCAGCGGGTCCACCTCAATCTCTACCCCCAGGTACTCTCGGATTAGTGTTTGAATCATGACCCAGAACACCTGAATCTTGGGGCAGTTCCACCAGATATGAACCATGTCTCCTCTTTGCCCGCAACCCCTCCAAAAAAAATCTGGGGTCCCGGGGAAGATCTGGCTCAACCTATTCGGGGTTAGGTACCAGTAAAATATAATTTTATAGATGTTCTCTTTAATGGTAGTACAAATCGATGTTTTGGATGCTGCCTCCCAGATATCCTCCCAGTCTTCTCTATCAATCTCTATATTTAAATCCTCCGCCCATTTGGACATATACCTGTGTTGGGAACAGCCTGTTGATCGCGCCAGGCCCAGATATATTTCCGAGATCAATCCTTTAGCATAGTACCCTTTCCTGCACAGTCGTTCAAAATTTGTTAGCTGCTGGAAAGCCTTATCTTTGGATACTGTTTGCAGGTAGTGCCTGATTTGTAAAAAGCCAAATATTGGGAGGTTTGTCGTTTGATATTTTTTTTCCAGTTCTTGGGTCAGCAAGAGCCTACCTTGCCCAGAGAAATCCTCTGCTATCATCATCTTCAGCTGTTTAAATTTACTGAGTCTCTGTGGGAACCCGCCGGGGGGAAATTCTGGGTTATCGAATATGGGTGTTAATAGGGAGGGGTGAGCCGTCAAGCCATATTTGTCTTTATTTTTGGTCCATACTCTCCATGTACATTTCATTGCTCCCAGTTTTAATGTTTCCGAGAGGATCTCTCTACCCCGCACATTCCACAGGGTGGCCGGGAGTGAGAGGGGTCTCGCGTAGGAAAACTCTATCCCTGTCCAACAGCTTGTAGTTGGGTCATTGTTCCACATTATCACTTGTTTCAGTTGGGCCGCCAAATAATATTTAATGATATCTGGGACTGCCAAGCCTCCACGTTCTTTTGGTGCTAACATTATGGTTCTAGCTACTCTTGGTCTTTTGTTTTGCCAAATGAATTGAAAAATTCTGTTTTGTATATTCTTTAATTCCGACATTGGGATATCAATTGGGAGAGTCTGGAAGTAATACAGAAGTCTTGGCAGGATATTCATTTTGACCGTAGCTATTCTGCCTAACCAAGATATCTGGTATTCATTCCAGCTCTGCAAGTCTTTTTTAGCCTCTCAAATAGGGGCGGATAGTTATATTGATATGGTGATTTGTACTCCCGTGTTATTTGGATTCCCAAGTATTTGATTTTCGTGGAACTCCATTTATAATTAAAATTTAATTTTAGCAGTTTGGCCTCGGGATTAGGTAGAGATACATTTAATGCTTCCGACTTATCCATATTGATTTTATACCCCGAGATTTTGCTAAATGTATCTAATTGTGAATGTAAATTCGGGAGTGAAGTCAAGGGGTTGGCTAGAGTTAAAATAATGTCGTCAGCAAAAAGGGATATCTTGTAATCCGTATCTCCAATTGTAATGCCACTTATATTGTTGTCCTCTCTGATTGTTGTTGCCAAGGGTTCTATAGAGAGGGCAAACAGAAGTGGAGACAAGGGACATCCCTGTCTAGTACCATTCCTAATGTTTATAGGGTTCGAGTTTCCTCCTGGGAGTTTCACTACAGCCGTGGGAGTTTTATAGAGGGCTCTAACCCCCTCAAGATATGGGCCCTTAAATCCGAATTTAATTAATGTTTGGTCTAAAAATTCCCATCTGATCCTGTCAAACGCCTTTTCCGCGTCTAAACGTAACAGGATGGCTTTCGTGGATGAGAGATGTACAGTACATGGTCGATTATGTTTATAATTTTTCTCGTATTATCTGAGGCTTGTCTGCCTGAAATAAATACGACTTGGTCCTTGTGGATCAGGCCTGGGAGAATGGGAGTTAGTCTGTTAGCTAGGATTTTGCTATAAAGTTTTAGGTCCGAATTAAGGAGGGCTATGGGGCGATAATTACCACACTGTAGTGGGTCGCCTTTTCCGCGTCTAAACGTAACAGGATGGATTTCGTGGATGAGAGATGTACATGGTCGATTATGTTTATAATTTTTCTCGTATTATCTGAGGCTTGTCTGCCTGAAATAAATACGACTTGGTCCTTGTGGATCAGGCCTGGGAGAATGGGGGTTAATCTGTTAGCTAGGATTTTGCTATAAAGTTTTAGGTCCGAATTAAGGAGGGCTATGGGGCGATAATTACCACACTGTAGTGGGTCTCTCCCTTCCTTTGGTATGAGTGCCAAATTCGCTCTAGACATAGAAGCGGGGATAGCCGTTCCCTCCAGAAACTCATTAAAATATCCAGGAGATGTGGTGCCAAGATCAATTTAAATTTTTTATAGTATTGATTGGAAAACCCATCCGGGCCTGGCGTTTTACTAGGTTTTAGTTGTGAGATGGCTTCTAGTAAATCATCCTGCGCGATTTCTTTATTTAGCTCTAGTAAGTCAGCTTCTGAAAGGCTTGGAAGGTTACATGACGCTAGGTACTTAGTAATAGCTTCTGCATTTGAGGAGCTGTTTTGGGGGAAGTTCAAATTATATAGTTTGGAGTAGAAGTCTGAGAATGTGGCCGCTATCTGTTTTTCGCAATATGTTTTGATGCCCATCTTTGTTTGTATGACGGATATTTGGGATTTGGTTCTCAGACCTCTTAATTTAGATGCTAATAACCGGTCGGCCTTATTTCCTTTGTCATAATATTTCTGCTTCGTCCACCTCTGCGCCCTCTCCACTTCATCTATTTGTATCTGCCTGAAATCAGATCTAGCCTTGTCCAGTACTTTGCGTAGTTGTTTTGAGGGATTAGCTTTATGTTTATGTTCTAGGAGTTTAACTTTCTCTGCTAATTCGTCGTACAATTTCTGTTTTTGCTTTTTCTTATATGATGCTATGGAAATTATATTCCCTCGAATCGTGGCCGTATGGGCCTCCCATAGCATCGCTGATGACTTTACAGAGCCCTTGTTCAGCGCAAAATATTCTCTGAGCTTTTGCTTAATCTCTATCTCTACATCTATTTGGTTTAACAGAGAATCGTTTAGTTTACAATTATATTGATTATATTTATAGAAGGGGAGGGAGAGCGTCAGCGAGACCGGAGCGTGGTCCGACCATGTTATAGAACCTATGTCCGACTGGGAGGTTGCCTGAAAGATATCTTTAGTACCCAGAAAATAATCAATCCTTGAATAGGTCTGGTGCGGGGGAGAAAAATACGAATAGTCCCTCTGGCCCTGATGCTGCGCCCGCCAAATATCTATCAGCGAAAACTCTTTCAGTATGTTCTGAAACCTTTTGGCATTTTTAGTCATAATGCGTGGGTGGGGAGTACCCAATGGGCTTGTCCTATCTTGATCAGGTGCTACAAGCATATTAAAATCTCCTGCTATCAATAGCGTAGTTCTAGGTTGGGGGGCTAGCTTGTCACATAGATCTCTCAAAAAGTCAGCTTGACCCTCATTTGGGGCGTATATATTAACAAGGGTAATCTCCATATCTGTTAGTGTGCCTTGCAGAATGAGGAATCTACCTTCTGGGTCTAAGGTCTGTTTTTGAAGTGTGAATTTGACATTTTGTCTAAATAAGATGGCTACCCCTTTTTTTTTAGTGGAGCAGGATGCATAATATGCCTGGGGGTAGTATCTCTGAAAGGTGTTAGGGGGCGATATCGTATTAAAGTGCGTTTCTTGTAAGAATAGCACATCTCCTTTTGTTTTTTTTAATTCTTGTAAGGCGAGCTTTCTTTTGATTGCTGAGTTAAGTCCCCTAACATTTAGGGACACTAGTTTAAGTGTTGTATTTGGAGCCATTTTCGGAGCCATCCAGCAAGCAGCTCCAGGGCTTTCCGGATACAGTCGGGTCCCCTCTTTCCCATAAGCTTTAGGCTCTGCGTTCAAATCCTTTCACCGGGTCAAAGGGGTCTCCACTTCTTTGCTGCGCTGGGATGTGTAGATCCTTGTAGCTCCAGGGGCATGCGCCCTCTTTGTGGACAGGTAGGTATGTGTTCCCCGCCGGGGGCAGACCAGCGTTCCTCATCTCGTATGTGTCTCAGAAGCTCGTAAGGGGGGGGGGGGGGCAATACAGTAGGTCGTCCAAACATATAAATTTTGCCGGGAGTAGTCTTTTCCTCTCCAGGTGACATTTCTCAGTCCTCACCTGCCTGGTTACGTTGGGTGGCTATTCTCTGAGAGGAGCGTGGTCCCCTCTCTGTTGGCCTGTGATCTGGGTCTCCGTCCGTATCTTCAGGGGCAGTTCCACCTCCATTCTTGTGGGGGACACCGAGCCCCTTTAGGAATCTTGGTATCTCTTCCGGGTAGGAAAGGGTGTGGAATTTGCCTCCAGCCTGGGCCACAATTTTAAAAGGGAATCCCCAGCGATATTTAATCTTGTTGTCCCTTAATTTTAGTGTGAGGGGTCTGAGCTCTCTCCTGCGGTCTACTGTACGTTTTGAGAGATCACTGTATATCTCAATATGTACATTCCGAAACTGGATGTGTCCTTTCTCTCTGCTCGCCGTCAGTATTTTCTCCTTTGTGGAGTAATAATGGAACCTGACCAGTATATCTCTGGTCCTCTTGGGGTCCGTGGACCTAGGTCCGAGGGCCCTATGGGCTCTGTCCATCTCTAGCTTTTAAGGAGTTAGGTCAGGTACCAGATGAATAAAGAGGTCTTATAGGTATGTGTGCAGCTGTTCAGTCTCCACTGTTTCTGGGACATACCTCAGTCTCAAGTTCTGCCGCCGATCGCGGTTTTCCTGGTCCTCGGCACTTTCCTTGAGCCCTCTGATCTCCCAGTGCAGGCGGTTGATCTCGTCCTCCGCGAAGGACTGAGCCTGCTCCAGTGTTTCCACTGTGTTTGCCAGCCCATCTGTTTTGGCCGTTAGGAGATTCAAGTCCGCCCTTAGGGTGTTAATGGCTTTACCCAAATCATCCCGAAACTCCTTCCTCATTCTGGTGAAGAGGTTTTCTAAATATGTTTTGTTCACATCTATGTTTTCAATTTCCTGCTCGTGCGCCCTGCTCAGGCCCTCCCGCGTGTCGGCTGAGCCGCCATCTTGGGAGGTCTCGCAACTCCCCGCGGTCCGCTGGCTTTGTGGGAAGTAGCTCGTCACTGACTGCTGAGCTGCCTTCTTATTTTTGCCGCTCATGCTGGCTACCTTCCCCTCCGCTTGTATGTATTTATTGGGGGGGTTTAGATGTAGAGATGCCGCAGGAACTGTGGGTTCTTTTTAGTGCAGTAGGATAGGATTGTTTGTTTAGTCTAGTACAGCTTGTCTGGGTAGATATGGGGTTATTGGACCCAGGGGTTCTGGCCTTAGGGCTGTGTTTCTGACCTGCAGGTCATTCTCTCTGAGGCACCTTTGTGTGGTGGTGGTGCTTCCACGTGGTGGTGCTCCCCCAAGATGGCCGCCTCCTCCCTCAACACGCTACTGAGGCCTATGGCTCCCTTCACTAGTGGGTCCCCTCCCGGTGTTCTTCACTCCCAGCAGGGCCCTAGGTCAGGTTTGTACCTTTTATTTACGTGTGCCGTCCTGGGGGGGGGGAGCTGGACCCGTAACGGGGGGTCTCCGCTCGCGCCTTTCCTCACGGCCTCAGGCGGCCACAGCGGGCGCTTCTCTTACCCCACAGGGGGTCGGGGTTCCGTCCCCGATCACCGCTGATTCCCCTCTATTCTTGGCTCCTCGGGGCGCGCGGAGTCCCGTCGCCTCTCGTCTCCGGAGTCTCTCCGTCAGATTTGAATTTTGCGGGCTGCAGAGGGGAAAGTCCCGCACCGGGGGCAGGGAGTCTCCGACACAGCTCTCAGGGACGCCGGAGCCGGCCACTTCGGAGCCCAGCTAGTCACCGGAGCTAAGTCTTTGGGGGTTCACTTAGGGATTCATCCGCTTCTCCTGATTATTTTATTATTTAATATGCTTCGTTAGTGCTATTCATTCAGAGGGGGTCGGGAGCGTCTCTTTCAAGCTGCCATTCCCCTAGACGTCACCGGAAGTCTCCGGCTTTTGAGATTTTTAATGTTTTTATAGCGTCCGCCAGGTCTTTTTGGGTAATTTTTGCGTTAAGCATTTGATTCTCCTCCTCTGTCAGTGTTGGTAGGAGGCAATCGGACAGGTAATTACTAATAGGTTCAGTGGCTGGTGTCCCCGTGTTCCCACCCTGAGCCTTGAGGTTATAAAGTTTAATATAAAATGCGGTAAATTCCTCCGCTATTTTCTGTTTGTTATAGATTATTTCTCACGATTAATTTTTTATCGCTGTGATCTGGGAACGCTTCTGCATACCTCTTAGTTTGCTCGCCAAAAGTCTGTCAGCCTTATTGCCCTTGTCATAGTATTTCTGACTAGTCCATGTAAGAGCTTTTTCTACTTCTTCCATTTGGGCTTGTTTTAGCTCATTCCTGGCTGCGGTCAAGGTTTTATAAATCTTTTTCGATGGGTTGGGTTTGTGCTGTTGTTCCAGCTTAATTATTTTAGTTGTAACAACTAGTGACATACCGCTCACCTCAATATTGAATATCAACTCTATGATATCAGCTGGTGCAAAGGGGATAGGGATGACAGACATACATATATAAGGAGACAAAGGATGCTCCTAAAAAGACCCCACTTTAATGCACAGCAAAGCCGAAAATAGTCCACAGGTATAGTAACCCACTAGAGTAATGGTAAGGCTATAAGGGTACAATTAAGTAACCGCTCCCAACACTGTGGGAGGACAATTACCACTAAAATGCCCTAGGGCAAAAATAATAAATGATTTATTGATATTCAGAAGTCGACGCAGTAACACACACTCAAAATAACCATAAAAACAATTAAAACATAAATCACGGGTGAGGCAGGGTAAGGGGATATTCTTATAAGGTGAATTCCCAAATATTAGTGTATGTCCCCTTACCAGTACCAGGTGGTAGTGTGAGACACAATGGTAAATACAAATGATAGGCAATAGAGAATGCTAGAGCCTCTGGTCTCAGGGTATGGTGGAGGTTGCACTAATCATTGCATGCTGTGATTGATCTGCTCAGTATCAATAGTTGGATATCACACTGACAGTAGGTAGTGATGCATGCAGAGTAGTGAATGCAAATAAATGTGCCACTGTCATATATCACAAAACCTATATAGGTACTAGGTCACACGATCAATGATTCAGTAAATCATTAGTGCACATTATACCACATTATATAAATGAACCGCGGCATGTGCATCAAAAACCGGACCTGATATATGCATAAACTACCTCTGCTAGGCAGTTAACAACTCGAACAACCCCACACAAACTACCAGGAACAGTCTCACCCGTGACTCCTCCTACACGACGTCAACGTGGGGACGTCATGCCGACGATCGTTTCGCGCATAAGGGGCTGGCGCTTTCTCAAGGTTCAGGTATCCAACTATTGATACTGAGCAGATCAATCACAGCATGCAATGATTAGTGCAACCTCCACCATACCCTGAGACCAGAGGCTCTAGCATTCTCTATTGCCTATCATTTGTATTTACCATTGTGTCTCACACTACCACCTGGTACTGGTAAGGGGACATACACTAATATTTGGGAATTCACCTTATAAGAATATCCCCTTACCCTGCCTCACCCGTGATTTATGTTTTAATTGTTTTTATGGTTATTTTGAGTGTGTGTTACTGCGTCGACTTCTGAATATCAATAAATCATTTATTATTTTTGCCCTAGGGCATTTTAGTGGTAATTGTCCTCCCACCGTGTTGGGAGCGGTTACTTATTTGTACCCTTATAGCCTTACCATTACTCTAGTGGGTTACTATACCTGTGGACTATTTTCGGCTTTGCTGTGCATTAAAGTGGGATCTTTTTAGGAGCATCCTTTGTCTCCTTATATATGTATAATTATTTTAGTTGTCAGATCTGTTATTAATTTCACCTTGGCCTTTCTGTGGGATGCAATTGAAATAAAAGTTCCCCTAATTGCTGCCCTATGGGCTTCCCACAGAACCGCCGGAGAGTCTACTATGCCCCAGTTGAGAGCGAAGTACTCCCTAAGAGCCTTTTTAATTTCTTTTTCTACCTCCGGGTGGTTCAGTAGGGAGTCGTTCAGCTTCCAAGTGTAGGCGGTTAATTTATGAAATGGGGTGGATAGGGTTAATGTGGTGGGGGCGTGATCTGACCATGTAATGGGGCCTAAGTCCGAATTTGTGCAGGCTTCCAGGATATATTTGGTAGCAAAAAAATAGTCTATAAGAGAGTATGACTGGTGGGGTGCGGAATAGAATGTGTAATCTTTTTGGCCCTGGTGTTGGATTCTCCAGATGTCCATTAAGGAATATTCCTTGGTGATCGTTTTAAATTGTTTCTCCATCCTCTGAGGTGGAGCTCTGTGTTGGCCTTGTTGGCCTGAGGTTCTGTCCTCCGCAGAGTTTATGGCCATATTAAAGTCTCCGCCCACAATCAACGAAGATAGGTAGGTAGGGTCAACCTTTTCTAACACTGCTTTCAGGAATTCCGTTTGATTATCATTTGGCGCGTAGATGTTGATCAGAGCGACCGGCGAGCCAGCCAGTGAGCCATATACCATTAGAAATCTACCCTCTGGGTCTGAAGTGGTTTTGGTGATATTGAATGGGGTTCCTTGTCGGAGCAGGATCGCTACTCCCCGCTTTTTACTGTTAAATGACGAGAAGAAACCCGTAGGGAATACATTGCTAATCAATTTGGGCAGCTCTTGGGATGTAAAGTGCGTCTCTTGGAGGAAGATGATACAGTATCTTCCTTGGACTTTTTCATCTCTTGGAGCGCCAGTCGTCTTTTTCTATTATTATTCAGGCCCTTTACGTTTAGTGATACAAGTTTAATTGCGGACTGACTAGCCATTTGGGCGAGAGAGTTTAGTGTCCATCGGGGTCTCGCCCTTCCCACCGGGGAGATCCTGGTTCGTTGGTTCAGAGAACCTTTTTAACGCTTCTTGATGGTGCTGTTTGAGTATGGGTGTCAGGCCCGCCCGACGAGGGGTTGGGTGGGAGGAGGGCAGGGAAGGTCGAGGGGGGGGGGGGAATAGGCTGCTGGGACAGGGTCAGCAGCAAGAGGCAAAGTGGGACGAGGTCAGCTAAGGACCTCCAATAAGTACGGCCGGGATTGGCTACCGGCATTTGGGCTTAAGGCCCAATGGGGGGGGGAATCCGATGGTTCAGGCATGGGCGTGCAGGGAAGGTGCGGACCCTTGTACTTGCTTAGTGTAAGCTCTACCTTAGTTTAAGAGGGGGGGGAAGGCGGGGGGGAGGGGAGGAAATGGGAGGGGGGAAAGGGGTCAAAGGGACGCAGGTCCCGAAACGCGTCAGAGTTACTATGTACTCCTTTTGACCACTTAATAAACCTTTTTATATCCGATACTAGTTTGCAGCCCCCATTGTTTGCACGGTTGTGCTCCGCCACTGTACCCTATGGGACTACTCTCTGCAATTACGTCTGGCGTGACACACCCACTAATCAAGGACTGAGCTGTGCTTCAAGGGAGTTCCTCACATTGATCGTTTGATTGGTATGTACTTTTGTTTTGCTGGGGGTCTATACAGGACCTTTATGGTATATATAGAGATCTGTGTTAGCCGTCCAGCGTAACTAGTACACTCCTATGTTTATATCATCCTAATGAGTCTCCTTAGCTCTTATACATGCTCTAATGCCTTGGTTACATATTTTATTACTCTGAATATGCATGTATGTTCCTAGGACAGCAGAGCCCTGAATATTGGGATAATATCCCTCACCCACTACGGTCAAGCTTATAGGTTTTGGACATGGGGAAGGCGTGGGGAGGGGAGGGAAAACTCCTAGCATAGCCATAACATGGAGATCTTTCTGACAATCCTTAAAACCAGTGTAATAAACGTGAGAACAACTCTTAACAAGCTCAGTACATGAAAAGCATTATAACCTCTCTTTTTGTCAGTCGGTCAAGCTTATAGGTTTTGGACCTGGGAAAGGGGGGGGAGATGGGGGGGGTGGGGAGATAAGAGGGAGGGGGAGGGGGAGACCTGGGTTGACAGGTAACACAACAGCACATTGCATTAATGTTTTTAGGTATCATGCTGAACATAAACGGAATACTTCCTACGCTTGCTGGTCGGGGAAGAGGGGGGGGGAGGGATGGGGCTCTTACATTTAGTGAAGTTAATATCCGAGGATCCTTATGACATTTCTATTTGATCTATGTGGCCCGCCGTGTGCCTTCCTCAGAGGGTTTGACAACGTATTTTATTACTGCAGGCAGCATCATTAGTATGGGGCCGTGCGGCCATATCTTCTGCGGCGGAAGGGCAGGCTTATGGGCTTTGGAGCGTGAGGGGGGGAGGGGGAAGGGGGGGAGAGAAAAGGGAGTACATTATATTATAACACATACAACTTTTCTCAACTTCAACATTCATCAACTGAGGAACAGGTTTTTTTTTTTTTACATAACTCAACTGTGGCATAGGGACGGCTTAGCACTAGATCCATGTGGCCAGCTAATCTAGAATGCCAGTTACTGTAATAGTGTCACTGCCGCTGCTTCTATTATCGAAGTCATTTGGGCATCCTGTCTTGTGCAGGGCTCATTAGGCAGCTTCCCAGTTAACTAGTATTTCCTAGTCCGGGGGGGTGGGGAGGGTAGCAACAGTCGTGCGAACCAAGCCTGGGGTCCATAGTCCTGTACCCGGGCCTTAGACAGATTAAATTTTGCTACTTACAGTTAGTAGATCGCAGTGCTGTTGTCGGAGCATCGCGCTCCCCTCCTATCCCACCCACAAATCCCCCCGCCAACCCCTAAAGCCCAGCCGGACCTCAGCACTCTTCAACTGGCATCCGGTCAGCTGCAAAAGTTATAGTAGCTTCAGCTGTGGGTTGCCTCCGATCGTCAGGGGTCGGATTCTGAAGCTATGCGTCTGGCTGGGTCTGGTGTGGTTCTTGAGCCGTCATGTGCTCCCGTCTTTGCTGTGGACTACGGTGCTTCTCATCTGTTCTTAGACTGCCTTGGCGCCGCCGTTCTCCTCGCGGGACGGGTGCTGCGTGGTTCCGCGTCCTCCCAGTGCGGTGGGTCTTGTAGTTGCTCCGTTGTCCAGGAAAGCGGCGGGGTCAGACCCAGGGCTTTCACGAATGGGGCCATGTCCTCAGGGCGGCGGATGGTTAGGAATTTGCCATCATAGCTTACAGTAAGCTTGAACGGAAAGCCCCAGCGGTACTTCACCTCCTCCCGGAGGAATGAGGTCAAGGGCTTCATTTCTCTCCTTCGGTCGACTGTTATCCGTGACAGGTCGTTGAAAATTTGGAGAGTTTCATTTTGGAAAGGTAGTGACTCTTTCCCTCTGCAGGCGGTGATGATCTTCTCCTTTACTGTATAGCTGTGTAATCTTATGATTACATCGCGTTGCCGGTTGGGATCTTCTTATCTGGGAGCTACCGCCCGGTGGGCCCTATCCATCTCTAGGTCCATGTCCTCTAGCGGGCCGCAGAGCGATGTGAACAGTTCCGCAAGATGGGGACGAAGCTGGCCAGGTAAGACCGTCTCCGGTACATTTCTTATGCGCAGATTCTGGCGCCTGTCCCTATTTTCTTGGTCTTCCTGCCCGTCTTTGAGACGGGAGATCTCCTCTCCTAGCCGGATGATTTCTTCCTCGGCTGCTGTTTGTCTTGCCAGGTGGACTCCTCCAGTCCACCTTCCAGAGTCGTTGTCCTCTCTGTTAGGCCAGACATCTCCTGTTTAATCTCCGCTACTGCTGCTTTGATTTCTGCCTGCAGGGATGTTTGGAGCTTGACATGCATGGTGGAGAATAGGCTCTCCAGGTAGGATCGGGTGATCGGTTCCTCTATCTCCATTTCAAGAGTTGCATGGGCTTTCGTACCCATATTTAGAGCTGCTTGCGGCTCTTGTGAGCCTCGTGGTCCGCCACCGTCTTGGTTTGCTGGACTCTTCTGTGTCGGGGAGAAGAACCGTGACACCGCCGGTGCTGCGGGCTTCTTTGTGTGTTTGGACATGCTCCGATCTCTCCAAGTAATGGGGGTATGTTTTTGAGCCGTGAATTTCTGGTTTGGGAGCGTTATTTATTAAGTTTTAGCTGGTGGGTCCGCGGAGCTCCCCTCCTACACCCCCACTCCTGATGACATCATCGGAAACCCATCCCTTTAGCACATTTTTAATGGATCATCAATATTCAGTATTGTCATAGACAACTTAGGATCTGGCTGTGGTTTTTTTTTTTTAGGGAAGCTGTGTCTTTAACTGAAACGGGAGGTGCTATCTTGGATCCAGATGGAACGCAGGCTGAAACACATGAAGATAGCTCCTACTCAGAAAGCTCTTATTCAGACCACAGCTCTGATCAGACCCTCTCTTCACAGTGGGGGCGCAGGCAGGCTCAGGAGCGATCAGGTAGGGCGCAAGAAGGCGGGCAGCCAATATCTTCAACTGGTTTAGCCAACAAAATAGTCAGTGGGTCCATAGAAATGGACACATCCGTTATTTCTTTTTTTAATAGATTGGATAACGATCCAATATTTCTATTGCCGGACACGTCCACCAAATGTGGACCATATCGCTTTTCTGCCCACAACCCCTCCAGCACAGATCAGACACCACAGGGTAGATTTGCTTCAGCGGCCATGGCGTGAGGTATCAATGAATACAATTTTATATATATTTTCTTTAGTTGCTGTGCATATGGAAGTTTTTGCAGCAAATTCCCATATATCCTCCCAATCATCCCTGTCAATTTCTATTTTCAAATCCGCTGCCCATTTGAGCATGCAGTCATGATCATGTGAATTGACCAAGGCCTCAAAACTGGCTTTTATTCTAGTTATCAAACCTTTTTGATAACTACCTCTCCTACATAGTGCTTCAAAACTTGTGAAGGGAGTAAATTCTAATTTTGGGGACATTTTTGGAAAAAAATTCTGATCTGTAGATATTTAAACATACTAAGGTCTGGTGCCTCATACCTAGTTAGGAACTCTTGGAAACTAGAAAGTTTTCCTTTATGCACTAGGTCGGCAACTACTCTAATATGTTTAGCTTTAATTTGGTCGAATTGTTTATAATCACAGCCTGGGGGGAAATTGGGATTATTAAAAAGCGGAGTGAGTTGCGAAACGGGAGACACAAGATTAAATTTGCCCTTAGACTTGCTCCAAATCTCCCAGGTAAATCTCGTCGGATCTAGCTCAAACATTTTGGCGTACACCTCCTTATCCAGTGCCCATAGGGACACTGGCAGAGAAGACGTTCTAGCATTTTGGGATTCTATGGCTAACCAACAATATTGTGTTGGATCAGCGTTCCACATCACCACCTGCCTTAGTTGGGCAGCTTGGTAGTATTTTGAGATATCTGGGACACCCAAACCTCCTCTTGTCTTTAAAGCCATCATCACCGATCTAGCTGTTCTAAGCCTTTTACCTTGCCAAATAAAATTAAATATTCTATTTGGGAAATTTTTCAGTTCGGATCCCGGTATCCGGACTGGGAGAGTCTGGAAATGATATAATAACCTAGGGAGTATATTCATCTTGACTGATACTATTCTCCCAATCCATGACACCTGATATCCTTCCCACTTTGCCAGATCCCTTTTAATCTTATCAAACAATGGTGGATAGTTGCCTTGATATAGGGAGTGGTAGTTCCTAGACACATTTAATCCCAGATATTTAATATGTGAGGAACTTCATCTGTAGCTGAAATTCAGTTTTGGTAATTTTATCTCTGGATCTGAAAGATTCAGATTAAAAGACTGTGACTTGTCGCTGTTCATTTTATATCCAGAGATTTTTCCAAAGTCTGATAGCGCCTTTTGGAGGTTTGGTAAAGAAGTCTGAGGGCTTGCTAAAGTCAGAATAATATCGTCTGCGAATAATGAGATTTTATCATTTGTTTTCCCAATCACTATATACAATGTATATTACTATTTGCTCTTATTTTAGCAGCCAATGGCTCAATCGTTAGAGCGAAGAGAGGAGGAGATAATGGGTACCCTTGTCTCGTACCATTTAAAAAAAATTTTTTTCCCCAAACATTTTTATTAGGCATAATCATCTTTACAGACATTGGTTTTACATTATCAGTGTTGGCCTAATACAGTTGTATTTTCCTTGTTCATGTGGTTTTACATTATCAGTGTTGGCATAATACAGTTGTATTTTCCTTGTTCATGTGGGGGGAGAGAGAAAGAAAGGAAAGATCCCCTAAGGCCACGTCATGGTCTCTGGGGTTTGGAAAAAGAAAGAGAGGAGGGGGGGGGGGGAGAGAGGGAGTCATTCCACCTTCGTCCGGCCGGGTCCCGGCATCCATCCTTCACGGCTCTACTGTGGTTCAGATCCGTCTGGGGTTGTATCCTGATTTGGTTCGGATTAATGGGTTAACCAGGGTTCCCAGATTTTATAGAAACCTTCAGTTGAGCAGTTCAAGAAGGCCGTGAGTTTTTCCAAACTCATAACATCGTTAACTCTTTTTCACTAGCTGTTTGGTGGGGGGCGCTATCTACTTCCAAGAGTATGCGACTGAACACCTTGCTGCTTTTTGAATAAAGGAGATTAATTTCCATACTGGGCGATCGATGTCCTCTATCGGCCTGCCCAGTAGGAAGGTCAGTGGATCTATAGGAATTGTGAGGCCTGTGACCTCTTTTATCAAATCTTGTACCGTAAGCCAGTATTTCTGAATTTCTGGACATGACCACCAGATATGGGCCATGTCCCCTCTATGTCCACAGCCTCTCCAGCATAGATCTGAGGCCAGAGGGTAGATTTGTTTTAACCTCACTGGGGTAAGATACCAATGATACATTATTTTATAGATGTTTTCCTTCACAGTGGTACAGATGGAAGTTCCTGAGGCCGCGTCTCATATTTCCTCCCAGTCCTCTCTGTCAATAACTATGTCCAATTCTGATCCCCATTGTTTTAAATAGGTCGAATTGTCGGGTTTCACACCCTGGTGGGAATTTAGGGTTGTCAAATATTGGAATGAGCTGAGAGCAAGGGGACGAGAGTAAGAATTTAGTTTTAGTTTTTGCCCATATGTCCCAAGTATGTTTCATTGCCCCCAGCCCGAATTTGGGCGCCATGTCATTTCCCCTGTCACCGCTCCAGAGAAAAGCTGGTAGAGAAGGCGTTCTGGAGTAATGAGATTCAATTGCTAGCCAACATAGCTTGTCTGGGTCCGAGTTCCACATTACCGCCTGTTTTAATTGGGCTGCTTGGTAATATCTATTAATGTCTGGGACCCCCAGTCCTCCTTTTGTCCTAGACGCCATAAGAACCGACCTAGCAACCCGGGGTCTCCTTCCGTTCCAAATAAATTGGAGGATTTTATTTTGGATAGTTTTTAATTCAGAACCAGGGACATGGATCGGGAGCGTCTGGTAATAATATAATAATCGGGGGAGTATATTCATTTTAACTGAAATCATTCTCCCGATCCATGAGATCTGGTATTTTTCCCATTTATCCAGATCTTTTTTAATTTTCCTAAATAGGTTGGGATAATTATTTTGGTATAGGGAGCAATAGTGCCTCGATACATGTACTCCCAGGTATTTGATGTATATAGGGCTCCACTTATAATTAAAGTTTGATTTCAATGTCCGTATCTCTGGTTCTGATAGATTTAAGTTGAGGGCTTCTGACTTATCACTGTTAATTTTGTATCCTGATATTTTGCCAAATTCCTTTAATTCTTTGTGTAAGTTGGGAAGGGAGATCTGGGGCTGCGTTAATGTTAATATGATATCGTCTGCGAACAATGAGACTTTATAGTTTATTCCGCCAATTGGTACCCCCTGTATATTTATATTGTCTCGTATTTTAGACGCTAGTGGTTCGATTGTTAGGGCGAAGAGGAGAGGGGACAAAGGGTATCCCTGTCTCGTTCCATTTTTAATTTCAATTTTTTTTGCTGTACCCCCCGGGAGTTTCACCACTGCAGACGGGCAGCAGTACAGCGCTCGGACTCCCGCTAGATACGCATCTTTTAAGCCGAATTTCTGCATTGTTTTGTCAAGAAATAGCCAATCAATTCTATCGAACGTCTTCTCTGCGTCCAGGCTTAACAGAACCGCTTTGGTAGCTGTGAGGTGGGCATGATCAACTATATTTATAATTTTGCGGGTGTTGTCTGAGGCTTGTCTGCCAGATACAAACCCCACCTGGTCATTGTGAATTAATCTCGGTAGGATGGGATTCAGTCTATTTGCCAGAATTTTGCTGTATAGCTTAAGATCGTTATTTAGTAGGGAGATTAGTCGGTAGCTCCCACATAGCAATGGGTCCCTACCCAGTTTGTGGATGATGGCGAGATTGGCCTGGGTCATTGATGGGGGGATTGGGCTGCCCTCCATGAATGAATTGAATAAGCTGAGTAGGTGTTTAGTTAGGATCGGGGAGAATCTTTTGTAATAAACATTGGAGAAGCCGTCGGGGCCAGGGGCTTTTGAGATTTTTTTTTTGTTTCAATTTTTTTATTGTTTTATTAGGGTACACAACAGATAGTAAACTTTGTTGTACATAGATTGGATAAACATTGATATTTGCATATATTAATAAAAACACCCGTATTCCGTTTTCTTTATTCAGATAGGTGTTTATCTAAATGTTTGTATGTCTGAATGCTCGTACGTTTCTGCTGTTATGGTTCTAACTAGGAAGCTGCCGCTTCCGTGTGTCCTGTTTTTAGTAGTATAGTAGAGAAAAGAAAAGGTGGAGAGCAGAGAAAGAGAGAGGAGAGAAAAAAGAAGGGAGATGGGGGGGCTAGAAGGGGGGGGGAGAGGTGCTGCGGGATGGCGTCCAGTTTTATATATATCCTGCCTTTTCCTTTAGGAATTTATTATGTACCTGACCAAATTTCCCATGTCTTATGGAACTTATCCATCTTTTGGGTCAGTTTTTCCCTAAGAAGTTCCATTGTCTTCGTACTCCGCAGAATGCGAGAAATAGTCTGTTTAGCAGGGGCATTCACCTTCTTCCACGCTGCAGCAACGGAACAACGTGCCGCCGTGAGCACATGGCTCACCATCTTACTCTCTGCTGTATCTAATTCGTCAATTGGCTTGGCCAGCACCATGGTCAGCGGGTCCACCTCAATCTCTACCCCCAGGTACTCTCGGATTAGTGTTTGAATCATGACCCAGAACACCTGAATCTTGGGGCAGTTCCACCAGATATGAGCCATGTCTCCTCTTTGCCCGCAACCCCTCCAAAAAAAATCTGGGGTCCCGGGGAAGATCTGGCTCAACCTATTCGGGGTTAGGTACCAGTAAAATATAATTTTATAGATGTTCTCTTTAATGGTAGTACAAATCGATGTTTTGGATGCTGCCTCCCAGATATCCTCCCAGTCTTCTCTATCAATCTCTATATTTAAATCCTCCGCCCATTTGGACATATACCTGTGTTGGGAACAGCCTGTTGATCGCGCCAGGCCCAGATATATTTCCGAGATCAATCCTTTAGCATAGTACCCTTTCCTGCACAGTCGTTCAAAATTTGTTAGCTGCTGGAAAGCCTTATCTTTGGATACTGTTTGCAGGTAGTGCCTGATTTGTAAAAAGCCAAATATTGGGAGGTTTGTCGTTTGATATTTTTTTTCCAGTTCTTGGGTCAGCAAGAGCCTACCTTGCCCAGAGAAATCCTCTGCTATCATCATCTTCAGCTGTTTAAATTTACTGAGTCTCTGTGGGAACCCGCCGGGGGGAAATTCTGGGTTATCGAATATGGGTGTTAATAGGGAGGGGTGAGCCGTCAAGCCATATTTGTCTTTATTTTTGGTCCATACTCTCCATGTACATTTCATTGCTCCCAGTTTTAATGTTTCCGAGAGGATCTCTCTACCCCGCACATTCCACAGGGTGGCCGGGAGTGAGAGGGGTCTCGCGTAGGAAAACTCTATCCCTGTCCAACAGCTTGTAGTTGGGTCATTGTTCCACATTATCACTTGTTTCAGTTGGGCCGCCAAATAATATTTAATGATATCTGGGACTGCCAAGCCTCCACATTCTTTTGGTGCTAACATTATGGTTCTAGCTACTCTTGGTCTTTTGTTTTGCCAAATGAATTGAAAAATTCTGTTTTGTATATTCTTTAATTCCGACATTGGGATATCAATTGGGAGAGTCTGGAAGTAATACAGAAGTCTTGGCAGGATATTCATTTTGACCGTAGCTATTCTGCCTAACCAAGATATCTGGTATTCATTCCAGCTCTGCAAGTCTTTTTTTAGCCTCTCAAATAGGGGCGGATAGTTATATTGATATGGTGATTTGTACTCCCGTGTTATTTGGATTCCCAAGTATTTGATTTTCGTGGAACTCCATTTATAATTAAAATTTAATTTTAGCAGTTTGGCCTCGGGATTAGGTAGAGATACATTTAATGCTTCCGACTTATCCATATTGATTTTATACCCCGAGATTTTGCTAAATGTATCTAATTGTGAATGTAAATTCGGGAGTGAAGTCAAGGGGTTGGCTAGAATTAAAATAATGTCGTCAGCAAAAAGGGATATCTTGTAATCCGTATCTCCAATTGTAATGCCACTTATATTGTTGTCCTCTCTGATTGTTGTTGCCAAGGGTTCTATAGAGAGGGCAAACAGAAGTGGAGACAAGGGACATCCCTGTCTAGTACCATTCCTAATGTTTATAGGGTTCGAGTTTCCTCCTGGGAGTTTCACTACAGCCGTGGGAGTTTTATAGAGGGCTCTAACCCCCTCAAGATATGGGCCCTTAAATCCGAATTTAATTAATGTTTGGTCTAAAAATTCCCATCTGATCCTGTCAAACGCCTTTTCCGCGTCTAAACGTAACAGGATGGCTTTCGTGGATGAGAGATGTACATGGTCGATTATGTTTATAATTTTTCTCGTATTATCTGAGGCTTGTCTGCCTGAAATAAATACGACTTGGTCCTTGTGGATCAGGCCTGGGAGAATGGGAGTTAGTCTGTTAGCTAGGATTTTGCTATAAAGTTTTAGGTCCGAATTAAGGAGGGCTATGGGGCGATAATTACCACACTGTAGTGGGTCGCCTTTTCCGCGTCTAAACGTAACAGGATGGATTTCGTGGATGAGAGATGTACATGGTCGATTATGTTTATAATTTTTCTCGTATTATCTGAGGCTTGTCTGCCTGAAATAAATACGACTTGGTCCTTGTGGATCAGGCCTGGGAGAATGGGGGTTAATCTGTTAGCTAGGATTTTGCTATAAAGTTTTAGGTCCGAATTAAGGAGGGCTATGGGGCGATAATTACCACACTGTAGTGGGTCTCTCCCTTCCTTTGGTATGAGTGCCAAATTCGCTCTAGACATAGAAGCGGGGATAGCCGTTCCCTCCAGAAACTCATTAAAATATCCAGGAGATGTGGTGCCAAGATCAATTTAAATTTTTTATAGTATTGATTGGAAAACCCATCCGGGCCTGGCGTTTTACTAGGTTTTAGTTGTGAGATGGCTTCTAGTAAATCATCCTGCGCGATTTCTTTATTTAGCTCTAGTAAGTCAGCTTCTGAAAGGCTTGGAAGGTTACATGACGCTAGGTACTTAGTAATAGCTTCTGCATTTGAGGAGCTGTTTTGGGGGAAGTTCAAATTATATAGTTTGGAGTAGAAGTCTGAGAATGTGGCCGCTATCTGTTTATCGCAATATGTTTTGATGCCCATCTTTGTTTGTATGACGGATATTTGGGATTTGGTTCTCAGACCTCTTAATTTAGATGCTAATAACCGGTCGGCCTTATTTCCTTTGTCATAATATTTCTGCTTCGTCCACCTCTGCGCCCTCTCCACTTCATCTATTTGTATCTGCCTGAAATCAGATCTAGCCTTGTCCAGTACTTTGCGTAGTTGTTTTGAGGGATTAGCTTTATGTTTATGTTCTAGGAGTTTAACTTTCTCTGCTAATTCGTCGTACAATTTCTGTTTTTGCTTTTTCTTATATGATGCTATGGAAATTATATTCCCTCGAATCGTGGCCGTATGGGCCTCCCATAGCATCGCTGATGACTTTACAGAGCCCTTGTTCAGCGCAAAATATTCTCTGAGCTTTTGCTTAATCTCTATCTCTACATCTATTTGGTTTAACAGAGAATCGTTTAGTTTACAATTATATTGATTATATTTATAGAAGGGGAGGGAGAGCGTCAGCGAGACCGGAGCGTGGTCCGACCATGTTATAGAACCTATGTCCGACTGGGAGGTTGCCTGAAAGATATCTTTAGTACCCAGAAAATAATCAATCCTTGAATAGGTCTGGTGCGGGGGAGAAAAATACGAATAGTCCCTCTGGCCCTGATGCTGCGCCCGCCAAATATCTATCAGCGAAAACTCTTTCAGTATGTTCTGAAGCCTTTTGGCATTTTTGGTCATAATGCGTGGGTGGGGAGTACCCAATGGGCTTGTCCTATCTTGATCAGGTGCTACAAGCATATTAAAATCTCCTGCTATCAATAGCGTAGTTCTAGGTTGGGGGGCTAGCTTGTCACATAGATCTCTCAAAAAGTCAGCTTGACCCTCATTTGGGGCGTATATATTAACAAGGGTAATCTCCACATCTGTTAGTGTGCCTTGCAGAATGAGGAATCTACCTTCTGGGTCTAAGGTCTGTTTTTGAAGTGTGAATTTGACATTTTGTCTAAATAAGATGGCTACCCCTTTTTTTTTAGTGGAGCAGGATGCATAATATGCCTGGGGGTAGTATCTCTGAAAGGTGTTAGGGGGCGATATCGTATTAAAGTGCGTTTCTTGTAAGAATAGCACATCTCCTTTTGTTTTTTTTAATTCTTGTAAGGCGAGCTTTCTTTTGATTGCTGAGTTAAGCCCCCTAACATTTAGGGACACTAGTTTAAGTGTTGTATTTGGAGCCATTTTCGGAGCCATCCAGCAAGCAGCTCCAGGGCTTTCCGGATACAGTCGGGTCCCCTCTTTCCCATAAGCTTTAGGCTCTGCGTTCAAATCCTTTCACCGGGTCAAAGGGGTCTCCACTTCTTTGCTGCGCTGGGATGTGTAGATCCTTGTAGCTCCAGGGGCATGCGCCCTCTTTGTGGACAGGTAGGTATGTGTTCCCCGCCGGGGGCAGACCAGCGTTCCTCATCTCGTATGTGTCTCAGAAGCTCGTAAGGGGGGGGGGGGGGCAATACAGTAGGTCGTCCAAACATATAAATTTTGCCGGGAGTAGTCTTTTCCTCTCCAGGTGACATTTCTCAGTCCTCACCTGCCTGGTTACGTTGGGTGGCTATTCTCTGAGAGGAGCGTGGTCCCCTCTCTGTTGGCCTGTGATCTGGGTCTCCGTCCGTATCTTCAGGGGCAGTTCCACCTCCATTCTTGTGGGGGACACCGAGCCCCTTTAGGAATCTTGGTATCTCTTCCGGGTAGGAAAGGGTGTGGAATTTGCCTCCAGCCTGGGCCACAATTTTAAAAGGGAATCCCCAGCGATATTTAATCTTGTTGTCCCTTAATTTTAGTGTGAGGGGTCTGAGCTCTCTCCTGCGGTCTACTGTACGTTTTGAGAGATCACTGTATATCTCAATATGTACATTCCGAAACTGGATGTGTCCTTTCTCTCTGCTCGCCGTCAGTATTTTCTCCTTTGTGGAGTAATAATGGAACCTGACCAGTATATCTCTGGTCCTCTTGGGGTCCGTGGACCTAGGTCCGAGGGCCCTATGGGCTCTGTCCATCTCTAGCTTTTAAGGAGTTAGGTCAGGTACCAGATGAATAAAGAGGTCTTATAGGTATGTGTGCAGCTGTTCAGTCTCCACTGTTTCTGGGACATACCTCAGTCTCAAGTTCTGCCGCCGATCGCGGTTTTCCTGGTCCTCGGCACTTTCCTTGAGCCCTCTGATCTCCCAGTGCAGGCGGTTGATCTCGTCCTCCGCGAAGGACTGAGCCTGCTCCAGTGTTTCCACTGTGTTTGCCAGCCCATCTGTTTTGGCCGTTAGGAGATTCAAGTCCGCCCTTAGGGTGTTAATGGCTTTACCCAAATCATCCCGAAACTCCTTCCTCATTCTGGTGAAGAGGTTTTCTAAATATGTTTTGTTCACATCTATGTTTTCAATTTCCTGCTCGTGCGCCCTGCTCAGGCCCTCCCGCGTGTCGGCTGAGCCGCCATCTTGGGAGGTCTCGCAACTCCCCGCGGTCCGCTGGCTTTGTGGGAAGTAGCTCGTCACTGACTGCTGAGCTGCCTTCTTATTTTTGCCGCTCATGCTGGCTACCTTCCCCTCCGCTTGTATGTATTTATTGGGGGGGTTTAGATGTAGAGATGCCGCAGGAACTGTGGGTTCTTTTTAGTGCAGTAGGATAGGATTGTTTGTTTAGTCTAGTACAGCTTGTCTGGGTAGATATGGGGTTATTGGACCCAGGGGTTCTGGCCTTAGGGCTGTGTTTCTGACCTGCAGGTCATTCTCTCTGAGGCACCTTTGTGTGGTGGTGGTGCTTCCACGTGGTGGTGCTCCCCCAAGATGGCCGCCTCCTCCCTCAACACGCTACTGAGGCCTATGGCTCCCTTCACTAGTGGGTCCCCTCCCGGTGTTCTTCACTCCCAGCAGGGCCCTAGGTCAGGTTTGTACCTTTTATTTACGTGTGCCGTCCTGGGGGGGGGGGAGCTGGACCCGTAACGGGGGGTCTCCGCTCGCGCCTTTCCTCACGGCCTCAGGCGGCCACAGCGGGCGCTTCTCTTACCCCACAGGGGGTCGGGGTTCCGTCCCCGATCACCGCTGATTCCCCTCTATTCTTGGCTCCTCGGGGCGCGCGGAGTCCCGTCGCCTCTCGTCTCCGGAGTCTCTCCGTCAGATTTGAATTTTGCGGGCTGCAGAGGGGAAAGTCCCGCACC
Organism: Ascaphus truei; assembly: GCF_040206685.1. Taxonomy (NCBI): domain Eukaryota; kingdom Metazoa; phylum Chordata; class Amphibia; order Anura; family Ascaphidae; genus Ascaphus; species Ascaphus truei. Next base: position 201,340,681 of record NC_134487.1, on the reverse strand, counting down.
GGGGGCAGGGAGTCTCCGACACAGCTCTCAGGGACGCCGGAGCCAGCCACTTCGGAGCCCAGCTAGTCACCGGAGCTAAGTCTTTGGGGGTTCACTTAGGGATTCATCCGCTTCTCCTGATTATTTTATTATTTAATATGCTTCGTTAGTGCTATTCATTCAGAGGGGGTCGGGAGCGTCTCTTTCAAGCTGCCATTCCCCTAGACGTCACCGGAAGTCTCCGGCTTTTGAGATTTTTAATGTTTTTATAGCGTCCGCCAGGTCTTTTTGGGTAATTTTTGCGTTAAGCATTTGATTCTCCTCCTCTGTCAGTGTTGGTAGGAGGCAATCGGACAGGTAATTACTAATAGGTTCAGTGGCTGGTGTCCCCGTGTTCCCACCCTGAGCCTTGAGGTTATAAAGTTTAATATAAAATGCGGTAAATTCCTCCGCTATTTTCTGTTTGTTATAGATTATTTCTCACGATTAATTTTTTATCGCTGTGATCTGGGAACGCTTCTGCATACCTCTTAGTTTGCTCGCCAAAAGTCTGTCAGCCTTATTGCCCTTGTCATAGTATTTCTGACTAGTCCATGTAAGAGCTTTTTCTACTTCTTCCATTTGGGCTTGTTTTAGCTCATTCCTGGCTGCGATCAAGGTTTTATAAATCTTTTTCGATGGGTTGGGTTTGTGCTGTTGTTCCAGCTTAATTATTTTAGTTGTAACAACTAGTGACATACCGCTCACCTCAATATTGAATACCAACTCTATGATATCAGCTGGTGCAAAGGGGATAGGGATGACAGACATACATATATAAGGAGACAAAGGATGCTCCTAAAAAGACCCCACTTTAATGCACAGCAAAGCCGAAAATAGTCCACAGGTATAGTAACCCACTAGAGTAATGGTAAGGCTATAAGGGTACAATTAAGTAACCGCTCCCAACACTGTGGGAGGACAATTACCACTAAAATGCCCTAGGGCAAAAATAATAAATGATTTATTGATATTCAGAAGTCGAAGCAGTAACACACACTCAAAATAACCATAAAAACAATTAAAACATAAATCACGGGTGAGGCAGGGTAAGGGGATATTCTTATAAGGTGAATTCCCAAATATTAGTGTATGTCCCCTTACCAGTACCAGGTGGTAGTGTGAGACACAATGGTAAATACAAATGATAGGCAATAGAGAATGCTAGAGCCTCTGGTCTCAGGGTATGGTGGAGGTTGCACTAATCATTGCATGCTGTGATTGATCTGCTCAGTATCAATAGTTGGATATCACACTGACAGTAGGTAGTGATGCATGCAGAGTAGTGAATGCAAATAAATGTGCCACTGTCATATATCACAAAACCTATATAGGTACTAGGTCACACGATCAATGATTCAGTAAATCATTAGTGCACATTATACCACATTATATAAATGAACCGCGGCATGTGCATCAAAAACCGGACCTGATATATGCATAAACTACCTCTGCTAGGCAGTTAACAACTCGAACAACCCCACACAAACTACCAGGAACAGTCTCACCCGTGACTCCTCCTACACGACGTCAACGTGGGGACGTCATGCCGACGATCGTTTCGCGCATAAGGGGCTGGCGCTTTCTCAAGGTTCAGGTATCCAACTATTGATACTGAGCAGATCAATCACAGCATGCAATGATTAGTGCAACCTCCACCATACCCTGAGACCAGAGGCTCTAGCATTCTCTATTGCCTATCATTTGTATTTACCATTGTGTCTCACACTACCACCTGGTACTGGTAAGGGGACATACACTAATATTTGGGAATTCACCTTATAAGAATATCCCCTTACCCTGCCTCACCCGTGATTTATGTTTTAATTGTTTTTATGGTTATTTTGAGTGTGTGTTACTGCGTCGACTTCTGAATATCAATAAATCATTTATTATTTTTGCCCTAGGGCATTTTAGTGGTAATTGTCCTCCCACCGTGTTGGGAGCGGTTACTTATTTGTACCCTTATAGCCTTACCATTACTCTAGTGGGTTACTATACCTGTGGACTATTTTCGGCTTTGCTGTGCATTAAAGTGGGATCTTTTTAGGAGCATCCTTTGTCTCCTTATATATGTATAATTATTTTAGTTGTCAGATCTGTTATTAATTTCACCTTGGCCTTTCTGTGGGATGCAATTGAAATAAAAGTTCCCCTAATTGCTGCCCTATGGGCTTCCCACAGAACCGCCGGAGAGTCTACTATGCCCCAGTTGAGAGCGAAGTACTCCCTAAGAGCCTTTTTAATTTCTTTTTCTACCTCCGGGTGGTTCAGTAGGGAGTCGTTCAGCTTCCAAGTGTAGGCGGTGAATTTATGAAATGGGGTGGATAGGGTTAATGTGGTGGGGGCGTGATCTGACCATGTAATGGGGCCTAAGTCCGAATTTGTGCAGGCTTCCAGGATATATTTGGTAGCAAAAAAATAGTCTATAAGAGAGTATGACTGGTGGGGTGCGGAATAGAATGTGTAATCTTTTTGGCCCTGGTGTTGGATTCTCCAGATGTCCATTAAGGAATATTCCTTGGTGATCGTTTTAAATTGTTTCTCCATCCTCTGAGGTGGAGCTCTGTGTTGGCCTTGTTGGCCTGAGGTTCTGTCCTCCGCAGAGTTTATGGCCATATTAAAGTCTCCGCCCACAATCAACGAAGATAGGTAGGTAGGGTCAACCTTTTCTAACACTGCTTTCAGGAATTCCGTTTGATTATCATTTGGCGCGTAGATGTTGATCAGAGCGACCGGCGAGCCAGCCAGTGAGCCATATACCATTAGAAATCTACCCTCTGGGTCTGAAGTGGTTTTGGTGATATTGAATGGGGTTCCTTGTCGGAGCAGGATCGCTACTCCCCGCTTTTTACTGTTAAATGACAAGAAGAAACCCGTAGGGAATACATTGCTAATCAATTTGGGCAGCTCTTGGGATGTAAAGTGCGTCTCTTGGAGGAAGATGATACAGTATCTTCCTTGGACTTTTTCATCTCTTGGAGCGCCAGTCGTCTTTTTCTATTATTATTCAGGCCCTTTACGTTTAGTGATACAAGTTTAATTGCGGACTGACTAGCCATTTGGGCGAGAGAGTTTAGTGTCCATCGGGGTCTCGCCCTTCCCACCGGGGAGATCCTGGTTCGTTGGTTCAGAGAACCTTTTTAACGCTTCTTGATGGTGCTGTTTGAGTATGGGTGTCAGGCCCGCCCGACGAGGGGTTGGGTGGGAGGAGGGCAGGGAAGGTCGAGAGGGGGGGGGGAATAGGCTGCTGGGACAGGGTCAGCAGCAAGAGGCAAAGTGGGACGAGGTCAGCTAAGGACCTCCAATAAGTACGGCCGGGATTGGCTACCGGCATTTGGGCTTAAGGCCCAATGGGGGGGGAATCCGATGGTTCAGGCATGGGCGTGCAGGGAAGGTGCGGACCCTTGTACTTGCTTAGTGTAAGCTCTACCTTAGTTTAAGAGGGGGGGGAAGGAGGGGGGGAGGGGAGGAAATGGGAGGGGGGAAAGGGGTCAAAGGGACGCAGGTCCCGAAACGCGTCAGAGTTACTATGTACTCCTTTTGACCACTTAATAAACCTTTTTATATCCGATACTAGTTTGCAGCCCCCATTGTTTGCACGGTTGTGCTCCGCCACTGTACCCTATGGGACTACTCTCTGCAATTACGTCTGGCGTGACACACCCACTAATCAAGGACTGAGCTGTGCTTCAAGGGAGTTCCTCACATTGATCGTTTGATTGGTATGTACTTTTGTTTTGCTGGGGGTCTATACAGGACCTTTATGGTATATATAGAGATCTGTGTTAGCCGTCCAGCGTAACTAGTACACTCCTATGTTTATATCATCCTAATGAGTCTCCTTAGCTCTTATACATGCTCTAATGCCTTGGTTACATATTTTATTACTCTGAATATGCATGTATGTTCCTAGGACAGCAGAGCCCTGAATATTGGGATAATATCCCTCACCCACTACGGTCAAGCTTATAGGTTTTGGACATGGGGAAGGCGTGGGGAGGGGAGGGAAAACTCCTAGCATAGCCATAACATGGAGATCTTTCTGACAATCCTTAAAACCAGTGTAATAAACGTGAGAACAACTCTTAACAAGCTCAGTACATGAAAAGCATTATAACCTCTCTTTTTGTCAGTCGGTCAAGCTTATAGGTTTTGGACCTGGGAAAGGGGGGGGACGTGGGGGGGGGGGGAGATAAGAGGGAGGGGGAGGGGGAGACCTGGGTTGACAGGTAACACAACAGCACATTGCATTAATGTTTTTAGGTATCATGCTGAACATAAACGGAATACTTGCTACGCTTGCTGGTCGGGGAAGAGGGGGGGGAGGGATGGGGCTCTTACATTTAGTGAAGTTAATATCCGAGGATCCTTATGACATTTCTATTTGATCTATGTGGCCCGCCGTGTGCCTTCCTCAGAGGGTTTGACAACGTATTTTATTACTGCAGGCAGCATCATTAGTATGGGGCCGTGCGGCCATATCTTCTGCGGCGGAAGGGCAGGCTTATGGGCTTTGGAGCGTGAGGGGGGGAGGGGGAAGGGGGGGAGAGAAAAGGGAGTACATTATATTATAACACATACAACTTTTCTCAACTTCAACATTCATCAACTGAGGAACAGGTTTTTTTTTTTTTACATAACTCAACTGTGGCATAGGGACGGCTTAGCACTAGATCCATGTGGCCAGCTAATCTAGAATGCCAGTTACTGTAATAGTGTCACTGCCGCTGCTTCTATTATCGAAGTCATTTGGGCATCCTGTCTTGTGCAGGGCTCATTAGGCAGCTTCCCAGTTAACTAGTATTTCCTAGTCCGGGGGGGTGGGGAGGGTAGCAACAGTCGTGCGAACCAAGCCTGGGGTCCATAGTCCTGTACCCGGGCCTTAGACAGATTAAATTTTGCTACTTACAGTTAGTAGATCGCAGTGCTGTTGTCGGAGCATCGCGCTCCCCTCCTATCCCACCCACAAATCCCCCCGCCAACCCCTAAAGCCCAGCCGGACCTCAGCACTCTTCAACTGGCATCCGGTCAGCTGCAAAAGTTATAGTAGCTTCAGCTGTGGGTTGCCTCCGATCGTCAGGGGTCGGATTCTGAAGCTATGCGTCTGGCTGGGTCTGGTGTGGTTCTTGAGCCGTCATGTGCTCCCGTCTTTGCTGTGGACTACGGTGCTTCTCATCTGTTCTTAGACTGCCTTGGCGCCGCCGTTCTCCTCGCGGGACGGGTGCTGCGTGGTTCCGCGTCCTCCCAGTGCGGTGGGTCTTGTAGTTGCTCCGTTGTCCAGGAAAGCGGCGGGGTCAGACCCAGGGCTTTCACGAATGGGGCCATGTCCTCAGGGCGGCGGATGGTTAGGAATTTGCCATCATAGCTTACAGTAAGCTTGAACGGAAAGCCCCAGCGGTACTTCACCTCCTCCCGGAGGAATGAGGTCAAGGGCTTCATTTCTCTCCTTCGGTCGACTGTTATCCGTGACAGGTCGTTGAAAATTTGGAGAGTTTCATTTTGGAAAGGTAGTGACTCTTTCCCTCTGCAGGCGGTGATGATCTTCTCCTTTACTGTATAGCTGTGTAATCTTATGATTACATCGCGTTGCCGGTTGGGATCTTCTTATCTGGGAGCTACCGCCCGGTGGGCCCTATCCATCTCTAGGTCCATGTCCTCTAGCGGGCCGCAGAGCGATGTGAACAGTTCCGCAAGATGGGGACGAAGCTGGCCAGGTAAGACCGTCTCCGGTACATTTCTTATGCGCAGATTCTGGCGCCTGTCCCTATTTTCTTGGTCTTCCTGCCCGTCTTTGAGACGGGATATCTCCTCTCCTAGCCGGATGATTTCTTCCTCGGCTGCTGTTTGTCTTGCCAGGTGGACTCCTCCAGTCCACCTTCCAGAGTCGTTGTCCTCTCTGTTAGGCCAGACATCTCCTGTTTAATCTCCGCTACTGCTGCTTTGATTTCTGCCTGCAGGGATGTTTGGAGCTTGACATGCATGGTGGAGAATAGGCTCTCCAGGTAGGATCGGGTGATCGGTTCCTCTATCTCCATTTCAAGAGTTGCATGGGCTTTCGTACCCATATTTAGAGCTGCTTGCGGCTCTTGTGAGCCTCGTGGTCCGCCACCCTCTTGGTTTGCTGGACTCTTCTGTGTCGGGGAGAAGAACCGTGACACCGCCGGTGCTGCGGGCTTCTTTGTGTGTTTGGACATGCTCCGATCTCTCCAAGTAATGGGGGTATGTTTTTGAGCCGTGAATTTCTGGTTTGGGAGCGTTATTTATTAAGTTTTAGCTGGTGGGTCCGCGGAGCTCCCCTCCTACACCCCCACTCCTGATGACATCATCGGAAACCCATCCCTTTAGCACATTTTTAATGGATCATCAATATTCAGTATTGTCATAGACAACTTAGGATCTGGCTGTGGTTTTTTTTTTTTAGGGAAGCTGTGTCTTTAACTGAAACGGGAGGTGCTATCTTGGATCCAGATGGAACGCAGGCTGAAACACATGAAGATAGCTCCTACTCAGAAAGCTCTTATTCAGACCACAGCTCTGATCAGACCCTCTCTTCACAGTGGGGGCGCAGGCAGGCTCAGGAGCGATCAGGTAGGGCGCAAGAAGGCGGGCAGCCAATATCTTCAACTGGTTTAGCCAACAAAATAGTCAGTGGGTCCATAGAAATGGACACATCCGTTATTTCTTTTTTTAATAGATTGGATAACGATCCAATATTTCTATTGCCGGACACGTCCACCAAATGTGGACCATATCGCTTCTCTGCCCACAACCCCTCCAGCACAGATCAGACACCACAGGGTAGATTTGCTTCAGCGGCCATGGCGTGAGGTATCAATGAATACAATTTTATATATATTTTCTTTAGTTGCTGTGCATATGGAAGTTTTTGCAGCAAATTCCCATATATCCTCCCAATCATCCCTGTCAATTTCTATTTTCAAATCCGCTGCCCATTTGAGCATGCAGTCATGATCATGTGAATTGACCAAGGCCTCAAAACTGGCTTTTATTCTAGTTATCAAACCTTTTTGATAACTACCTCTCCTACATAGTGCTTCAAAACTTGTGAAGGGAGTAAATTCTAATTTTGGGGACATTTTTGGAAAAAAATTCTGATCTGTAGATATTTAAACATACTAAGGTCTGGTGCCTCATACCTAGTTAGGAACTCTTGGAAACTAGAAAGTTTTCCTTTATGCACTAGGTCGGCAACTACTCTAATATGTTTAGCTTTAATTTGGTCGAATTGTTTATAATCACAGCCTGGGGGGAAATTGGGATTATTAAAAAGCGGAGTGAGTTGCGAAACGGGAGACACAAGATTAAATTTGCCCTTAGACTTGCTCCAAATCTCCCAGGTAAATCTCGTCGGATCTAGCTCAAACATTTTGGCGTACACCTCCTTATCCAGTGCCCATAGGGACACTGGCAGAGAAGACGTTCTAGCATTTTGGGATTCTATGGCTAACCAACAATATTGTGTTGGATCAGCGTTCCACATCACCACCTGCCTTAGTTGGGCAGCTTGGTAGTATTTTGAGATATCTGGGACACCCAAACCTCCTCTTGTCTTTAAAGCCATCATCACCGATCTAGCTGTTCTAAGCCTTTTACCTTGCCAAATAAAATTAAATATTCTATTTGGGAAATTTTTCAGTTCGGATCCCGGTATCCGGACTGGGAGAGTCTGGAAATGATATAATAACCTAGGGAGTATATTCATCTTGACTGATACTATTCTCCCAATCCATGACACCTGATATCCTTCCCACTTTGCCAGATCCCTTTTAATCTTATCAAACAATGGTGGATAGTTGCCTTGATATAGGGAGTGGTAGTTCCTAGACACATTTAATCCCAGATATTTAATATGTGAGGAACTTCATCTGTAGCTGAAATTCAGTTTTGGTAATTTTATCTCTGGATCTGAAAGATTCAGATTAAAAGACTGTGACTTGTCGCTGTTCATTTTATATCCAGAGATTTTTCCAAAGTCTGATAGCGCCTTTTGGAGGTTTGGTAAAGAAGTCTGAGGGCTTGCTAAAGTCAGAATAATATCGTCTGCGAATAATGAGATTTTATCATTTGTTTTCCCAATCACTATATACAATGTATATTACTATTTGCTCTTATTTTAGCAGCCAATGGCTCAATCGTTAGAGCGAAGAGAGGAGGAGATAATGGGTACCCTTGTCTCGTACCATTTAAAAAAAAAATTTTTCCCCAAACATTTTTATTAGGCATAATCATCTTTACAGACATTGGTTTTACATTATCAGTGTTGGCCTAATACAGTTGTATTTTCCTTGTTCATGTGGTTTTACATTATCAGTGTTGGCATAATACAGTTGTATTTTCCTTGTTCATGTGGGGGGAGAGAGAAAGAAAGGAAAGATCCCCTAAGGCCACGTCATGGTCTCTGGGGTTTGGAAAAAGAAAGAGAGGAGGGGGGGGGGGAGAGAGGGAGTCATTCCACCTTCGTCCGGCCGGGTCCCGGCATCCATCCTTCACGGCTCTACTGTGGTTCAGATCCGTCTGGGGTTGTATCCTGATTTGGTTCGGATTAATGGGTTAACCAGGGTTCCCAGATTTTATAGAAACCTTCAGTTGAGCAGTTCAAGAAGGCCGTGAGTTTTTCCAAACTCATAACATCGTTAACTCTTTTTCACTAGCTGTTTGGTGGGGGGCGCTATCTACTTCCAAGAGTATGCGACTGAACACCTTGCTGCTTTTTGAATAAAGGAGATTAATTTCCATACTGGGCGATCGATGTCCTCTATCGGCCTGCCCAGTAGGAAGGTCAGTGGATCTATAGGAATTGTGAGGCCTGTGACCTCTTTTATCAAATCTTGTACCGTAAGCCAGTATTTCTGAATTTCTGGACATGACCACCAGATATGGGCCATGTCCCCTCTATGTCCACAGCCTCTCCAGCATAGATCTGAGGCCAGAGGGTAGATTTGTTTTAACCTCACTGGGGTAAGATACCAATGATACATTATTTTATAGATGTTTTCCTTCACAGTGGTACAGATGGAAGTTCCTGAGGCCGCGTCTCATATTTCCTCCCAGTCCTCTCTGTCAATAACTATGTCCAATTCTGATCCCCATTGTTTTAAATAGGTCGAATTGTCGGGTTTCACACCCTGGTGGGAATTTAGGGTTGTCAAATATTGGAATGAGCTGAGAGCAAGGGGACGAGAGTAAGAATTTAGTTTTAGTTTTTGCCCATATGTCCCAAGTATGTTTCATTGCCCCCAGCCCGAATTTGGGCGCCATGTCATTTCCCCTGTCACCGCTCCAGAGAAAAGCTGGTAGAGAAGGCGTTCTGGAGTAATGAGATTCAATTGCTAGCCAACATAGCTTGTCTGGGTCCGAGTTCCACATTACCGCCTGTTTTAATTGGGCTGCTTGGTAATATCTATTAATGTCTGGGACCCCCAGTCCTCCTTTTGTCCTAGACGCCATAAGAACCGACCTAGCAACCCGGGGTCTCCTTCCGTTCCAAATAAATTGGAGGATTTTATTTTGGATAGTTTTTAATTCAGAACCAGGGACATGGATCGGGAGCGTCTGGTAATAATATAATAATCGGGGGAGTATATTCATTTTAACTGAAATCATTCTCCCGATCCATGAGATCTGGTATTTTTCCCATTTATCCAGATCTTTTTTAATTTTCCTAAATAGGTTGGGATAATTATTTTGGTATAGGGAGCAATAGTGCCTCGATACATGTACTCCCAGGTATTTGATGTATATAGGGCTCCACTTATAATTAAAGTTTGATTTCAATGTCCGTATCTCTGGTTCTGATAGATTTAAGTTGAGGGCTTCTGACTTATCACTGTTAATTTTGTATCCTGATATTTTGCCAAATTCCTTTAATTCTTTGTGTAAGTTGGGAAGGGAGATCTGGGGCTGCGTTAATGTTAATATGATATCGTCTGCGAACAATGAGACTTTATAGTTTATTCCGCCAATTGGTACCCCCTGTATATTTATATTGTCTCGTATTTTAGACGCTAGTGGTTCGATTGTTAGGGCGAAGAGGAGAGGGGACAAAGGGTATCCCTGTCTCGTTCCATTTTTAATTTCAATTTTTTTTGCTGTACCCCCCGGGAGTTTCACCACTGCAGACGGGCAGCAGTACAGCGCTCGGACTCCCGCTAGATACGCATCTTTTAAGCCGAATTTCTGCATTGTTTTGTCAAGAAATAGCCAATCAATTCTATCGAACGTCTTCTCTGCGTCCAGGCTTAACAGAACCGCTTTGGTAGCTGTGAGGTGGGCATGATCAACTATATTTATAATTTTGCGGGTGTTGTCTGAGGCTTGTCTGCCAGATACAAACCCCACCTGGTCATTGTGAATTAATCTCGGTAGGATGGGATTCAGTCTATTTGCCAGAATTTTGCTGTATAGCTTAAGATCGTTATTTAGTAGGGAGATTAGTCGGTAGCTCCCACATAGCAATGGGTCCCTACCCAGTTTGTGGATGATGGCGAGATTGGCCTGGGTCATTGATGGGGGGATTGGGCTGCCCTCCATGAATGAATTGAATAAGCTGAGTAGGTGTTTAGTTAGGATCGGGGAGAATCTTTTGTAATAAACATTGGAGAAGCCGTCGGGGCCAGGGGCTTTTGAGATTTTTTTTTTGTTTCAATTTTTTTATTGTTTTATTAGGGTACACAACAGATAGTAAACTTTGTTGTACATAGATTGGATAAACATTGATATTTGCATATATTAATAAAAACACCCGTATTCCGTTTTCTTTATTCAGATAGGTGTTTATCTAAATGTTTGTATGTCTGAATGCTCGTACGTTTCTGCTGTTATGGTTCTAACTAGGAAGCTGCCGCTTCCGTGTGTCCTGTTTTTAGTAGTATAGTAGAGAAAAGAAAAGGTGGAGAGCAGAGAAAGAGAGAGGAGAGAAAAAAGAAGGGAGATGGGGGGGCTAGAAGGGGGGGGGGAGAGGTGCTGCGGGATGGCGTCCAGTTTTATATATATCCTGCCTTTTCCTTTAGGAATTTATTATGTACCTGACCAAATTTCCCATGTCTTATGGAACTTATCCATCTTTTGGGTCAGTTTTTCCCTAAGAAGTTCCATTGTCTTCGTACTCCGCAGAATGCGAGAAATAGTCTGTTTAGCAGGGGCATTCACCTTCTTCCACGCTGCAGCAACGGAACAACGTGCCGCCGTGAGCACATGGCTCACCATCTTACTCTCTGCTGTATCTAATTCGTCAATTGGCTTGGCCAGCACCATGGTCAGCGGGTCCACCTCAATCTCTACCTCCAGGTACTCTCGGATTAGTGTTTGAATCATGACCCAGAACACCTGAATCTTGGGGCAGTTCCACCAGATATGAGCCATGTCTCCTCTTTGCCCGCAACCCCTCCAAAAAAAATCTGGGGTCCCGGGGAAGATCTGGCTCAACCTATTCGGGGTTAGGTACCAGTAAAATATAATTTTATAGATGTTCTCTTTAATGGTAGTACAAATCGATGTTTTGGATGCTGCCTCCCAGATATCCTCCCAGTCTTCTCTATCAATCTCTATATTTAAATCCTCCGCCCATTTGGACATATACCTGTGTTGGGAACAGCCTGTTGATCGCGCCAGGCCCAGATATATTTCCGAGATCAATCCTTTAGCATAGTACCCTTTCCTGCACAGTCGTTCAAAATTTGTTAGCTGCTGGAAAGCCTTATCTTTGGATACTGTTTGCAGGTAGTGCCTGATTTGTAAAAAGCCAAATATTGGGAGGTTTGTCGTTTGATATTTTTTTTCCAGTTCTTGGGTCAGCAAGAGCCTACCTTGCCCAGAGAAATCCTCTGCTATCATCATCTTCAGCTGTTTAAATTTACTGAGTCTCTGTGGGAACCCGCCGGGGGGAAATTCTGGGTTATCGAATATGGGTGTTAATAGGGAGGGGTGAGCCGTCAAGCCATATTTGTCTTTATTTTTGGTCCATACTCTCCATGTACATTTCATTGCTCCCAGTTTTAATGTTTCCGAGAGGATCTCTCTACCCCGCACATTCCACAGGGTGGCCGGGAGTGAGAGGGGTCTCGCGTAGGAAAACTCTATCCCTGTCCAACAGCTTGTAGTTGGGTCATTGTTCCACATTATCACTTGTTTCAGTTGGGCCGCCAAATAATATTTAATGATATCTGGGACTGCCAAGCCTCCACATTCTTTTGGTGCTAACATTATGGTTCTAGCTACTCTTGGTCTTTTGTTTTGCCAAATGAATTGAAAAATTCTGTTTTGTATATTCTTTAATTCCGACATTGGGATATCAATTGGGAGAGTCTGGAAGTAATACAGAAGTCTTGGCAGGATATTCATTTTGACCGTAGCTATTCTGCCTAACCAAGATATCTGGTATTCATTCCAGCTCTGCAAGTCTTTTTTTAGCCTCTCAAATAGGGGCGGATAGTTATATTGATATGGTGATTTGTACTCCCGTGTTATTTGGATTCCCAAGTATTTGATTTTCGTGGAACTCCATTTATAATTAAAATTTAATTTTAGCAGTTTGGCCTCGGGATTAGGTAGAGATACATTTAATGCTTCCGACTTATCCATATTGATTTTATACCCCGAGATTTTGCTAAATGTATCTAATTGTGAATGTAAATTCGGGAGTGAAGTCAAGGGGTTGGCTAGAGTTAAAATAATGTCGTCAGCAAAAAGGGATATCTTGTAATCCGTATCTCCAATTGTAATGCCACTTATATTGTTGTCCTCTCTGATTGTTGTTGCCAAGGGTTCTATAGAGAGGGCAAACAGAAGTGGAGACAAGGGACATCCCTGTCTAGTACCATTCCTAATGTTTATAGGGTTCGAGTTTCCTCCTGGGAGTTTCACTACAGCCGTGGGAGTTTTATAGAGGGCTCTAACCCCCTCAAGATATGGGCCCTTAAATCCGAATTTAATTAATGTTTGGTCTAAAAATTCCCATCTGATCCTGTCAAACGCCTTTTCCGCGTCTAAACGTAACAGGATGGCTTTCGTGGATGAGAGATGTACATGGTCGATTATGTTTATAATTTTTCTCGTATTATCTGAGGCTTGTCTGCCTGAAATAAATACGACTTGGTCCTTGTGGATCAGGCCTGGGAGAATGGGAGTTAGTCTGTTAGCTAGGATTTTGCTATAAAGTTTTAGGTCCGAATTAAGGAGGGCTATGGGGCGATAATTACCACACTGTAGTGGGTCGCCTTTTCCGCGTCTAAACGTAACAGGATGGATTTCGTGGATGAGAGATGTACATGGTCGATTATGTTTATAATTTTTCTCGTATTATCTGAGGCTTGTCTGCCTGAAATAAATACGACTTGGTCCTTGTGGATCAGGCCTGGGAGAATGGGGGTTAATCTGTTAGCTAGGATTTTGCTATAAAGTTTTAGGTCCGAATTAAGGAGGGCTATGGGGCGATAATTACCACACTGTAGTGGGTCTCTCCCTTCCTTTGGTATGAGTGCCAAATTCGCTCTAGACATAGAAGCGGGGATAGCCGTTCCCTCCAGAAACTCATTAAAATATCCAGGAGATGTGGTGCCAAGATCAATTTAAATTTTTTATAGTATTGATTGGAAAACCCATCCGGGCCTGGCGTTTTACTAGGTTTTAGTTGTGAGATGGCTTCTAGTAAATCATCCTGCGCGATTTCTTTATTTAGCTCTAGTAAGTCAGCTTCTGAAAGGCTTGGAAGGTTACATGACGCTAGGTACTTAGTAATAGCTTCTGCATTTGAGGAGCTGTTTTGGGGGAAGTTCAAATTATATAGTTTGGAGTAGAAGTCTGAGAATGTGGCCGCTATCTGTTTATCGCAATATGTTTTGATGCCCATCTTTGTTTGTATGACGGATATTTGGGATTTGGTTCTCAGACCTCTTAATTTAGATGCTAATAACCGGTCGGCCTTATTTCCTTTGTCATAATATTTCTGCTTCGTCCACCTCTGCGCCCTCTCCACTTCATCTATTTGTATCTGCCTGAAATCAGATCTAGCCTTGTCCAGTACTTTGCGTAGTTGTTTTGAGGGATTAGCTTTATGTTTATGTTCTAGGAGTTTAACTTTCTCTGCTAATTCGTCGTACAATTTCTGTTTTTGCTTTTTCTTATATGATGCTATGGAAATTATATTCCCTCGAATCGTGGCCGTATGGGCCTCCCATAGCATCGCTGATGACTTTACAGAGCCCTTGTTCAGCGCAAAATATTCTCTGAGCTTTTGCTTAATCTCTATCTCTACATCTATTTGGTTTAACAGAGAATCGTTTAGTTTACAATTATATTGATTATATTTATAGAAGGGGAGGGAGAGCGTCAGCGAGACCGGAGCGTGGTCCGACCATGTTATAGAACCTATGTCCGACTGGGAGGTTGCCTGAAAGATATCTTTAGTACCCAGAAAATAATCAATCCTTGAATAGGTCTGGTGCGGGGGAGAAAAATACGAATAGTCCCTCTGGCCCTGATGCTGCGCCCGCCAAATATCTATCAGCGAAAACTCTTTCAGTATGTTCTGAAACCTTTTGGCATTTTTGGTCATAATGCGTGGGTGGGGAGTACCCAATGGGCTTGTCCTATCTTGATCAGGTGCTACAAGCATATTAAAATCTCCTGCTATCAATAGCGTAGTTCTAGGTTGGGGGGCTAGCTTGTCACATAGATCTCTCAAAAAGTCAGCTTGACCCTCATTTGGGGCGTATATATTAACAAGGGTAATCTCCACATCTGTTAGTGTGCCTTGCAGAATGAGGAATCTACCTTCTGGGTCTAAGGTCTGTTTTTGAAGTGTGAATTTGACATTTTGTCTAAATAAGATGGCTACCCCTTTTTTTTTAGTGGAGCAGGATGCATAATATGCCTGGGGGTAGTATCTCTGAAAGGTGTTAGGGGGCGATATTGTATTAAAGTGCGTTTCTTGTAAGAATAGCACATCTCCTTTTGTTTTTTTTAATTCTTGTAAGGCGAGCTTTCTTTTGATTGCTGAGTTAAGTCCCCTAACATTTAGGGACACTAGTTTAAGTGTTGTATTTGGAGCCATTTTCGGAGCCATCCAGCAAGCAGCTCCAGGGCTTTCCGGATACAGTCGGGTCCCCTCTTTCCCATAAGCTTTAGGCTCTGCGTTCAAATCCTTTCACCGGGTCAAAGGGGTCTCCACTTCTTTGCTGCGCTGGGATGTGTAGATCCTTGTAGCTCCAGGGGCATGCGCCCTCTTTGTGGACAGGTAGGTATGTGTTCCCCGCCGGGGGCAGACCAGCGTTCCTCATCTCGTATGTGTCTCAGAAGCTCGTAAGGGGGGGGGGGGGCAATACAGTAGGTCGTCCAAACATATAAATTTTGCCGGGAGTAGTCTTTTCCTCTCCAGGTGACATTTCTCAGTCCTCACCTGCCTGGTTACGTTGGGTGGCTATTCTCTGAGAGGAGCGTGGTCCCCTCTCTGTTGGCCTGTGATCTGGGTCTCCGTCCGTATCTTCAGGGGCAGTTCCACCTCCATTCTTGTGGGGGACACCGAGCCCCTTTAGGAATCTTGGTATCTATTCCGGGTAGGAAAGGGTGTGGAATTTGCCTCCAGCCTGGGCCACAATTTTAAAAGGGAATCCCCAGCGATATTTAATCTTGTTGTCCCTTAATTTTAGTGTGAGGGGTCTGAGCTCTCTCCTGCGGTCTACTGTACGTTTTGAGAGATCACTGTATATCTCAATATGTACATTCCGAAACTGGATGTGTCCTTTCTCTCTGCTCGCCGTCAGTATTTTCTCCTTTGTGGAGTAATAATGGAACCTGACCAGTATATCTCTGGTCCTCTTGGGGTCCGTGGACCTAGGTCCGAGGGCCCTATGGGCTCTGTCCATCTCTAGCTTTTAAGGAGTTAGGTCAGGTACTGTACCAGATGAATAAAGAGGTCTTATAGGTATGTGTGCAGCTGTTCAGTCTCCACTGTTTCTGGGACATACCTCAGTCTCAAGTTCTGCCGCCGATCGCGGTTTTCCTGGTCCTCGGCACTTTCCTTGAGCCCTCTGATCTCCCAGTGCAGGCGGTTGATCTCGTCCTCCGCGAAGGACTGAGCCTGCTCCAGTGTTTCCACTGTGTTTGCCAGCCCATCTGTTTTGGCCGTTAGGAGATTCAAGTCCGCCCTTAGGGTGTTAATGGCTTTACCCAAATCATCCCGAAACTCCTTCCTCATTCTGGTGAAGAGGTTTTCTAAATATGTTTTGTTCACATCTATGTTTTCAATTTCCTGCTCGTGCGCCCTGCTCAGGCCCTCCCGCGTGTCGGCTGAGCCGCCATCTTGGGAGGTCTCGCAACTCCCCGCGGTCCGCTGGCTTTGTGGGAAGTAGCTCGTCACTGACTGCTGAGCTGCCTTCTTATTTTTGCCGCTCATGCTGGCTACCTTCCCCTCCGCTTGTATGTATTTATTGGGGGGGTTTAGATGTAGAGATGCCGCAGGAACTGTGGGTTCTTTTTAGTGCAGTAGGATAGGATTGTTTGTTTAGTCTAGTACAGCTTGTCTGGGTAGATATGGGGTTATTGGACCCAGGGGTTCTGGCCTTAGGGCTGTGTTTCTGACCTGCAGGTCATTCTCTCTGAGGCACCTTTGTGTGGTGGTGGTGCTTCCACGTGGTGGTGCTCCCCCAAGATGGCCGCCTCCTCCCTCAACACGCTACTGAGGCCTATGGCTCCCTTCACTAGTGGGTCCCCTCCCGGTGTTCTTCACTCCCAGCAGGGCCCTAGGTCAGGTTTGTACCTTTTATTTACGTGTGCCGTCCTGGGGGGGGGGGAGCTGGACCCGTAACGGGGGGTCTCCGCTCGCGCCTTTCCTCACGGCCTCAGGCGGCCACAGCGGGCGCTTCTCTTACCCCACAGGGGGTCGGGGTTCCGTCCCCGATCACCGCTGATTCCCCTCTATTCTTGGCTCCTCGGGGCGCGCGGAGTCCCGTCGCCTCTCGTCTCCGGAGTCTCTCCGTCAGATTTGAATTTTGCGGGCTGCAGAGGGGAAAGTCCCGCACCGGGGGCAGGGAGTCTCCGACACAGCTCTCAGGGACGCCGGAGCCAGCCACTTCGGAGCCCAGCTAGTCACCGGAGCTAAGTCTTTGGGGGTTCACTTAGGGATTCATCCGCTTCTCCTGATTATTTTATTATTTAATATGCTTCGTTAGTGCTATTCATTCAGAGGGGGTCGGGAGCGTCTCTTTCAAGCTGCCATTCCCCTAGACGTCACCGGAAGTCTCCGGCTTTTGAGATTTTTAATGTTTTTATAGCGTCCGCCAGGTCTTTTTGGGTAATTTTTGCGTTAAGCATTTGATTCTCCTCCTCTGTCAGTGTTGGTAGGAGGCAATCGGACAGGTAATTACTAATAGGTTCAGTGGCTGGTGTCCCCGTGTTCCCACCCTGAGCCTTGAGGTTATAAAGTTTAATATAAAATGCGGTAAATTCCTCCGCTATTTTCTGTTTGTTATAGATTATTTCTCACGATTAATTTTTTATCGCTGTGATCTGGGAACGCTTCTGCATACCTCTTAGTTTGTTCGCCAAAAGTCTGTCAGCCTTATTGCCCTTGTCATAGTATTTCTGACTAGTCCATGTAAGAGCTTTTTCTACTTCTTCCATTTGGGCTTGTTTTAGCTCATTCCTGGCTGCGGTCAAGGTTTTATAAATCTTTTTCGATGGGTTGGGTTTGTGCTGTTGTTCCAGCTTAATTATTTTAGTTGTAACAACTAGTGACATACCGCTCACCTCAATATTGAATACCAACTCTATGATATCAGCTGGTGCAAAGGGGATAGGGATGACAGACATACATATATAAGGAGACAAAGGATGCTCCTAAAAAGACCCCACTTTAATGCACAGCAAAGCCGAAAATAGTCCACAGGTATAGTAACCCACTAGAGTAATGGTAAGGCTATAAGGGTACAATTAAGTAACCGCTCCCAACACTGTGGGAGGACAATTACCACTAAAATGCCCTAGGGCAAAAATAATAAATGATTTATTGATATTCAGAAGTCGACGCAGTAACACACACTCAAAATAACCATAAAAACAATTAAAACATAAATCACGGGTGAGGCAGGGTAAGGGGATATTCTTATAAGGTGAATTCCCAAATATTAGTGTATGTCCCCTTACCAGTACCAGGTGGTAGTGTGAGACACAATGGTAAATACAAATGATAGGCAATAGAGAATGCTAGAGCCTCTGGTCTCAGGGTATGGTGGAGGTTGCACTAATCATTGCATGCTGTGATTGATCTGCTCAGTATCAATAGTTGGATACCTGAACCTTGAGAAAGCGCCAGCCCCTTATGCGCGAAACGATCGTCGGCATGACTTATAATTAAAGTTTGATTTCAATGTCCGTATCTCTGGTTCTGATAGATTTAAGTTGAGGGCTTCTGACTTTTCACTGTTAATTTTGTATCCTGATATTTTGCCAAATTCCTTTAATTCTTTGTGTAAGTTGGGAAGGAAGATCTGGGGCTGCGTTAATGTTAATATGATATCGTCTGCGAACAATGAGACTTTATAGTTTATTCCGCCAATTGGTACCCCCTGTATATTTATATTGTCTCGTATTTTAGACGCTAGTGGTTCGATTGTTAGGGCGAAGAGGAGAGGGGACAAAGGGCATCCCTGTCTCGTTCCATTTTTCATTTCAATTTTTTTTGCTGTACCCCCCGGGAGTTTCACCACTGCAGACGGGCAGCAGTACAGCGCTCGGACTCCCGCTAGATACGCATCTTTTAAGCCGAATTTCTGCATTGTTTTGTCAAGAAATAGCCAATCAATTCTATCGAACGTCTTCTCTGCGTCCAGGCTTAACAGAACCGCTTTGGTAGCTGTGAGCTGGGCATGATCAACTATATTTATAATTTTGCGGGTGTTGTCTGAGGCTTGTCTGCCAGATACAAACCCCACCTGGTCGTTGTGAATTAATTTCGGTAGGATGGGATTCAGTCTATTTGCCAGGATTTTGCTGTATAGCTGAAGATCGTTATTTAGTAGGTAGATTAGTCGGTAGCTCCCACATAGCAGTGGGTCCCTACCCTCTTTGTGGATGATGGCGAGATTGGCCTGGGTCATTGATGGGGGGATTGGGCTGCCCTCCATGAATGAATTGAATAAGCTGAGTAGGTGTTTAGTTAGGATCGGGGAGAATCTTTTGTAATAAACATTGGAGAAGCCGTCGGGGCCAGGGGCTTTTGAGATTTTTAATGTTTTTATTGCGTCCGCCAGCTCTTTTTGGGTAATTTTTGCGTTAAGCATTTGATTCTCCTCCTCTGTCAGTGTTGGTAGGAGGCAATCGGACAGGTAATTACTAATAGGTTCAGTGGCTGGTGTCCCCGTGTTCCCACCCTGAGCCTTGAGATTATAAAGTTTAATTTAAAATGCGGTAAATTCCTCCGCTATTTTCTGTTTGTTATAGATTATTTCTCACGATACATTTTTTATCGCTGTGATCTGGGAACGCTTCTGTATACCTCTTAGTTTGCTCGCCAAAAGTCTGTCAGCCTTATTGCCCTTGTCATTGTATTTCTGACTAGTCCATGTAAGAGCTTTTTCTACTTCTTCCATTTGGGCTTGTTTTAGCTCATTCCTGGCTGCGGTCAAGGTTTTATAAATCTTTTTCGAGGGGTTGGGTTTGTGCTGTTGTTCCAGCTTAATTATTTTAGTTGTAACAACTAGTGACATACCGCTCACCTCAATATTGAATACCAACTCTATGATATCAGCTGGTGCAAAGGGGATAGGGATGACAGACATACATATATAAGGAGACAAAGGATGCTCCTAAAAAGATCCCACTTTAATGCACAGCAAAGCCGAAAATAGTCCACAGGTATAGTAACCCACTAGAGTAATGGTAAGGCTATAAGGGTACAATTAAGTAACCGCTCCCAACACTGTGGGAGGACAATTACCACTAAAATGCCCTAGGGCAAAAATAATAAATGATTTATTGATATTCAGAAGTCGACGCAGTAACACACACTCAAATTAACCATAAAAACAATTAAAACATAAATCACGGGTGAGGCAGGGTAAGGGGATATTCTTATAAGGTGAATTCCCAAATATTAGTGTATGTCCCCTTACCAGTACCAGGTGGTAGTGTGAGACACAATGGTAAATACAAATGATAGGCAATAGAGAATGCTAGAGCCTCTGGTCTCAGGGTATGGTGGAGGTTGCACTAATCATTGCATGCTGTGATTGATCTGCTCAGTATCAATAGTTGGATACCTGAACCTTGAGAAAGCGCCAGCCCCTTATGCGCGAAACGATCGTCGGCATGACTTATAATTAAAGTTTGATTTCAATGTCCGCATCTCTGGTTCTGATAGATTTAAGTTGAGGGCTTCTGACTTTTCACTGTTAATTTTGTATCCTGATATTTTGCCAAATTCCTTTAATTCTTTGTGTAAGTTGGGAAGGGATATCTGGGGCTGCGTAAATGTTAATATGATATCGTCTGCGAACAATGAGACTTTATAGTTTATTCCGCCAATTGGTACCCCCTGTATATTTATATTGTCTCGTATTTTAGACGCTAGTGGTTCGATTGTTAGGGCGAAGAGGAGAGGGGACAAAGGGCACCCCTGTCTCGTTCCATTTTTCATTTCAATTTTTTTTGCTGTACCCCCCGGGAGTTTCACCACTGCAGACGGGCAGCAGTACAGTGCTCGGACTCCCGCTAGATACGCATCTTTTAAGCCGAATTTCTGCATTGTTTTGTCAAGAAATAGCCAATCAATTCTATCGAACGTCTTCTCTGCGTCCAGGCTTAACAGAACCGCTTTGGTAGCTGTGAGGTGGGCATGATCAACTATATTTATAATTTTGCGGGTGTTGTCTGAGGCTTGTCTGCCAGATACAAACCCCACCTGGTCGTTGTGAATTAATCTCGGTAGGATGGGATTCAGTCTATTTGACAGGATTTTGCTGTATAGCTTAAGATCGTTATTTAGTAGGTAGATTAGTCGGTAGCTCCCACATAGCAGTGGGTCCCTACCCTCTTTGTGGATGATGGCGAGATTGGCCTGGGTCATTGATGGGGGGATTGGGCTGCCCTCCATTAATGAATTGAATAAGCTGAGTAGGTGTTTAGTTAGGATCGGGGAGAATCTTTTGTAATAAACATTGGAGAAGCCGTCGGGGCCAGGGGCTTTTGAGATTTTTAATGTTTTTATTGCGTCCGCCAGCTCTTTTTGTGTAATTTTTGCGTTAAGCATTTGATTCTCCTCCTCTGTCAGTGTTGGTAGGAGGCAATCGGACAGGTAATTACTAATAGGTTCAGTGGCTGGTGTCCCCGTGTTCCCACCCTGAGCCTTGAGGTTATAAAGTTTAATATAAAATGCGGTAAATTCCTCCGCTATTTTCTGTTTGTTATAGATTATTTCTCACGATTCATTTTTTATCGCTGTGATCTGGGAACGCTTCTGTATACCTCTTAGTTTGCTCGCCAAAAGTCTGTCAGCCTTATTGCCCTTGTCATAGTATTTCTGACTAGTCCATGTAAGAGCTTTTTCTACTTCTTCCATTTGGGCTTGTTTTAGCTCATTCCTGGCTGCGGTCAAGGTTTTATAAATCTTTTTCGAGGGGTTGGGTTTGTGCTGTTGTTCCAGCTTAATTATTTTAGTTGTAACAACTAGTGACATACCGCTCACCTCAATATTGAATACCAACTCTATGATATCAGCTGGTGCAAAGGGGATAGGGATGACAGACATACATATATAAGGAGACAAAGGATGCTCCTAAAAAGATCCCACTTTAATGCACAGCAAAGCCGAAAATAGTCCACAGGTATAGTAACCCACTAGAGTAATGGTAAGGCTATAAGGGTACAATTAAGTAACCGCTCCCAACACTGTGGGAGGACAATTACCACTAAAATGCCCTAGGGCAAAAATAATAAATGATTTATTGATATTCAGAAGTCGACGCAGTAACACACACTCAAATTAACCATAAAAACAATTAAAACATAAATCACGGGTGAGGCAGGGTAAGGGGATATTCTTATAAGGTGAATTCCCAAATATTAGTGTATGTCCCCTTACCAGTACCAGGTGGTAGTGTGAGACACAATGGTAAATACAAATGATAGGCAATAGAGAATGCTAGAGCCTCTGGTCTCAGGGTATGGTGGAGGTTGCACTAATCATTGCATGCTGTGATTGATCTGCTCAGTATCAATAGTTGGATACCTGAACCTTGAGAAAGCGCCAGCCCCTTATGCGCGAAACGATCGTCGGCATGACTTATAATTAAAGTTTGATTTCAATGTCCGCATCTCTGGTTCTGATAGATTTAAGTTGAGGGCTTCTGACTTTTCACTGTTAATTTTGTATCCTGATATTTTGCCAAATTCCTTTAATTCTTTGTGTAAGTTGGGAAGGGAGATCTGGGGCTGCGTTAATGTTAATATGATATCGTCTGCGAACAATGAGACTTTATAGTTTATTCCGCCAATTGGTACCCCCTGTATATTTATATTGTCTCGTATTTTAGACGCTAGTGGTTCGATTGTTAGGGCGAAGAGGAGAGGGGACAAAGGGCACCCCTGTCTCGTTCCATTTTTCATTTCAATTTTTTTTGCTGTACCCCCCGGGAGTTTCACCACTGCAGACGGGCAGCAGTACAGTGCTCGGACTCCCGCTAGATACGCATCTTTTAAGCCGAATTTCTGCATTGTTTTGTCAAGAAATAGCCAATCAATTCTATCGAACGTCTTCTCTGCGTCCAGGCTTAACAGAACCGCTTTGGTAGCTGTGAGGTGGGCATTATCAACTATATTTATAATTTTGTGGGTGTTGTCTGAGGCTTGTCTGCCAGATACAAAACCCACCTGGTCGTTGTGAATTAATCTCGGTAGGATGGGATTCAGTCTATTTGACAGGATTTTGCTGTATAGCTTAAGATCGTTATTTAGTAGGTAGATTAGTCGGTAGCTCCCACATAGCAGTGGGTCCCTACCCTCTTTGTGGATGATGGCGAGATTGGCCTGGGTCATTGATGGGGGGATTGGGCTGCCCTCCATGAATGAATTGAATAAGCTGAGTAGGTGTTTAGTTAGGATCGGGGAGAATCTTTTGTAATAAACATTGGAGAAGCCGTCGGGGCCAGGGGCTTTTGAGATTTTTAATGTTTTTATTGCGTCCGCCAGCTCTTTTTGTGTAATTTTTGCGTTAAGCATTTGATTCTCCTCCTCTGTCAGTGTTGGTAGGAGGCAATCGGACAGGTAATTACTAATAGGTTCAGTGGCTGGTGTCCCCGTGTTCCCACCCTGAGCCTTGAGGTTATAAAGTTTAATATAAAATGCGGTTAATTCCTCCGCTATTTTCTGTTTGTTATAGATTATTTCTCACGATTCATTTTTTATCGCTGTGATCTGGGAACGCTTCTGTATACCTCTTAGTTTGCTCGCCAAAAGTCTGTCAGCCTTATTGCCCTTGTCATAGTATTTCTGACTAGTCCATGTAAGAGCTTTTTCTACTTCTTCCATTTGGGCTTGTTTTAGCTCATTCCTGGCTGCGGTCAAGGTTTTATAAATCTTTTTCGATGGGTTGGGTTTGTGCTGTTGTTCCAGCTTAATTATTTTAGTTGTAACAACTAGTGACATACCGCTCACCTCAATATTGAATACCAACTCTATGATATCAGCTGGTGCAAAGGGGATAGAGATGACAGACATACATATATAAGGAGACAAAGGATGCTCCTAAAAAGATCCCACTTTAATGCACAGCAAAGCCGAAAATAGTCCACAGGTATAGTAACCCACTAGAGTAATGGTAAGGCTATAAGGGTACAATTAAGTAACCGCTCCCAACACTGTGGGAGGACAATTACCACTAAAATGCCCTAGGGCAAAAATAATAAATGATTTATTGATATTCAGAAGTCGACGCAGTAACACACACTCAAAATAACCATAAAAACAATTAAAACATAAATCACGGGTGAGGCAGGGTAAGGGGATATTCTTATAAGGTGAATTCCCAAATATTAGTGTATGTCCCCTTACCAGTACCAGGTGGTAGTGTGAGACACAATGGTAAATACAAATGATAGGCAATAGAGAATGCTAGAGCCTCTGGTCTCAGGGTATGGTGGAGGTTGCACTAATCATTGCATGCTGTGATTGATCTGCTCAGTATCAATAGTTGGATACCTGAACCTTGAGAAAGCGCCAGCCCCTTATGCGCGAAACGATCGTCGGCATGACTTATAATTAAAGTTTGATTTCAATGTCCGCATCTCTGGTTCTGATAGATTTAAGTTGAGGGCTTCTGACTTTTCACTGTTAATTTTGTATCCTGATATTTTGCCAAATTCCTTTAATTCTTTGTGTAAGTTGGGAAGGGAGATCTGGGGCTGCGTTAATGTTAATATGATATCGTCTGCGAACAATGAGACTTTATAGTTTATTCCGCCAATTGGTACCCCCTGTATATTTATATTGTCTCGTATTTTAGACGCTAGTGGTTCGATTGTTAGGGCGAAGAGGAGAGGGGACAAAGGGCACCCCTGTCTCGTTCCATTTTTCATTTCAATTTTTTTTGCTGTACCCCCCGGGAGTTTCACCACTGCAGACGGGCAGCAGTACAGCGCTCGGACTCCCGCTAGATACGCATCTTTTAAGCCGAATTTCTGCATTGTTTTGTCAAGAAATAGCCAATCAATTCTATCGAACGTCTTCTCTGCGTCCAGGCTTAACAGAACCGCTTTGGTAGCTGTGAGGTGGGCATGATCAACTATATTTATAATTTTGCGGGTGTTGTCTGAGGCTTGTCTGCCAGATACAAACCCCACCTGGTCGTTGTGAATTAATCTCGGTAGGATGGGATTCAGTCTATTTGCCAGGATTTTGCTGTATAGCTGAAGATCGTTATTTAGTAGGTAGATTAGTCGGTAGCTCCCACATAGCAGTGGGTCCCTACCCTCTTTGTGGATGATGGCGAGATTGGCCTGGGTCATTGATGGGGGGATTGGGCTGCCCTCCATGAATGAATTGAATAAGCTGAGTAGGTGTTTAGTTAGGATCGGGGAGAATCTTTTGTAATAAACATTGGAGAAGCCGTCGGGGCCAGGGGCTTTTGAGATTTTTAATGTTTTTATTGCGTCCGCCAGCTCTTTTTGGGTAATTTTTGCGTTAAGCATTTGATTCTCCTCCTCTGTCAGTGTTGGTAGGAGGCAATCGGACAGGTAATTACTAATAGGTTCAGTGGCTGGTGTCCCCGTGTTCCCACCCTGAGCCTTGAGGTTATAAAGTTTAATATAAAATGCGGTAAATTCCTCCGCTATTTTCTGTTTGTTATAGATTATTTCTCACGATTCATTTTTTATCGCTGTGATCTGGGAACGCTTCTGTATACCTCTTAGTTTGCTCGCCAAAAGTCTGTCAGCCTTATTGCCCTTGTCATAGTATTTCTGACTAGTCCATGTAAGAGCTTTTTCTACTTCTTCCATTTGGGCTTGTTTTAGCTCATTCCTGGCTGCGGTCAAGGTTTTATAAATCTTTTTCGAGGGGTTGGGTTTGTGCTGTTGTTCCAGCTTAATTATTTTAGTTGTAACAACTAGTGACATACCGCTCACCTCAATATTGAATACCAACTCTATGATATCAGCTGGTGCAAAGGGGATAGGGATGACAGACATACATATATAAGGAGACAAAGGATGCTCCTAAAAAGATCCCACTTTAATGCACAGCAAAGCCGAAAATAGTCCACAGGTATAGTAACCCACTAGAGTAATGGTAAGGCTATAAGGGTACAATTAAGTAACCGCTCCCAACACTGTGGGAGGACAATTACCACTAAAATGCCCTAGGGCAAAAATAATAAATGATTTATTGATATTCAGAAGTCGACGCAGTAACACACACTCAAAATAACCATAAAAACAATTAAAACATAAATCACGGGTGAGGCAGGGTAAGGGGATATTCTTATAAGGTGAATTCCCAAATATTAGTGTATGTCCCCTTACCAGTACCAGGTGGTAGTGTGAGACACAATGGTAAATACAAATGATAGGCAATAGAGAATGCTAGAGCCTCTGGTCTCAGGGTATGGTGGAGGTTGCACTAATCATTGCATGCTGTGATTATCTGCTCAGTATCAATAGTTGGATACCTGAACCTTGAGAAAGCGCCAGCCCCTTATGCGCGAAACGATCGTCGGCATGACTTATAATTAAAGTTTGATTTCAATGTCCGCATCTCTGGTTCTGATAGATTTAAGTTGAGGGCTTCTGACTTTTCACTGTTAATTTTGTATCCTGATATTTTGCCAAATTCCTTTAATTCTTTGTGTAAGTTGGGAAGGGAGATCTGGGGCTGCGTTAATGTTAATATGATATCGTCTGCGAACAATGAGACTTTATAGTTTATTCCGCCAATTGGTACCCCCTGTATATTTATACTGCACCGACACACTTTATTCGAGCAAATACCCAGTATGTACCTGGCAGATACCTGGAATGCGCCGCTCCTCACCTCTGACAAGCCCCGTTGCGTTTGCCTTCCCAGCCTGGGTTCATGCCTGGCTGTCGGGCGGCTGATCTGTTAAATGATAATGATTAGGATTTAATAGGCTGCAATGCTTCTCGTGTCTACCAGATGGCATAAATTCATGAATTGTAATGCAGTATATATATATATATACTGTGCAGTATTGCAGCCAGCGGGAATAAAATGCTTCAATCCCTGCCTGGAAAATAACCCAATGCACTCGGGCAGAAAACAGTCACAAACCTCAATACACCCGGGTATACCCGAATTCGTGGGACTAGCCGAGCTCGAATAAAGTGTGTCGCCAGTGTATTGTCTCGTATTTTAGACGCTAGTGGTTCGATTGTTAGGGCGAAGAGGAGAGGGGACAAAGGGCACCCCTGTCTCGTTCCATTTTTCATTTCAATTTTTTTTGCTGTACCCCCCGGGAGTTTCACCACTGCAGACGGGCAGCAGTACAGCGCTCGGACTCCCGCTAGATACGCATCTTTTAAGCCGAATTTCTGCATTGTTTTGTCAAGAAATAGCCAATCAATTCTATCGAACGTCTTCTCTGCGTCCAGGCTTAACAGAACCGCTTTGGTAGCTGTGAGGTGGGCATGATCAACTATATTTATAATTTTGCGGGTGTTGTCTGAGGCTTGTCTGCCAGATACAAACCCCACCTGGTCGTTGTGAATTAATCTCGGTAGGATGGGATTCAGTCTATTTGCCAGGATTTTGCTGTATAGCTGAAGATCGTTATTTAGTAGGTAGATTAGTCGGTAGCTCCCACATAGCAGTGGGTCCCTACCCTCTTTGTGGATGATGGCGAGATTGGCCTGGGTCATTGATGGGGGGATTGGGCTGCCCTCCATGAATGAATTGAATAAGCTGAGTAGGTGTTTAGTTAGGATCGGGGAGAATCTTTTGTAATAAACATTGGAGAAGCCGTCGGGGCCAGGGGCTTTTGAGATTTTTAATGTTTTTATTGCGTCCGCCAGCTCTTTTTGGGTAATTTTTGCGTTAAGCATTTGATTCTCCTCCTCTGTCAGTGTTGGTAGGAGGCAATCGGACAGGTAATTACTAATAGGTTCAGTGGCTGGTGTCCCCGTGTTCCCACCCTGAGCCTTGAGGTTATAAAGTTTAATATAAAATGCGGTAAATTCCTCCGCTATTTTCTGTTTGTTATAGATTATTTCTCACGATTCATTTTTTATCGCTGTGATCTGGGAACGCTTCTGTATACCTCTTAGTTTGCTCGCCAAAAGTCTGTCAGCCTTATTGCCCTTGTCATAGTATTTCTGACTAGTCCATGTAAGAGCTTTTTCTACTTCTTCCATTTGGGCTTGTTTTAGCTCATTCCTGGCTGCGGTCAAGGTTTTATAAATCTTTTTCGAGGGGTTGGGTTTGTGCTGTTGTTCCAGCTTAATTATTTTAGTTGTAACAACTAGTGACATACCGCTCACCTCAATATTGAATACCAACTCTATGATATCAGCTGGTGCAAAGGGGATAGGGATGACAGACATACATATATAAGGAGACAAAGGATGCTCCTAAAAAGATCCCACTTTAATGCACAGCAAAGCCGAAAATAGTCCACAGGTATAGTAACCCACTAGAGTAATGGTAAGGCTATAAGGGTACAATTAAGTAACCGCTCCCAACACTGTGGGAGGACAATTACCACTAAAATGCCCTAGGGCAAAAATAATAAATGATTTATTGATATTCAGAAGTCGACGCAGTAACACACACTCAAAATAACCATAAAAACAATTAAAACATAAATCACGGGTGAGGCAGGGTAAGGGGATATTCTTATAAGGTGAATTCCCAAATATTAGTGTATGTCCCCTTACCAGTACCAGGTGGTAGTGTGAGACACAATGGTAAATACAAATGATAGGCAATAGAGAATGCTAGAGCCTCTGGTCTCAGGGTATGGTGGAGGTTGCACTAATCATTGCATGCTGTGATTGATCTGCTCAGTATCAATAGTTGGATACCTGAACCTTGAGAAAGCGCCAGCCCCTTATGCGCGAAACGATCGTCGGCATGACTTATAATTAAAGTTTGATTTCAATGTCCGCATCTCTGGTTCTGATAGATTTAAGTTGAGGGCTTCTGACTTTTCACTGTTAATTTTGTATCCTGATATTTTGCCAAATTCCTTTAATTCTTTGTGTAAGTTGGGAAGGGAGATCTGGGGCTGCGTTAATGTTAATATGATATCGTCTGCGAACAATGAGACTTTATAGTTTATTCCGCCAATTGGTACCCCCTGTATATTTATATTGTCTCGTATTTTAGACGCTAGTGGTTCGATTGTTAGGGCGAAGAGGAGAGGGGACAAAGGGCACCCCTGTCTCGTTCCATTTTTCATTTCAATTTTTTTTGCTGTACCCCCCGGGAGTTTCACCACTGCAGACGGGCAGCAGTACAGCGCTCGGACTCCCGCTAGATACGCATCTTTTAAGCCGAATTTCTGCATTGTTTTGTCAAGAAATAGCCAATCAATTCTATCGAACGTCTTCTCTGCGTCCAGGCTTAACAGAACCGCTTTGGTAGCTGTGAGGTGGGCATGATCAACTATATTTATAATTTTGCGGGTGTTGTCTGAGGCTTGTCTGCCAGATACAAACCCCACCTGGTCGTTGTGAATTAATCTCGGTAGGATGGGATTCAGTCTATTTGCCAGGATTTTGCTGTATAGCTGAAGATCGTTATTTAGTAGGTAGATTAGTCGGTAGCTCCCACATAGCAGTGGGTCCCTACCCTCTTTGTGGATGATGGCGAGATTGGCCTGGGTCATTGATGGGGGGATTGGGCTGCCCTCCATGAATGAATTGAATAAGCTGAGTAGGTGTTTAGTTAGGATCGGGGAGAATCTTTTGTAATAAACATTGGAGAAGCCGTCGGGCCAGGGGCTTTTGAGATTTTTAATGTTTTTATTGCGTCCGCCAGCTCTTTTTGGGTAATTTTTGCGTTAAGCATTTGATTCTCCTCCTCTGTCAGTGTTGGTAGGAGGCAATCGGACAGGTAATTACTAATAGGTTCAGTGGCTGGTGTCCCCGTGTTCCCACCCTGAGCCTTGAGGTTATAAAGTTTAATATAAAATGCGGTAAATTCCTCCGCTATTTTCTGTTTGTTATAGATTATTTCTCACGATTCATTTTTTATCGCTGTGATCTGGGAACGCTTCTGTATACCTCTTAGTTTGCTCGCCAAAAGTCTGTCAGCCTTATTGCCCTTGTCATAGTATTTCTGACTAGTCCATGTAAGAGCTTTTTCTACTTCTTCCATTTGGGCTTGTTTTAGCTCATTCCTGGCTGCGGTCAAGGTTTTATAAATCTTTTTCGAGGGGTTGGGTTTGTGCTGTTGTTCCAGCTTAATTATTTTAGTTGTAACAACTAGTGACATACCGCTCACCTCAATATTGAATACCAACTCTATGATATCAGCTGGTGCAAAGGGGATAGAGATGACAGACATACATTTATAAGGAGACAAAGGATGCTCCTAAAAAGATCCCACTTTAATGCACAGCAAAGCCGAAAATAGTCCACAGGTATAGTAACCCACTAGAGTAATGGTAAGGCTATAAGGGTACAATTAAGTAACCGCTCCCAACACTGTGGGAGGACAATTACCACTAAAATGCCCTAGGGCAAAAATAATAAATGATTTATTGATATTCAGAAGTCGACGCAGTAACACACACTCAAATTAACCATAAAAACAATTAAAACATAAATCACGGGTGAGGCAGGGTAAGGGGATATTCTTATAAGGTGAATTCCCAAATATTAGTGTATGTCCCCTTACCAGTACCAGGTGGTAGTGTGAGACACAATGGTAAATACAAATGATAGGCAATAGAGAATGCTAGAGCCTCTGGTCTCAGGGTATGGTGGAGGTTGCACTAATCATTGCATGCTGTGATTGATCTGCTCAGTATCAATAGTTGGATACCTGAACCTTGAGAAAGCGCCAGCCCCTTATGCGCGAAACGATCGTCGGCATGACTTATAATTAAAGTTTGATTTCAATGTCCGCATCTCTGGTTCTGATAGATTTAAGTTGAGGGCTTCTGACTTTTCACTGTTAATTTTGTATCCTGATATTTTGCCAAATTCCTTTAATTCTTTGTGTAAGTTGGGAAGGTAGATCTGGGGCTGCGTTAATGTTAATATGATATCGTCTGCGAACAATGAGACTTTATAGTTTATTCCGCCAATTGGTACCCCCTGTATATTTATATTGTCTCGTATTTTAGACGCTAGTGGTTCGATTGTTAGGGCGAAGAGGAGAGGGGACAAAGGGCACCCCTGTCTCGTTCCATTTTTCATTTCAATTTTTTTTGCTGTACCCCCCGGGAGTTTCACCACTGCAGACGGGCAGCAGTACAGCGCTCGGACTCCCGCTAGATACGCATCTTTTAAGCCGAATTTCTGCATTGTTTTGTCAAGAAATAGCCAATCAATTCTATCGAACGTCTTCTCTGCGTCCAGGCTTAACAGAACCGCTTTGGTAGCTGTGAGGTGGGCATGATCAACTATATTTATAATTTTGCGGGTGTTGTCTGAGGCTTGTCTGCCAGATACAAACCCCACCTGGTCGTTGTGAATTAATCTCGGTAGGATGGGATTCAGTCTATTTGCCAGGATTTTGCTGTATAGCTGAAGATCGTTATTTAGTAGGTAGATTAGTCGGTAGCTCCCACATAGCAGTGGGTCCCTACCCTCTTTGTGGATGATGGCGAGATTGGCCTGGGTCATTGATGGGGGGATTGGGCTGCCCTCCATGAATGAATTGAATAAGCTGAGTAGGTGTTTAGTTAGGATCGGGGAGAATCTTTTGTAATAAACATTGGAGAAGCCGTCGGGCCAGGGGCTTTTGAGATTTTTAATGTTTTTATTGCGTCCGCCAGCTCTTTTTGGGTAATTTTTGCGTTAAGCATTTGATTCTCCTCCTCTGTCAGTGTTGGTAGGAGGCAATCGGACAGGTAATTACTAATAGGTTCAGTGGCTGGTGTCCCCGTGTTCCCACCCTGAGCCTTGAGGTTATAAAGTTTAATATAAAATGCGGTAAATTCCTCCGCTATTTTCTGTTTGTTATAGATTATTTCTCACGATTCATTTTTTATCGCTGTGATCTGGGAACGCTTCTGTATACCTCTTAGTTTGCTCGCCAAAAGTCTGTCAGCCTTATTGCCCTTGTCATAGTATTTCTGACTAGTCCATGTAAGAGCTTTTTCTACTTCTTCCATTTGGGCTTGTTTTAGCTCATTCCTGGCTGCGGTCAAGGTTTTATAAATCTTTTTCGAGGGGTTGGGTTTGTGCTGTTGTTCCAGCTTAATTATTTTAGTTGTAACAACTAGTGACATACCGCTCACCTCAATATTGAATACCAACTCTATGATATCAGCTGGTGCAAAGGGGATAGAGATGACAGACATACATTTATAAGGAGACAAAGGATGCTCCTAAAAAGATCCCACTTTAATGCACAGCAAAGCCGAAAATAGTCCACAGGTATAGTAACCCACTAGAGTAATGGTAAGGCTATAAGGGTACAATTAAGTAACCGCTCCCAACACTGTGGGAGGACAATTACCACTAAAATGCCCTAGGGCAAAAATAATAAATGATTTATTGATATTCAGAAGTCGACGCAGTAACACACACTCAAATTAACCATAAAAACAATTAAAACATAAATCACGGGTGAGGCAGGGTAAGGGGATATTCTTATAAGGTGAATTCCCAAATATTAGTGTATGTCCCCTTA
Source organism: Ascaphus truei (assembly GCF_040206685.1). Classification (NCBI taxonomy): domain Eukaryota; kingdom Metazoa; phylum Chordata; class Amphibia; order Anura; family Ascaphidae; genus Ascaphus; species Ascaphus truei. The sequence continues at coordinate 201,308,335 of NC_134487.1, read as the reverse complement.
CCAGTACCAGGTGGTAGTGTGAGACACAATGGTAAATACAAATGATAGGCAATAGAGAATGCTAGAGCCTCTGGTCTCAGGGTATGGTGGAGGTTGCACTAATCATTGCATGCTGTGATTGATCTGCTCAGTATCAATAGTTGGATACCTGAACCTTGAGAAAGCGCCAGCCCCTTATGCGCGAAACGATCGTCGGCATGACTTATAATTAAAGTTTGATTTCAATGTCCGCATCTCTGGTTCTGATAGATTTAAGTTGAGGGCTTCTGACTTTTCACTGTTAATTTTGTATCCTGATATTTTGCCAAATTCCTTTAATTCTTTGTGTAAGTTGGGAAGGTAGATCTGGGGCTGCGTTAATGTTAATATGATATCGTCTGCGAACAATGAGACTTTATAGTTTATTCCGCCAATTGGTACCCCCTGTATATTTATATTGTCTCGTATTTTAGACGCTAGTGGTTCGATTGTTAGGGCGAAGAGGAGAGGGGACAAAGGGCACCCCTGTCTCGTTCCATTTTTCATTTCAATTTTTTTTGCTGTACCCCCCGGGAGTTTCACCACTGCAGACGGGCAGCAGTACAGCGCTCGGACTCCCGCTAGATACGCATCTTTTAAGCCGAATTTCTGCATTGTTTTGTCAAGAAATAGCCAATCAATTCTATCGAACGTCTTCTCTGCGTCCAGGCTTAACAGAACCGCTTTGGTAGCTGTGAGGTGGGCATGATCAACTATATTTATAATTTTGCGGGTGTTGTCTGAGGCTTGTCTGCCAGATACAAACCCCACCTGGTCGTTGTGAATTAATCTCGGTAGGATGGGATTCAGTCTATTTGCCAGGATTTTGCTGTATAGCTGAAGATCGTTATTTAGTAGGTAGATTAGTCGGTAGCTCCCACATAGCAGTGGGTCCCCACCCTCTTTGTGGATGATGGCGAAATTGGCCTGGGTCATTGATGGGGGGATTGGGCTGCCCTCCATGAATGAATTGAATAAGCTGAGTAGGTGTTTAGTTAGGATCGGGGAGAATCTTTTGTAATAAACATTGGAGAAGCCGTCGGGGCCAGGGGCTTTTGAGATTTTTAATGTTTTTATTGCGTCCGCCAGCTCTTTTTGGGTAATTTTTGCGTTAAGCATTTGATTCTCCTCCTCTGTCAGTGTTGGTAGGAGGCAATCGGACAGGTAATTACTAATAGGTTCAGTGGCTGGTGTCCCCGTGTTCCCACCCTGAGCCTTGAGGTTATAAAGTTTAATATAAAATGCGGTAAATTCCTCCGCTATTTTCTGTTTGTTATAGATTATTTCTCACGATTCATTTTTTATCGCTGTGATCTGGGAACGCTTCTGTATACCTCTTAGTTTGCTCGCCAAAAGTCTGTCAGCCTTATTGCCCTTGTCATAGTATTTCTGACTAGTCCATGTAAGAGCTTTTTCTACTTCTTCCATTTGGGCTTGTTTTAGCTCATTCCTGGCTGCGGTCAAGGTTTTATAAATCTTTTTCGATGGGTTGGGTTTGTGCTGTTGTTCCAGCTTAATTATTTTAGTTGTAACAACTAGTGACATACCGCTCACCTCAATATTGAATACCAACTCTATGATATCAGCTGGTGCAAAGGGGATAGGGATGACAGACATACATATATAAGGAGACAAAGGATGCTCCTAAAAAGATCCCACTTTAATGCACAGCAAAGCCGAAAATAGTCCACAGGTATAGTAACCCACTAGAGTAATGGTAAGGCTATAAGGGTACAATTAAGTAACCGCTCCCAACACTGTGGGAGGACAATTACCACTAAAATGCCCTAGGGCAAAAATAATAAATGATTTATTGATATTCAGAAGTCGACGCAGTAACACACACTCAAAATAACCATAAAAACAATTAAAACATAAATCACGGGTGAGGCAGGGTAAGGGGACATTCTTATAAGGTGAATTCCCAAATATTAGTGTATGTCCCCTTACCAGTACCAGGTGGTAGTGTGAGACACAATGGTAAATACAAATGATAAGCAATAGAGAATGCTAGAGCCTCTGGTCTCAGGGTATGGTGGAGGTTGCACTAATCATTGCATGCTGTGATTGATCTGCTCAGTATCAATAGTTGGATACCTGAACCTTGAGAAAGCGCCAGCCCCTTATGCGCGAAACGATCGTCGGCATGACTTATAATTAAAGTTTGATTTCAATGTCCGCATCTCTGGTTCTGATAGATTTAAGTTGAGGGCTTCTGACTTATCACTGTTAATTTTGTATCCTGATATTTTGCCAAATTCCTTTAATTCTTTGTGTAAGTTGGGAAGGGAGATCTGGGGCTGCGTTAATGTTAATATGATATCGTCTGCGAACAATGAGACTTTATAGTTTATTCCGCCAATTGGTACCCCCTGTATATTTATATTGTCTCGTATTTTAGACGCTAGTGGTTCGATTGTTAGGGCGAAGAGGAGAGGGGACAAAGGGCATCCCTGTCTAGTTCCATTTTTCATTTCAATTTTTTTTGCTGTACCCCCCGGGAGTTTCACCACTGCAGACGGGCAGCAGTACAGCGCTCGGACTCCCGCTAGATACGCATCTTTTAAGCCGAATTTCTGCATTGTTTTGTCAAGAAATAGCCAATCAATTCTATCGAACGTCTTCTCTGCGTCCAGGCTTAACAGAACCGCTTTGGTAGCTGTGAGGTGGGCATGATCAACTATATTTATAATTTTGCGGGTGTTGTCTGAGGCTTGTCTGCCAGATACAAACCCCACCTGGTCGTTGTGAATTAATCTCGGTAGGATGGGATTCAGTCTATTTGACAGGATTTTGCTGTATAGCTTAAGATCGTTATTTAGTAGGTAGATTAGTCGGTAGCTCCCACATAGCAGTGGGTCCCCACCCTCTTTGTGGATGATGGCGAAATTGGCCTGGGTCATTGATGGGGGGATTGGGCTGCCCTCCATGAATGAATTGAATAAGCTGAGTAGGTGTTTAGTTAGGATCGGGGAGAATCTTTTGTAATAAACATTGGAGAAGCCGTCGGGGCCAGGGGCTTTTGAGATTTTTAATGTTTTTATTGCGTCCGCCAGCTCTTTTTGGGTAATTTTTGCGTTAAGCATTTGATTCTCCTCCTCTGTCAGTGTTGGTAGGAGGCAATCGGACAGGTAATTACTAATAGGTTCAGTGGCTGGTGTCCCCGTGTTCCCACCCTGAGCCTTGAGGTTATAAAGTTTAATATAAAATGCGGTAAATTCCTCCGCTATTTTCTGTTTGTTATAGATTATTTCTCACGATTCATTTTTTATCGCTGTGATCTGGGAACGCTTCTGTATACCTCTTAGTTTGCTCGCCAAAAGTCTGTCAGCCTTATTGCCCTTGTCATAGTATTTCTGACTAGTCCATGTAAGAGCTTTTTCTACTTCTTCCATTTGGGCTTGTTTTAGCTCATTCCTGGCTGCGGTCAAGGTTTTATAAATCTTTTTCGATGGGTTGGGTTTGTGCTGTTGTTCCAGCTTAATTATTTTAGTTGTAACAACTAGTGACATACCGCTCACCTCAATATTGAATACCAACTCTATGATATCAGCTGGTGCAAAGGGGATAGAGATGACAGACATACATATATAAGGAGACAAAGGATGCTCCTAAAAAGATCCCACTTTAATGCACAGCAAAGCCGAAAATAGTCCACAGGTATAGTAACCCACTAGAGTAATGGTAAGGCTATAAGGGTACAATTAAGTAACCGCTCCCAACACTGTGGGAGGACAATTACCACTAAAATGCCCTAGGGCAAAAATAATAAATGATTTATTGATATTCAGAAGTCGACGCAGTAACACACACTCAAATTAACCATAAAAACAATTAAAACATAAATCACGGGTGAGGCAGGGTAAGGGGATATTCTTATAAGGTGAATTCCCAAATATTAGTGTATGTCCCCTTACCAGTACCAGGTGGTAGTGTGAGACACAATGGTAAATACAAATGATAGGCAATAGAGAATGCTAGAGCCTCTGGTCTCAGGGTATGGTGGAGGTTGCACTAATCATTGCATGCTGTGATTGATCTGCTCAGTATCAATAGTTGGATACCCGAACCTTGAGAAAGCGCCAGCCCCTTATGCGCGAAACGATCGTCGGCATGACTTATAATTAAAGTTTGATTTCAATGTCCGCATCACTGGTTCTGATAGATTTAAGTTGAGGACTTCTGACTTTTCACTGTTAATTTTGTATCCTGATATTTTGCCAAATTCCTTTAATTCTTTGTGTAAGTTGGGAAGGGAGATCTGGGGCTGCGTTAATGTTAATATGATATCGTCTGCGAACAATGAGACTTTATAGTTTATTCCGCCAATTGGTACCCCCTGTATATTTATATTGTCTTGTATATTTTAGACGCTAGTGGTTCGATTGTTAGGGCGAAGAGGAGAGGGGACAAAGGGCACCCCTGTCTCGTTCCATTTTTCATTTCAATTTTTTTTGCTGTACCCCCCGGGAGTTTCACCACTGCAGACGGGCAGCAGTACAGTGCTCGGACTCCCGCTAGATACGCATCTTTTAAGCCGAATTTCTGCATTGTTTTGTCAAGAAATAGCCAATCAATTCTATCGAACGTCTTCTCTGCGTCCAGGCTTAACAGAACCGCTTTGGTAGCTGTGAGGTGGGCATGATCAACTATATTTATAATTTTGCGGGTGTTGTCTGAGGCTTATCTGCCAGATACAAACCCCACCTGGTCGTTGTGAATTAATCTCGGTAGGATGGGATTCAGTCTATTTGACAGGATTTTGCTGTATAGCTTAAGATCGTTATTTAGTAGGTAGATTAGTCGGTAGCTCCCACATAGCAGTGGGTCCCTACCCTCTTTGTGGATGATGGCGAGATTGGCCTGGGTCATTGATGGGGGGATTGGGCTGCCCTCCATGAATGAATTGAATAAGCTGAGTAGGTGTTTAGTTAGGATCGGGGAGAATCTTTTGTAATAAACATTGGAGAAGCCGTCGGGGCCAGGGGCTTTTGAGATTTTTAATGTTTTTATTGCGTCCGCCAGCTCTTTTTGGGTAATTTTTGCGTTAAGCATTTGATTCTCCTCCTCTGTCAGTGTTGGTAGGAGGCAATCGGACAGGTAATTACTAATAGGTTCAGTGGCTGGTGTCCCCGTGTTCCCACCCTGAGCCTTGAGGTTATAAAGTTTAATATAAAATGCGGTAAATTCCTCCGCTATTTTCTGTTTGTTATAGATTATTTCTCACGATTCATTTTTTATCGCTGTGATCTGGGAACGCTTCTGTATACCTCTTAGTTTGCTCGCCAAAAGTCTGTCAGCCTTATTGCCCTTGTCATAGTATTTCTGACTAGTCCATGTAAGAGCTTTTTCTACTTCTTCCATTTGGGCTTGTTTTAGCTCATTCCTGGCTGCGGTCAAGGTTTTATAAATCTTTTTCGATGGGTTGGGTTTGTGCTGTTGTTCCAGCTTAATTATTTTAGTTGTAACAACTAGTGACATACCGCTCACCTCAATATTGAATACCAACTCTATGATATCAGCTGGTGCAAAGGGGATAGGGATGACAGACATACATATATAAGGAGACAAAGGATGCTCCTAAAAAGATCCCACTTTAATGCACAGCAAAGCCGAAAATAGTCCACAGGTATAGTAACCCACTAGAGTAATGGTAAGGCTATAAGGGTACAATTAAGTAACCGCTCCCAACACTGTGGGAGGACAATTACCACTAAAATGCCCTAGGGCAAAAATAATAAATGATTTATTGATATTCAGAAGTCGACGCAGTAACACACACTCAAATTAACCATAAAAACAATTAAAACATAAATCACGGGTGAGGCAGGGTAAGGGGATATTCTTATAAGGTGAATTCCCAAATATTAGTGTATGTCCCCTTACCAGTACCAGGTGGTAGTGTGAGACACAATGGTAAATACAAATGATAAGCAATAGAGAATGCTAGAGCCTCTGGTCTCAGGGTATGGTGGAGGTTGCACTAATCATTGCATGCTGTGATTGATCTGCTCAGTATCAATAGTTGGATACCTGAACCTTGAGAAAGCGCCAGCCCCTTATGCGCGAAACGATCGTCGGCATGACTTATAATTAAAGTTTGATTTCAATGTCCGCATCTCTGGTTCTGATAGATTTAAGTTGAGGGCTTCTGACTTTTCACTGTTAATTTTGTATCCTGATATTTTGCCAAATTCCTTTAATTCTTTGTGTAAGTTGGGAAGGGAGATCTGGGGCTGCGTTAATGTTAATATGATATCGTCTGCGAACAATGAGACTTTATAGTTTATTCCGCCAATTGGTACCCCCTGTATATTTATATTGTCTCGTATTTTAGACGCTAGTGGTTCGATTGTTAGGGCGAAGAGGAGAGGGGACAAAGGGCACCCCTGTCTCGTTCCATTTTTCATTTCAATTTTTTTTGCTGTACCCCCCGGGAGTTTCACCACTGCAGACGGGCAGCAGTACAGTGCTCGGACTCCCGCTAGATACGCATCTTTTAAGCCGAATTTCTGCATTGTTTTGTCAAGAAATAGCCAATCAATTCTATCGAACGTCTTCTCTGCGTCCAGGCTTAACAGAACCGCTTTGGTAGCTGTGAGGTGGGCATGATCAACTATATTTATAATTTTGCGGGTGTTGTCTGAGGCTTGTCTGCCAGATACAAACCCCACCTGGTCGTTGTGAATTAATCTCGGTAGGATGGGATTCAGTCTATTTGACAGGATTTTGCTGTATAGCTTAAGATCGTTATTTAGTAGGTAGATTAGTCGGTAGCTCCCACATAGCAGTGGGTCCCTACCCTCTTTGTGGATGATGGCGAGATTGGCCTGGGTCATTGATGGGGGGATTGGGCTGCCCTCCATGAATGAATTGAATAAGCTGAGTAGGTGTTTAGTTAGGATCGGGGAGAATCTTTTGTAATAAACATTGGAGAAGCCGTCGGGGCCAGGGGCTTTTGAGATTTTTAATGTTTTTATTGCGTCCGCCAGCTCTTTTTGTGTAATTTTTGCGTTAAGCATTTGATTCTCCTCCTCTGTCAGTGTTGGTAGGAGGCAATCGGACAGGTAATTACTAATAGGTTCAGTGGCTGGTCTCCCCGTGTTCCCACCCTGAGCCTTGAGGTTATAAAGTTTAATATAAAATGCGGTAAATTCCTCCGCTATTTTCTGTTTGTTATAGATTATTTCTCACGATTCATTTTTTATCGCTGTGATCTGGGAACGCTTCTGTATACCTCTTAGTTTGCTCGCCAAAAGTCTGTCAGCCTTATTGCCCTTGTCATAGTATTTCTGACTAGTCCATGTAAGAGCTTTTTCTACTTCTTCCATTTGGGCTTGTTTTAGCTCATTCCTGGCTGCGGTCAAGGTTTTATAAATCTTTTTCGATGGGTTGGGTTTGTGCTGTTGTTCCAGCTTAATTATTTTAGTTGTAACAACTAGTGACATACCGCTCACCTCAATATTGAATACCAACTCTATGATATCAGCTGGTGCAAAGGGGATAGAGATGACAGACATACATATATAAGGAGACAAAGGATGCTCCTAAAAAGATCCCACTTTAATGCACAGCAAAGCCGAAAATAGTCCACATGTATAGTAACCCACTAGAGTAATGGTAAGGCTATAAGGGTACAATTAAGTAACCGCTCCCAACACTGTGGGAGGACAATTACCACTAAAATGCCCTAGGGCAAAAATAATAAATGATTTATTGATATTCAGAAGTCGACGCAGTAACACACACTCAAATTAACCATAAAAACAATTAAAACATAAATCACGGGTGAGGCAGGGTAAGGGGATATTCTTATAAGGTGAATTCCCAAATATTAGTGTATGTCCCCTTACCAGTACCAGGTGGTAGTGTGAGACACAATGGTAAATACAAATGATAAGCAATAGAGAATGCTAGAGCCTCTGGTCTCAGGGTATGGTGGAGGTTGCACTAATCATTGCATGCTGTGATTGATCTGCTCAGTATCAATAGTTGGATACCTGAACCTTGAGAAAGCGCCAGCCCCTTATGCGCGAAACGATCGTCGGCATGACTTATAATTAAAGTTTGATTTCAATGTCCGCATCTCTGGTTCTGATAGATTTAAGTTGAGGGCTTCTGACTTTTCACTGTTAATTTTGTATCCTGATATTTTGCCAAATTCCTTTAATTCTTTGTGTAAGTTGGGAAGGGAGATCTGGGGCTGCGTTAATGTTAATATGATATCGTCTGCGAACAATGAGACTTTATAGTTTATTCCGCCAATTGGTACCCCCTGTATATTTATATTGTCTCGTATTTTAGACGCTAGTGGTTCGATTGTTAGGGCGAAGAGGAGAGGGGACAAAGGGCATCCCTGTCTCGTTCCATTTTTCATTTCAATTTTTTTTGCTGTACCCCCCGGGAGTTTCACCACTGCAGACGGGCAGCAGTACAGCGCTCGGACTCCCGCTAGATACGCATCTTTTAAGCCGAATTTCTGCATTGTTTTGTCAAGTAATAGCCAATCAATTCTATCGAACGTCTTCTCTGCGTCCAGGCTTAACAGAACCGCTTTGGTAGCTGTGAGGTGGGCATGATCAACTATATTTATAATTTTGCGGGTGTTGTCTGAGGCTTGTCTGCCAGATACAAACCCCACCTGGTCGTTGTGAATTAATCTCGGTAGGATGGGATTCAGTCTATTTGACAGGATTTTGCTGTATAGCTTAAGATCGTTATTTAGTAGGTAGATTAGTCGGTAGCTCCCACATAGCAGTGGGTCCCTACCCTCTTTGTGGATGATGGCGAGATTGGCCTGGGTCATTGATGGGGGGATTGGGCTGCCCTCCATGAATGAATTGAATAAGCTGAGTAGGTGTTTAGTTAGGATCGGGGAGAATCTTTTGTAATAAACATTGGAGAAGCCGTCGGGGCCAGGGGCTTTTGAGATTTTTAATGTTTTTATTGCGTCCGCCAGCTCTTTTTGGGTAATTTTTGCGTTAAGCATTTGATTCTCCTCCTCTGTCAGTGTTGGTAGGAGGCAATCGGACAGGTAATTACTAATAGGTTCAGTGGCTGGTGTCCCCGTGTTCCCACCCTGAGCCTTGAGGTTATAAAGTTTAATATAAAATGCGGTAAATTCCTCCGCTATTTTCTGTTTGTTATAGATTATTTCTCACGATTCATTTTTTATCGCTGTGATCTGGGAACGCTTCTGTATACCTCTTAGTTTGCTCGCCAAAAGTCTGTCAGCCTTATTGCCCTTGTCATAGTATTTCTGACTAGTCCATGTAAGAGCTTTTTCTACTTCTTCCATTTGGGCTTGTTTTAGCTCATTCCTGGCTGCGGTCAAGGTTTTATAAATCTTTTTCGATGGGTTGGGTTTGTGCTGTTGTTCCAGCTTAATTATTTTAGTTGTAACAACTAGTGACATACCGCTCACCTCAATATTGAATACCAACTCTATGATATCAGCTGGTGCAAAGGGGATAGAGATGACAGACATACATATATAAGGAGACAAAGGATGCTCCTAAAAAGATCCCACTTTAATGCACAGCAAAGCCGAAAATAGTCCACATGTATAGTAACCCACTAGAGTAATGGTAAGGCTATAAGGGTACAATTAAGTAACCGCTCCCAACACTGTGGGAGGACAATTACCACTAAAATGCCCTAGGGCAAAAATAATAAATGATTTATTGATATTCAGAAGTCGACGCAGTAACACACACTCAAATTAACCATAAAAACAATTAAAACATAAATCACGGGTGAGGCAGGGTAAGGGGATATTCTTATAAGGTGAATTCCCAAATATTAGTGTATGTCCCCTTACCAGTACCAGGTGGTAGTGTGAGACACAATGGTAAATACAAATGATAAGCAATAGAGAATGCTAGAGCCTCTGGTCTCAGGGTATGGTGGAGGTTGCACTAATCATTGCATGCTGTGATTGATCTGCTCAGTATCAATAGTTGGATACCTGAACCTTGAGAAAGCGCCAGCCCCTTATGCGCGAAACGATCGTCGGCATGACTTATAATTAAAGTTTGATTTCAATGTCCGCATCTCTGGTTCTGATAGATTTAAGTTGAGGGCTTCTGACTTTTCACTGTTAATTTTGTATCCTGATATTTTGCCAAATTCCTTTAATTCTTTGTGTAAGTTGGGAAGGGAGATCTGGGGCTGCGTTAATGTTAATATGATATCGTCTGCGAACAATGAGACTTTATAGTTTATTCCGCCAATTGGTACCCCCTGTATATTTATATTGTCTCGTATTTTAGACGCTAGTGGTTCGATTGTTAGGGCGAAGAGGAGAGGGGACAAAGGGCATCCCTGTCTCGTTCCATTTTTCATTTCAATTTTTTTTGCTGTACCCCCCGGGAGTTTCACCACTGCAGACGGGCAGCAGTACAGCGCTCGGACTCCCGCTAGATACGCATCTTTTAAGCCGAATTTCTGCATTGTTTTGTCAAGTAATAGCCAATCAATTCTATCGAACGTCTTCTCTGCGTCCAGGCTTAACAGAACCGCTTTGGTAGCTGTGAGGTGGGCATGATCAACTATATTTATAATTTTGCGGGTGTTGTCTGAGGCTTGTCTGCCAGATACAAACCCCACCTGGTCGTTGTGAATTAATCTCGGTAGGATGGGATTCAGTCTATTTGACAGGATTTTGCTGTATAGCTTAAGATCGTTATTTAGTAGGTAGATTAGTCGGTAGCTCCCACATAGCAGTGGGTCCCTACCCTCTTTGTGGATGATGGCGAGATTGGCCTGGGTCATTGATGGGGGGATTGGGCTGCCCTCCATGAATGAATTGAATAAGCTGAGTAGGTGTTTAGTTAGGATCGGGGAGAATCTTTTGTAATAAACATTGGAGAAGCCGTCGGGGCCAGGGGCTTTTGAGATTTTTAATGTTTTTATTGCGTCCGCCAGCTCTTTTTGGGTAATTTTTGCGTTAAGCATTTGATTCTCCTCCTCTGTCAGTGTTGGTAGGAGGCAATCGGACAGGTAATTACTAATAGGTTCAGTGGCTGGTGTCCCCGTGTTCCCACCCTGAGCCTTGAGGTTATAAAGTTTAATATAAAATGCGGTAAATTCCTCCGCTATTTTCTGTTTGTTATAGATTATTTCTCACGATTCATTTTTTATCGCTGTGATCTGGGAACGCTTCTGTATACCTCTTAGTTTGCTCGCCAAAAGTCTGTCAGCCTTATTGCCCTTGTCATAGTATTTCTGACTAGTCCATGTAAGAGCTTTTTCTACTTCTTCCATTTGGGCTTGTTTTAGCTCATTCCTGGCTGCGGTCAAGGTTTTATAAATCTTTTTCGATGGGTTGGGTTTGTGCTGTTGTTCCAGCTTAATTATTTTAGTTGTAACAACTAGTGACATACCGCTCACCTCAATATTGAATACCAACTCTATGATATCAGCTGGTGCAAAGGGGATAGGGATGACAGACATACATATATAAGGAGACAAAGGATGCTCCTAAAAAGATCCCACTTTAATGCACAGCAAAGCCGAAAATAGTCCACATGTATAGTAACCCACTAGAGTAATGGTAAGGCTATAAGGGTACAATTAAGTAACCGCTCCCAACACTGTGGGAGGACAATTACCACTAAAATGCCCTAGGGCAAAAATAATAAATGATTTATTGATATTCAGAAGTCGACGCAGTAACACACACTCAAAATAACCATAAAAACAATTAAAACATAAATCACGGGTGAGGCAGGGTAAGGGGATATTCTTATAAGGTGAATTCCCAAATATTAGTGTATGTCCCCTTACCAGTACCAGGTGGTAGTGTGAGACACAATGGTAAATACAAATGATAGGCAATAGAGAATGCTAGAGCCTCTGGTCTCAGGGTATGGTGGAGGTTGCACTAATCATTGCATGCTGTGATTGATCTGCTCAGTATCAATAGTTGGATACCTGAACCTTGAGAAAGCGCCAGCCCCTTATGCGCGAAACGATCGTCGGCATGACTTATAATTAAAGTTTGATTTCAATGTCCGCATCTCTGGTTCTGATAGATTTAAGTTGAGGGCTTCTGACTTTTCACTGTTAATTTTGTATCCTGATATTTTGCCAAATTCCTTTAATTCTTTGTGTAAGTTGGGAAGGGAGATCTGGGGCTGCGTTAATGTTAATATGATATCGTCTGCGAACAATGAGACTTTATAGTTTATTCCGCCAATTGGTACCCCCTGTATATTTATATTGTCTCGTATTTTAGACGCTAGTGGTTCGATTGTTAGGGCGAAGAGGAGAGGGGACAAAGGGCACCCCTGTCTCGTTCCATTTTTCATTTCAATTTTTTTTGCTGTACCCCCCGGGAGTTTCACCACTGCAGACGGGCAGCAGTACAGCGCTCGGACTCCCGCTAGATACGCATCTTTTAAGCTGAATTTCTGCATTGTTTTGTCAAGAAATAGCCAATCAATTCTATCGAACGTCTTCTCTGCGTCCAGGCTTAACAGAACCGCTTTGGTAGCTGTGAGGTGGGCATGATCAACTATATTTATAATTTTGCGGGTGTTGTCTGAGGCTTGTCTGCCAGATACAAACCCCACCTGGTCGTTGTGAATTAATCTCGGTAGGATGGGATTCAGTCTATTTGCCAGGATTTTGCTGTATAGCTTAAGATCGTTATTTAGTAGGTAGATTAGTCGGTAGCTCCCACATAGCAGTGGGTCCCTACCCTCTTTGTGGATGATGGCGAGATTGGCCTGGGTCATTGATGGGGGGATTGGGCTGCCCTCCATGAATGAATTGAATAAGCTGAGTAGGTGTTTAGTTAGGATCGGGGAGAATCTTTTGTAATAAACATTGGAGAAGCCGTCGGGGCCAGGGGCTTTTGAGATTTTTAATGTTTTTATTGCGTCCGCCAGCTCTTTTTGGGTAATTTTTGCGTTAAGCATTTGATTCTCCTCCTCTGTCAGTGTTGGTAGGAGGCAATCGGACAGGTAATTACTAATAGGTTCAGTGGCTGGTGTCCCCGTGTTCCCACCCTGAGCCTTGAGGTTATAAAGTTTAATATAAAATGCGGTAAATTCCTCCGCTATTTTCTGTTTGTTATAGATTATTTCTCACGATTCATTTTTTATCGCTGTGATCTGGGAACGCTTCTGTATACCTCTTAGTTTGCTCGCCAAAAGTCTGTCAGCCTTATTGCCCTTGTCATAGTATTTCTGACTAGTCCATGTAAGAGCTTTTTCTACTTCTTCCACTTGGGCTTGTTTTAGCTCATTCCTGGCTGCGGTCAAGGTTTTATAAATCTTTTTCGAGGGGTTGGGTTTGTGCTGTTGTTCCAGCTTAATTATTTTAGTTGTAACAACTAGTGACATACCGCTCACCTCAATATTGAATACCAACTCTATGATATCAGCTGGTGCAAAGGGGATAGGGATGACAGACATACATATATAAGGAGACAAAGGATGCTCCTAAAAAGATCCCACTTTAATGCACAGCAAAGCCGAAAATAGTCCACAGGTATAGTAACCCACTAGAGTAATGGTAAGGCTATAAGGGTACAATTAAGTAACCGCTCCCAACACCGTGGGAGGACAATTACCACTAAAATGCCCTAGGGCAAAAATAATAAATGATTTATTGATATTCAGAAGTCGACGCAGTAACACACACTCAAAATAACCATAAAAACAATTAAAACATAAATCACGGGTGAGGCAGGGTAAGGGGATATTCTTATAAGGTGAATTCCCAAATATTAGTGTATGTCCCCTTACCAGTACCAGGTGGTAGTGTGAGACACAATGGTAAATACAAATGATAGGCAATAGAGAATGCTAGAGCCTCTGGTCTCAGGGTATGGTGGAGGTTGCACTAATCATTGCATGCTGTGATTGATCTGCTCAGTATCAATAGTTGGATACCTGAACCTTGAGAAAGCGCCAGCCCCTTATGCGCGAAACGATCGTCGGCATGACTTATAATTAAAGTTTGATTTCAATGTCCGCATCTCTGGTTCTGATAGATTTAAGTTGAGGGCTTCTGACTTTTCACTGTTAATTTTGTATCCTGATATTTTGCCAAATTCCTTTAATTCTTTGTGTAAGTTGGGAAGGGAGATCTGGGGCTGCGTTAATGTTAATATGATATCGTCTGCGAACAATGAGACTTTATAGTTTATTCCGCCAATTGGTACCCCCTGTATATTTATATTGTCTCGTATTTTAGACGCTAGTGGTTCGATTGTTAGGGCGAAGAGGAGAGGGGACAAAGGGCACCCCTGTCTCGTTCCATTTTTCATTTCAATTTTTTTTGCTGTACCCCCCGGGAGTTTCACCACTGCAGACGGGCAGCAGTACAGCGCTCGGACTCCCGCTAGATACGCATCTTTTAAGCCGAATTTCTGCATTGTTTTGTCAAGAAATAGCCAATCAATTCTATCGAACGTCTTCTCTGCGTCCAGGCTTAACAGAACCGCTTTGGTAGCTGTGAGGTGGGCATGATCAACTATATTTATAATTTTGCGGGTGTTGTCTGAGGCTTGTCTGCCAGATACAAACCCCACCTGGTCGTTGTGAATTAATCTCGGTAGGATGGGATTCAGTCTATTTGACAGGATTTTGCTGTATAGCTTAAGATCGTTATTTAGTAGGTAGATTAGTCGGTAGCTCCCACATAGCAGTGGGTCCCTACCCTCTTTGTGGATGATGGCGAGATTGGCCTGGGTCATTGATGGGGGGATTGGGCTGCCCTCCATGAATGAATTGAATAAGCTGAGTAGGTGTTTAGTTAGGATCGGGGAGAATCTTTTGTAATAAACATTGGAGAAGCCGTCGGGGCCAGGGGCTTTTGAGATTTTTAATGTTTTTATTGCGTCCGCCAGCTCTTTTTGTGTAATTTTTGCGTTAAGCATTTGATTCTCCTCCTCTGTCAGTGTTGGTAGGAGGCAATCGGACAGGTAATTACTAATAGGTTCAGTGGCTGGTGTCCCCGTGTTCCCACCCTGAGCCTTGAGGTTATAAAGTTTAATATAAAATGCGGTAAATTCCTCCGCTATTTTCTGTTTGTTATAGATTATTTCTCACGATTCATTTTTTATCGCTGTGATCTGGGAACGCTTCTGTATACCTCTTAGTTTGCTCGCCAAAAGTCTGTCAGCCTTATTGCCCTTGTCATAGTATTTCTGACTAGTCCATGTAAGAGCTTTTTCTACTTCTTCCATTTGGGCTTGTTTTAGCTCATTCCTGGCTGCGGTCAAGGTTTTATAAATCTTTTTCGATGGGTTGGGTTTGTGCTGTTGTTCCAGCTTAATTATTTTAGTTGTAACAACTAGTGACATACCGCTCACCTCAATATTGAATACCAACTCTATGATATCAGCTGGTGCAAAGGGGATAGAGATGACAGACATATATATAAGGAGACAAAGGATGCTCCTAAAAAGATCCCACTTTAATGCACAGCAAAGCCGAAAATAGTCCACAGGTATAGTAACCCACTAGAGTAATGGTAAGGCTATAAGGGTACAATTAAGTAACCGCTCCCAACACTGTGGGAGGACAATTACCACTAAAATGCCCTAGGGCAAAAATAATAAATGATTTATTGATATTCAGAAGTCGACGCAGTAACACACACTCAAAATAACCATAAAAACAATTAAAACATAAATCACGGGTGAGGCAGGGTAAGGGGATATTCTTATAAGGTGAATTCCCAAATATTAGTGTATGTCCCCTTACCAGTACCAGGTGGTAGTGTGAGACACAATGGTAAATACAAATGATAGGCAATAGAGAATGCTAGAGCCTCTGGTCTCAGGGTATGGTGGAGGTTGCACTAATCATTGCATGCTGTGATTGATCTGCTCAGTATCAATAGTTGGATACCTGAACCTTGAGAAAGCGCCAGCCCCTTATGCGCGAAACGATCGTCGGCATGACTTATAATTAAAGTTTGATTTCAATGTCCGCATCTCTGGTTCTGATAGATTTAAGTTGAGGGCTTCTGACTTTTCACTGTTAATTTTGTATCCTGATATTTTGCCAAATTCCTTTAATTCTTTGTGTAAGTTGGGAAGGGAGATCTGGGGCTGCGTTAATGTTAATATGATATCGTCTGCGAACAATGAGACTTTATAGTTTATTCCGCCAATTGGTACCCCCTGTATATTTATATTGTCTCGTATTTTAGACGCTAGTGGTTCGATTGTTAGGGCGAAGAGGAGAGGGGACAAAGGGCACCCCTGTCTCGTTCCATTTTTCATTTCAATTTTTTTTGCTGTACCCCCAGGGAGTTTCACCACTGCAGACGGGCAGCAGTACAGCGCTCGGACTCCCGCTAGATACGCATCTTTTAAGCCGAATTTCTGCATTGTTTTGTCAAGAAATAGCCAATCAATTCTATCGAACGTCTTCTCTGCGTCCAGGCTTAACAGAACCGCTTTGGTAGCTGTGAGGTGGGCATGATCAACTATATTTATAATTTTGCGGGTGTTGTCTGAGGCTTGTCTGCCAGATACAAACCCCACCTGGTCGTTGTGAATTAATCTCGGTAGGATGGGATTCAGTCTATTTGCCAGGATTTTGCTGTATAGCTTAAGATCGTTATTTAGTAGGTAGATTAGTCGGTAGCTCCCACATAGCAGTGGGTCCCTACCCTCTTTGTGGATGATGGCGAGATTGGCCTGGGTCATTGATGGGGGGATTGGGCTGCCCTCCATGAATGAATTGAATAAGCTGAGTAGGTGTTTAGTTAGGATCGGGGAGAATCTTTTGTAATAAACATTGGAGAAGCCGTCGGGGCCAGGGGCTTTTGAGATTTTTAATGTTTTTATTGCGTCCGCCAGCTCTTTTTGTGTAATTTTTGCGTTAAGCATTTGATTCTCCTCCTCTGTCAGTGTTGGTAGGAGGCAATCGGACAGGTAATTACTAATAGGTTCAGTGGCTGGTGTCCCCGTGTTCCCACCCTGAGCCTGGAGGTTATAAAGTTTTATATAAAATGCGGTAAATTCCTCCGCTATTTTCTGTTTGTTATAGATTATTTCTCACGATTCATTTTTTATCGCTGTGATCTGGGAACGCTTCTGTATACCTCTTAGTTTGCTCGCCAAAAGTCTGTCAGCCTTATTGCCCTTGTCATAGTATTTCTGACTAGTCCATGTAAGAGCTTTTTCTACTTCTTCCATTTGGGCTTGTTTTAGCTCATTCCTGGCTGCGGTCAAGGTTTTATAAATCTTTTTCGATGGGTTGGGTTTGTGCTGTTGTTCCAGCTTAATTATTTTAGTTGTAACAACTAGTGACATACCACTCACCTCAATATTGAATACCAACTCTATGATATCAGCTGGTGCAAAGGGGATAGAGATGACAGACATACATATATAAGGAGACAAAGGATGCTCCTAAAAAGATCCCACTTTAATGCACAGCAAAGCCAAAAATAGTCCACATGTACACTACCGACACACTTTATTGAAGTGTGGTCGGTACCGCAAGCCGGGAAATCTCCCGGCTTGCTAGTGGCCGCCCCTCGCGGTCACGCGTCATCGGGAGCGTGCGCCCCCTGCACGCGCGTCCAGGGGCTCCCCGAGGGAGCCCTGGTGTCCCGCGATCGCGGGACAGCGGCAGGGGGTTCCGGGGGACCCGGCGGACCCGGCAGCGGTAGGGAGAGCGCCCCGATCGGAGGGCGCTCTTCCGCTGCTTCGGCGTGCGCCCGTCACTCTCGGGCGCGCGCCAGGCTACTGCTGCGGCACAGAACGGGCAAATGCTCGAATAAACTGTGCCGCAGCAGTATAGTAACCCACTAGAGTAATGGTAAGGCTATAAGGGTACAATTAAGTAACCGCTCCCAACACTGTGGGAGGACAATTACCACTAAAATGCCCTAGGGCAAAAATAATAAATGATTTATTGATATTCAGAAGTCGACGCAGTAACACACACTCAAATTAACCATAAAAACAATTAAAACATAAATCACGGGTGAGGCAGGGTAAGGGGATATTCTTATAAGGTGAATTCCCAAATATTAGTGTATGTCCCCTTACCAGTACCAGGTGGTAGTGTGAGACACAATGGTAAATACAAATGATAGGCAATAGAGAATGCTAGAGCCTCTGGTCTCAGGGTATGGTGGAGGTTGCACTAATCATTGCATGCTGTGATTGATCTGCTCAGTATCAATAGTTGGATACCTGAACCTTGAGAAAGCGCCAGCCCCTTATGCGCGAAACGATCGTCGGCATGACTTATAATTAAAGTTTGATTTCAATGTCCGCATCTCTGGTTCTGATAGATTTAAGTTGAGGGCTTCTGACTTTTCACTGTTAATTTTGTATCCTGATATTTTGCCAAATTCCTTTAATTCTTTGTGTAAGTTGGGAAGGGAGATCTGGGGCTGCGTTAATGTTAATATGATATCGTCTGCGAACAATGAGACTTTATATTTTATTCCGCCAATTGGTACCCCCTGTATATTTATATTGTCTCGTATTTTAGACGCTAGTGGTTCGATTGTTAGGGCGAAGAGGAGAGGGGACAAAGGGCACCCCTGTCTCGTTCCATTTTTCATTTCAATTTTTTTTGCTGTACCCCCCGGGAGTTTCACCACTGCAGACGGGCAGCAGTACAGTGCTCGGACTCCCGCTAGATACGCATCTTTTAAGCCGAATTTCTGCATTGTTTTGTCAAGAAATAGCCAATCAATTCTATCGAACGTCTTCTCTGCGTCCAGGCTTAACAGAACCGCTTTGGTAGCTGTGAGGTGGGCATGATCAACTATATTTATAATTTTGCGGGTGTTGTCTGAGGCTTGTCTGCCAGATACAAACCCCACCTGGTCGTTGTGAATTAATCTCGGTAGGATGGGATTCAGTCTATTTGCCAGGATTTTGCTGTATAGCTTAAGATCGTTATTTAGTAGGTAGATTAGTCGGTAGCTCCCACATAGCAGTGGGTCCCTACCCTCTTTGTGGATGATGGCGAGATTGGCCTGGGTCATTGATGGGGGGATTGGGCTGCCCTCCATGAATGAATTGAATAAGCTGAGTAGGTGTTTAGTTAGGATCGGGGAGAATCTTTTGTAATAAACATTGGAGAAGCCGTCGGGGCCAGGGGCTTTTGAGATTTTTAATGTTTTTATTGCGTCCGCCAGCTCTTTTTGGGTAATTTTTGCTTTAAGCCTTTGATTCTCCTCCTCTGTCAGTGTTGGTAGGAGGCAATCGGACAGGTAATTACTAATAGGTTCAGTGGCTGGTGTCCCCGTGTTCCCACCCTGAGCCTTGAGGTTACAGTATAAATTTTAATATAAAATGCGGTAAATTCCTCCGCTATTTTCTGTTTGTTATAGATTATTTCTCACGATTCATTTTTTATCGCTGTGATCTGGGAACGCTTCTGTATACCTCTTAGTTTGCTCGCCAAAAGTCTGTCAGCCTTATTGCCCTTGTCATAGTATTTCTGACTAGTCCATGTAAGAGCTTTTTCTACTTCTTCCACTTGGGCTTGTTTTAGCTCATTCCTGGCTGCGGTCAAGGTTTTATAAATCTTTTTCGAGGGGTTGGGTTTGTGCTGTTGTTCCAGCTTAATTATTTTAGTTGTAACAACTAGTGACATACCGCTCACCTCAATATTGAATACCAACTCTATGATATCAGCTGGTGCAAAGGGGATAGGGATGACAGACATACATATATAAGGAGACAAAGGATGCTCCTAAAAAGATCCCACTTTAATGCACAGCAAAGCCGAAAATAGTCCACAGGTATAGTAACCCACTAGAGTAATGGTAAGGCTATAAGGGTACAATTAAGTAACCGCTCCCAACACTGTGGGAGGACAATTACCACTAAAATGCCCTAGGGCAAAAATAATAAATGATTTATTGATATTCAGAAGTCGACGCAGTAACACACACTCAAAATAACCATAAAAACAATTAAAACATAAATCACGGGTGAGGCAGGGTAAGGGGATATTCTTATAAGGTGAATTCCCAAATATTAGTGTATGTCCCCTTACCAGTACCAGGTGGTAGTGTGAGACACAATGGTAAATACAAATGATAGGCAATAGAGAATGCTAGAGCCTCTGGTCTCAGGGTATGGTGGAGGTTGCACTAATCATTGCATGCTGTGATTGATCTGCTCAGTATCAATAGTTGGATACCTGAACCTTGAGAAAGCGCCAGCCCCTTATGCGCGAAACGATCGTCGGCATGACTTATAATTAAAGTTTGATTTCAATGTCCGCATCTCTGGTTCTGATAGATTTAAGTTGAGGGCTTCTGACTTTTCACTGTTAATTTTGTATCCTGATATTTTGCCAAATTCCTTTAATTCTTTGTGTAAGTTGGGAAGGGAGATCTGGGGCTGCGTTAATGTTAATATGATATCGTCTGCGAACAATGAGACTTTATAGTTTATTCCGCCAATTGGTACCCCCTGTATATTTATATTGTCTCATATTTTAGACGCTAGTGGTTCGATTGTTAGGGCGAAGAGGAGAGGGGACAAAGGGCATCCCTGTCTCATTCCATTTTTCATTTCAATTTTTTTTGCTGTACCCCCCGGGAGTTTCACCACTGCAGACGGGCAGCAGTACAGCGCTCGGACTCCCGCTAGATACGCATCTTTTAAGCCGAATTTCTGCATTGTTTTGTCAAGAAATAGCCAATCAATTCTATCGAACGTCTTCTCTGCGTCCAGGCTTAACAGAACCGCTTTGGTAGCTGTGAGGTGGGCATGATCAACTATATTTATAATTTTGCGGGTGTTGTCTGAGGCTTGTCTGCCAGATACAAACCCCACCTGGTCGTTGTGAATTAATCTCGGTAGGATGGGATTCAGTCTATTTGACAGGATTTTGCTGTATAGCTTAAGATCGTTATTTAGTAGGTAGATTAGTCGGTAGCTCCCACATAGCAGTGGGTCTCTACCCTCTTTGTGGATGATGGCGAGATTGGCCTGGGTCATTGATGGGGGGATTGGGCTGCCCTCCATGAATGAATTGAATAAGCTGAGTAGGTGTTTAGTTAGGATCGGGGAGAATCTTTTGTAATAAACATTGGAGAAGCCGTCGGGGCCAGGGGCTTTTGAGATTTTTAATGTTTTTATTGCGTCCGCCAGCTCTTTTTGGGTAATTTTTGCGTTAAGCCTTTGATTCTCCTCCTCTGTCAGTGTTGGTAGGAGGCAATCGGACAGGTAATTACTAATAGGTTCAGTGGCTGGTGTCCCCGTGTTCCCACCCTGAGCCTTGAGGTTATAAAGTTTAATATAAAATGCGGTAAATTCCTCCGCTATTTTCTGTTTGTTATAGATTATTTCTCACGATTCATTTTTTATCGCTGTGATCTGGGAACGCTTCTGTATACCTCTTAGTTTGCTCGCCAAAAGTCTGTCAGCCTTATTGCCCTTGTCATAGTATTTCTGACTAGTCCATGTAAGAGCTTTTTCTACTTCTTCCACTTGGGCTTGTTTTAGCTCATTCCTGGCTGCGGTCAAGGTTTTATAAATCTTTTTCGAGGGGTTGGGTTTGTGCTGTTGTTCCAGCTTAATTATTTTAGTTGTAACAACTAGTGACATACCGCTCACCTCAATATTGAATACCAACTCTATGATATCAGCTGGTGCAAAGGGGATAGGGATGACAGACATACATATATAAGGAGACAAAGGATGCTCCTAAAAAGATCCCACTTTAATGCACAGCAAAGCCGAAAATAGTCCACAGGTATAGTAACCCACTAGAGTAATGGTAAGGCTATAAGGGTACAATTAAGTAACCGCTCCCAACACTGTGGGAGGACAATTACCACTAAAATGCCCTAGGGCAAAAATAATAAATGATTTATTGATATTCAGAAGTCGACGCAGTAACACACACTCAAAATAACCATAAAAACAATTAAAACATAAATCACGGGTGAGGCAGGGTAAGGGGATATTCTTATAAGGTGAATTCCCAAATATTAGTGTATGTCCCCTTACCAGTACCAGGTGGTAGTGTGAGACACAATGGTAAATACAAATGATAGGCAATAGAGAATGCTAGAGCCTCTGGTCTCAGGGTATGGTGGAGGTTGCACTAATCATTGCATTCTGTGATTGATCTGCTCAGTATCAATAGTTGGATACCTGAACCTTGAGAAAGCGCCAGCCCCTTATGCGCGAAACGATCGTCGGCATGACTTATAATTAAAGTTTGATTTCAATGTCCGCATCTCTGGTTCTGATAGATTTAAGTTGAGGGCTTCTGACTTTTCACTGTTAATTTTGTATCCTGATATTTTGCCAAATTCCTTTAATTCTTTGTGTAAGTTGGGAAGGGAGACCTGGGGCTGCGTTAATGTTAATATGATATCGTCTGCGAACAATGAGACTTTATAGTTTATTCCGCCAATTGGTACCCCCTGTATATTTATATTGTCTCGTATTTTAGACGCTAGTGGTTCGATTGTTAGGGCGAAGAGGAGAGGGGACAAAGGGCACCCCTGTCTCGTTCCATTTTTCATTTCAATTTTTTTTGCTGTACCCCCCGGGAGTTTCACCACTGCAGACGGGCAGCAGTACAGCGCTCGGACTCCCGCTAGATACGCATCTTTTAAGTCGAATTTCTGCATTGTTTTGTCAAGAAATAGCCAATCAATTCTATCGAACGTCTTCTCTGCGTCCAGGCTTAACAGAACCGCTTTGGTAGCTGTGAGGTGGGCATGATCAACTATATTTTTAATTTTGCGGGTGTTGTCTGAGGCTTGTCTGCCAGATACAAACCCCACCTGGTCGTTGTGAATTAATCTTGGTAGGATGGGATTCAGTCTATTTGCCAGGATTTTGCTGTATAGCTGAAGATCGTTATTTAGTAGGTAGATTAGTCGGTAGCTCCCACATAGCAGTGGGTCCCTACCCTCTTTGTGGATGATGGCGAGATTGGCCTGGGTCATTGATGGGGGGATTGGGCTGCCCTCCATGAATGAATTGAATAAGCTGAGTAGGTGTTTAGTTAGGATCGGGGAGAATCTTTTGTAATAAACATTGGAGAAGCCGTCGGGGCCAGGGGCTTTTGAGATTTTTAATGTTTTTATTGCGTCCGCCAGCTCTTTTTGGGTAATTTTTGCGTTAAGCATTTGATTCTCCTCCTCTGTCAGTGTTGGTAGGAGGCAATCGGACAGGTAATTACTAATAGGTTCAGTGTCTGGTGTCCCCGTGTTCCCACCCTGAGCCTTGAGGTTATAAAGTTTAATATAAAATGCGGTAAATTCCTCCGCTATTTTCTGTTTGTTATAGATTATTTCTCACGATTAATTTTTTATCGCTGTGATCTGGGAACGCTTCTGTATACCTCTTAGTTTGCTCGCCAAAAGTCTGTCAGCCTTATTGCCCTTGTCATAGTATTTCTGACTAGTCCATGTAAGAGCTTTTTCTACTTCTTCCACTTGGGCTTGTTTTAGCTCATTCCTGGCTGCGGTCAAGGTTTTATAAATCTTTTTTGAGGGGTTGGGTTTGTGCTGTTGTTCCAGCTTAATTATTTTAGTTGTAACAACTAGTGACATACCGCTCACCTCAATATTGAATACCAACTCTATGATATCAGCTGGTGCAAAGGGGATAGGGATGACAGACATACATATATAAGGAGACAAAGGATGCTCCTAAAAAGATCCCACTTTAATGCACAGCAAAGCCGAAAATAGTCCACAGGTATAGTAACCCACTAGAGTAATGGTAAGGCTATAAGGGTACAATTAAGTAACCGCTCCCAACACTGTGGGAGGACAATTACCACTAAAATGCCCTAGGGCAAAAATAATAAATGATTTATTGATATTCAGAAGTCGACGCAGTAACACACACTCAAAATAACCATAAAAACAATTAAAACATAAATCACGGGTGAGGCAGGGTAAGGGGATATTCTTATAAGGTGAATTCCCAAATATTAGTGTATGTCCCCTTACCAGTACCAGGTGGTAGTGTGAGACACAATGGTAAATACAAATGATAGGCAATAGAGAATGCTAGAGCCTCTGGTCTCAGGGTATGGTGGAGGTTGCACTAATCATTGCATGCTGTGATTGATCTGCTCAGTATCAATAGTTGGATACCTGAACCTTGAGAAAGCGCCAGCCCCTTATGCGCGAAACGATCGTCGGCATGACTTATAATTAAAGTTTGATTTCAATGTCCGCATCTCTGGTTCTGATAGATTTAAGTTGAGGGCTTCTGACTTTTCACTGTTAATTTTGTATCCTGATATTTTGCCAAATTCCTTTAATTCTTTGTGTAAGTTGGGAAGGGAGATCTGGGGCTGCGTTAATGTTAATATGATATCGTCTGCGAACAATGAGACTTTATAGTTTATTCCGCCAATTGGTACCCCCTGTATATTTATATTGTCTCGTATTTTAGACGCTAGTGGTTCGATTGTTAGGGCGAAGAGGAGAGGGGACAAAGGGCACCCCTGTCTCGTTCCATTTTTCATTTCAATTTTTTTTGCTGTACCCCCCGGGAGTTTCACCACTGCAGACGGGCAGCAGTACAGCGCTCGGACTCCCGCTAGATACGCATCTTTTAAGCCGAATTTCTGCATTGTTTTGTCAAGAAATAGCCAATCAATTCTATCGAACGTCTTCTCTGCGTCCAGGCTTAACAGAACCGCTTTGGTAGCTGTGAGGTGGGCATGATCAACTATATTTATAATTTTGCGGGTGTTGTCGGAGGCTTGTCTGCCAGATACAAACCCCACCTGGTCGTTGTGAATTAATCTCGGTAGGATGGGATTCAGTCTATTTGCCAGGATTTTGCTGTATAGCTTAAGATCGTTATTTAGTAGGTAGATTAGTCGGTAGCTCCCACATAGCAGTGGGTCCCTACCCTCTTTGTGGATGATGGCGAGATTGGCCTGGGTCATTGATGGGGGGATTGGGCTGCCCTCCATGAATGAATTGAATAAGCTGAGTAGGTGTTTAGTTAGGATCGGGGAGAATCTTTTGTAATAAACATTGGAGAAGCCGTCGGGGCCAGGGGCTTTTGAGATTTTGAATGTTTTTATTGCGTCCGCCAGCTCTTTTTGGGTAATCTTTGCGTTAAGCATTTGATTCTCCTCCTCTGTCAGTGTTGGTAGGAGGCAATCGGACAGGTAATTACTAATAGGTTCAGTGTCTGGTGTCCCCGTGTTCCCACCCTGAGCCTTGAGGTTATAAAGTTTAATATAAAATGCGGTAAATTCCTCCGCTATTTTCTGTTTGTTATAGATTATTTCTCACGATTAATTTTTTATCGCTGTGATCTGGGAACGCTTCTGTATACCTCTTAGTTTGCTCGCCAAAAGTCTGTCAGCCTTATTGCCCTTGTCATAGTATTTCTGACTAGTCCATGTAAGAGCTTTTTCTACTTCTTCCACTTGGGCTTGTTTTAGCTCATTCCTGGCTGCGGTCAAGGTTTTATAAATCTTTTTCGAGGGGTTGGGTTTGTGCTGTTGTTCCAGCTTAATTATTTTAGTTGTAACAACTAGTGACATACCGCTCACCTCAATATTGAATACCAACTCTATGATATCAGCTGGTGCAAAGGGGATAGGGATGACAGACATACATATATAAGGAGACAAAGGATGCTCCTAAAAAGATCCCACTTTAATGCACAGCAAAGCCGAAAATAGTCCACAGGTATAGTAACCCACTAGAGTAATGGTAAGGCTATAAGGGTACAATTAAGTAACCGCTCCCAACACTGTGGGAGGACAATTACCACTAAAATGCCCTAGGGCAAAAATAATAAATGATTTATTGATATTCAGAAGTCGACGCAGTAACACACACTCAAAATAACCATAAAAACAATTAAAACATAAATCACGGGTGAGGCAGGGTAAGGGGATATTCTTATAAGGTGAATTCCCAAATATTAGTGTATGTCCCCTTACCAGTACCAGGTGGTAGTGTGAGACACAATGGTAAATACAAATGATAGGCAATAGAGAATGCTAGAGCCTCTGGTCTCAGGGTATGGTGGAGGTTGCACTAATCATTGCATGCTGTGATTGATCTGCTCAGTATCAATAGTTGGATACCTGAACCTTGAGAAAGCGCCAGCCCCTTATGCGCGAAACGATCGTTGGCATGACTTATAATTAAAGTTTGATTTCAATGTCCGCATCTCTGGTTCTGATAGATTTAAGTTGAGGGCTTCTGACTTTTCACTGTTAATTTTGTATCCTGATATTTTGCCAAATTCCTTTAATTCTTTGTGTAAGTTGGGAAGGGAGATCTGGGGCTGCGTTAATGTTAATATGATATCGTCTGCGAACAATGAGACTTTATAGTTTATTCCGCCAATTGGTACCCCCTGTATATTTATATTGTCTCGTATTTTAGACGCTAGTGGTTCGATTGTTAGGGCGAAGAGGAGAGGGGACAAAGGGCATCCCTGTCTCGTTCCATTTTTCATTTCAATTTTTTTTGCTGTACCCCCCGGGAGTTTCACCACTGCAGACGGGCAGCAGTACAGCGCTCGGACTCCCGCTAGATACGCATCTTTTAAGTCGAATTTCTGCATTGTTTTGTCAAGAAATAGCCAATCAATTCTATCGAACGTCTTCTCTGCGTCCAGGCTTAACAGAACCGCTTTGGTAGCTGTGAGGTGGGCATGATCAACTATATTTATAATTTTGCGGGTGTTGTCTGAGGCTTGTCTGCCAGATACAAACCCCACCTGGTCGTTGTGAATTAATCTCGGTAGGATGGGATTCAGTCTATTTGCCAGGATTTTGCTGTATAGCTTAAGATCGTTATTTAGTAGGTAGATTAGTCGGTAGCTCCCACATAGCAGTGGGTCCCTACCCTCTTTGTGGATGATGGCGAGATTGGCCTGGGTCATTGATGGGGGGATTGGGCTGCCCTCCAT
This sequence comes from Ascaphus truei, assembly GCF_040206685.1. Lineage (NCBI taxonomy): Eukaryota > Metazoa > Chordata > Amphibia > Anura > Ascaphidae > Ascaphus > Ascaphus truei. The sequence continues at coordinate 201,281,439 of NC_134487.1, read as the reverse complement.
GAATGAATTGAATAAGCTGAGTAGGTGTTTAGTTAGGATCGGGGAGAATCTTTTGTAATAAACATTGGAGAAGCCGTCGGGGCCAGGGGCTTTTGAGATTTTTAATGTTTTTATTGCGTCCGCCAGCTCTTTTTGGGTAATTTTTGCGTTAAGCATTTGATTCTCCTCCTCTGTCAGTGTTGGTAGGAGGCAATCGGACAGGTAATTACTAATAGGTTCAGTGTCTGGTGTCCCCGTGTTCCCACCCTGAGCCTTGAGGTTATAAAGTTTAATATAAAATGCGGTAAATTCCTCCGCTATTTTCTGTTTGTTATAGATTATTTCTCACGATTCATTTTTTATCGCTGTGATCTGGGAACGCTTCTGTATACCTCTTAGTTTGCTCGCCAAAAGTCTGTCAGCCTTATTGCCCTTGTCATAGTATTTCTGACTAGTCCATGTAAGAGCTTTTTCTACTTCTTCCACTTGGGCTTGTTTTAGCTCATTCCTGGCTGCGGTCAAGGTTTTATAAATCTTTTTCGAGGGGTTGGGTTTGTGCTGTTGTTCCAGCTTAATTATTTTAGTTGTAACAACTAGTGACATACCGCTCACCTCAATATTGAATACCAACTCTATGATATCAGCTGGTGCAAAGGGGATAGGGATGACAGACATACATATATAAGGAGACAAAGGATGCTCCTAAAAAGATCCCACTTTAATGCACAGCAAAGCCGAAAATAGTCCACAGGTATAGTAACCCACTAGAGTAATGGTAAGGCTATAAGGGTACAATTAAGTAACCGCTCCCAACACTGTGGGAGGACAATTACCACTAAAATGCCCTAGGGCAAAAATAATAAATGATTTATTGATATTCAGAAGTCGACGCAGTAACACACACTCAAAATAACCATAAAAACAATTAAAACATAAATCACGGGTGAAGCAGGGTAAGGGGATATTCTTATAAGGTGAATTCCCAAATATTAGTGTATGTCCCCTTACCAGTACCAGGTGGTAGTGTGAGACACAATGGTAAATACAAATGATAGGCAATAGAGAATGCTAGAGCCTCTGGTCTCAGGGTATGGTGGAGGTTGCACTAATCATTGCATGCTGTGATTGATCTGCTCAGTATCAATAGTTGGATACCTGAACCTTGAGAAAGCGCCAGCCCCTTATGCGCGAAACGATCGTCGGCATGACTTATAATTAAAGTTTGATTTCAATGTCCGCATCTCTGGTTCTGATAGATTTAAGTTGAGGGCTTCTGACTTTTCACTGTTAATTTTGTATCCTGATATTTTGCCAAATTCCTTTAATTCTTTGTGTAAGTTGGGAAGGGAGATCTGGGGCTGCGTTAATGTTAATATGATATCGTCTGCGAACAATGAGACTTTATAGTTTATTCCGCCAATTGGTACCCCCTGTATATTTATATTGTCTCGTATTTTAGACGCTAGTGGTTCGATTGTTAGGGCGAAGAGGAGAGGGGACAAAGGGCATCCCTGTCTCGTTCCATTTTTCATTTCAATTTTTTTTGCTGTACCCCCCGGGAGTTTCACCACTCCAGACGGGCAGCAGTACAGCGCTCGGACTCCCGCTAGATACGCATCTTTTAAGCCGAATTTCTGCATTGTTTTGTCAAGAAATAGCCAATCAATTCTATCGAACGTCTTCTCTGCGTCCAGGCTTAACAGAACCGCTTTGGTAGCTGTGAGGTGGGCATGATCAACTCTATTTATAATTTTGCGGGTGTTGTCTGAGGCTTGTCTGCCAGATACAAACCCCACCTGGTCGTTGTGAATTAATCTCGGTAGGATGGGATTCAGTCTATTTGCCAGGATTTTGCTGTATAGCTTAAGATCGTTATTTAGTAGGTAGATTAGTCGGTAGCTCCCACATAGCAGTGGGTCCCTACCCTCTTTGTGGATGATGGCGAGATTGGCCTGGGTCATTGATGGGGGGATTGGGCTGCCCTCCATGAATGAATTGAATAAGCTGAGTAGGTGTTTAGTTAGGATCGGGGAGAATCTTTTGTAATAAACATTGGAGAAGCCGTCGGGGCCAGGGGCTTTTGAGATTTTTAATGTTTTTATTGCGTCCGCCAGCTCTTTTTGGGTAATTTTTGCGTTAAGCATTTGATTCTCCTCCTCTGTCAGTGTTGGTAGGAGGCAATCGGACAGGTAATTACTAATAGGTTCAGTGGCTGGTGTCCCCGTGTTCCCACCCTGAGCCTTGAGGTTACAGTATAAATTTTAATATAAAATGCGGTAAATTCCTCCGCTATTTTCTGTTTGTTATAGATTATTTCTCACGATTCATTTTTTATCGCTGTGATCTGGGAACGCTTCTGTATACCTCTTAGTTTGCTCGCCAAAAGTCTGTCAGCCTTATTGCCCTTGTCATAGTATTTCTGACTAGTCCATGTAAGAGCTTTTTCTACTTCTTCCACTTGGGCTTGTTTTAGCTCATTCCTGGCTGCGGTCAAGGTTTTATAAATCTTTTTCGAGGGGTTGGGTTTGTGCTGTTGTTCCAGCTTAATTATTTTAGTTGTAACAACTAGTGACATACCGCTCACCTCAATATTGAATACCAACTCTATGATATCAGCTGGTGCAAAGGGGATAGGGATGACAGACATACATATATAAGGAGACAAAGGATGCTCCTAAAAAGATCCCACTTTAATGCACAGCAAAGCCGAAAATAGTCCACAGGTATAGTAACCCACTAGAGTAATGGTAAGGCTATAAGGGTACAATTAAGTAACCGCTCCCAACACTGTGGGAGGACAATTACCACTAAAATGCCCTAGGGCAAAAATAATAAATGATTTATTGATATTCAGAAGTCGACGCAGTAACACACACTCAAAATAACCATAAAAACAATTAAAACATAAATCACGGGTGAGGCAGGGTAAGGGGATATTCTTATAAGGTGAATTCCCAAATATTAGTGTATGTCCCCTTACCAGTACCAGGTGGTAGTGTGAGACACAATGGTAAATACAAATGATAGGCAATAGAGAATGCTAGAGCCTCTGGTCTCAGGGTATGGTGGAGGTTGCACTAATCATTGCATGCTGTGATTGATCTGCTCAGTATCAATAGTTGGATACCTGAACCTTGAGAAAGCGCCAGCCCCTTATGCGCGAAACGATCGTCGGCATGACTTATAATTAAAGTTTGATTTCAATGTCCGCATCTCTGGTTCTGATAGATTTAAGTTGAGGGCTTCTGACTTTTCACTGTTAATTTTGTATCCTGATATTTTGCCAAATTCCTTTAATTCTTTGTGTAAGTTGGGAAGGGAGATCTGGGGCTGCGTTAATGTTAATATGATATCGTCTGCGAACAATGAGACGTTATAGTTTATTCCGCCAATTGGTACCCCCTGTATATTTATATTGTCTCGTATTTTAGACGCTAGTGGTTCGATTGTTAGGGCGAAGAGGAGAGGGGACAAAGGGCATCCCTGTCTCGTTCCATTTTTCATTTCAATTTTTTTTGCTGTACCCCCCGGGAGTTTCACCACTGCAGACGGGCAGCAGTACAGCGCTCGGACTCCCGCTAGATACGCATCTTTTAAGCCGAATTTCTGCATTGTTTTGTCAAGAAATAGCCAATCAATTCTATCGAACGTCTTCTCTGCGTCCAGGCTTAACAGAACCGCTTTGGTAGCTGTGAGGTGGGCATGATCAACTCTATTTATAATTTTGCGGGTGTTGTCTGAGGCTTGTCTGCCAGATACAAACCCCACCTGGTCGTTGTGAATTAATCTCGGTAGGATGGGATTCAGTCTATTTGCCAGGATTTTGCTGTATAGCTTAAGATCGTTATTTAGTAGGTAGATTAGTCGGTAGCTCCCACATAGCAGTGGGTCCCTACCCTCTTTGTGGATGATGGCGAGATTGGCCTGGGTCATTGATGGGGGGATTGGGCTGCCCTCCATGAATGAATTGAATAAGCTGAGTAGGTGTTTAGTTAGGATCGGGGAGAATCTTTTGTAATAAACATTGGAGAAGCCGTCGGGGCCAGGGGCTTTTGAGATTTTTAATGTTTTTATTGCGTCCGCCAGCTCTTTTTGGGTAATTTTTGCTTTAAGCCTTTGATTCTCCTCCTCTGTCAGTGTTGGTAGGAGGCAATCGGACAGGTAATTACTAATAGGTTCAGTGGCTGGTGTCCCCGTGTTCCCACCCTGAGCCTTGAGGTTATAAAGTTTAATATAAAATGCGGTAAATTCCTCCGCTATTTTCTGTTTGTTATAGATTATTTCTCACGATTCATTTTTTATCGCTGTGATCTGGGAACGCTTCTGTATACCTCTTAGTTTGCTCGCCAAAAGTCTGTCAGCCTTATTGCCCTTGTCATAGTATTTCTGACTAGTCCATGTAAGAGCTTTTTCTACTTCTTCCACTTGGGCTTGTTTTAGCTCATTCCTGGCTGCGGTCAAGGTTTTATAAATCTTTTTCGAGGGGTTGGGTTTGTGCTGTTGTTCCAGCTTAATTATTTTAGTTGTAACAACTAGTGACATACCGCTCACCTCAATATTGAATACCAACTCTATGATATCAGCTGGTGCAAAGGGGATAGGGATGACAGACATACATATATAAGGAGACAAAGGATGCTCCTAAAAAGATCCCACTTTAATGCACAGCAAAGCCGAAAATAGTCCACAGGTATAGTAACCCACTAGAGTAATGGTAAGGCTATAAGGGTACAATTAAGTAACCGCTCCCAACACTGTGGGAGGACAATTACCACTAAAATGCCCTAGGGCAAAAATAATAAATGATTTATTGATATTCAGAAGTCGACGCAGTAACACACACTCAAAATAACCATAAAAACAATTAAAACATAAATCACGGGTGAGGCAGGGTAAGGGGATATTCTTATAAGGTGAATTCCCAAATATTAGTGTATGTCCCCTTACCAGTACCAGGTGGTAGTGTGAGACACAATGGTAAATACAAATGATAGGCAATAGAGAATGCTAGAGCCTCTGGTCTCAGGGTATGGTGGAGGTTGCACTAATCATTGCATGCTGTGATTGATCTGCTCAGTATCAATAGTTGGATACCTGAACCTTGAGAAAGCGCCAGCCCCTTATGCGCGAAACGATCGTCGGCATGACTTATAATTAAAGTTTGATTTCAATGTCCGCATCTCTGGTTCTGATAGATTTAAGTTGAGGGCTTCTGACTTTTCACTGTTAATTTTGTATCCTGATATTTTGCCAAATTCCTTTAATTCTTTGTGTAAGTTGGGAAGGGAGATCTGGGGCTGCGTTAATGTTAATATGATATCGTCTGCGAACAATGAGACTTTATAGTTTATTCCGCCAATTGGTACCCCCTGTATATTTATATTGTCTCATATTTTAGACGCTAGTGGTTCGATTGTTAGGGCGAAGAGGAGAGGGGACAAAGGGCATCCCTGTCTCATTCCATTTTTCATTTCAATTTTTTTTGCTGTACCCCCCGGGAGTTTCACCACTGCAGACGGGCAGCAGTACAGCGCTCGGACTCCCGCTAGATACGCATCTTTTAAGCCGAATTTCTGCATTGTTTTGTCAAGAAATAGCCAATCAATTCTATCGAACGTCTTCTCTGCGTCCAGGCTTAACAGAACCGCTTTGGTAGCTGTGAGGTGGGCATGATCAACTATATTTATAATTTTGCGGGTGTTGTCTGAGGCTTGTCTGCCAGATACAAACCCCACCTGGTCGTTGTGAATTAATCTCGGTAGGATGGGATTCAGTCTATTTGACAGGATTTTGCTGTATAGCTTAAGATCGTTATTTAGTAGGTAGATTAGTCGGTAGCTCCCACATAGCAGTGGGTCTCTACCCTCTTTGTGGATGATGGCGAGATTGGCCTGGGTCATTGATGGGGGGATTGGGCTGCCCTCCATGAATGAATTGAATAAGCTGAGTAGGTGTTTAGTTAGGATCGGGGAGAATCTTTTGTAATAAACATTGGAGAAGCCGTCGGGGCCAGGGGCTTTTGAGATTTTTAATGTTTTTATTGCGTCCGCCAGCTCTTTTTGGGTAATTTTTGCGTTAAGCCTTTGATTCTCCTCCTCTGTCAGTGTTGGTAGGAGGCAATCGGACAGGTAATTACTAATAGGTTCAGTGGCTGGTGTCCCCGTGTTCCCACCCTGAGCCTTGAGGTTATAAAGTTTAATATAAAATGCGGTAAATTCCTCCGCTATTTTCTGTTTGTTATAGATTATTTCTCACGATTCATTTTTTATCGCTGTGATCTGGGAACGCTTCTGTATACCTCTTAGTTTGCTCGCCAAAAGTCTGTCAGCCTTATTGCCCTTGTCATAGTATTTCTGACTAGTCCATGTAAGAGCTTTTTCTACTTCTTCCACTTGGGCTTGTTTTAGCTCATTCCTGGCTGCGGTCAAGGTTTTATAAATCTTTTTCGAGGGGTTGGGTTTGTGCTGTTGTTCCAGCTTAATTATTTTAGTTGTAACAACTAGTGACATACCGCTCACCTCAATATTGAATACCAACTCTATGATATCAGCTGGTGCAAAGGGGATAGGGATGACAGACATACATATATAAGGAGACAAAGGATGCTCCTAAAAAGATCCCACTTTAATGCACAGCAAAGCCGAAAATAGTCCACAGGTATAGTAACCCACTAGAGTAATGGTAAGGCTATAAGGGTACAATTAAGTAACCGCTCCCAACACTGTGGGAGGACAATTACCACTAAAATGCCCTAGGGCAAAAATAATAAATGATTTATTGATATTCAGAAGTCGACGCAGTAACACACACTCAAAATAACCATAAAAACAATTAAAACATAAATCACGGGTGAGGCAGGGTAAGGGGATATTCTTATAAGGTGAATTCCCAAATATTAGTGTATGTCCCCTTACCAGTACCAGGTGGTAGTGTGAGACACAATGGTAAATACAAATGATAGGCAATAGAGAATGCTAGAGCCTCTGGTCTCAGGGTATGGTGGAGGTTGCACTAATCATTGCATGCTGTGATTGATCTGCTCAGTATCAATAGTTGGATACCTGAACCTTGAGAAAGCGCCAGCCCCTTATGCGCGAAACGATCGTCGGCATGACTTATAATTAAAGTTTGATTTCAATGTCCGCATCTCTGGTTCTGATAGATTTAAGTTGAGGGCTTCTGACTTTTCACTGTTAATTTTGTATCCTGATATTTTGCCAAATTCCTTTAATTCTTTGTGTAAGTTGGGAAGGGAGATCTGGGGCTGCGTTAATGTTAATATGATATCGTCTGCGAACAATGAGACTTTATAGTTTATTCCGCCAATTGGTACCCCCTGTATATTTATATTGTCTCGTATTTTAGACGCTAGTGGTTCGATTGTTAGGGCGAAGAGGAGAGGGGACAAAGGGCACCCCTGTCTCGTTCCATTTTTCATTTCAATTTTTTTTGCTGTACCCCCCGGGAGTTTCACCACTGCAGACGGGCAGCAGTACAGCGCTCGGACTCCCGCTAGATACGCATCTTTTAAGCCGAATTTCTGCATTGTTTTGTCAAGAAATAGCCAATCAATTCTATCGAACGTCTTCTCTGCGTCCAGGCTTAACAGAACCGCTTTGGTAGCTGTGAGGTGGGCATGATCAACTCTATTTATAATTTTGCGGGTGTTGTCTGAGGCTTGTCTGCCAGATACAAACCCCACCTGGTCGTTGTGAATTAATCTCGGTAGGATGGGATTCAGTCTATTTGCCAGGATTTTGCTGTATAGCTTAAGATCGTTATTTAGTAGGTAGATTAGTCGGTAGCTCCCACATAGCAGTGGGTCCCTACCCTCTTTGTGGATGATGGCGAGATTGGCCTGGGTCATTGATGGGGGGATTGGGCTGCCCTCCATGAATGAATTGAATAAGCTGAGTAGGTGTTTAGTTAGGATCGGGGAGAATCTTTTGTAATAAACATTGGAGAAGCCGTCGGGGCCAGGGGCTTTTGAGATTTTTAATGTTTTTATTGCGTCCGCCAGCTCTTTTTGGGTAATCTTTGCGTTAAGCATTTGATTCTCCTCCTCTGTCAGTGTTGGTAGGAGGCAATCGGACAGGTAATTACTAATAGGTTCAGTGGCTGGTGTCCCCGTGTTCCCACCCTGAGCCTTGAGGTTATAAAGTTTAATATAAAATGCGGTAAATTCCTCCGCTATTTTCTGTTTGTTATAGATTATTTCTCACGATTCATTTTTTATCGCTGTGATCTGGGAACGCTTCTGTATACCTCTTAGTTTGCTCGCCAAAAGTCTGTCAGCCTTACTGCCCTTGTCATAGTATTTCTGACTAGTCCATGTAAGAGCTTTTTCTACTTCTTCCACTTGGGCTTGTTTTAGCTCATTCCTGGCTGCGGTCAAGGTTTTATAAATCTTTTTCGAGGGGTTGGGTTTGTGCTGTTGTTCCAGCTTAATTATTTTAGTTGTAACAACTAGTGACATACCGCTCACCTCAATATTGAATACCAACTCTATGATATCAGCTGGTGCAAAGGGGATAGGGATGACAGACATACATATATAAGGAGACAAAGGATGCTCCTAAAAAGATCCCACTTTAATGCACAGCAAAGCCGAAAATAGTCCACAGGTATAGTAACCCACTAGAGTAATGGTAAGGCTATAAGGGTACAATTAAGTAACCGCTCCCAACACTGTGGGAGGACAATTACCACTAAAATGCCCTAGGGCAAAAATAATAAATGATTTATTGATATTCAGAAGTCGACGCAGTAACACACACTCAAAATAACCATAAAAACAATTAAAACATAAATCACGGGTGAGGCAGGGTAAGGGGATATTCTTATAAGGTGAATTCCCAAATATTAGTGTATGTCCCCTTACCAGTACCAGGTGGTAGTGTGAGACACAATGGTAAATACAAATGATAGGCAATAGAGAATGCTAGAGCCTCTGGTCTCAGGGTATGGTGGAGGTTGCACTAATCATTGCATGCTGTGATTGATCTGCTCAGTATCAATAGTTGGATACCTGAACCTTGAGAAAGCGCCAGCCCCTTATGCGCGAAACGATCGTCGGCATGACTTATAATTAAAGTTTGATTTCAATGTCCGCATCTCTGGTTCTGATAGATTTAAGTTGAGGGCTTCTGACTTTTCACTGTTAATTTTGTATCCTGATATTTTGCCAAATTCCTTTAATTCTTTGTGTAAGTTGGGAAGGGAGATCTGGGGCTGCGTTAATGTTAATATGATATCGTCTGCGAACAATGAGACTTTATAGTTTATTCCGCCAATTGGTACCCCCTGTATATTTATATTGTCTCGTATTTTAGACGCTAGTGGTTCGATTGTTAGGGCGAAGAGGAGAGGGGACAAAGGGCATCCCTGTCTCGTTCCATTTTTCATTTCAATTTTTTTTGCTGTACCCCCCGGGAGTTTCACCACTGCAGACGGGCAGCAGTACAGTGCTCGGACTCCCGCTAGATACGCATCTTTTAAGCCGAATTTCTGCATTGTTTTGTCAAGAAATAGCCAATCAATTCTATCGAACGTCTTCTCTGCGTCCAGGCTTAACAGAACCGCTTTGGTAGCTGTGAGGTGGGCATGATCAACTATATTTATAATTTTGCGGGTGTTGTCTGAGGCTTGTCTGCCAGATACAAACCCCACCTGGTCGTTGTGAATTAATCTCGGTAGGATGGGATTCAGTCTATTTGACAGGATTTTGCTGTATAGCTTAAGATCGTTATTTAGTAGGTAGATTAGTCGGTAGCTCCCACATAGCAGTGGGTCTCTACCCTCTTTGTGGATGATGGCGAGATTGGCCTGGGTCATTGATGGGGGGATTGGGCTGCCCTCCATGAATGAATTGAATAAGCTGAGTAGGTGTTTAGTTAGGATCGGGGAGAATCTTTTGTAATAAACATTGGAGAAGCCGTCGGGGCCAGGGGCTTTTGAGATTTTTAATGTTTTTATTGCGTCCGCCAGCTCTTTTTGGGTAATTTTTGCGTTAAGCCTTTGATTCTCCTCCTCTGTCAGTGTTGGTAGGAGGCAATCGGACAGGTAATTACTAATAGGTTCAGTGGCTGGTGTCCCCGTGTTCCCACCCTGAGCCTTGAGGTTATAAAGTTTAATATAAAATGCGGTAAATTCCTCCGCTATTTTCTGTTTGTTATAGATTATTTCTCACGATTCATTTTTTATCGCTGTGATCTGGGAACGCTTCTGTATACCTCTTAGTTTGCTCGCCAAAAGTCTGTCAGCCTTATTGCCCTTGTCATAGTATTTCTGACTAGTCCATGTAAGAGCTTTTTCTACTTCTTCTACTTGGGCTTGTTTTAGCTCATTCCTGGCTGCGGTCAAGGTTTTATAAATCTTTTTCGAGGGGTTGGGTTTGTGCTGTTGTTCCAGCTTAATTATTTTAGTTGTAACAACTAGTGACATACCGCTCACCTCAATATTGAATACCAACTCTATGATATCAGCTGGTGCAAAGGGGATAGGGATGACAGACATACATATATAAGGAGACAAAGGATGCTCCTAAAAAGATCCCACTTTAATGCACAGCAAAGCCGAAAATAGTCCACAGGTATAGTAACCCACTAGAGTAATGGTAAGGCTATAAGGGTACAATTAAGTAACCGCTCCCAACACTGTGGGAGGACAATTACCACTAAAATGCCCTAGGGCAAAAATAATAAATGATTTATTGATATTCAGAAGTCGACGCAGTAACACACACTCAAAATAACCATAAAAACAATTAAAACATAAATCACGGGTGAGGCAGGGTAAGGGGATATTCTTATAAGGGGAATTCCCAAATATTAGTGTATGTCCCCTTACCAGTACCAGGTGGTAGTGTGAGACACAATGGTAAATACAAATGATAGGCAATAGAGAATGCTAGAGCCTCTGGTCTCAGGGTATGGTGGAGGTTGCACTAATCATTGCATGCTGTGATTGATCTGCTCAGTATCAATAGTTGGATACCTGAACCTTGAGAAAGCGCCAGCCCCTTATGCGCGAAACGATCGTCGGCATGACTTATAATTAAAGTTTGATTTCAATGTCCGCATCTCTGGTTCTGATAGATTTAAGTTGAGGGCTTCTGACTTTTCACTGTTAATTTTGTATCCTGATATTTTGCCAAATTCCTTTAATTCTTTGTGTAAGTTGGGAAGGGAGATCTGGGGCTGCGTTAATGTTAATATGATATCGTCTGCGAACAATGAGACTTTATAGTTTATTCCGCCAATTGGTACCCCCTGTATATTTATATTGTCTCGTATTTTAGACGCTAGTGGTTCGATTGTTAGGGCGAAGAGGAGAGGGGACAAAGGGCACCCCTGTCTCGTTCCATTTTTCATTTCAATTTTTTTTGCTGTACCCCCCGGGAGTTTCACCACTGCAGACGGGCAGCAGTACAGCGCTCGGACTCCCGCTAGATACGCATCTTTTAAGCCGAATTTCTGCATTGTTTTGTCAAGAAATAGCCAATCAATTCTATCGAACGTCTTCTCTGCGTCCAGGCTTAACAGAACCGCTTTGGTAGCTGTGAGGTGGGCATGATCAACTCTATTTATAATTTTGCGGGTGTTGTCTGAGGCTTGTCTGCCAGATACAAACCCCACCTGGTCGTTGTGAATTAATCTCGGTAGGATGGGATTCAGTCTATTTGCCAGGATTTTGCTGTATAGCTGAAGATCGTTATTTAGTAGGTAGATTAGTCGGTAGCTCCCACATAGCAGTGGGTCCCTACCCTCTTTGTGGATGATGGCGAGATTGGCCTGGGTCATTGATGGGGGGATTGGGCTGCCCTCCATGAATGAATTGAATAAGCTGAGTAGGTGTTTAGTTAGGATCGGGGAGAATCTTTTGTAATAAACATTGGAGAAGCCGTCGGGGCCAGGGGCTTTTGAGATTTTTAATGTTTTTATTGCGTCCGCCAGCTCTTTTTGGGTAATTTTTGCTTTAAGCCTTTGATTCTCCTCCTCTGTCAGTGTTGGTAGGAGGCAATCGGACAGGTAATTACTAATAGGTTCAGTGGCTGGTGTCCCCGTGTTCCCACCCTGAGCCTTGAGGTTATAAAGTTTAATATAAAATGCGGTAAATTCCTCCGCTATTTTCTGTTTGTTATAGATTATTTCTCACGATTCATTTTTTATCGCTGTGATCTGGGAACGCTTCTGTATACCTCTTAGTTTGCTCGCCAAAAGTCTGTCAGCCTTATTGCCCTTGTCATAGTATTTCTGACTAGTCCATGTAAGAGCTTTTTCTACTTCTTCCACTTGGGCTTGTTTTAGCTCATTCCTGGCTGCGGTCAAGGTTTTATAAATCTTTTTCGAGGGGTTGGGTTTGTGCTGTTGTTCCAGCTTAATTATTTTAGTTGTAACAACTAGTGACATACCGCTCACCTCAATATTGAATACCAACTCTATGATATCAGCTGGTGCAAAGGGGATAGGGATGACAGACATACATATATAAGGAGACAAAGGATGCTCCTAAAAAGATCCCACTTTAATGCACAGCAAAGCCGAAAATAGTCCACAGGTATAGTAACCCACTAGAGTAATGGTAAGGCTATAAGGGTACAATTAAGTAACCGCTCCCAACACTGTGGGAGGACAATTACCACTAAAATGCCCTAGGGCAAAAATAATAAATGATTTATTGATATTCAGAAGTCGACGCAGTAACACACACTCAAAATAACCATAAAAACAATTAAAACATAAATCACGGGTGAGGCAGGGTAAGGGGATATTCTTATAAGGTGAATTCCCAAATATTAGTGTATGTCCCCTTACCAGTACCAGGTGGTAGTGTGAGACACAATGGTAAATACAAATGATAGGCAATAGAGAATGCTAGAGCCTCTGGTCTCAGGGTATGGTGGAGGTTGCACTAATCATTGCATGCTGTGATTGATCTGCTCAGTATCAATAGTTGGATACCTGAACCTTGAGAAAGCGCCAGCCCCTTATGCGCGAAACGATCGTCGGCATGACTTATAATTAAAGTTTGATTTCAATGTCCGCATCTCTGGTTCTGATAGATTTAAGTTGAGGGCTTCTGACTTTTCACTGTTAATTTTGTATCCTGATATTTTGCCAAATTCCTTTAATTCTTTGTGTAAGTTGGGAAGGGAGATCTGGGGCTGCGTTAATGTTAATATGATATCGTCTGCGAACAATGAGACTTTATAGTTTATTCCGCCAATTGGTACCCCCTGTATATTTATATTGTCTCATATTTTAGACGCTAGTGGTTCGATTGTTAGGGCGAAGAGGAGAGGGGACAAAGGGCATCCCTGTCTCATTCCATTTTTCATTTCAATTTTTTTTGCTGTACCCCCCGGGAGTTTCACCACTGCAGACGGGCAGCAGTACAGCGCTCGGACTCCCGCTAGATACGCATCTTTTAAGCCGAATTTCTGCATTGTTTTGTCAAGAAATAGCCAATCAATTCTATCGAACGTCTTCTCTGCGTCCAGGCTTAACAGAACCGCTTTGGTAGCTGTGAGGTGGGCATGATCAACTATATTTATAATTTTGCGGGTGTTGTCTGAGGCTTGTCTGCCAGATACAAACCCCACCTGGTCGTTGTGAATTAATCTCGGTAGGATGGGATTCAGTCTATTTGACAGGATTTTGCTGTATAGCTTAAGATCGTTATTTAGTAGGTAGATTAGTCGGTAGCTCCCACATAGCAGTGGGTCTCTACCCTCTTTGTGGATGATGGCGAGATTGGCCTGGGTCATTGATGGGGGGATTGGGCTGCCCTCCATGAATGAATTGAATAAGCTGAGTAGGTGTTTAGTTAGGATCGGGGAGAATCTTTTGTAATAAACATTGGAGAAGCCGTCGGGGCCAGGGGCTTTTGAGATTTTTAATGTTTTTATTGCGTCCGCCAGCTCTTTTTGGGTAATTTTTGCGTTAAGCCTTTGATTCTCCTCCTCTGTCAGTGTTGGTAGGAGGCAATCGGACAGGTAATTACTAATAGGTTCAGTGGCTGGTGTCCCCGTGTTCCCACCCTGAGCCTTGAGGTTATAAAGTTTAATATAAAATGCGGTAAATTCCTCCGCTATTTTCTGTTTGTTATAGATTATTTCTCACGATTCATTTTTTATCGCTGTGATCTGGGAACGCTTCTGTATACCTCTTAGTTTGCTCGCCAAAAGTCTGTCAGCCTTATTGCCCTTGTCATAGTATTTCTGACTAGTCCATGTAAGAGCTTTTTCTACTTCTTCCACTTGGGCTTGTTTTAGCTCATTCCTGGCTGCGGTCAAGGTTTTATAAATCTTTTTCGAGGGGTTGGGTTTGTGCTGTTGTTCCAGCTTAATTATTTTAGTTGTAACAACTAGTGACATACCGCTCACCTCAATATTGAATACCAACTCTATGATATCAGCTGGTGCAAAGGGGATAGGGATGACAGACATACATATATAAGGAGACAAAGGATGCTCCTAAAAAGATCCCACTTTAATGCACAGCAAAGCCGAAAATAGTCCACAGGTATAGTAACCCACTAGAGTAATGGTAAGGCTATAAGGGTACAATTAAGTAACCGCTCCCAACACTGTGGGAGGACAATTACCACTAAAATGCCCTAGGGCAAAAATAATAAATGATTTATTGATATTCAGAAGTCGACGCAGTAACACACACTCAAAATAACCATAAAAACAATTAAAACATAAATCACGGGTGAGGCAGGGTAAGGGGATATTCTTATAAGGTGAATTCCCAAATATTAGTGTATGTCCCCTTACCAGTACCAGGTGGTAGTGTGAGACACAATGGTAAATACAAATGATAGGCAATAGAGAATGCTAGAGCCTCTGGTCTCAGGGTATGGTGGAGGTTGCACTAATCATTGCATGCTGTGATTGATCTGCTCAGTATCAATAGTTGGATACCTGAACCTTGAGAAAGCGCCAGCCCCTTATGCGCGAAACGATCGTCGGCATGACTTATAATTAAAGTTTGATTTCAATGTCCGCATCTCTGGTTCTGATAGATTTAAGTTGAGGGCTTCTGACTTTTCACTGTTAATTTTGTATCCTGATATTTTGCCAAATTCCTTTAATTCTTTGTGTAAGTTGGGAAGGGAGATCTGGGGCTGCGTTAATGTTAATATGATATCGTCTGCGAACAATGAGACTTTATAGTTTATTCCGCCAATTGGTACCCCCTGTATATTTATATTGTCTCGTATTTTAGACGCTAGTGGTTCGATTGTTAGGGCGAAGAGGAGAGGGGACAAAGGGCACCCCTGTCTCGTTCCATTTTTCATTTCAATTTTTTTTGCTGTACCCCCCGGGAGTTTCACCACTGCAGACGGGCAGCAGTACAGCGCTCGGACTCCCGCTAGATACGCATCTTTTAAGCCGAATTTCTGCATTGTTTTGTCAAGAAATAGCCAATCAATTCTATCGAACGTCTTCTCTGCGTCCAGGCTTAACAGAACCGCTTTGGTAGCTGTGAGGTGGGCATGATCAACTCTATTTATAATTTTGCGGGTGTTGTCTGAGGCTTGTCTGCCAGATACAAACCCCACCTGGTCGTTGTGAATTAATCTCGGTAGGATGGGATTCAGTCTATTTGCCAGGATTTTGCTGTATAGCTTAAGATCGTTATTTAGTAGGTAGATTAGTCGGTAGCTCCCACATAGCAGTGGGTCCCTACCCTCTTTGTGGATGATGGCGAGATTGGCCTGGGTCATTGATGGGGGGATTGGGCTGCCCTCCATGAATGAATTGAATAAGCTGAGTAGGTGTTTAGTTAGGATCGGGGAGAATCTTTTGTAATAAACATTGGAGAAGCCGTCGGGGCCAGGGGCTTTTGAGATTTTTAATGTTTTTATTGCGTCCGCCAGCTCTTTTTGGGTAATCTTTGCGTTAAGCATTTGATTCTCCTCCTCTGTCAGTGTTGGTAGGAGGCAATCGGACAGGTAATTACTAATAGGTTCAGTGGCTGGTGTCCCCGTGTTCCCACCCTGAGCCTTGAGGTTATAAAGTTTAATATAAAATGCGGTAAATTCCTCCGCTATTTTCTGTTTGTTATAGATTATTTCTCACGATTCATTTTTTATCGCTGTGATCTGGGAACGCTTCTGTATACCTCTTAGTTTGCTCGCCAAAAGTCTGTCAGCCTTATTGCCCTTGTCATAGTATTTCTGACTAGTCCATGTAAGAGCTTTTTCTACTTCTTCCACTTGGGCTTGTTTTAGCTCATTCCTGGCTGCGGTCAAGGTTTTATAAATCTTTTTCGAGGGGTTGGGTTTGTGCTGTTGTTCCAGCTTAATTATTTTAGTTGTAACAACTAGTGACATACCGCTCACCTCAATATTGAATACCAACTCTATGATATCAGCTGGTGCAAAGGGGATAGGGATGACAGACATACATATATAAGGAGACAAAGGATGCTCCTAAAAAGATCCCACTTTAATGCACAGCAAAGCCGAAAATAGTCCACAGGTATAGTAACCCACTAGAGTAATGGTAAGGCTATAAGGGTACAATTAAGTAACCGCTCCCAACACTGTGGGAGGACAATTACCACTAAAATGCCCTAGGGCAAAAATAATAAATGATTTATTGATATTCAGAAGTCGACGCAGTAACACACACTCAAAATAACCATAAAAACAATTAAAACATAAATCACGGGTGAGGCAGGGTAAGGGGATATTCTTATAAGGTGAATTCCCAAATATTAGTGTATGTCCCCTTACCAGTACCAGGTGGTAGTGTGAGACACAATGGTAAATACAAATGATAGGCAATAGAGAATGCTAGAGCCTCTGGTCTCAGGGTATGGTGGAGGTTGCACTAATCATTGCATGCTGTGATTGATCTGCTCAGTATCAATAGTTGGATACCTGAACCTTGAGAAAGCGCCAGCCCCTTATGCGCGAAACGATCGTCGGCATGACTTATAATTAAAGTTTGATTTCAATGTCCGCATCTCTGGTTCTGATAGATTTAAGTTGAGGGCTTCTGACTTTTCACTGTTAATTTTGTATCCTGATATTTTGCCAAATTCCTTTAATTCTTTGTGTAAGTTGGGAAGGGAGATCTGGGGCTGCGTTAATGTTAATATGATATCGTCTGCGAACAATGAGACTTTATAGTTTATTCCGCCAATTGGTACCCCCTGTATATTTATATTGTCTCGTATTTTAGACGCTAGTGGTTCGATTGTTAGGGCGAAGAGGAGAGGGGACAAAGGGCATCCCTGTCTCGTTCCATTTTTCATTTCAATTTTTTTTGCTGTACCCCCCGGGAGTTTCACCACTGCAGACGGGCAGCAGTACAGTGCTCGGACTCCCGCTAGATACGCATCTTTTAAGCCGAATTTCTGCATTGTTTTGTCAAGAAATAGCCAATCAATTCTATCGAACGTCTTCTCTGCGTCCAGGCTTAACAGAACCGCTTTGGTAGCTGTGAGGTGGGCATGATCAACTATATTTATAATTTTGCGGGTGTTGTCTGAGGCTTGTCTGCCAGATACAAACCCCACCTGGTCGTTGTGAATTAATCTCGGTAGGATGGGATTCAGTCTATTTGACAGGATTTTGCTGTATAGCTTAAGATCGTTATTTAGTAGGTAGATTAGTCGGTAGCTCCCACATAGCAGTGGGTCTCTACCCTCTTTGTGGATGATGGCGAGATTGGCCTGGGTCATTGATGGGGGGATTGGGCTGCCCTCCATGAATGAATTGAATAAGCTGAGTAGGTGTTTAGTTAGGATCGGGGAGAATCTTTTGTAATAAACATTGGAGAAGCCGTCGGGGCCAGGGGCTTTTGAGATTTTTAATGTTTTTATTGCGTCCGCCAGCTCTTTTTGGGTAATTTTTGCGTTAAGCCTTTGATTCTCCTCCTCTGTCAGTGTTGGTAGGAGGCAATCGGACAGGTAATTACTAATAGGTTCAGTGGCTGGTGTCCCCGTGTTCCCACCCTGAGCCTTGAGGTTATAAAGTTTAATATAAAATGCGGTAAATTCCTCCGCTATTTTCTGTTTGTTATAGATTATTTCTCACGATTCATTTTTTATCGCTGTGATCTGGGAACGCTTCTGTATACCTCTTAGTTTGCTCGCCAAAAGTCTGTCAGCCTTATTGCCCTTGTCATAGTATTTCTGACTAGTCCATGTAAGAGCTTTTTCTACTTCTTCTACTTGGGCTTGTTTTAGCTCATTCCTGGCTGCGGTCAAGGTTTTATAAATCTTTTTCGAGGGGTTGGGTTTGTGCTGTTGTTCCAGCTTAATTATTTTAGTTGTAACAACTAGTGACATACCGCTCACCTCAATATTGAATACCAACTCTATGATATCAGCTGGTGCAAAGGGGATAGGGATGACAGACATACATATATAAGGAGACAAAGGATGCTCCTAAAAAGATCCCACTTTAATGCACAGCAAAGCCGAAAATAGTCCACAGGTATAGTAACCCACTAGAGTAATGGTAAGGCTATAAGGGTACAATTAAGTAACCGCTCCCAACACTGTGGGAGGACAATTACCACTAAAATGCCCTAGGGCAAAAATAATAAATGATTTATTGATATTCAGAAGTCGACGCAGTAACACACACTCAAAATAACCATAAAAACAATTAAAACATAAATCACGGGTGAGGCAGGGTAAGGGGATATTCTTATAAGGGGAATTCCCAAATATTAGTGTATGTCCCCTTACCAGTACCAGGTGGTAGTGTGAGACACAATGGTAAATACAAATGATAGGCAATAGAGAATGCTAGAGCCTCTGGTCTCAGGGTATGGTGGAGGTTGCACTAATCATTGCATGCTGTGATTGATCTGCTCAGTATCAATAGTTGGATACCTGAACCTTGAGAAAGCGCCAGCCCCTTATGCGCGAAACGATCGTCGGCATGACTTATAATTAAAGTTTGATTTCAATGTCCGCATCTCTGGTTCTGATAGATTTAAGTTGAGGGCTTCTGACTTTTCACTGTTAATTTTGTATCCTGATATTTTGCCAAATTCCTTTAATTCTTTGTGTAAGTTGGGAAGGGAGATCTGGGGCTGCGTTAATGTTAATATGATATCGTCTGCGAACAATGAGACTTTATAGTTTATTCCGCCAATTGGTACCCCCTGTATATTTATATTGTCTCGTATTTTAGACGCTAGTGGTTCGATTGTTAGGGCGAAGAGGAGAGGGGACAAAGGGCACCCCTGTCTCGTTCCATTTTTCATTTCAATTTTTTTTGCTGTACCCCCCGGGAGTTTCACCACTGCAGACGGGCAGCAGTACAGCGCTCGGACTCCCGCTAGATACGCATCTTTTAAGCCGAATTTCTGCATTGTTTTGTCAAGAAATAGCCAATCAATTCTATCGAACGTCTTCTCTGCGTCCAGGCTTAACAGAACCGCTTTGGTAGCTGTGAGGTGGGCATGATCAACTATATTTATAATTTTGCGGGTGTTGTCTGAGGCTTGTCTGCCAGATACAAACCCCACCTGGTCGTTGTGAATTAATCTCGGTAGGATGGGATTCAGTCTATTTGCCAGGATTTTGCTGTATAGCTTAAGATCGTTATTTAGTAGGTAGATTAGTCGGTAGCTCCCACATAGCAGTGGGTCCCTACCCTCTTTGTGGATGATGGCGAGATTGGCCTGGGTCATTGATGGGGGGATTGGGCTGCCCTCCATGAATGAATTGAATAAGCTGAGTAGGTGTTTAGTTAGGATCGGGGAGAATCTTTTGTAATAAACATTGGAGAAGCCGTCGGGGCCAGGGGCTTTTGAGATTTTTAATGTTTTTATTGCGTCCGCCAGCTCTTTTTGGGTAATCTTTGCGCTAAGCATTTGATTCTCCTCCTCTGTCAGTGTTGGTAGGAGGCAATCGGACAGGTAATTACTAATAGGTTCAGTGGCTGGTGTCCCCGTGTTCCCACCCTGAGCCTTGAGGTTATAAAGTTTAATATAAAATGCGGTAAATTCCTCCGCTATTTTCTGTTTGTTATAGATTATTTCTCACGATTCATTTTTTATCGCTGTGATCTGGGAACGCTTCTGTATACCTCTTAGTTTGCTCGCCAAAAGTCTGTCAGCCTTATTGCCCTTGTCATAGTATTTCTGACTAGTCCATGTAAGAGCTTTTTCTACTTCTTCCACTTGGGCTTGTTTTAGCTCATTCCTGGCTGCGGTCAAGGTTTTATAAATCTTTTTCGAGGGGTTGGGTTTGTGCTGTTGTTCCAGCTTAATTATTTTAGTTGTAACAACTAGTGACATACCGCTCACCTCAATATTGAATACCAACTCTATGATATCAGCTGGTGCAAAGGGGATAGGGATGACAGACATACATATATAAGGAGACAAAGGATGCTCCTAAAAAGATCCCACTTTAATGCACAGCAAAGCCGAAAATAGTCCACAGGTATAGTAACCCACTAGAGTAATGGTAAGGCTATAAGGGTACAATTAAGTAACCGCTCCCAACACCGTGGGAGGACAATTACCACTAAAATGCCCTAGGGCAAAAATAATAAATGATTTATTGATATTCAGAAGTCGACGCAGTAACACACACTCAAAATAACCATAAAAACAATTAAAACATAAATCACGGGTGAGGCAGGGTAAGGGGATATTCTTATAAGGTGAATTCCCAAATATTAGTGTATGTCCCCTTACCAGTACCAGGTGGTAGTGTGAGACACAATGGTAAATACAAATGATAGGCAATAGAGAATGCTAGAGCCTCTGGTCTCAGGGTATGGTGGAGGTTGCACTAATCATTGCATGCTGTGATTGATCTGCTCAGTATCAATAGTTGGATACCTGAACCTTGAGAAAGCGCCAGCCCCTTATGCGCGAAACGAT
This sequence comes from Ascaphus truei, assembly GCF_040206685.1. Classification (NCBI taxonomy): domain Eukaryota; kingdom Metazoa; phylum Chordata; class Amphibia; order Anura; family Ascaphidae; genus Ascaphus; species Ascaphus truei. Next base: position 201,260,588 of record NC_134487.1, on the reverse strand, counting down.
CGTCGGCATGACTTATAATTAAAGTTTGATTTCAATGTCCGCATCTCTGGTTCTGATAGATTTAAGTTGAGGGCTTCTGACTTTTCACTGTTAATTTTGTATCCTGATATTTTGCCAAATTCCTTTAATTCTTTGTGTAAGTTGGGAAGGGAGATCTGGGGCTGCGTTAATGTTAATATGATATCGTCTGCGAACAATGAGACTTTATAGTTTATTCCGCCAATTGGTACCCCCTGTATATTTATATTGTCTCGTATTTTAGACGCTAGTGGTTCGATTGTTAGGGCGAAGAGGAGAGGGGACAAAGGGCACCCCTGTCTCGTTCCATTTTTCATTTCAATTTTTTTTGCTGTACCCCCCGGGAGTTTCACTACTGCAGACGGGCAGCAGTACAGCGCTCGGACTCCCGCTAGATACGCATCTTTTAAGCCGAATTTCTGCATTGTTTTGTCAAGAAATAGCCAATCAATTCTATCGAACGTCTTCTCTGCGTCCAGGCTTAACAGAACCGCTTTGGTAGCTGTGAGGTGGGCATGATCAACTATATTTATAATTTTGCGGGTGTTGTCTGAGGCTTGTCTGCCAGATACAAACCCCACCTGGTCGTTGTGAATTAATCTCGGTAGGATGGGATTCAGTTTATTTGCCAGGATTTTGCTGTATAGCTGAAGATCGTTATTTAGTAGGTAGATTAGTCGGTAGCTCCCACATAGCAGTGGGTCCCTACCCTCTTTGTGGATGATGGCGAGATTGGCCTGGGTCATTGATGGGGGGATTGGGCTGCCCTCCATGAATGAATTGAATAAGCTGAGTAGGTGTTTAGTTAGGATCGGGGAGAATCTTTTGTAATAAACATTGGAGAAGCCGTCGGGGCCAGGGGCTTTTGAGATTTTTAATGTTTTTATTGCGTCCGCCAGCTCTTTTTGGGTAATTTTTGCTTTAAGCCTTTGATTCTCCTCCTCTGTCAGTGTTGGTAGGAGGCAATCGGACAGGTAATTACTAATAGGTTCAGTGGCTGGTGTCCCCGTGTTCCCACCCTGAGCCTTGAGGTTATAAAGTTTAATATAAAATACGGTAAATTCCTCCGCTATTTTCTGTTTGTTATAGATTATTTCTCACGATTCATTTTTTATCGCTGTGATCTGGGAACGCTTCTGTATACCTCTTAGTTTGCTCGCCAAAAGTCTGTCAGCCTTATTGCCCTTGTCATAGTATTTCTGACTAGTCCATGTAAGAGTTTTTTCTACTTCTTCCACTTGGGCTTGTTTTAGCTCATTCCTGGCTGCGGTCAAGGTTTTATAAATCTTTTTCGAGGGGTTGGGTTTGTGCTGTTGTTCCAGCTTAATTATTTTAGTTGTAACAACTAGTGACATACCGCTCACCTCAATATTGAATACCAACTCTATGATATCAGCTGGTGCAAAGGGGATAGGGATGACAGACATACATATATAAGGAGACAAAGGATGCTCCTAAAAAGATCCCACTTTAATGCACAGCAAAGCCGAAAATAGTCCACAGGTATAGTAACCCACTAGAGTAATGGTAAGGCTATAAGGGTACAATTAAGTAACCGCTCCCAACACTGTGGGAGGACAATTACCACTAAAATGCCCTAGGGCAAAAATAATAAATGATTTATTGATATTCAGAAGTCGACGCAGTAACACACACTCAAAATAACCATAAAAACCATTAAAACATAAATCACGGGTGAGGCAGGGTAAGGGGATATTCTTATAAGGTAAATTCCCAAATATTAGTGTATGTCCCCTTACCAATACCAGGTGGTAGTGTGAGACACAATGGTAAATACAAATGATAGGCAATAGAGAATGCTAGAGCCTCTGGTCTCAGGGTATGGTGGAGGTTGCACTAATCATTGCATGCTGTGATTGATCTGCTCAGTATCAATAGTTGGATATCACACTGACAGTAGGTAGTGATGCATACAGAGTAGTGAATGCAAATAAATGTGCCACTGTCATATACCACAAAACCTATATAGGTACTAGGTCACACGATCAATGATTCAGTAAATCATTAGTGCACATTATACCACATTATATAAATGAACCGCGGCATGTGCATCAAAAACCGGACCTGATTTATGCATAAACTAACTCTGCTAGGCAATTAACAACTCGAACAACCCCACACAAACTACCAGGAACAGTCTCACCCGTGACTCCTCCTACACGACGTCAACGTGGTGACGTCATGCCGACGATCGTTTCGCGCATAAGGGGCTGGCGCTTTCTCAAGGTTCAGGTATCCAACTATTGATACTGAGCAGATCAATCACAGCATGCAATGATTAGTGCAACCTCCACCATACCCTGAGACCAGAGGCTCTAGCATTCTCTATTGCCTATCATTTGTATTTACCATTGTGTCTCACACTACCACCTGGTACTGGTAAGGGGACATACACTAATATTTGGGAATTCACCTTATAAGAATATCCCCTTACCCTGCCTCACCCGTGATTTATGTTTTAATTGTTTTTATGGTTATTTTGAGTGTGTGTTACTGCGTCGACTTCTGAATATCAATAAATCATTTATTATTTTTGCCCTAGGGCATTTTATTGGTAATTGTCCTCCCACAGTGTTGGGAGCGGTTACTTAATTGTACCCTTATAGCCTTACCATTACTCTAGTGGGTTACTATACATGTGGACTATTTTCGGCTTTGCTGTGCATTAAAGTGGGATCTTTTTAGGAGCATCTTTTGTCTCCTTATATATGTATAATTATTTTAGTTGTCAGATCTGTTATTAATTTCACCTTGGCCTTTCTGTGGGATGCAATTGAAATAAAAGTTCCCGTAATTGCTGCCCTATGGGCTTCCCACAGAACCGCCGGAGAGTCTACTATGCCCCAGTTGAGAGCGAAGTACTCCCTAAGAGCCTTTTTACTTTCTTTTTCTACCTCCGGGTGGTTCAGTAGGTAGTCGTTCAGCTTCCAAGTGTAGGCGGTTAATTTATGAAATGGGGTGGATAGGGTTAATGTGATGGGGGCGTGATCTGACCATGTAATGGGGCCTAAGTCCGAATTTGTGCAGGCTTCCAGGATATATTTGGTAGCAAAAAAATAGTCTATACAAGAGTATGACTGGTGGGGTGCGGAATAGAATGTGTAATCTTTTTGGCCCTGGTGTTGGATTCTCCAGATGTCCATTAAGGAATATTCCTTGGTGATCGTTTTAAATTGTTTCTCCATCCTCTGAGGTGGAGCTCTGTGTTGGCCTTGTTGGCCTAAGGTTCTGTCCTCCGCAGAGTTTATGGCCATATTAAAGTCTCCGCCCACAATCAACGAAGATAGGTAGGTAGGGTCAACCTTTTCTAACACTGCTTTCAGGAATTCCGTTTGATTATCATTTGGTGCGTAGATGTTGATCAGAGCGACCGGCGAGCCAGCCAGTGAGCCATATACCATTAGAAATCTACCCTCTGGTTTTGGTGATATTGAATGGGGTTCCTTGTCGGAGCAGGATCGCTACTCCCCGCTTTTTACTGTTAAATGACGAGAAGAAACCCGTAGGGAATACATTGCTAATCAATTTGGGCAGCTCTTGGGATGTAAAGTGCGTCTCTTGGAGGAAGATGATATCTCCCTTGGACTTTTTCATCTCTTGGAGCGCCAGTCGCCTTTTTCTATTATTATTCAGGCCCTTTACGTTTAGTGATACAAGTTTAATTGCGGACTGACTAGCCATTTGGGTGAGAGAGTTTAGTGTCCATCGGGGTCTCGCCCTTCCCACCGGGGAGATCCTGGTTCGTTGGTTCAGAGAACCTTTTTAACGCTTCTTGATGGTGCTGTTTGAGTATGGGTGTCAGGCCCGCCCGATGAGGGGTTGGGTGGGAGGAGGCAGGGAAGGTCGAGAGGGGGGGGGGAATAGGCTGCTGGGACAGGGTCAGCAGCAAGAGGCAAAGTGGGACGAGGTCAGCTAAGGACCTCCAATAAGTACGGCCGGGATTGGCTACCGGCATTTGGGCTTAAGGCCCAATGGGGGGGGGGAATCCGATGGTTCAGGCATGGGCGTGCAGGGAAGGTGCGGTACCTTGTACTTGCTTAGTGTAAGCTCTACCTTAGTTTAAGAGGGGGGGGAAGGGGAGTGGGAAGGCGGGGGGGAGGGGGGGAAAGGGGTCAAAGGGACGCAGGTCCCGAAACGCGTCAGAGTTACTATGTACTCCTTTTGACCACTTAATAAACCTTTTTATATCCGATACTGGTTTGCAGCCCCCATTGTTTGCACGGTTGTGCTCCGCCACTGTACCCTATGGGACTACTCTCTGCAATTACGTCTGGCGTGACGCACCCACTAATCAAGGACTGAGCTGTGCTTCAAGGGAGTTCCTCACATTGATCGTTTGATTGGTATGTACTTTTGTTTTGCTGGGGGTCTATACAGGACCTTTATGGTATATATAGAGATCTGTGTTAGCCGTCCAGCGTAACTAGTACACTCCTATGTTTATATCATCCTAATGAGTCTCCTTAGCTCTTATACATGCTCTAATGCCTTGGTTACATATTTTAGTACTCTGAATATGCATGTATGTTCCTAGGACAGCAGAGCCCTGAATATTGGGATAATATCCCTCACCGACTACGGTCAAGCTTATAGGTTTTGGACGTGGGGAGAGGAGGGAAAACTCCTAGCATAGCCATAACATGGAGATCTTTCTGACAATCCTTAAAACCAGTGTAATAAACGTGAGAACAACTCTTAACAAGCTCAGTACATGAAAAGCATTATAACCTCTCTTTTTGTCAGTCGGTCAAGCTTATAGGTTTTGGACCTGGGAAAGGGGGGGATATGGGGGGGGTGGGGAGATAAGAGGGAGGGGGGAGGGGGAGACCTGGGTTGACAGGTAACACAACAGCACATTGCATTAATGTTTTTAGGTATCATGCTGAACATAAACGGAATACTTCCTACGCTTGCTGGTCGGGGAAGAGGGGGGGGGGATGGGGCTCTTACATTTAGTGAAGTTAATATCCGAGGATCCTTATGACATTTCTATTTGATCTATGTGGCCCGCCGTGTGCCTTCCTCAGAGGGTTTGACAACGTATTTTATTACTGCAGGCAGCATCATTAGTATGGGGCCGTGCGGCCATATCTTCTGCGGCGGAAGGGCAGGCGTATGGGCTTTGGTGTGTGAGGGGGGGGGGGGAAGGGGGGGAGAGAAAATGGAGTACATTATATTATAACACATACAACTTTTCTCAACTTCAACATTCATCAACTGAGGAACAGGTTTTTTTTTTTTTTACATAACTCAACTGTGGCATAGGGACGGCTTAGCACTAGATCCATGTGGCCAGCTAATCTAGACTGCCAGTTTCTGTAATAGTGTCACTGCCGCTGCTTCCATTATCGAAGTCATTTGGGCTTCCTGTCTTGTGCAGGGCTCATTAGGCAGCTTCCCAGTTAACTAGTATTTCCTAGTCCGGGGGGGGTGGGGAGGGTAGCAACAGTCGTGCGAACCGAGCCTGGGGTCCATAGACCTGTACCCGGGCCTTAGACAGATTAAATTTTGCTACTTACAGTTAGTAGATCGCAGTGCTGTTGTCGGAGCATCGCGCTCCCCTCCTATCCCACCCACAAATCCCCCCGCCAACCCCTAAAGCCCAGCCGGACCTCAGCACTCTTCAACTGCCATTCGGTCAGCGGCAAAAGTTATAGTAGCTTCAGCTGTGGGTTGCCTCCGATCGTCAGGGGTCGGATTCTGAAGCTATGCGTCTGGCTGGGTCTGGTGTGGTTCTTGAGCCGTCATGTGCTCCCGTCTTCGCTGTGGACTACAGGGCTTCTCATCTGTTCTTAGACTGCCTTGGCGCCGCCGTTCTCCTCGCGGGATGGGTGCTGCGTGGTTCCGCGTCCTCCCGGTGCGGTGGGTCTTGTAGTTGCTCCGTTGTCCAGGAAAGCGGCGGGGTCAGACCCAGGGCTTTCACGAATGGGGCCATGTCCTCAGGGCGGCGGATGGTTAGGAATTTGCCGTCATAGCTTACCGTAAGCTTGAACGGAAAGCCCCAGCGGTACTTCACCTCCTCCCGGAGGAATGAGGTCAAGGGCTTCATTTCTCTCCTTCGGTCGACTGATATCCGTGACAGGTCGTTGAAAATTTGGAGAGTTTCATTTTGGAAAGGTAGTGACTCTTTCCCTCTGCAGGCGGTGATGATCTTCTCCTTTACTGTATAGCTGTGTAATCTTATGATTACATCGCGTCGCCGGTTGGGATCTTCTGATCTGGGAGCTACCGCCCGGTGGGCCCTATCCATCTCTAGGTCCATGTCCTCTAGCGGGCCGCAGAGCGATGTGAACAGTTCCGCAAGATAGGGACGAAGCTGACCAGGTAAGACCGTCTCCGGTACATTTCTTATGCGCAGATTCTGGCGCCTGTCCCTATTTTCTTGGTCTTCCTGCCTGTCTTTGAGACGGGAGATCTCCTCTCCTAGCCGGATGATTTCTTCCTCGGCTGCCGTTTGTCTTGCCAGGGACTCCTCCAGTCCACCTTCCAGAGTCGTTGTCCTCTCTGTTAGGCCAGACATCTCCTGTTTAATCTCCGCTACTGCTGCTTTGATTTCTGCCTGCAGGGATGTTTGGAGCTTGACATGCATGGTGGAGAATAGGCTCTCCAGGTAGGATTGGGTGATCGGTTCCTCTATCTCCATTTCAAGAGTTGCATGGGCTTTCGTACCCATATTTAGAGCTGCTTGCGGCTCTTGTAAGCCTCGTGGTCCGCCACCCTCTTGGTTTGCTGGACTCTTCTGTGTCGGGGAGAAGAACCGTGACACCGCCGGTGCTGCAGGCTTCTTTGTGTGTTTGGACATGCTCCGATCTCTCCAAGTAATGGGGGTATGTTTTTGAGCCGTGAATTTCTGGTTTGGGAGCGTTATTTATAAAGTTTTAGCCGGTGGGTCCGCGGAGCTCCCCTCCTACACCCCCACTCCTGATGACATCATCGGAAACCCATCCCTTTAGCACATTTTTAATGGATCATCAATATTCAGTATTGTCATAGACAACTTAGGATCTGGCTGTGGTTTTTTTTTTTTTAGGGAAGCTGTGTCTTTAACTGAAACGGGAGGTGCCATCTTGGATCCAGATGGAACGCAGGCTGAAACACATGAAGATAGCTCCTACTCAGAAATCTCTTATTCAGACCACAGCTCTGATCAGACCCTCTCTTCACAGTGGGGGTGCAGGCAGGCTCAGGAGGGATCAGGTAGGGCGCAAGAAGGCGGGCAGCCAATATCTTCAACTGGTTTAGCCAACAAAATAGTCAGTGGGTCCATAGAAATGGACACATCCGTTATTTCTTTTTTTAATAGATTGGATAACGATCCAATATTTCTATTGCCGGACACGTCTACCAAATGTGGACCATATCGCTTCTCTGCCCACAACCCCTCCAGCACAGATCAGACACCACAGGGTAGATTTGCTTCAGCCGCCATGGCGTGAGATACCAATGAATACAATTTTATATATATTTTCTTTAGTTGCTGTGCATATGGAAGTTTTTGCAGCAAACTCCCATATATCCTCCCAATCATCCCTGTCAATTTCTATTTTCAAATCCGCTGCCCATTTGAGCATGCAGTCATGATCATGTGAATTGACCAAGGCCTCAAAACTGGCTTTTATTCTAGTTATCAAACCTTTTTGATAACTACCTCTCCTACATAGTGCTTCAAAACTTGTGAAGTGAGTAAATTCTTATTTTGGGGACATTTTTGGAAAATATTTCTGATCTGTAGATATTTAAACATACTAAGGTCTGGTGCCTCATACCTAGTTAGGAATTCTTGGAAACTAGAAAGTTTTCCTTTATGCACTAGGTCGGCAACTACTCTAATATGTTTAGCTTTAATTTGGTCGAATTGTTTATAATCACAGCCTGGGGGGAAATTGGGATTATTAAAAAGCGGAGTGAGTTGCGAAACGGGAGACACAAGATTAAATTTGCCCTTAGACGGAGACCCCGCCCCCAGAGTGAGACGGATGGCAGCTTAAGCCTTGAGCTCCATCCCTCATCCCCGACATTACACTCATAAAGCAAGCAAAACGAACCTTTATCACCCCTAACTACTTTCACAATACCATTAAAACATTAGAGATGGCACCGATGCAGGCAAAAAAGAAGGAGACCTCCGCAAATATCTGGGCCGATCGAGCTCACTGAGCGTGGCAGCAACAATGGCGCCGGATTCAAATGCAGGATCAGAGTCAGAACGCGATGAAGACACAGCGGAGGGACCGGAGCAATTACCTGTCCGCCGCTGTGATTTTGAGAGGTTGTATAGCGACATGAAAGCCCTTATACACCTGGAAATGCAGGACTTCAAAAAGGAAGTGCAGGGGCTCGTGAGTGCACCGGAGCCCTGGAAGAGAAAGTCAGCACCAATACAAAACTGATTAAAAAAGCTGACAAACGATCCACATACTTACAAGCACAACTTTCGGAATTGGCTGACAGACAGGAAGATGCGGAGAACAGGGACCGCAGGAATAACATTAGGGTACGGGGGATCCCTGAAACCGTCACCAATGTGGAGGATTTCATCTCAAGATGGATGGCGGAGTTACTCCCTGACTGCCCACCCAATGAAAGAATAATGGATCGCTGTCATCGTGCCCTAAGAAGCAAACCAGCAGCAACAGAGCAGCCGAGAGATGTAATAGCCCGGCTGCACCATTATCGCACCAGAGATGCTATCCTACAGAAGGCCAGAGTGGCAGAAGCCTGCAGATTCGAGGAGATCACAATGCAACTCTTCTAAGATCTCTCACCGCTTACCCTGGCCAGGAGAAGGAAACTCCAGCCCATCACCCGCACACTGAGGGACAGAGCCATCAGATATAGGTGGACCTTTCCGTTTGGCCTGCTGGTCATCCGCAACGGAAGGGCCATCTCCATGAAGGAGATAGAAGAGGGATCTGAGTTCCTACAAAAACTAGGGATCAAGGAGAACTCACCCACGAACCCTAGAGGAGAAAAGCCCAGAGAAACGGATTGGCAAGTGGTGGGGGCTGTGGGCGAAAGCCGGGAAGCTCTCACATGAGCTCGCTTAAAGTCTCGTATCTTGAAGTTACCTCATGGTTAGAGGCTAGTTAATAAAGTTATATGTTGCTCCTGAACTGTCTCCCCCCTTGATTAACCCCGAGTGTGACGAACAAGGAGCTGGCTGCTTACGTGGCTATAGCCGGACTCAACGCTACACGTTATGGGACCCTGCAACCCTCCAAGGCATTCCTGCAAGAAACACCAACTAAAAAGTGGAAAATCGTACCTGCATACATCATGGCGGCGGGCGGTGGAACGCAAGCTGCCCATCATGGCAGAAGAGCTCGATGGAGTCCACGAGGCGGCTTCACGGAAGTGCTGCAAGTTTCGGCGGGAGAGCTAGCGGAGTGGCGACCTTCCTCGCGGGCTTCAGGTGAGAAAATGGCGTTCCCCGGAACAGCGTCACCGGAAGTGTGCTGGGCGCCATCTTGTAGGAGGCTAAAGAGAGATTACCGCTGACGTCATCTCGGAGCGCCGAACACCATCTAGTCTCGCGAGAAGAGACTCTGACTCATAAACCGGGTAAGGAAGAGGATAAAGTACCAGGAATGCAGCAGAGGGACAACTCTCTACCTGATGGCGGAGGAAGAAGAGAAGGCGTGGACAACATCCTACAGCGATCCGGAAGGAGGGCCCACGAACCACCACACCACCACGTTGCAAGCAAGCAAGGCCCATCATGCAAGCAGCGGAGTAGCGGAGATAATAAACACTGTCCCCAGGCAAATGTAGCTGTGTGCCCATTCATTCCCCTAGGGGCTAATCCCCCCACCCAAAGACACGATACCAAATTGGGGGTGTTGGGAGGGTCATAAAGCCACACTAGCTTATTAAAGTGGCAGTCCCCCTTGAAAAACAAAAAAAAAAGGGGGGAGAAAAAAAAAGGGGGGAATAAAAACAAATATATAAAGAAAAGACTCGGGACCGAGAAGGGGGGGGGGGGGGGAGAAAAAGTTGCAGTATCTCAGAAAAACAGAACCCTTCTTTTGGCAGTTTAACTGTTTGTTCATTTATCTATATTATCTATAATGAAGATGAATCACCTAATGTTGTCGGGGGGAGGGTGGAGTGCCCTCCAGTCTCAACGAGGGCATGAGCCTCCACATGGGCGCGGGGGGTAACTCCGTCCGGCGGCCCATGAAAGTCCTCACTTGAACCAGCAACGAGGAGCGGTAAAGGGGGCTGGAGGTCCATCCCGGACTACGCTCGTGCTGTACGTTTAGGAGAGGCAGAGAAGGCACTTAGGGAGGACTGGTCTCGCCCTATTGCCGGATGTGCTAATTTTGTGTTTTTATGTTTCGTTACATGTGTTTATCTGTTCCCCCAGTGTACTTTCCCTTGTTCTTCCCGGCTGCTGTCCGAATCCTCGGAAAGAAATAGAAGATTCTCGACGCTGACACCATGGGCTCGGACGGTTGATTACAAACGAGTAAAGGTTTGGAAATACACTCATGAGTAAAGAGATCACTATTATTTCACACAATGTGAAAGGCTTTAACAGTCCAGGGAAGCGCAGGCTAGCTATGGCGGACTATAAGAAAACAGACCCTGACATAATTCTATTACAAGAAACACACTTTTCGAAATCCAGTTCCCCGAAATATATTGACTATAGGTTTAGGAATTGGTTCTCAGCTTCATCCAACAAAAAAAAAAGAGGAGTAGCCATTCTACTACATAACCGTTTGCCCTTTGTGATTAAGACCATTAAAAAAGACAACAACGGCCGATTTCTGATTATAAGCGGCGAAATAAGAGGTCAGCCGATCACATTGGCAAACGTTTATGCTCCAAGTGAAGGCACAGAGGCTTTCCTGGAAAGGTTCTTCTCCATCCTCCAGAGGATGGCACAGGGATGCGTAATACTAGGGGGCGACTTTAATCAGACACTAGATCCAGTAATGGATAGATGCACCCCGAGCGGTAAAGCTAACTCAAAGGTTAGACAAACCTGGAATAGAGGGCTGAGAACTAATAATCTTTTAGATATATGGCGGGAACAGCACCGCCAGGACAAAGGATTTACATTTTACTCCCACCCGCATGACAGATATAGTAGGATAGACTACCTCTTTGTATCCAGTAGAATGGTTTCACAGATCTCCCACTCAGGCATCCACGATATTTCGTGGTCCGATCATGCACCGATAGAGCTGCGGTTCTCCGATTTTATTCTGGACAGACCAGGAGCGAACTGGAAACTTAATGAAGTTTTACTAAAAATCCCCGAAATTGCACAAAATGTGGGGGATAGAATCAGGGAATATTTTCAGGAGAATATGGGAAGTGTGACTTCGCAGGCTACCCTATGGGAAGCCCATAAGGCGACTCTGAGAGGAGAGCTCATAAGGATTGCAAGCAGGCGAAAGAGGGAGAAGGACAAAAAATCAATCTAGTTACAGAAGGAATTGGCAGTCCTCTCAGCTCGACATAAAAATAACAAAGATGGAATGACCCTTAAGGAGTTGCTAGACACCAAAACCAAACTTAATATCTTGCTGACCTCCCGTGCTGAAAAGGAGCTGACATGGTCTATAGTTTATGACATACGAGAAAGAAACCACAGACGGGTTCATAACCCTGATGACTCATTATGGGAAGTATTTTTGTACTATGAATTATTTATTCCAGGAGAGGTTTATACAACAGATTGGGAACTGCTTAATTTTGGACACTTAACACACAAGTTCTTATTTCGCAAGGGTACAGGTTGCTCAACCATTTCAGTACATGTCTGAAATGTGATCGTGAATTTTTCATCAGCACTAGAAGATGTGTTGATAGAGGTTATTTAATTTGTGATGACATTATACAGCACATGCCTTGCAATGATCAAATGCAAGGTAGCAACTGTCCGATAATGCAACACATTAATTCACAGCTTAGATAATGGGAGTTACATAGTATTATCTACAGAAGAGGATTGCGATATTCCTCCTTTTCAGGCATCACTTGTCACGGTTAATGGGAGTATACAGTGTTATGGTACTACACTTATTCCACCTCTGTTACATCAGACACTCACATCTGGAGTACATTTCCAGGTACCAGCTATCACACTGATCCTTCCTCACATGACAGCCTATTTGGCACATTTAAAGAAAATGAAGGTTACTATAGGGTTCACACATGATATAGTACATACCCTTTTACAGAGAGTTCACAGTGAATTACTACGTGTTGATTTACACCCGGGTGATTTTCCCCAGTGGTTGACTACACTAGGTGAATCATTGAAAACTTTTTGGCCAATGACAGGTAATTTTTTGACAAAAATAGGCACTAGCCTACAAACTACTGGTAAAAGTATTTTTAGTGGACTAGGAAATGCGTTTGGAATCCTAGGTTATTTGAAACCACTATTGTTTTTTATTTTAAGGATAATAATCCTTGTTATTTTGCTTCGTATTTTCTCTTTTCTTCCGAAGATGAAGAGGCGTTCAGCTTAATCACATTTTGCTTTCTAGCATATATTCTTATATTTTTACCTAGATACTAATATACTGTTTTAAGCACACAGGTCAAATCTAACCTGCTGCAGTATGCTTTGTTGCAAGGACACAGACGAAAAGAAAGAAACTTCACAAATCTTGCGTCTACCACGGTCCTATCAAATTTCCATGAGGATGTACTTAGATGAACTGGTTTTACCACATCGGAAACCACGCAAAGTGCATGCAGTTCACAACACGATGATAGACTTTATGTATCAGAACTCTCTTGCTTCCTCAGGACCGTTTTCAGTTTTAACACCTAATGGGACATTGCTACCGCGTAGCTTGCTAATGTTATGTAATTTTTGGCAAGTGAAATCTTTGCTATCTCTTGGTGATCAACCCAACTTCAAGTGTAGAGACATTCACCGTCAAATATTTCAAATGTCTTTTTATACAATTGAAGAAGGTCATATCAGCATTGTTAGCCACGGGTCATATAATTGTACCACTTTGTTTGCATGTTCAGGTAATAAACATCAACATTGTTTTGGGGCCCGTTGGGATACTACACTTTTAAGTATGTACGAACGTCAACATCAACCCGCTTTACAATTGGGTGATTTTTACAAATTGATACCTTCCCATCGTGGAATAACTTGTGCACATATGCGCAGTTGTGGGTGTTTTGGCGATCAATCACATACTCCTGTGAGTTCAAGCTCATCAACATCAGAGAGCGGTGACACTGTCTTCCAAAAGTACACATAATGAATATTTTCTGCTTTGATAGTTTTTCTGCATTTGCAAACATATGATAATTATGTGTAGGAGAGGGTGTTATGGATTACAGGTATTTTCTGGCATATAACGCATAATGAATACAGGACACAGGTACATATATACATAGTATCATTATAAGGCCTAGTATAGCTTAGAGTATACTATTAAAATCCTGTTTTTTCTTGTCTTAGAAATAATAGCTTGTTTTGCTCAGAAGTGGCAGGATATTGGGACAGGTTACATAGACATAAAAGGGGAACTAACACCGGTAAACAGGCCGTGGTTTAACGGTAACTTACGACATATATCATACGTCACTAACTGTAAATTCTGATGGTAAACATCATACGTCACAAACCACAGAGCATGGACACATGACACGTGTCACACGTACGCAGCAAACAATGAACACTATAATAGGTTTGCACGACTCAATGTTAAACCAGAACCGAACTTAGGTGTGAAGTCACACAGATGAGACTTGAGCTGGGACTGGCTGACCTATCGTAATATCTTTTGGTTTGTGAGTATTGACAATGCATATATAGTTATAATCTCTGCATAGTTAGGAATGGATTGGTAACATACTGTAACTGCTAGCCATCAGCTTATAAGAAGCTTGTTGTGATATTTCTGAATATTTTTGTGATACAATACTGTAAATGATAAACCTTATCTTATACAAACTCTAAGTGACCTTTCTTTATAATAATCTCACAATACTCTCCATAATATTATTAATATGTGAGAGTGTGGCCGAGACTTTGCAAATACGACATTGTGGTCGGTGCTCTCTGCTTAGTGCAGGACATAACTCACCATAAGGCGATACTTGAAAAAGGAAGGCAGGCTGAGCCCAGATTAACCTCCCGTGCTGAAAAGGAGCTGACATGGTCTAAGCGGAAATTTTTTGAGAAAGCAAACAGGCCAGATACCCTACTTGCCAACAAATTACGAGACAAAAACCACGTCTCCCAAATTCAGATAATTCGAACAGAACAGGGGGATCTGACCTCTGACCCCAAAAAAATAGTTTATGAATTTAAAACTTATTATGAAACCCTATATGATGGGGCGAAGGTGGCACACACGCCAACCACAAAAGCACGACTAAAGACGTTCTTAACAGAGGCTCAATTGCCTAAAGTGACCAGAGAGGAGAGGGCAGACTTTACTATCGAGGAACTCCTAGAGGTAATGAAGTCATTAAAAGCAGCCAAGGCCCCAGGCCCAGATGGCTTTTCCAATCTCTATTATAAGAAATTTCGCAAAATATTAGCTCCTCATCTACTAAAACTGTGTAATTCTTTCCTGGATGGTGCCCCTATCCCGAGCTCGATGCTCCAGGCGTCTATCTCAGTAATCCACAAACAAGGAAAAGACCCAGCGGACTGTAAAAGCTATAGGCCCATCTCTTTAATAAACTCTGATACAAAAATCTTTTCCAAACTTTTAGCTAACCGCCTTAACCAGGTGTTGTCCAAGTTGGTCCATCCTGATCAAGTGGGGTTCATATGTGGTCGACAAGCAGCTGATAACACCAGCCGGATTATAGATTTGATTGATCTGGCGCAAAAAAAACATATCCCGTCTATGGTGCTTAGTTTAGATGCAGAAAAAGCGTTCGACAGAATTGATTGGCCCTACTTGAGGGAGACGCTGGGAGCGTTCGGCTTGGGTGGGAGAATGATAGAGGCAATTCTCGCTCTGTATCGGGGACCGACGGTGAAGGTCAGGCACCAGGGCTTCCCCTCGGATGAATTCCTGATTAAGAGCGGCACCAGGCAAGGCTGTCCTCTGTCACCCCTTCTCTTTGCGCTATGCATCGAACCCCTAGCGGCGCACATCCGCCTCAGCCCGAATATAGCAGGAATCCAAATTAGTGACCAGCCACATAAGGTGGCCCTGTACGCTGATGACGTGATACTCACGTTATCACAGCCCCTCACCTCTCTGCCGAACGTCTTTCAATTGCTAGGGGAATTTAATGCGATATCTGGGTTCAAGATTAACCAGGCAAAATCAGAAGCCCTAAATATCAACTTACCTAAGGCCACCGAGAAACTGATCACGGTGAACTTTGAATTTAAATGGCAAACCTCCTCCATAAAATATTTAGGGATAAATATCACGAAGCAATCAGGCACTCTTTATAAGGCGAATTACCCCAGACTAATACGGACACTGAAGGAAGATCTACGGAAATGGGCAGGGTACAACATATCCTGGATTGGCAGGATTCAGTCTCTAAAAATGAATCTCCTTCCCAGAATTCTGTACCTATTTCAGACTCTTCCGGTCCCTATAATCAGGGAAGAGATCCTTCGGTTACAGTCCGCAATGGTGAAGTTTGTCTGGGGTAATAAAACCCCCCGCATCAAAACTAGCACACTAATTCGGCCCACAACAAGAGGAGGATTAGCGGTACCTTACCTGTTATCATACTTCAGAGCGGCCCAATTGACCCAAATTATCCAGTGGCACACCCACCCTAGTCGGAGGCGATGGGTGGAACTGGAGGCGGCCTGCTGTGCCCCGGTGGCATTGCAGGACCTGATCTGGCTCCCAAATAAGGTTCGCAAGGACTTCAAACTCCCGCTCCCCGCGATTGCCAGCTCTTTGGCAGTATGGGACAAAAGCAAATATAAGCACGTATTAATGAGACAACACTCCTTGATGACCCCAATTTTGGGAAACCCTGATTTCGCTCCGGGCCTGCAGAAGAAAGATTTCACTATATGGACACAGAAGGGCTACACTCGCCTTTTACACCTGGAGGGTAGAATATCTATCAAACCGTTTGAGCAAATTAAGTCTGAAAAATCCGTTCCAAATTCAGAATTTTTTAGATACCTCCAGCTAAGAGCTTTCTATGATAAATTTCCCATTCGAGCTCAACGCACTAATTTTGAACAGCTCTGTTCTACTGGAACAGGAACCAAGTGACTTATCTCTACGATGTACAAAGCGGTAGTCTGTCCGACTCCTGACGCCGACGTGACACTAAAATATAAGAATAGATGGGAAAGAGATCTGGGGGACACACTAGAGGATGAGGACTGGGACTATATTGTCTTGGCGGCAGCTAAGAGCTCAATCTGCACGACATTGAAGGAGAACGCGTAAAAGGTCCTGATGAGGTGGTATTTGACCCCATTACGATTATCAAAGTTTGTCAGGGGCTACCCTCCATTGTGCCCTAAACAATGTGGGGAGCAGGCAGACTTGCTGCACATGCTGTGGGGTTGCACCAAGATACTCCCAATCTGCGAAGATATCAGAAATTGGCTCCAGAGAATTCTCGATTGCGCGATCCCTTTGGACCGACCCCTGGTTGTTTCTGCTGGCCAGACGCACCCCGGGGTTAAACAGGTCGGAGCACAAATTAATTGCACATTTTGCAACTGCCCTGAGGTGCGAAATAGCATCATTGTGGAAGCAGCCCGAATTGCCAAATATCCCAAAAATCAGAAATAGAATTTGGCATGTTTGCCGGATGGAACAGTTAACGAGTCTGGTTAATGACACCGGCACAAACTTTCTAAAAGTCTGGGCTCCATGGTTAGCCCTGAACGATATCCCAGGGGTCAATGCCTCCAATATACTGCTTTAATAGCTCTAGACGTGTTCTCCTTGGATGAGTGTGGCTGACGGGGAGACATAGAATACAGACAGCGGAGAGGGACAATTAAATTCGGTAGTAGAGTGAGTGAGCAGGGTTAAGTGTACACATCCGCGGACGTACGCAAACATTAAGATAGAAGCTAGCCCGAGATCTGGCGGACCTGAAGTCTCCAAAAAGAGCCCAGATGATTCGGAGCCTTTCTGTGGCAGCAATCTCCAAAACGAGCCTAGATGATTCGCAGCCTTTCTGTGGCAGCCTCACCCCTCCCCCCCCCCCCACTCCTCCCCCCTCCCTACTTCTTCCCTGGTGTATTCTGGTTGTAAGTCTGGTCGGTCTGTGCGTATCCCCGGTATGTCTTTTGTGAGTCCAAATACAAAATGAGTTGACATGTGTACTGTTATATACGACAATGGGTTGGTAGATTATGTGATGATTGTACCATAAACTCAATAAAAACTTTTTTGGTTGAAAAAAAAAATTTGCCCTTAGACTTGCTCCAAATCTCCCAGGTAAATCTCGTCGGATCTAGCTCAAACATTTTGGCGTACACCTCCTTATCCAGTGCCCATAGGGACACTGGCAGAGAAGACGTTCTAGCATATTGGGATTCTATGGCTAACCAACAATATTGTGTTGGATCAGCGTGCCACATCACCACCTGCCTTAGTTGGGCAGCTTGGTAGTATTTCGAGATATCTGGGACACCCAAACCTCCTCTTGTCTTTAAAGCCATCATCACAGATCTAGCTGTTCTAGGCCTTTTACCTTGCCAAATAAAATTAAATATTCTATTTGGGAAATTTTTCAGTTCGGATCCCGGTATCCGGACTGGGAGAGTCTGGAAATGATATAATAACCTAGGGAGTATATTCATCTTGACTGATACTATTCTCCCAATCCATGACACCTGATATCCTTCCCACTTTGCCAGATCCCTTTTAATCTTATCAACCAATGGTGGATAGTTGCCTTGATATAGGGAGTGGTAGTTCCTAGACACATTTACTCCCAGATATTTAATATGTGAGAAACTCCATCTGTAGCTGAAATTCAGTTTTGGTAATTTTATCTCTGGATCTGAAAGATTCAGATTAAAAGACTGTGACTTGTCGCTGTTCATTTTATATCCAGAGATTTTTCCAAAGTCTGATAGCGCCTTTTGGAGGTTTGGTAAAGAAGTCTGAGGGCTTGCTAAAGTCAGAATAATATCGTCTGCGAATAATGAGATTTTATCATTTGTTTTCCCAATCACTATATACCATGTATATTACTATTTGCTCTTATTTTAGCAGCCAATGGCTCAATCGTTAGAGCGAAGAGAGGAGGAGATAATGGGTACCCATGTCTTGTACCATTTAAAAAAAAAAAAAAAATTCCCCAAACATTTTTATTAGGCATAATCATCTTTACAGACATTGGTTTTACATTATCAGTGTTGGCCTAATACAGTTGTATTTTCCTTGTTCATGTGGTTTTACATTATCAGTGTTGGCCTAATACAGTTGTATTTTCCTTGTTCATGTGGGGGGAGAGAGAAAGAAAGGAAAGATCCCCTAAGGCCACGTCATGGTCTCTGGGGTGTGGAAAAAGAAAGAGAGGAGGGGGGGGGAGAGAGGGAGTCATTCTACCCTCGTCCGGCCGGGTCCCGGCATCCATCCTTCACGGCTCTACTGTGGTTCAGATCCGTCTGGGGTTGTATCCTGATTTGGTTCGGATTAATGGGTTAACCAGGGTTCCCAGATTTTATAGAAACCTTCAGTTGAGCAGTTCAAGAAGGCCGTGAGTTTTTCCAAACTCATAACATCGTTAACTCTTTTTTTCACTAGCTGTTTGGTGGGGGGCGCTATCTTCTTCCAAGAGTATGCGACTGAACACCTAGCTGCTGTTAGAATAAAGGAGATTAATTTCCATACTGGGCGATCGATGTCCTCTATCGGCCTGCCCAGTAGGAAGGTCAGTGGATCTATTGGAATTGTGAGGCCTGTGACCTCTTTTATCAAATCTTGTACCGTAAGCCAGTATTTCTGAATTTCTGGACATGACCACCAGATATGGGCCATGTCCCCTCTATGTCCACAGCCTCTCCAGCATAGATCTGAGGCCAGAGGGTAGATTTGTTTTAACCTCACTGGGGTAAGATACCAATGATACATTATTTTATAGATGTTTTCCTTCACCGTGGTACAGATGGAAGTTCCTGAGGCCGCGTCTCATATTTCCTCCCAGTCCTCTCTGTCAATAACTATGTCCAATTCCGCTTCCCATTTAAGCATATAGTCGTGAGCGGTAGAGTTCACCGGATTCTCCATGCCGGCATATATTTGTGTTATTAGACCTTTTTGATGTACTCCTTCGCGACAGAGTTTCTCAAATTTTGTGAGAGGGGGGAATTTCAATGATGGGGACATTTTTTGTAGAAAGTGTCGAATTTGGAGAAACTTAAATGTATCCAGGTGGGGTAATTTTAATTTGGTTCGCAATTCTTGGAGACTCAGGAACTGTCCATCGCTCAGCAGGTCCGCGATCGCTCTGATCCCCATTGTTTTAAATAGGTCGAATTGTCGGGTTTCACACCCTGGTGGGAATTTAGGGTTGTCAAATATTGGAATGAGCTGAGAGCAAGGGGACGAGAGTAAGAATTTAGTTTTAGTTTTTGCCCATATGTCCCAAGTATGTTTCATTGCCCCCAGCCCGAATTTGGGCGCCATGTCATTTCCCCTGTCACCGCTCCAGAGAAAAGCTGGTAGAGAAGGCGTTCTGGAGTAATGAGATTCAATTGCTAGCCAACATAGCTTGTCTGGGTCCGAGTTCCACATTACCGCCTGTTTTAATTGGGCTGCTTGGTAATATCTATTAATGTCTGGGACCCCCAGTCCTCCTTTTGTCCTAGACGCCATAAGAACCGACCTAGCTACCCGGGGTCTCCTTCCGTTCCAAATAAATTGGAGGATTTTATTTTGGATAGTTTTTCATTCAGAACCAGGGACATGGATCGGGAGCGTCTGGTAATAATATAATAATTGGGGGAGTATATTCATTTTAACTGAGATCTTTCTCCCGATCCATGAGATCTGGTATTTTTCCCATTTATCCAGATCTTTTTTAATTTTCCTAAATAGGTTGGGATAATTATTTTGGTATAGGGAGCAATAGTGCCTCGATACATGTACTCCCAGGTATTTGATGTATATAGGGCTCCACTTATAATTAAAGTTTGATTTCAATGTCCGCATCTCTGGTTCTGATAGATTTAAGTTGAGGGCTTCTGACTTATCACTGTTAATTTTGTATCCTGATATTTTGCCAAATTCCTTTAATTCTTTGTGTAAGTTGGGAAGGGAGATCTGGGGCTGCGTTAATGTTAATATGATATCGTCTGCGAACAATGAGACTTTATAGTTTATTCCGCCAATTGGTACCCCCTGTATATTTATATTGTCTCGTATTTTAGACGCTAGTGGTTCGATTGTTAGGGCGAAGAGGAGAGGGGACAAAGGGCATCCCTGTCTCGTTCCATTTTTCATTTCAATTTTTTTTGCTGTACCCCCCGGGAGTTTCACCACTGCAGACGGGCAGCAGTACAGCGCTCGGACTCCCGCTAGATACGCATCTTTTAAGCCGAATTTCTGCATTGTTTTGTCAAGAAATAGCCAATCAATTCTATCGAACGTCTTCTCTGCGTCCAGGCTTAACAGAACCGCTTTGGTAGCTGTGAGGTGGGCATGATCAACTATATTTATAATTTTGCGGGTGTTGTCTGAGGCTTGTCTGCCAGATACAAACCCCACCTGGTCGTTGTGAATTAATCTCGGTAGGATGGGATTCAGTCTATTTGCCAGGATTTTGCTGTATAGCTGAAGATCGTTATTTAGTAGGTAGATTAGTCGGTAGCTCCCACATAGCATTGGGTCCCTACCCTCTTTGTGGATGATGGCGAGATTGGCCTGGGTCATTGATGGGGGGATTGGGCTGCCCTCCATGAATGAATTGAATAAGCTGAGTAGGTGTTTAGTTAGGATCGGGGAGAATCTTTTGTAATAAACATTGGAGAAGCCGTCGGGGCCAGGGGCTTTTGAGATTTTTAATGTTTTTATTGCGTCCGCCAGCTCTTTTTGGGTAATTTTTGCGTTAAGCATTTGATTCTCCTCCTCTGTCAGTGTTGGTAGGAGGCAATCGGACAGGTAATTACTAATAGGTTCAGTGGCTGGTGTCCCCGTGTTCCCACCCTGAGCCTTGAGGTTATAAAGTTTAATATAAAATGCGGTAAATTCCTCCGCTATTTTCTGTTTGTTATAGATTATTTCTCACGATTAATTTTTTATCGCTGTGATCTGGGAACGCTTCTGTATACCTCTTAGTTTGCTCGCCAAAAGTCTGTCAGCCTTATTGCCCTTGTCATAGTATTTCTGACTAGTCCATGTAAGAGCTTTTTCTACTTCTTCCATTTGGGCTTGTTTTAGCTCATTCCTGGCTGCGGTCAAGGTTTTATAAATCTTTTTCGATGGGTTGGGTTTGTGCTGTTGTTCCAGCTTAATTATTTTAGTTGTAACAACTAGTGACATACCGCTCACCTCAATATTGAATACCAACTCTATGATATCAGCTGGTGCAAAGGGGATAGGGATGACAGACATACATATATAAGGAGACAAAGGATGCTCCTAAAAAGATCCCACTTTAATGCACAGCAAAGCCGAAAATAGTCCACAGGTATAGTAACCCACTAGAGTAATGGTAAGGCTATAAGGGTACAATTAAGTAACCGCTCCCAACACTGTGGGAGGACAATTACCAATAAAATGCCCTAGGGCAAAAATAATAAATGATAATAAATAATGATTTATTGATATTCAGAAGTACCAGGTGGTAGTGTGAGACACAATGGTAAATACAAATGATAGGCAATAGAGAATGCTAGAGCCTCTGGTCTCAGGGTATGGTGGAGGTTGCACTAATCATTGCATGCTGTGATTGATCTGCTCAGTATCAATAGTTGGATATCACACTGACAGTAGGTAGTGATGCATGCAGAGTAGTGAATGCAAATAAATGTGCCACTGTCAAATATCACAAAACCTATATAGGTACTAGGTCACACGATCAATGATTCAGTAAATCATTAGTGCACATTATACCACATTATATAAATGAACCGCGGCATGTGCATCAAAAACCGGACCTGATATATGCATAAACTACCTCTGCTAGGCAGTTAACAACTCGAACAACCCCACACAAACTACCAGGAACAGTCTCACCCGTGACTCCTCCTACATGACGTCAACGTGGGGACGTCATGCCGACGATCGTTTCGCGCATAAGGGGCTGGCGCTTTCTCAAGGTTCAGGTATCCAACTATTGATACTGAGCAGATCAATCACAGCATGCAATGATTAGTGCAACCTCCACCATACCCTGAGACCAGAGGCTCTAGCATTCTCTCTTGCCTATCATTTGTATTTACCATTGTGTCTCACACTACCACCTGGTACTGGTAAGGGGACATACACTAATATTTGGGAATTCACCTTATAAGAATATCCCCTTACCCTGCCTCACCCGTGATTTATGTTTTAATTGTTTTTATGGTTATTTTGAGTGTGTGTTACTGCGTCGACTTCTGAATTTCAATAAACCATTTATTATTTTTGCCCTAGGGCATTTTAGTGGTAATTGTCCTCCCACAGTGTTGGGAGCGGTTACTTATTTGTACCCTTATAGCCTTACCATTACTCTAGTGGGTTACTATACCTGTGGACTATTTTCGGCTTTGCTGTGCATTAAAGTGGGATCTTTTTAGGAGCATCCTTTGTCTCCTTATATATGTATAATTATTTTAGTTGTCAGATCTGTTATTAATTTCACCTTGGCCTTTCTGTGGGATGCAATTGAAATAAAAGTTCCCCTAATTGCTGCCCTATGGGCTTCCCACAGAACCGCCGGAGAGTCTACTATGCCCCAGTTGAGAGCGAAGTACTCCCTAAGAGCCTTTTTAATTTCTTTTTCTACCTCCGGGTGGTTCAGTAGGGAGTCGTTCAGCTTCCAAGTGTAGGCGGTTAATTTATGAAATGGGGTGGATAGGGTTAATGTGGTGGGGGCGTGATCTGACCATGTAATGGGGCCTAAGTCCGAATTTGTGCAGGCTTCCAGGATATATTTGGTAGCAAAAAAATAGTCTATAAGAGAGTATGACTGGTGGGGTGCGGAATAGAATGTGTAATCTTTTTGGCCCTGGTGTTGGATTCTCCAGATGTCCATTAAGGAATATTCCTTGGTGATCGTTTTAAATTGTTTCTCCATCCTCTGAGGTGGAGCTCTGTGTTGGCCTTGTTGGCCTGAGGTTCTGTCCTCCACAGAGTTTATGGCCATATTAAAGTCTCCGCCCACAATCAACGAAGATAGGTAGGTAGGGTCAACCTTTTCTAACACTGCTTTCAGGAATTCCGTTTGATTATCATTTGGCGCGTAGATGTTGATCAGAGCGACCGGCGAGCCAGCCAGTGAGCCATATACCATTAGAAATCTACCCTCTGGGTCTGAAGTGGTTTTGGTGATATTGAATGGGGTTCCTTGTCGGAGCAGGATCGCTACTCCCCGCTTTTTACTGTTAAATGACGAGAAGAAACCCGTAGGGAATACATTGCTAATCAATTTGGGCAGCTCTTGGGATGTAAAGTGCGTCTCTTGGAGGAAGATGATATCTTCCTTGGACTTTTTCATCTCTTGGAGCGCCAGTCGTCTTTTTCTATTATTATTCAGGCCCTTTACGTTTAGTGATACAAGTTTAATTGCGGACTGACTAGCCATTTGGGCGAGAGAGTTTAGTGTCCATCGGGGTCTCGCCCTTCCCACCGGGGAGATCCTGGTTCGTTGGTTCAGAGAACCTTTTTAACGCTTCTTGATGGTGCTGTTTGAGTATGGGTGTCAGGCCCGCCCGACGAGGGGTTGGGTGGGAGGAGGGCAGGGAAGGTCGAGAGGGGGGGGGGAATAGGCTGCTGGGACAGGGTCAGCAGCAAGAGGCAAAGTGGGACGAGGTCAGCTAAGGACCTCCAATAAGTACGGCCGGGATTGGCTACCGGCATTTGGGCTTAAGGCCCAATGGGGGGGAATCCGATGGTTCAGGCATGGGCGTGCAGGGAAGGTGCGGACCCTTGTACTTGCTTAGTGTAAGCTCTACCTTAGTTTAAGAGGGGGGGGGAGGCGGGGGGGAGGGGAGGAAATGGGAGGGGGGAAAGGGGTCAAAGGGACGCAGGTCCCGAAACGCGTCAGAGTTACTATGTACTCCTTTTGACCACTTAATAAACCTTTTTATATCCGATACTAGTTTGCAGCCCTCATTGTTTGTACGGTTGTGCTCCGCCACTGTACCCTATGGGACTACTCTCTGCAATTACGTCTGGCGTGACACACCCACTAATCAAGGACTGAGCTGTGCTTCAAGGGAATTCCTCACATTGATCGTTTGATTGGTATGTACTTTTGTTTTGCTGGGGGTCTATACAGGACCTTTATGGTATATATAGAGATCTGTGTTAGCCGTCCAGCGTAACTAGTACACTCCTATGTTTATATCATCCTAATGAGTCTCCTTAGCTCTTATACATGCTCTAATGCCTTGGTTACATATTTTATTACTCTGAATATGCATGTATGTTCCTAGGATAGCAGAGCCCTGAATATTGGGATAATATCCCTCACCCACTACGGTCAAGCTTATAGGTTTTGGACATGGGGAAGGCGTGGGGAGGGGAGGGAAAACTCCTAGCATAGCCATAACATGGAGATCTTTCTGACAATCCTTAAAACCAGTGTAATAAATGTGAGAACAACTCTTAACAAGCTCAGTACATGAAAAGCATTATAACCTCTCTTTTTGTCAGTCGGTCAAGCTTATAGGTTTTGGACCTGGGAAAGGGGGGGGAGATGGGGGGGTGGGGAGATAAGAGGGAGGGGGGAGGGGGAGACCTGGGTTGACAGGTAACACAACAGCACATTGCATTAATGTTTTTAGGTATCATGCTGAACATAAACGGAATACTTCCTACGCTTGCTGGTCGGGGAAGAGGGGGGGGAGGGATGGGGCTCTTACATTTAGTGAAGTTAATATCCGAGGATCCTTATGACATTTCTATTTGATCTATGTGGCCCGCCGTGTGCCTTCCTCAGAGGGTTTGACAACGTATTTTATTACTGCAGGCAGCATCATTAGTATGGGGCCGTGCGGCCATATCTTCTGCGGCGGAAGGGCAGGCTTATGGGCTTTGGTGCGTGAGGGGGGGAGGGGGAAGGGGGGGAGAGAAAAGGGAGTACATTATATTATAACACATACAACTTTTCTCAACTTCAACATTCATCAACTGAGGAACAGGTTTTTTTTTTTTTTTTACATAACTCAACTGTGGCATAGGGACGGCTTAGCACTAGATCCATGTGGCCAGCTAATCTAGACTGCCAGTTACTGTAATAGTGTCACTGCGGCTGCTTCTATTATCGAAGTCATTTGGGCTTCCTGTCTTGTGCAGGGCTCATTAGGCAGCTTCCCAGTTAACTAGTATTTCCTAGTCCGGGGGGGTGGGGAGGGTAGCAACAGTCGTGCGAACCGAGCCTGGGGTCCATAGTCCTGTACCCGGGCCTTAGACAGATTAAATTTTGCTACTTACAGTTAGTAGATCGCAGTGCTGTTGTCGGAGCATTGCGCTCCCCTCCTATCCCACCCACAAATCCCCCCGCCAACCCCTAAAGCCCAGCCGGACCTCAGCACTCTTCAACTGGCATCCGGTCAGCTGCAAAAGTTATAGTAGCTTCAGCTGTGGGTTGCCTCCGATCGTCAGGGGTCGGATTCTGAAACTATGCGTCTGGCTGGGTCTGGTGTGGTTCTTGAGCCGTCATGTGCTCCCGTCTTTGCTGTGGACTACGGTGCTTCTCATCTGTTCTTAGACTGCCTTGGCGCCGCCGTTCTCCTCGCGGGACGGGTGCTGCGTGGTTCCGCGTCCTCCCAGTGCGGTAGGTCTTGTAGTTGCTCCGTTGTCCAGGAAAGCGGCGGGGTCAGACCCAGGGCTTTCACGAATGGGGCCATGTCCTCAGGGCGGCGGATGGTTAGGAATTTGCCGTCATAGCTTACAGTAAGCTTGAACGGAAAGCCCCAGCGGTACTTCACCTCCTCCCGGAGGAATGAGGTCAAGGGCTTAATTTCTCTCCTTCGGTCGACTGTTATCCGTGACAGGTCGTTGAAAATTTGGAGAGTTTCATTTTGGAAAGGTAGTGACTCTTTCCCTCTGCAGGTGGTGATGATCTTCTCCTTTACTGTATAGCTGTGTAATCTTATGATTACATCGCGTTGCCGGTTGGGATCTTCTTATCTGGGAGCTACCGCCCGGTGGGCCCTATCCATCTCTAGGTCCATGTCCTCTAGCGGGCCGCAGAGCGATGTGAACAGTTCCGCAAGATGGGGACGAAGCTGGCCAGGTAAGACCGTCTCCGGTACATTTCTTATGCGCAGATTCTGGCGCCTGTCCCTATTTTCTTGGTCTTCCTGCCCGTCTTTGAGACGGGAGATCTCCTCTCCTAGCCGGATGATTTCTTCCTCGGCTGCTGTTTGTCTTGCCAGGTGGACTCCTCCAGTCCACCTTCCAGAGTCGTTGTCCTCTCTGTTAGGCCAGACATCTCCTGTTTAATCTCCGCTACTGCTGCTTTGATTTCTGCCTGCAGGGATGTTTGGAGCTTGACATGCATGGTGGAGAATAGGCTCTCCAGGTAGGATCGGGTGATCGGTTCCTCTATCTCCATTTCAAGAGTTGCATGGGCTTTCGTACCCATATTTAGAGCTGCTTGCGGCTCTTGTGAGCCTCGTGGTCCGCCACCCTCTTGGTTTGCTGGACTCTTCTGTGTCGGGGAGAAGAACCGTGACACCGCCGGTGCTGCGGGCTTCTTTGTGTGTTTGGACATGCTCCGATCTCTCCAAGTAATGGGGGTATGTTTTTGAGCCGTGAATTTCTGGTTTGGGAGCGTTATTTATTAAGTTTTAGCCGGTGGGTCCGCGGAGCTCCCCTCCTACACCCCCACTCCTGATGACATCATCGGAAACCCATCCCTTTAGCACATTTTTAATGGATCATCAATATTCAGTATTGTCATAGACAACTTAGGATCTGGCTGTGGTTTTTTTTTTTTAGGGAAGCTGTGTCTTTAACTGAAACGGGAGGTGCTATCTTGGATCCAGATGGAACGCAGGCTGAAACACATGAAGATAGCTCCTACTCAGAAAGCTCTTATTCAGACCACAGCTCTGATCAGACCCTCTCTTCACAGTGGGGGCCCAGGCAGGCTCAGGAGGGATCAGGTAGGGCGCAAGAAGGCGGGCAGCCAATATCTTCAACTGGTTTAGCCAACAAAATAGTCAGTGGGTCCATAGAAATGGACACATCCGTTATTTCTTTTTTTAATAGATTGGATAACGATCCAATATTTCTATTGCCGGACACGTCCACCAAATGTGGACCATATCGCTTCTCTGCCCACAACCCCTCCAGCACAGATCAGACACCACAGGGTAGATTTGCTTCAGCGGCCATGGCGTGAGGTACCAATGAATACAATTTTATATATATTTTCTTTAGTTGCTGTGCATATGGAAGTTTTTGCAGCAAACTCCCATATATCCTCCCAATCATCCCTGTCAATTTCTATTTTCAAATCCGCTGCCCATTTGAGCATGCAGTCATGATCATGTGAATTGACCAAGGCCTCAAAACTGGCTTTTATTCTAGTTATCAAACCTTTTTGATAACTACCTCTCCTACATAGTGCTTCAAAACTTGTGAAGGGAGTAAATTCTAATTTTGGGGACATTTTTGGAAAAAAATTCTGATCTGTAGATATTTAAACATACTAAGGTCTGGTGCCTCATACCTACAGTAGTTAGGAACTCTTGGAAACTAGAAAGTTTTCCTTTATGCACTAGGTCGGCAACTACTCTAATATGTTTAGCTTTAATTTGGTCGAATTGTTTATAATCACAGCCTGGGGGGAAATTGGGATTATTAAAAAGCGGAGTGAGTTGCGAAACGGGAGACACAAGATTAAATTTGCCCTTAGATGGAGACCCCGCCCCCAGAGTGAGACGGATGGCAGCTTAAGCCTTGAGCTCCATCCCTCATCCCCGACAATACACTCATAAAGCAAGCAAAACGAACCTTTATCACCCCTAACTACTTTCACAACACCATTAAAACATTAGAGATGGCACCGATGCAGGCAAAAAAGAAGGAGACCTCTGCAAATATCTGGGCCGATCGAGCTCACGGAGCGTGGCAGCAACAATGGCGCCGGATTCAAATGCAGGATCAGAGTCAGAACGCGATGAAGACACAGCGGAGGGACCGGAGCAATTACCTGTCCGCCGCTGTGATTTTGAGAGGTTGTATAGAGACATGAAAGCCCTTATACACCTGGAAATGCAGGACTTAAAAAAGGAGGTGCAGGGGCTCGTGAGTGCACCGGAGCCCTGGAAGAGAAAGTCAGCACCAATACAAAACTGATTAAAAAAGCTGACAAACGATCCACATACTTACAAGCACAACTTTCGGAATTGGCTGACAGACAGGAAGATGCGGAGAACAGGGACCGCAGGAATAACATTAGGGTACGGGGGATCCCTGAAACCGTCACCAATGTGGAGGATTTCATCTCAAGATGGATGGCGGAGTTACTCCCTGACTGCCCACCCAATGAAAGAATAATGGATCGCTGTCATCGTGCCCTAAGAAGCAAACCAGCAGCAACAGAGCAGCCGAGAGATGTAATAGCCCGGCTGCACCATTATCGCACCAGAGATGCTATCCTACAGAAGGCCAGAGTGGCAGAAGCCTGCAGATTCGAGGAGATCACAATGCAACTCTTCCAAGATCTCTCACCGCTTACCCTGGCCAGGAGAAGGAAACTCCAGCCCATCACCCGCACACTGAGGGACAGAGCCATCAGATATAGGTGGACCTTTCCGTTTGGCCTGCTGGTCATCCGCAACGGAAGGGCCATCTCCATGAAGGAGATAGAAGAAGGAGCTGAGTTCCTACAAAAACTAGGGATCAAGGAGAACTCACCCACGAACCCTAGAGGAGAAAAGCCCAGAGAAACGGATTGGCAAGTGGTGGGGGCTGTGGGCGAAAGCCGGGAAGCTCTCACATGAGCTTGCTTAAAGTCTCGTATCTTGAAGTTACCTCATGGTTAGAGGCTAGTTAATAAAGTTATATGTTGCTCCTGAACTGTCTCCCCCCTTGATTAACCCCGAGTGTGACGAACAAGGAGCTGGCTGCTTACGTGGCTATAGCCGGACTCAACACTACACGTTATGGGACCCTGCAACCCTCCAAGGCATTCCTGCAAGAAACACCAACTAAAAAGTGGAAAATCGTACCTGCATACATCATGGCGGCGGGCGGTGGAACGCATGCTGCCCATCATGGCGGAAGAGCTCGATGGAGTCCACGAGGCGGCTTCACGGAAGTGCTGCAAGTTTCGGCGGGAGAGATAGCGGAGTGGCGACCTTCCTCGCGGGCTTCAGGTGAGAAAATGGCGTTCCCCGGAACAGCGTCACCGGAAGTGTGCTGGGCGCCATCTTGTAGGAGGCTAAAGAGAGATTACCGCTGACGTCATCTCGGAGCGCCGAACACCATCTAGTCTCGCGAGAAGAGACTCTGACTCATAAACCGGGTAAGGAAGAGGATAAAGTACCAGGAATGCAGCAGAGGGACAACTCTCTACCTGATGGCGGAGGAAGAAGAGAAGGCGTGGACAACATCCTACAGCGATCCGGAAGGAGGGCCCACGAACCACCACACCACCACGTTGCAAGCAAGCAAGGCCCATCATGCAAGCAGCGGAGTAGCGGAGATAATAAACACTGTCCCCAGCAAATGTAGCTGTGTGCCCATTCATTCCCCTAGGGGCTAATCCCCCCACCCAAAGACACAATACCAAATTGGGGGTGTTGGGAGGGTCATAAAGCCACACTAGCTTATTAAAGTGGCAGTCCCCCTTGAAAAACAAAAAAAAAAAGGGGGAGAAAAAAAAAAGAGGGGAATAAAAACAAATATATAAAGAAAAGACTCGGGACCGAGAAGGGGGGGGGGGGGGGGAGAAAAAGTTGCAGTATCTCAGTTAAACTGCCAAAAGAAGGGTTCTGTTTTTCTGTTTGTTCATTTATCTATATTATCTATAATGAAGATGAATCACCTAATGTTGTCGGGGGGAGGGTGGAGTGCCCTCCAGTCTCAACGAGGGCATGAGCCTCCACATGGGCGCGGGGGGTAACTCCATCCGGCGGCCCATGAAAGTCCTCACTGAACCAGCAACGAGGAGCGGTAGAGGGGGATGGAGGTCCATCCCGGACTACGCTCGTGCTGTACGTTTAGGAGAGGCAGAGAAGGCACTTGGGGAGAACTGGTCTCGCCCTATTGCCGGATGTGCTAATTTTGTGTTTTTATGTTTCGTTACATGTGTTTATCTGTTCCCCCAGTGTACTTTCCCTTGTTCTTCCTGGCTGCAGTCCGAATCCTCGGAAAGAAATAGAAGATTCTCGACGCTGACACCATGGGCTCGGACGGTTGATTACAAACGAGTAAAGGTTTGGAAATACACTCATGAGTAAAGAGATCACTATTATTTCACACAATGTGAAAGGCTTTAACAGTCCAGGGAAGCGCAGGCTAGCTATGGCGGACTATAAGAAAACAGACCCTGACATAATTCTATTATAAGAAACACACTTTTCGAAATCCAGTTCCCCGAAATATATTGACTATAGGTTTAGGAATTGGTTCTCAGCTTCATCCAACAAAAAAAAAAGAGGAGTAGCCATTCTACTACATAACCGTTTGCCCTTTGCGATTAAGACCATTAAAAAAGACAACAACGGCCGATTTCTGATTATAAGCGGCCAAATAAGAGGTCAGCCGATCACATTGGCAAACGTTTATGCTCCAAGTGAAGGCACAGAGGCTTTCCTGGAAAGGTTCTTCTCCATCCTCCAGAGAATGGCACAGGGATGCGTAATACTAGGGGGCGACTTTAATCAGACACTAGATCCAGTAATGGATAGATGCACCCCGAGCGGTAAAGCTAACTCAAAGGTTAGACAAACCTGGAATAGAGGGCTGAGAACTAATAATCTTTTAGATATATGGCGGGAACAGCACCGCCAGGACAAAGGATTTACATTTTACTCCCACCCGCATGACAGATATAGTAGGATAGACTACCTCTTTGTATCCAGTAGAATGGTTTCACAGATCTCCCACTCAGGCATCCACGATATTTCGTGGTCTGATCATGCACCGATAGAGCTGCGGTGCTCCGATTTTATTCTGGACAGACCAGGAGCGAACTGGAAACTTAACGAAGTTTTACTAAAAATCCCCGAAATTGCACAAAATGTGGGGGATAGAATCAGGGAATATTTTCAGGAGAATATGGGAAGTGTGACTTCACAGGCTACCCTATGGGAAGCCCATAAAGCGACTCTGAGAGGAGAGCTCATAAGGATTGCAAGCAGGCGAAAGAGGGAGAAGGACAAAAAATCAATCTAGTTACAGAAGGAATTGGCAGTCCTCTCAGCTCGACATAAAAATAACAAAGATGGAATGACCCTTAAGGAGTTGCTAGACACCAAAACCAAACTTAATATCTTGCTGACCTCCCGTGCTGAAAAGGAGCTGACATGGTCTATAGTTTATGACATACGAGAAAGAAACCACAGACGGGTTCATAACCCTGATGACTCATTATGGGAAGTATTTTTGTACTATGAATTATTTATTCCAGGAGAGGTTTATACAACAAATTGGGAACTGCTTAATTTTGGACACTTAACACACACAAGTTCTTATTTCGCAAGGGTACAGGTTGCTCAACCATTTCAGTACATGTCTGAAATGTGATCGTGAATTTTTCATCAGCACTAGAAGATGTGTTGATAGAGGTTATTTAATTTGTGATGACATTATACAGCACATGCCTTGCAATGATCAAATGCAAGGTAGCAACTGCCCGATAATGCAACACATTAATTCACAGCTTAGATAATGGGAGTTACATAGTATTATCTACAGAAGAGGATTGCGATATTCCTCCTTTTCAGGCATCACTTGTCACGGTTAATGGGAGTATACAGTGTTATGGTACTACACTTATTCCACCTCTGTTACATCAGACACTCACATCTGGAGTACATTTCCAGGTACCAGCTATCACACTGATCCTTCCTCACATGACAGCCTATTTGGCACATTTAAAGAAAATGAAGGTTACTATAGGGTTCACACATGATATAGTACATACCCTTTTACAGAGAGTTCACAGTGAATTACTACGTGTTGATTTACACCCGGGTGATTTTCCCCAGTGGTTGACTACACTAGGTGAATCATTGAAAACTTTTTGGCCAATGACAGGTAATTTTTTGACAAAAATAGGCACTAGCCTACAAA
The DNA here is from genome assembly GCF_040206685.1 of Ascaphus truei. Classification (NCBI taxonomy): domain Eukaryota; kingdom Metazoa; phylum Chordata; class Amphibia; order Anura; family Ascaphidae; genus Ascaphus; species Ascaphus truei. The sequence goes on along the minus strand of NC_134487.1, from coordinate 201,228,186 downwards.
CTACTGGTAAAAGTATTTTTAGTGGACTAGGAAATGCGTTTGGAATCCTAGGTTATTTGAAACCACTATTGTTTTTTATTTTAAGGATAATAATCCTTGTTATTTTGCTTCAAATTTTCTCTTTTCTTCCGAAGATGAAGAGGCGTTCAGCTTAATCACATTTTGCTTTCTAGCATATATTCTTATATTTTTACCTAGATACTAATATACTGTTTTAAGCACACAGGTCAAATCTAAACTGCTGCAGTATGCTTTGTTGCAAGGACACAGACGAAAAGAAAGATACTTCACAAATCTTGCGTCTACCACGGTCCTATCAAATTTCCATGAGGATGTACTTAGATGAACTGGTTTTACCACATCGGAAACCACGCAAAGTGCATGCAGTTCACAACACGATGATAGACTTTATGTATCAGAACTCTCTTGCTTCCTCAGGACCGTTTTCAGTTTTAACACCTAATGGGACATTGCTACCGCGTAGCTTGCTAATGTTATGTAATTTTTGGCAAGTGAAATCTTTGCTATCTCTTGGTGATCAACCCAACTTCAAGTGTAGAGACATTCACCGTCAAATATTTCAAATGTCTTTTTATACAATTGAAGAAGGTCATATCGGCATTGTTAGCCACGGGTCATATAATTGTACCACTTTGTTTGCATGTTCAGGTAATAAACATCAACATTGTTTTGGGGCCCGTTGGGATACTACGCTTTTAAGTATGTATGAACGTCAACATCAACCCGCTTTACAATTGGGTGATTTTTACAAATTGATACCTTCCCATCGTGGAATAACTTGTGCACATATGCGCAGTTGTGGGTGTTTTGGCGATCAATCACATACTCCTGTGAGTTCAAGCTCATCAACATCAGAGAGCGGTGACACTGTCTTCCAAAAGTACACATAATGAATATTTTCTGCTTTGATAGTTTTTCTGCATTTGCAAACATATGATAATTATGTGTAGGAGAGGGTGTTATGGATTACAGGTATTTTCTGGCATATAACGCATAATGAATTCAGGTCACAGGTACATATATACATATTATCATTATAAGGCCTAGTATAGCTTAGAGTATACTATTAAAATCCTGGTTTTTCTTGTCTTAGAAATAATAGCTTGTTTTGCTCAGAAGTGGCAGGATATTGGGACAGGTTACATAGACATAAAAGGGGAACTAACACCGGTAAACAGGCCGTGGTTTAACGGTAACTTACGACATATATCATACGTCACTAACTGTAAATTCTGATGCTAAACATCATACGTCACAAACCACAGAGCATGGACACATGACACGTGTCACACGTACGCAGCAAACAATGAACACTATAATAGGTTTGCACGACTCCATGTTAAACCAGAACCGAACTTAGGTGTGAAGTCACACAGATGAGACTTGAGCTGGGACTGGCTGACCTATCGTAATATCTTTTGGTTTGTGAGTATTGACAATGCATATATAGTTATAATCTCTGCATAGTTAGGAATGGATTGGTAACATACTGTAACTGCTAGCCATCAGCTTATAAGAAGCTTGTTGTGATATTTCTGATATTTCTGAATATTTTTGTGATACAATAAATGATAAACCTTATCTTATACAAACTCTAAGTGACCTTTCTTTATAATAATCTCACAATACTCTCCATAATATTATTAATATGTGAGTGTGTGGCCGAGACTTTGCAAGTACGACATTGTGGTCGGTGCTCTCTGCTTAGTGCAGGACATAACTCACCATAAGGCGATACTTGAAAAAGGAAGGCAGGCTGAGCCCAGATTAACCTCCCGTGCTGAAAAGGAGCTGACATGGTCTAAGCGGAAATTTTTTGAGAAAGCAAACAGGACAGATACCCTACTTGCCAACAAATTACGAGACAAAAACCACGTCTCCCAAATTCAGATAATTCGAACAGAACAGGGGGATCTGACCTCTGACCCCAAAAAAATAGTTTATGAATTTAAAACTTATTATGAAACCCTATATGATGGGGCGAAGGTGGCACACACGCCAACCACAAAAGCACGACTAAAGACGTTCTTAACAGAGGCTCAATTGCCTAAAGTGACCAGAGAGGAGAGGGACGCACTACAGGCAGACTTTACTATCGAGGAACTCCTAGAGGTAATGAAGTCATTAAAAGCAGCCAAGGCCCCAGGCCCAGATGGCTTTTCCAATCTCTATTATAAGAAATTTCGCAAAATATTAGCTCCTCATCTACTAAAACTGTGTAATTCTTTCCTGGATGGTGCCCCCATCCCGAGCTCGATGCTCCAGGCGTCTATCTCAGTAATCCACAAACAAGGAAAAGACCCAGCGGACTGTAAAAGCTATAGGCCCATCTCTTTAATAAACTCTGATACAAAAATCTTTTCCAAACTTTTAGCTAACCGCCTTAACCAGGTGTTGTCCAAGTTGGTCCATCCTGATCAAGTGGGGTTCATATGTGGTCGACAAGCAGCTGATAACACCAGCCGGATTATAGATTTGATTGATCTGGCGCAAAAAAAAACATATCCCGTCTATGGTGCTTAGTTTAGATGCAGAAAAAGCGTTCGACAGAATTGATTGGCCCTACTTGAGGGAGACGCTGGGAGCGTTCGGCTTGGGTGGGAGAATAATAGAGGCAATTCTCGCTCTGTATCAGGGACCGACGGCGAAGGTCAGGCACCAGGGCTTCCCCTCGGATGAATTCCTGATTAAGAGCGGCACCAGGCAAGGCTGTCCTCTGTCACCCCTTCTCTTTGCGCTATGCATCGAACCCCTAGCGGCGCACATCCGCCTCAGCCCGAATATAGCAGGAATCCAAATTAGTGACCAGCCACATAAGGTGGCCCTGTACGCTGATGACGTGATACTCACGTTATCACAGCCCCTCACCTCTCTGCCGAACGTCTTTCAATTGCATGGGGAATTAATGCGATATCTGGGTTCAAAATTAACCAGGCAAAATCAGAAGCCCTAAATATCAACTTACCTAAGGCCACCGAGAAACTGATCACGGTGAACTTTGAATTCAAATGGCAAACCTCCTCCATAAAATATTTAGGGATAAATATCACGAAGCAATCAGGCACCCTTTATAAGGCGAATTACCCCAGACTAATACGGACACTGATGGAAGATCTATGGAAATGGGCAGGGTACAACATACACTGGCGACACACTTTATTCGAGCTCGGCTAGTCCCACGAATTCGGGTATACCCGGGTGTATTGAGGTTTGTGACTGTTTTCTGCCCGAGTGCATTGAGGTATTTTCAAGGCAGGGATTGAAGCATTTTATTCCCGCTGGCTGAAATACTGCACAGTATATATATATATACTGCATTACAATTCATGAATTTATGCCATCTGGTAGACACGCGAAGCATTGCAGCCTATTAAATCCTAATCATTATCATTTAACAGATCAGCCGCCCGTCAGCCAGGCATGAACCCAGGCTGGGAAGGCAAATGCAACGGGGCTTGTCAGAGGTGAGGAGCGGCGCATTCCAGGTATATGCCAGGTACATACTGGGTATTTGCTCGAATAAAGTGTGTCGGTGCAGTATCCTGGATTGGCAGGATTCAGTCTCTAAAAATGAATCTCCTTCCCAGAATTCTGTACCTATTTCAGACTCTTCCGGTCCCTATAATCAGGGAAGAGATCCTTCGGTTACAGTCCGCAATGGTGAAGTTTGTCTGGGGTAATAAAACCCCCCGCATCAAAACTAGCACACTAATTTGGCCCACAACAAGAGGAGGATTAGCGGTACCTTACCTGTTATCATACTTCAGAGTGGCCCAATTGACCCAAATTATCCAGTGGCACACCCACCCTAGTCGGAGGCGATGGGTGGAACTGGAGGCGGCCTGCTGTGCCCCGGTGGCATTGCAGGACCTGATCTGGCTCCCAAATAAGGTTCGCAAGGACTTCAAACTCCCGCTCCCCGCGATTGCCAGCTCTTTGGCAGTATGGGACACAGAAGGGCTACACTCGCCTTTTACACATGGAGGGTAGAATATCTATCAAACCGTTTGAGCAAATTAAGTCTGAAAAATCAGTTCCAAATTCAGAATTTTTTAGATACCTCCAGCTAAGAGCTTTCTATGATAAATTTCCCATTCGAGCTCAACGCACTAATTTTGAACAGCTCTGTTCTACTGGAACAGGAACCAAGGGACTTATCTCTACGATGTACAAAGCGGTATTCTGTTCGACTCCTGACGCCGACGTGACACTAAAATATAAGAATAGATGGGAAAGAGATCTGGGGGACACACTAGAGGACGAGGACTGGGACTATATTGTCTTGGCGGCAGCTAAGAGCTCAATCTGCACGACATTGAAGGAGAACGCGTAAAAGGTCCTGATGAGGTGGTATTTGACCCCATTACGATTATCAAAATTTGTCTGCGGCTACCCTACATTGTGCCCTAAACAATGTGGGGAGCAGGCAGACTTGCTGCACATGCTGTGGGGTTGCACCAAGATACTCCCAATCTGGGAAGATATCAGAAATTGGCTCCAGAGAATTCTCGATTGCGCGATCCCTTTGGACCGACCCCTGGTTGTTTCTGCTGGTCAGACGCACCCCGGGGTTAAACAGGTCAGAGCACAAATTAATTGCACATTTTGCAACTGCCCTGAGGTGCGAAATAGCATCATTGTGGAAGCAGCCCGAATGACCAAATATCCCAAAAATCAGAAATAGAATTTGGCATGTTTGCCGGATGGAACCGTTAACGAGTCTGGTTAATGACACCGGCACAAACTTTCTAAAAGTCTGGGCTCCATGGTTAGCCCTGAACGATATCCCAGGGGTCAATGCCTCCAATATACTGCTTTAATAGCTCTAGGCGCGTTCTCCTTGGATGAGTGTTGCTGACGGGGAGACATAGAATACAGACAGCGGAGAGGGACAACTAAATTCGGTAGTAGAGTGAGTGAGCAGGGTTAAGTGTACACATCCGCGGACGTACGCAAACATTAAGATAGAAGCTAGCCTGAGATCTGATGGACCTGAAGTCTCCAAAAAGAGCCCAGATGATTCGGAGCCTTTCTGTGGCAGCAATCTCCAAAACGAGCCTAGATGATTCGGAGCCTTTCTGTGGCAGCCTCACCCCTCTCCCCCCCCCCCACTCCTCCCCCCCCCCACTCCTCCCCCCTCCCTACTCCTTCCCTGGTGTTTTCTGGTTGTAAGTCTGCTCGGTCTGTGCGTATCCCCGGAATGTCTTTTGTGAGTCCAAATACAAAATGAGTTGACGTGTACTGTTATATACGACAATGGGTTGGTAGATTATGTGATGATTGTACCATAAACTCAATAAAAACTTTTTTGGTTGAAAAAAAAAATTTGCCCTTAGACTTGCTCCAAGTCTCCCAGGTAAATCTCGTCGGATCTAGCTCAAACATTTTGGCGTACACCTCCTTATCCAGTGCCCATAGGGACACTGGCAGAGAAGACGTTCTAGCATATTGGGATTCTATGGCTAACCAACAATATTGTGTTGGATCAGCGTTCCACATCACCACCTGCCTTAGTTGGGCAGCTTGGTAGTATTTCGAGATATCTGGGACACCCAAACCTCCTCTTGTCTTTAAAGCCATCATCACCGATCTAGCTGTTCTAGGCCTTTTACCTTGCCAAATAAAATTAAATATTCTATTTGGGAAATTTTTCAGTTCGGATCCCGGTATCCGGACTGGGAGAGTCTGGAAATGATATAATAACCAAGGGAGTATATTCATCTTGACTGATACTATTCTCCCAATCCATGACACCTGATATCCTTCCCACTTTGCCAGATCCCTTTTAATCTTATCAAACAATGGTGGATAGTTGCCTTGATATAGGGAGTGGTAGTTCCTAGACACATTTACTCCCAGATATTTAATATGTGAGGAACTCCATCTGTAGCTGAAATTCAGTTTTGGTAATTTTATCTCTGGATCTGAAAGATTCAGATTAAAAGACTGTGACTTGTCGCTGTTCATTTTATATCCAGAGATTTTTCCAAAGTCTGATAGCGCCTTTTGGAGGTTTGGTAAAGAAGTCTGAGGGCTTGCTAAAGTCAGAATAATATCGTCTGCGAATAATGAGATTTTATCATTTGTTTTCCCAATCACTATATACAATGTATATTACTATTTGCTCTTATTTTAGCAGCCAATGGCTCAATCGTTAGAGCGAAGAGAGGAGGAGATAATGGGTACCCTTGTCTCGTACCATTTAAAAAAAAAAAAATTCCCCAAACATTTTTATTAGGCATAATCATCTTTACAGACATTGGTTTTACATTATCAGTGTTGGCCTAATACAGTTGTATTTTCCTTGTTCATGTGGTTTTACATTATCAGTGTTGGCCTAATACAGTTGTATTTTCCTTGTTCATGTGGGGGGAGAGAGAAAGAAAGGAAAGATCCCCTAAGGCCACGTCATGGTCTCTGGGGTGTGGAAAAAGAAAGAGAGGAGGGGGGGGGGGGAGAGAGGGCGTCATTCCACCCTCGTCCGGCCGGGTCCCGGCATCCATCCTTCACGGCTCTACTGTGGTTCAGATCCGTCTGGGGTTGTATCATGATTTGGTTCGGATTAATGGGTTAACCAGGGTTCCCAGATTTTATAGAAACCTTCAGTTGAGCAGTTCAAGAAGGCCGTGAGTTTTTCCAAACTCATAACATCGTTAACTCTTTTTCACTAGCTGTTTGGTGGGGGGCGCTATCTTCTTCCAAGAGTATGCGACTGAACACCTTGCTGCTGTTAGAATAAAGGAGATTAATTTCCATACTGGGCGATCGATGTCCTCTATCGGCCTGCCCAGTAGGAAGGTCAGTGGATCTATAGGAATTGTGAGGCCTGTGACCTCTTTTATCAAATCTTGTACCGTAAGCCAGTATTTCTGAATTTCTGTGGTTCAAACTAATATTAATTATTATTGCACTTGCACGTATCACTATTATATGTATTTAAGTTGTTAGCGCCTTATATTCACTTATTCACGATTTTCTGAATTTCTGGACATGACCACCAGATATGGGCCATGTCCCCTCTATGTCCACAGGCTCTCCAGCATAGATCTGAGGCCAGAGGGTAGATTTGTTTTAACCTCACTGGGGTAAGATACCAATGATACATTATTTTATAGATGTTTTCCTTCACCGTGGTACAGATGGAAGTTCCTGAGGCCGCGTCTCATATTTCCTCCCAGTCCTCTCTGTCAATAACTATGTCCAATTCCGCTTCCCATTTAAGCATATAGTCGTGAGCGGTAGAGTTCACCGGATTCTCCATGCCGGCATATATTTGTGTTATTAGACCTTTTTGATGTACTCCTTCGCGACAGAGTTTCTCAAATTTTGTGAGAGGGGGGAATTTCAATGATGGGGACATTTTTTGTAGAAAGTGTCGAATTTGGAGAAACTTAAATGTATCCAGGTGGGGTAATTTTAATTTGGTTCGCAATTCTTGGAGACTCAGGAACTGTCCATCGCTCAGCAGGTCCGCGATCGCTCTGATCCCCATTGTTTTAAATAGGTCGAATTGTCGGGTTTCACACCCTGGTGGGAATTTAGGGTTGTCAAATATTGGAATGAGCTGAGAGCAAGGGGACGAGAGTAAGAATTTAGTTTTAGTTTTTGCCCATATGTCCCAAGTATGTTTCATTGCCCCCAGCCCGAATTTGGGCGCCATGTCATTTCCCCTGTCACCGCTCCAGAGAAAAGCTGGTAGAGAAGGCGTTCTGGAGTAATGAGATTCAATTGCTAGCCAACATAGCTTGTCTGGGTCCGAGTTCCACATTACCGCCTGTTTTAATTAGGCTGCTTGGTAATATCTATTAATGTCTGGGACCCCCAGTCCTCCTTTTGTCCTAGACGCCATAAGAACCGACCTACTGTAGCTACCCGGGGTCTCCTTCCGTTCCAAATAAATTGGAGGATTTTATTTTGGATAGTTTTTAATTCAGAACCAGGGACATGGATCGGGAGCGTCTGGAAATAATATAATAATCGTGGGAGTATATTCATTTTAACTGAGATCATTCTCCCGATCCATGAGATCTTGTATTTTTCCCATTTATCCAGATCTTTTTTAATTTTCCTAAATAGGTTGGGATAATTATTTTGGTATAGGGAGCAATAGTGCCTCGATACATGTACTCCCAGGTATTTGATGTATATAGGGCTCCACTTATAATTAAAGTTTGATTTCAATGTCCGAATCTCTGGTTCTCATAGATTTAAGTTGAGGGCTTCTGACTTATCACTGTTACTTTTGTATCCTGATATTTTGCCAAATTCCTTTAATTCTTTGTGTAAGTTGGGAAGGGAGATCTGGGGCTGCGTTAATGTTAATATGATATCGTCTGCGAACAATGAGACTTTATAGTTTATTCCGCCAATTGGTACCCCCTGTATATTTATATTGTCTCGTATTTTAGACGCTAGTGGTTCGATTGTTAGGGCGAAGAGGAGAGGGGACAAAGGGCATCCCTGTCTCGTTCCATTTTTCATTTCAATTTTTTTTGCTGTACCCCCCGGGAGTTTCACCACTGCAGACGGGCAGCAGTACAGCGCTCGGACTCCCGCTAGATACGCATCTTTTAAGCCGAATTTCTGCATTGTTTTGTCAAGAAATAGCCAATCAATTCTATCGAACGTCTTCTCTGCATCCAGGCTTAACAGAACCGCTTTGGTAGCTGTGAGGTGGGCATGATCAACTATATTTATAATTTTGCGGGTGTTGTCTGAGGCTTGTCTGCCAGATACAAACCCCACCTGGTCGTTGTGAATTAATCTCGGTAGGATGGGATTCAGTCTATTTGCCAGGATTTTGCTGTATAGCTTAAGATCGTTATTTAGTAGGGAGATTAGTCGGTAGCTCCCACATAGCAATGGGTCCCTACCCAGTTTGTGGATGATGGCGAGATTGGCCTGGGTCATTGATGGGGGGATTGGGCTGCCCTCCATGAATGAATTGAATAAGCTGAGTAGGTGTTTAGTTAGGATCGGGGAGAATCTTTTGTAATAAACATTGGAGAAGCCGTCGGGGCCAGGGGCTTTTGAGATTTTTAATGTTTTTATTGCGTCCGCCAGCTCTTTTTGGGTAATTTTTGCGTTAAGCATTTGATTCTCCTCCTCTGTCAGTGTTGGTAGGAGGCAATCGGACAGGTAATTACTGATAGGTTCAGTGGCTGGTGTCCCCGTGTTCCCACCCTGAGCCTTGAGGTTATAAAGTTTAATATAAAATGCGGTAAATTCCTCCGCTATTTTCTGTTTGTTATAGATTATTTCTCACGATTAATTTTTTATCGCTGTGATCTGGGAACGCTTCTGTATACCTCTTAGTTTGCTCGCCAAAAGTCTGTCAGCCTTATTGCCCTTAAAACCAGAGACAGAACATAAAACACAGACAAAGCTCAGTTTTTAGCACATCCAGTGAGACTCATACACGGTACAGTGCCTAAATATATATGTATAAATATCTAATAAGTAATATGGTCTTTTAGTTTGACATTTTTGGCCAAAATTGTTGTAAGCCCCTGAGCCAACGCCAAGGCAGACCACATATCAGGGGTCCCTAACGCTAATATAAATTCTTAATAACCTGTGTAATTTAAGAATTTAACGAAGAGCCTTATTGCCCTTGTCATAGTATTTCTGACTAGTCCATGTAAGAGCTTTTTCTACTTCTTCCATTTGGGCTTGTTTTAGCTCATTCCTGGCTGCGGTCAAGGTTTTATAAATCTTTTTCGAGGGGTTGGGTTTGTGCTGTTGTTCCAGCTTAATTATTTTAGTTGTAACAACTAGTGACATACCGCTCACCTCAATATTGAATACCAACTCTATGATATCAGCTGGTGCAAAGGGGATAGGGATGACAGACATACATATATAAGGAGACAAAGGATGCTCCTAAAAAGATCCCACTTTAATGCACAGCAAAGCCGAAAATAGTCCACAGGTATAGTAACCCACTAGAGTAATGGTAAGGCTATATGGGTACAATTAAGTAACCGCTCCCAACACTGTGGGAGGACAATTACCACTAAAATGCCCTAGGGCAAAAATAATAAATGATTTATTGATATTCAGAAGTCGACGCAGTAACACACACTCAAAATAACCATAAAAACAATTAAAACATAAATCACGGGTGAGGCAGGGTAAGGGGATATTCTTATAAGGTGAATTCCCAAATATTAGTGTATGTCCCCTTACCAGTACCAGGTGGTAGTGTGAGACACAATGGTAAATACAAATGATAGGCAATAGAGAATGCTAGAGCCTCTGGTCTCAGGGTATGGTGGAGGTTGCACTAATCATTGCATGCTGTGATTGATCTGCTCAGTATCAATAGTTGGATACCTGAACCTTGAGAAAGCGCCAGCCCCTTATGCGCGAAACGATCGTCGGCATGACTTATAATTAAAGTTTGATTTCAATGTCCGCATCTCTGGTTCTGATAGATTTAAGTTGAGGGCTTCTGACTTTTCACTGTTAATTTTGTATCCTGATATTTTGCCAAATTCCTTTAATTCTTTGTGTAAGTTGGGAAGGGAGATCTGGGGCTGCGTTAATGTTAATATGATATCGTCTGCGAACAATGAGACTTTATAGTTTATTCCGCCAATTGGTACCCCCTGTATATTTATATTGTCTCGTATTTTAGACGCTAGTGGTTCGATTGTTAGGGCGAAGAGGAGAGGGGACAAAGGGTATCCCTGTCTCGTTCCATTTTTAATTTCAAATTTTTTTGCTGTACCCCCCGGGAGTTTCACCACTGCAGACGGGCAGCAGTACAGCGCTCGGACTCCCGCTAGATACGCATCTTTTAAGCCGAATTTCTGCATTGTTTTGTCAAGAAATAGCCAATCAATTCTATCGAACGTCTTCTCTGCGTCCAGGCTTAACAGAACCGCTTTGGTAGCTGTGAGGTGGGCATGATCAACTATATTTATAATTTTGCGGGTGTTGTCTGAGGCTTGTCTGCCAGATACAAACCCCACCTGGTCATTGTGAATTAATCTCGGTAGGATGGGATTCAGTCTATTTGCCAGAATTTTGCTGTATAGCTTAAGATCGTTATTTAGTAGGGAGATTAGTCGGTAGCTCCCACATAGCAATGGGTACCTACCCAGTTTGTGGATGATGGCGACATTGGCCTGGGTCATTGATGGGGGGATTGGGCTGCCCTCCATGAATGAATTGAATAAGCTGAGTAGGTGTTTAGTTAGGATCGGGGAGAATCTTTTGTAATAAACATTGGAGAAGCCGTCGGGGCCAGGGGCTTTTGAGATTTTTTTTTTGTTTCAATTTTTTTATTGTTTTATTAGGGTACACAACAGATAGTAAACTTTGTTGTACATAGATTGGATAAACATTGATATTTGCATATATTAATAAAAACACCCGTATTCCGTTTTCTTTATTCAGATAGGTGTTTATCTAAATGTTTGTATGTCTGAATGCTCGTACGTTTCTGCTGTTATGGTTCTAACTAGGAAGCTGCCGCTTCCGTGTGTCCTGTTTTTAGTAGTATAGTAGAGAAAAGAAAAGGTGGAGAGCAGAGAAAGAGAGAGGAGAGAAAAAAGAAGGGAGATGGGGGGGCTAGAAGGGGGGGGCAGAGGTGCTGCGGGATGGCGTCCAGTTTTATATATATCCTGCCTTTTCCTTTAGGAATTTATTATGTACCTGACCAAATTTCCCATGTCTTATGGAACTTATCCATCTTTTGGGTCAGTTTTTCCCTAAGAAGTTCCATTGTCTTCGTACTCCGCAGAATGCGAGAAATAGTCTGTTTAGCAGGGGCATTCACCTTCTTCCACGCTGCAGCAACGGAACAACGTGCCGCCGTGAGCACATGGCTCACCATCTTACTCTCTGCTGTATCTAATTCGTCAATTGGCTTGGCCAGCACCATGGTCAGCGGGTCCACCTCAATCTCTACCCCCAGGTACTCTCGGATTAGTGTTTGAATCATGACCCAGAACACCTGAATCTTGGGGCAGTTCCACCAGATATGAGCCATGTCTCCTCTTTGCCCGCAACCCCTCCAAAAAAAATCTGGGGTCCCGGGGAAGATCTGGCTCAACCTATTCGGGGTTAGGTACCAGTAAAATATAATTTTATAGATGTTCTCTTTAATGGTAGTACAAATCGATGTTTTGGATGCTGCCTCCCAGATATCCTCCCAGTCTTCTCTATCAATCTCTATATTTAAATCCTCCGCCCATTTGGACATATACCTGTGTTGGGAACAGCCTGTTGATCGCGCCAGGCCCAGATATATTTCCGAGATCAATCCTTTAGCATAGTACCCTTTCCTGCACAGTCGTTCAAAATTTGTTAGCTGCTGGAAAGCCTTATCTTTGGATACTGTTTGCAGGTAGTGCCTGATTTGTAAAAAGCCAAATATTGGGAGGTTTGTCGTTTGATATTTTTTTTCCAGTTCTTGGGTCAGCAAGAGCCTACCTTGCCCAGAGAAATCCTCTGCTATCATCATCTTCAGCTGTTTAAATTTACTGAGTCTCTGTGGGAACCCGCCGGGGGGAAATTCTGGGTTATCGAATATGGGTGTTAATAGGGAGGGGTGAGCCGTCAAGCCATATTTGTCTTTATTTTTGGTCCATACTCTCCATGTACATTTCATTGCTCCCAGTTTTAATGTTTCCGAGAGGATCTCTCTACCCCGCACATTCCACAGGGTGGCCGGGAGTGAGAGGGGTCTCGCGTAGGAAAACTCTATCCCTGTCCAACAGCTTGTAGTTGGGTCATTGTTCCACATTATCACTTGTTTCAGTTGGGCCGCCAAATAATATTTAATGATATCTGGGACTGCCAAGCCTCCACATTCTTTTGGTGCTAACATTATGGTTCTAGCTACTCTTGGTCTTTTGTTTTGCCAAATGAATTGAAAAATTCTGTTTTGTATATTCTTTAATTCCGACATTGGGATATCAATTGGGAGAGTCTGGAAGTAATACAGAAGTCTTGGCAGGATATTCATTTTGACCGTAGCTATTCTGCCTAACCAAGATATCTGGTATTCATTCCAGCTCTGCAAGTCTTTTTTTAGCCTCTCAAATAGGGGCGGATAGTTATATTGATATGGTGATTTGTACTCCCGTGTTATTTGGATTCCCAAGTATTTGATTTTCGTGGAACTCCATTTATAATTAAAATTTAATTTTAGCAGTTTGGCCTCGGGATTAGGTAGAGATACATTTAATGCTTCCGACTTATCCATATTGATTTTATACCCCGAGATTTTGCTAAATGTATCTAATTGTGAATGTAAATTCGGGAGTGAAGTCAAGGGGTTGGCTAGAGTTAAAATAATGTCGTCAGCAAAAAGGGATATCTTGTAATCCGTATCTCCAATTGTAATGCCACTTATATTGTTGTCCTCTCTGATTGTTGTTGCCAAGGGTTCTATAGAGAGGGCAAACAGAAGTGGAGACAAGGGACATCCCTGTCTAGTACCATTCCTAATGTTTATAGGGTTCGAGTTTCCTCCTGGGAGTTTCACTACAGCCGTGGGAGTTTTATAGAGGGCTCTAACCCCCTCAAGATATGGGCCCTTAAATCCGAATTTAATTAATGTTTGGTCTAAAAATTCCCATCTGATCCTGTCAAACGCCTTTTCCGCGTCTAAACGTAACAGGATGGCTTTCGTGGATGAGAGATGTACATGGTCGATTATGTTTATAATTTTTCTCGTATTATCTGAGGCTTGTCTGCCTGAAATAAATACGACTTGGTCCTTGTGGATCAGGCCTGGGAGAATGGGAGTTAGTCTGTTAGCTAGGATTTTGCTATAAAGTTTTAGGTCCGAATTAAGGAGGGCTATGGGGCGATAATTACCACATTGTAGTGGGTCGCCTTTTCCACGTCTAAACGTAACAGGATGGATTTCGTGGATGAGAGATGTACATGGTCGATTATGTTTATAATTTTTCTCGTATTATCTGAGGCTTGTCTGCCTGAAATAAATACGACTTGGTCCTTGTGGATCAGGCCTGGGAGAATGGGGGTTAATCTGTTAGCTAGGATTTTGCTATAAAGTTTTAGGTCCGAATTAAGGAGGGCTATGGGGCGATAATTACCACACTGTAGTGGGTCTCTCCCTTCCTTTGGTATGAGTGCCAAATTCGCTCTAGACATAGAAGCGGGGATAGCCGTTCCCTCCAGAAACTCATTAAAATATCCAGGAGATGTGGTGCCAAGATCAATTTAAATTTTTTATAGTATTGATTGGAAAACCCATCCGGGCCTGGCGTTTTACTAGGTTTTAGTTGTGAGATGGCTTCTAGTAAATCATCCTGCGCGATTTCTTTATTTAGCTCTAGTAAGTCAGCTTCTGAAAGGCTTGGAAGGTTACATGACGCTAGGTACTTAGTAATAGCTTCTGCATTTGAGGAGCTGTTTTGGGGGAAGTTCAAATTATATAGTTTGGAGTAGAAGTCTGAGAATGTGGCCGCTATCTGTTTATCGCAATATGTTTTGATGCCCATCTTTGTTTGTATGACGGATATTTGGGATTTGGTTCTCAGACCTCTTAATTTAGATGCTAATAACCGGTCGGCCTTATTTCCTTTGTCATAATATTTCTGCTTCGTCCACCTCTGCGCCCTCTCCACTTCATCTATTTGTATCTGCCTGAAATCAGATCTAGCCTTGTCCAGTACTTTGCGTAGTTGTTTTGAGGGATTAGCTTTATGTTTATGTTCTAGGAGTTTAACTTTCTCTGCTAATTCGTCGTACAATTTCTGTTTTTGCTTTTTCTTATATGATGCTATGGAAATTATATTCCCTCGAATCGTGGCCGTATGGGCCTCCCATAGCATCGCTGATGACTTTACAGAGCCCTTGTTCAGCGCAAAATATTCTCTGAGCTTTTGCTTAATCTCTATCTCTACATCTATTTGGTTTAACAGAGAATCGTTTAGTTTCCAATTATATTGATTATATTTATAGAAGGGGAGGGAGAGCGTCAGCGAGACCGGAGCGTGGTCCGACCATGTTATAGAACCTATGTCCGACTGGGAGGTTGCCTGAAAGATATCTTTAGTACCCAGAAAATAATCAATCCTTGAATAGGTCTGGTGCGGGGGAGAAAAATACGAATAGTCCCTCTGGCCCTGATGCTGCGCCCGCCAAATATCTATCAGCGAAAACTCTTTCAGTATGTTCTGAAACCTTTTGGCATTTTTGGTCATAATGCGTGGGTGGGGAGTACCCAATGGGCTTGTCCTATCTTGATCAGGTGCTACAAGCATATTAAAATCTCCTGCTATCAATAGCGTAGTTCTAGGTTGGGGGGCTAGCTTGTCACATAGATCTCTCAAAAAGTCAGCTTGACCCTCATTTGGGGCGTATATATTAACAAGGGTAATCTCCACATCTGTTAGTGTGCCTTGCAGAATGAGGAATCTACCTTCTGGGTCTAAGGTCTGTTTTTGAAGTGTGAATTTGACATTTTGTCTAAATAAGATGGCTACCCCTTTTTTTTTAGTGGAGCAGGATGCATAATATGCCTGGGGGTAGTATCTCTGAAAGGTGTTAGGGGGCGATATCGTATTAAAGTGCGTTTCTTGTAAGAATAGCACATCTCCTTTTGTTTTTTTTAATTCTTGTAAGGCGAGCTTTCTTTTGATTGCTGAGTTAAGTCCCCTAACATTTAGGGACACTAGTTTAAGTGTTGTATTTGGAGCCATTTTCGGAGCCATCCAGCAAGCAGCTCCAGGGCTTTCCGGATACAGTCGGGTCCCCTCTTTCCCATAAGCTTTAGGCTCTGCGTTCAAATCCTTTCACCGGGTCAAAGGGGTCTCCACTTCTTTGCTGCGCTGGGATGTGTAGATCCTTGTAGCTCCAGGGGCATGCGCCCTCTTTGTGGACAGGTAGGTATGTGTTCCCCGCCGGGGGCAGACCAGCGTTCCTCATCTCGTATGTGTCTCAGAAGCTCGTAAGGGGGGGGGGCAATACAGTAGGTCGTCCAAACATATAAATTTTGCCGGGAGTAGTCTTTTCCTCTCCAGGTGACATTTCTCAGTCCTCACCTGCCTGGTTACGTTGGGTGGCTATTCTCTGAGAGGAGCGTGGTCCCCTCTCTGTTGGCCTGTGATCTGGGTCTCCGTCCGTATCTTCAGGGGCAGTTCCACCTCCATTCTTGTGGGGGACACCGAGCCCCTTTAGGAATCTTGGTATCTCTTCCGGGTAGGAAAGGGTGTGGAATTTGCCTCCAGCCTGGGCCACAATTTTAAAAGGGAATCCCCAGCGATATTTAATCTTGTTGTCCCTTAATTTTAGTGTGAGGGGTCTGAGCTCTCTCCTGCGGTCTACTGTACGTTTTGAGAGATCACTGTATATCTCAATATGTACATTCCGAAACTGGATGTGTCCTTTCTCTCTGCTCGCCGTCAGTATTTTCTCCTTTGTGGAGTAATAATGGAACCTGACCAGTATATCTCTGGTCCTCTTGGGGTCCGTGGACCTAGGTCCGAGGGCCCTATGGGCTCTGTCCATCTCTAGCTTTTAAGGAGTTAGGTCAGGTTCCAGATGAATAAAGAGGTCTTATAGGTATGTGTGCAGCTGTTCAGTCTCCACTGTTTCTGGGACATACCTCAGTCTCAAGTTCTGCCGCCGATCGCGGTTTTCCTGGTCCTCGGCACTTTCCTTGAGCCCTCTGATCTCCCAGTGCAGGCGGTTGATCTCGTCCTCCGCGAAGGACTGAGCCTGCTCCAGTGTTTCCACTGTGTTTGCCAGCCCATCTGTTTTGGCCTTTAGGAGATTCAAGTCCGCCCTTAGGGTGTTAATGGCTTTACCCAAATCATCCCGAAACTCCTTCCTCATTCTGGTGAAGAGGTTTTCTAAATATGTTTTGTTCACATCTATGTTTTCAATTTCCTGCTCGTGCGCCCTGCTCAGGCCCTCCCGCGTGTCGGCTGAGCCGCCATCTTGGGAGGTCTCGCAACTCCCCGCGGTCCGCTGGCTTTGTGGGAAGTAGCTCGTCACTGACTGCTGAGCTGCCTTCTTATTTTTGCCGCTCATGCTGGCTACCTTCCCCTCCGCTTGTATGTATTTATTGGGGGGGTTTAGATGTAGAGATGCCGCAGGAACTGTGGGTTCTTTTTAGTGCAGTAGGATAGGATTGTTTGTTTAGTCTAGTACAGCTTGTCTGGGTAGATATGGGGTTATTGGACCCAGGGGTTCTGGCCTTAGGGCTGTGTTTCTGACCTGCAGGTCGTTCTCTCTGAGGCACCTTTGTGTGGTGGTGGTGCTTCCACGTGGTGGTGCTCCCCCAAGATGGCCGCCTCCTCCCTCAACACGCTACTGAGGCCTATGGCTCCCTTCACTAGTGGGTCCCCTCCCGGTGTTCTTCACTCCCAGCAGGGCCCTAGGTCAGGTTTGTACCTTTTATTTACGTGTGCCGTCCTGGGGGGGGGGAGCTGGACCCGTAACGGGGGGTCTCCGCTCGCGCCTTTCCTCACGGCCTCAGGCGGCCACAGCGGGCGCTTCTCTTACCCCACAGGGGGTCGGGGTTCCGTCCCCGATCACCGCTGATTCCCCTCTATTCTTGGCTCCTCGGGGCGCGCGGAGTCCCGTCGCCTCTCGTCTCCGGAGTCTCTCCGTCAGATTTGAATTTTGCGGGCTGCAGAGGGGAAAGTCCCGCACCGGGGGCAGGGAGTCTCCGACACAGCTCTCAGGGACGCCGGAGCCAGCCACTTCGGAGCCCAGCTAGTCACCGGAGCTAAGTCTTTGGGGGTTCACTTAGGGATTCATCCGCTTCTCCTGATTATTTTATTATTTAATATGCTTCGTTAGTGCTATTCATTCAGAGGGGGTCGGGAGCGTCTCTTTCAAGCTGCCATTCCCCTAGACGTCACCGGAAGTCTCCGGCTTTTGAGATTTTTAATGTTTTTATAGCGTCCGCCAGGTCTTTTTGGGTAATTTTTGCGTTAAGCATTTGATTCTCCTCCTCTGTCAGTGTTGGTAGGAGGCAATCGGACAGGTAATTACTAATAGGTTCAGTGGCTGGTGTCCCCGTGTTCCCACCCTGAGCCTTGAGGTTATAAAGTTTAATATAAAATGCGGTAAATTCCTCCGCTATTTTCTGTTTGTTATAGATTATTTCTCACGATTAATTTTTTATCGCTGTGATCTGGGAACGCTTCTGCATACCTCTTAGTTTGCTCGCCAAAAGTCTGTCAGCCTTATTGCCCTTGTCATAGTATTTCTGACTAGTCCATGTAAGAGCTTTTTCTACTTCTTCCATTTGGGCTTGTTTTAGCTCATTCCTGGCTGCGGTCAAGGTTTTATAAATCTTTTTCGATGGGTTGGGTTTGTGCTGTTGTTCCAGCTTAATTATTTTAGTTGTAACAACTAGTGACATACCGCTCACCTCAATATTGAATACCAACTCTATGATATCAGCTGGTGCAAAGGGGATAGGGATGACAGACATACATATATAAGGAGACAAAGGATGCTCCTAAAAAGACCCCACTTTAATGCACAGCAAAGCCGAAAATAGTCCACAGGTATAGTAACCCACTAGAGTAATGGTAAGGCTATAAGGGTACAATTAAGTAACCGCTCCCAACACTGTGGGAGGACAATTACCACTAAAATGCCCTAGGGCAAAAATAATAAATGATTTATTGATATTCAGAAGTCGACGCAGTAACACACACTCAAAATAACCATAAAAACAATTAAAACATAAATCACGGGTGAGGCAGGGTAAGGGGATATTCTTATAAGGTGAATTCCCAAATATTAGTGTATGTCCCCTTACCAGTACCAGGTGGTAGTGTGAGACACAATGGTAAATACAAATGATAGGCAATAGAGAATGCTAGAGCCTCTGGTCTCAGGGTATGGTGGAGGTTGCACTAATCATTGCATGCTGTGATTGATCTGCTCAGTATCAATAGTTGGATATCACACTGACAGTAGGTAGTGATGCATGCAGAGTAGTGAATGCAAATAAATGTGCCACTGTCATATATCACAAAACCTATATAGGTACTAGGTCACACGATCAATGATTCAGTAAATCATTAGTGCACATTATACCACATTATATAAATGAACCGCGGCATGTGCATCAAAAACCGGACCTGATATATGCATAAACTACCTCTGCTAGGCAGTTAACAACTCGAACAACCCCACACAAACTACCAGGAACAGTCTCACCCGTGACTCCTCCTACACGACGTCAACGTGGGGACGTCATGCCGACGATCGTTTCGCGCATAAGGGGCTGGCGCTTTCTCAAGGTTCAGGTATCCAACTATTGATACTGAGCAGATCAATCACAGCATGCAATGATTAGTGCAACCTCCACCATACCCTGAGACCAGAGGCTCTAGCATTCTCTATTGCCTATCATTTGTATTTACCATTGTGTCTCACACTACCACCTGGTACTGGTAAGGGGACATACACTAATATTTGGGAATTCACCTTATAAGAATATCCCCTTACCCTGCCTCACCCGTGATTTATGTTTTAATTGTTTTTATGGTTATTTTGAGTGTGTGTTACTGCGTCGACTTCTGAATATCAATAAATCATTTATTATTTTTGCCCTAGGGCATTTTAGTGGTAATTGTCCTCCCACCGTGTTGGGAGCGGTTACTTATTTGTACCCTTATAGCCTTACCATTACTCTAGTGGGTTACTATACCTGTGGACTATTTTCGGCTTTGCTGTGCATTAAAGTGGGATCTTTTTAGGAGCATCCTTTGTCTCCTTATATATGTATAATTATTTTAGTTGTCAGATCTGTTATTAATTTCACCTTGGCCTTTCTGTGGGATGCAATTGAAATAAAAGTTCCCCTAATTGCTGCCCTATGGGCTTCCCACAGAACCGCCGGAGAGTCTACTATGCCCCAGTTGAGAGCGAAGTACTCCCTAAGAGCCTTTTTAATTTCTTTTTCTACCTCCGGGTGGTTCAGTAGGGAGTCGTTCAGCTTCCAAGTGTAGGCGGTGAATTTATGAAATGGGGTGGATAGGGTTAATGTGGTGGGGGCGTGATCTGACCATGTAATGGGGCCTAAGTCCGAATTTGTGCAGGCTTCCAGGATATATTTGGTAGCAAAAAAATAGTCTATAAGAGAGTATGACTGGTGGGGTGCGGAATAGAATGTGTAATCTTTTTGGCCCTGGTGTTGGATTCTCCAGATGTCCATTAAGGAATATTCCTTGGTGATCGTTTTAAATTGTTTCTCCATCCTCTGAGGTGGAGCTCTGTGTTGGCCTTGTTGGCCTGAGGTTCTGTCCTCCGCAGAGTTTATGGCCATATTAAAGTCTCCGCCCACAATCAACGAAGATAGGTAGGTAGGGTCAACCTTTTCTAACACTGCTTTCAGGAATTCCGTTTGATTATCATTTGGCGCGTAGATGTTGATCAGAGCGACCGGCGAGCCAGCCAGTGAGCCATATACCATTAGAAATCTACCCTCTGGGTCTGAAGTGGTTTTGGTGATATTGAATGGGGTTCCTTGTCGGAGCAGGATCGCTACTCCCCGCTTTTTACTGTTAAATGACGAGAAGAAACCCGTAGGGAATACATTGCTAATCAATTTGGGCAGCTCTTGGGATGTAAAGTGCGTCTCTTGGAGGAAGATGATACAGTATCTTCCTTGGACTTTTTCATCTCTTGGAGCGCCAGTCGTCTTTTTCTATTATTATTCAGGCCCTTTACGTTTAGTGATACAAGTTTAATTGCGGACTGACTAGCCATTTGGGCGAGAGAGTTTAGTGTCCATCGGGGTCTCGCCCTTCCCACCGGGGAGATCCTGGTTCGTTGGTTCAGAGAACCTTTTTAACGCTTCTTGATGGTGCTGTTTGAGTATGGGTGTCAGGCCCGCCCGACGAGGGGTTGGGTGGGAGGAGGGCAGGGAAGGTCGAGAGGGGGGGGGAATAGGCTGCTGGGACAGGGTCAGCAGCAAGAGGCAAAGTGGGACGAGGTCAGCTAAGGACCTCCAATAAGTACGGCCGGGATTGGCTACCGGCATTTGGGCTTAAGGCCCAATGGGGGGGGAATCCGATGGTTCAGGCATGGGCGTGCAGGGAAGGTGCGGACCCTTGTACTTGCTTAGTGTAAGCTCTACCTTAGTTTAAGAGGGGGGGGAAGGCGGGGGGGAGGGGAGGAAATGGGAGGGGGGAAAGGGGTCAAAGGGACGCAGGTCCCGAAACGCGTCAGAGTTACTATGTACTCCTTTTGACCACTTAATAAACCTTTTTATATCCGATACTAGTTTGCAGCCCCCATTGTTTGCACGGTTGTGCTCCGCCACTGTACCCTATGGGACTACTCTCTGCAATTACGTCTGGCGTGACACACCCACTAATCAAGGACTGAGCTGTGCTTCAAGGGAGTTCCTCACATTGATCGTTTGATTGGTATGTACTTTTGTTTTGCTGGGGGTCTATACAGGACCTTTATGGTATATATAGAGATCTGTGTTAGCCGTCCAGCGTAACTAGTACACTCCTATGTTTATATCATCCTAATGAGTCTCCTTAGCTCTTATACATGCTCTAATGCCTTGGTTACATATTTTATTACTCTGAATATGCATGTATGTTCCTAGGACAGCAGAGCCCTGAATATTGGGATAATATCCCTCACCCACTACGGTCAAGCTTATAGGTTTTGGACATGGGGAAGGCGTGGGGAGGGGAGGGAAAACTCCTAGCATAGCCATAACATGGAGATCTTTCTGACAATCCTTAAAACCAGTGTAATAAACGTGAGAACAACTCTTAACAAGCTCAGTACATGAAAAGCATTATAACCTCTCTTTTTGTCAGTCGGTCAAGCTTATAGGTTTTGGACCTGGGAAAGGGGGGGGACATGGGGGGGATGGGGAGATAAGAGGGAGGGGGAGGGGGAGACCTGGGTTGACAGGTAACACAACAGCACATTGCATTAATGTTTTTAGGTATCATGCTGAACATAAACGGAATACTTCCTACGCTTGCTGGTCGGGGAAGAGGGGGGGGAGGGATGGGGCTCTTACATTTAGTGAAGTTAATATCCGAGGATCCTTATGACATTTCTATTTGATCTATGTGGCCCGCCGTGTGCCTTCCTCAGAGGGTTTGACAACGTATTTTATTACTGCAGGCAGCATCATTAGTATGGGGCCGTGCGGCCATATCTTCTGCGGCGGAAGGGCAGGCTTATGGGCTTTGGAGCGTGAGGGGGGGAGGGGGAAGGGGGGGAGAGAAAAGGGAGTACATTATATTATAACACATACAACTTTTCTCAACTTCAACATTCATCAACTGAGGAACAGGTTTTTTTTTTTTTACATAACTCAACTGTGGCATAGGGACGGCTTAGCACTAGATCCATGTGGCCAGCTAATCTAGACTGCCAGTTACTGTAATAGTGTCACTGCCGCTGCTTCTATTATCGAAGTCATTTGGGCATCCTGTCTTGTGCAGGGCTCATTAGGCAGCTTCCCAGTTAACTAGTATTTCCTAGTCCGGGGGGGTGGGGAGGGTAGCAACAGTCGTGCGAACCAAGCCTGGGGTCCATAGTCCTGTACCCGGGCCTTAGACAGATTCAATTTTGCTACTTACAGTTAGTAGATCGCAGTGCTGTTGTCGGAGCATCGCGCTCCCCTCCTATCCCACCCACAAATCCCCCCGCCAACCCCTAAAGCCCAGCCGGACCTCAGCACTCTTCAACTGGCATCCGGTCAGCTGCAAAAGTTATAGTAGCTTCAGCTGTGGGTTGCCTCCGATCGTCAGGGGTCGGATTCTGAAGCTATGCGTCTGGCTGGGTCTGGTGTGGTTCTTGAGCCGTCATGTGCTCCCGTCTTTGCTGTGGACTACGGTGCTTCTCATCTGTTCTTAGACTGCCTTGGCGCCGCCGTTCTCCTCGCGGGACGGGTGCTGCGTGGTTCCGCGTCCTCCCAGTGCGGTGGGTCTTGTAGTTGCTCCGTTGTCCAGGAAAGCGGCGGGGTCAGACCCAGGGCTTTCACGAATGGGGCCATGTCCTCAGGGCGGCGGATGGTTAGGAATTTGCCATCATAGCTTACAGTAAGCTTGAACGGAAAGCCCCAGCGGTACTTCACCTCCTCCCGGAGGAATGAGGTCAAGGGCTTCATTTCTCTCCTTCGGTCGACTGTTATCCGTGACAGGTCGTTGAAAATTTGGAGAGTTTCATTTTGGAAAGGTAGTGACTCTTTCCCTCTGCAGGCGGTGATGATCTTCTCCTTTACTGTATAGCTGTGTAATCTTATGATTACATCGCGTTGCCGGTTGGGATCTTCTTATCTGGGAGCTACCGCCCGGTGGGCCCTATCCATCTCTAGGTCCATGTCCTCTAGCGGGCCGCAGAGCGATGTGAACAGTTCCGCAAGATGGGGACGAAGCTGGCCAGGTAAGACCGTCTCCGGTACATTTCTTATGCGCAGATTCTGGCGCCTGTCCCTATTTTCTTGGTCTTCCTGCCCGTCTTTGAGACGGGAGATCTCCTCTCCTAGCCGGATGATTTCTTCCTCGGCTGCTGTTTGTCTTGCCAGGTGGACTCCTCCAGTCCACCTTCCAGAGTCGTTGTCCTCTCTGTTAGGCCAGACATCTCCTGTTTAATCTCCGCTACTGCTGCTTTGATTTCTGCCTGCAGGGATGTTTGGAGCTTGACATGCATGGTGGAGAATAGGCTCTCCAGGTAGGATCGGGTGATCGGTTCCTCTATCTCCATTTCAAGAGTTGCATGGGCTTTCGTACCCATATTTAGAGCTGCTTGCGGCTCTTGTGAGCCTCGTGGTCCGCCACCGTCTTGGTTTGCTGGACTCTTCTGTGTCGGGGAGAAGAACCGTGACACCGCCGGTGCTGCGGGCTTCTTTGTGTGTTTGGACATGCTCCGATCTCTCCAAGTAATGGGGGTATGTTTTTGAGCCGTGAATTTCTGGTTTGGGAGCGTTATTTATTAAGTTTTAGCTGGTGGGTCCGCGGAGCTCCCCTCCTACACCCCCACTCCTGATGACATCATCGGAAACCCATCCCTTTAGCACATTTTTAATGGATCATCAATATTCAGTATTGTCATAGACAACTTAGGATCTGGCTGTGGTTTTTTTTTTTTAGGGAAGCTGTGTCTTTAACTGAAACGGGAGGTGCTATCTTGGATCCAGATGGAACGCAGGCTGAAACACATGAAGATAGCTCCTACTCAGAAAGCTCTTATTCAGACCACAGCTCTGATCAGACCCTCTCTTCACAGTGGGGGCGCAGGCAGGCTCAGGAGCGATCAGGTAGGGCGCAAGAAGGCGGGCAGCCAATATCTTCAACTGGTTTAGCCAACAAAATAGTCAGTGGGTCCATAGAAATGGACACATCCGTTATTTCTTTTTTTAATAGATTGGATAACGATCCAATATTTCTATTGCCGGACACGTCCACCAAATGTGGACCATATCGCTTCTCTGCCCACAACCCCTCCAGCACAGATCAGACACCACAGGGTAGATTTGCTTCAGCGGCCATGGCGTGAGGTATCAATGAATACAATTTTATATATATTTTCTTTAGTTGCTGTGCATATGGAAGTTTTTGCAGCAAATTCCCATATATCCTCCCAATCATCCCTGTCAATTTCTATTTTCAAATCCGCTGCCCATTTGAGCATGCAGTCATGATCATGTGAATTGACCAAGGCCTCAAAACTGGCTTTTATTCTAGTTATCAAACCTTTTTGATAACTACCTCTCCTACATAGTGCTTCAAAACTTGTGAAGGGAGTAAATTCTAATTTTGGGGACATTTTTGGAAAAAAATTCTGATCTGTAGATATTTAAACATACTAAGGTCTGGTGCCTCATACCTAGTTAGGAACTCTTGGAAACTAGAAAGTTTTCCTTTATGCACTAGGTCGGCAACTACTCTAATATGTTTAGCTTTAATTTGGTCGAATTGTTTATAATCACAGCCTGGGGGGAAATTGGGATTATTAAAAAGCGGAGTGAGTTGCGAAACGGGAGACACAAGATTAAATTTGCCCTTAGACTTGCTCCAAATCTCCCAGGTAAATCTCGTCGGATCTAGCTCAAACATTTTGGCGTACACCTCCTTATCCAGTGCCCATAGGGACACTGGCAGAGAAGACGTTCTAGCATTTTGGGATTCTATGGCTAACCAACAATATTGTGTTGGATCAGCGTTCCACATCACCACCTGCCTTAGTTGGGCAGCTTGGTAGTATTTTGAGATATCTGGGACACCCAAACCTCCTCTTGTCTTTAAAGCCATCATCACCGATCTAGCTGTTCTAAGCCTTTTACCTTGCCAAATAAAATTAAATATTCTATTTGGGAAATTTTTCAGTTCGGATCCCGGTATCCGGACTGGGAGAGTCTGGAAATGATATAATAACCTAGGGAGTATATTCATCTTGACTGATACTATTCTCCCAATCCATGACACCTGATATCCTTCCCACTTTGCCAGATCCCTTTTAATCTTATCAAACAATGGTGGATAGTTGCCTTGATATAGGGAGTGGTAGTTCCTAGACACATTTAATCCCAGATATTTAATATGTGAGGAACTTCATCTGTAGCTGAAATTCAGTTTTGGTAATTTTATCTCTGGATCTGAAAGATTCAGATTAAAAGACTGTGACTTGTCGCTGTTCATTTTATATCCAGAGATTTTTCCAAAGTCTGATAGCGCCTTTTGGAGGTTTGGTAAAGAAGTCTGAGGGCTTGCTAAAGTCAGAATAATATCGTCTGCGAATAATGAGATTTTATCATTTGTTTTCCCAATCACTATATACAATGTATATTACTATTTGCTCTTATTTTAGCAGCCAATGGCTCAATCGTTAGAGCGAAGAGAGGAGGAGATAATGGGTACCCTTGTCTCGTACCATTTAAAAAATTTTTTTTTCCCCAAACATTTTTATTAGGCATAATCATCTTTACAGACATTGGTTTTACATTATCAGTGTTGGCCTAATACAGTTGTATTTTCCTTGTTCATGTGGTTTTACATTATCAGTGTTGGCATAATACAGTTGTATTTTCCTTGTTCATGTGGGGGGAGAGAGAAAGAAAGGAAAGATCCCCTAAGGCCACGTCATGGTCTCTGGGGTTTGGAAAAAGAAAGAGAGGAGGGGGGGGGGGGGGAGAGAGGGAGTCATTCCACCTTCGTCCGGCCGGGTCCCGGCATCCATCCTTCACGGCTCTACTGTGGTTCAGATCCGTCTGGGGTTGTATCCTGATTTGGTTCGGATTAATGGGTTAACCAGGGTTCCCAGATTTTATAGAAACCTTCAGTTGAGCAGTTCAAGAAGGCCGTGAGTTTTTCCAAACTCATAACATCGTTAACTCTTTTTCACTAGCTGTTTGGTGGGGGGCGCTATCTACTTCCAAGAGTATGCGACTGAACACCTTGCTGCTTTTTGAATAAAGGAGATTAATTTCCATACTGGGCGATCGATGTCCTCTATCGGCCTGCCCAGTAGGAACGTCAGTGGATCTATAGGAATTGTGAGGCCTGTGACCTCTTTTATCAAATCTTGTACCGTAAGCCAGTATTTCTGAATTTCTGGACATGACCACCAGATATGGGCCATGTCCCCTCTATGTCCACAGCCTCTCCAGCATAGATCTGAGGCCAGAGGGTAGATTTGTTTTAACCTCACTGGGGTAAGATACCAATGATACATTATTTTATAGATGTTTTCCTTCACAGTGGTACAGATGGAAGTTCCTGAGGCCGCGTCTCATATTTCCTCCCAGTCCTCTCTGTCAATAACTATGTCCAATTCTGATCCCCATTGTTTTAAATAGGTCGAATTGTCGGGTTTCACACCCTGGTGGGAATTTAGGGTTGTCAAATATTGGAATGAGCTGAGAGCAAGGGGACGAGAGTAAGAATTTAGTTTTAGTTTTTGCCCATATGTCCCAAGTATGTTTCATTGCCCCCAGCCCGAATTTGGGCGCCATGTCATTTCCCCTGTCACCGCTCCAGAGAAAAGCTGGTAGAGAAGGCGTTCTGGAGTAATGAGATTCAATTGCTAGCCAACATAGCTTGTCTGGGTCCGAGTTCCACATTACCGCCTGTTTTAATTGGGCTGCTTGGTAATATCTATTAATGTCTGGGACCCCCAGTCCTCCTTTTGTCCTAGACGCCATAAGAACCGACCTAGCAACCCGGGGTCTCCTTCCGTTCCAAATAAATTGGAGGATTTTATTTTGGATAGTTTTTAATTCAGAACCAGGGACATGGATCGGGAGCGTCTGGTAATAATATAATAATCGGGGGAGTATATTCATTTTAACTGAAATCATTCTCCCGATCCATGAGATCTGGTATTTTTCCCATTTATCCAGATCTTTTTTAATTTTCCTAAATAGGTTGGGATAATTATTTTGGTATAGGGAGCAATAGTGCCTCGATACATGTACTCCCAGGTATTTGATGTATATAGGGCTCCACTTATAATTAAAGTTTGATTTCAATGTCCGTATCTCTGGTTCTGATAGATTTAAGTTGAGGGCTTCTGACTTATCACTGTTAATTTTGTATCCTGATATTTTGCCAAATTCCTTTAATTCTTTGTGTAAGTTGGGAAGGGAGATCTGGGGCTGCGTTAATGTTAATATGATATCGTCTGCGAACAATGAGACTTTATAGTTTATTCCGCCAATTGGTACCCCCTGTATATTTATATTGTCTCGTATTTTAGACGCTAGTGGTTCGATTGTTAGGGCGAAGAGGAGAGGGGACAAAGGGTATCCCTGTCTCGTTCCATTTTTAATTTCAAATTTTTTTGCTGTACCCCCCGGGAGTTTCACCACTGCAGACGGGCAGCAGTACAGCGCTCGGACTCCCGCTAGATACGCATCTTTTAAGCCGAATTTCTGCATTGTTTTGTCAAGAAATAGCCAATCAATTCTATCGAACGTCTTCTCTGCGTCCAGGCTTAACAGAACCGCTTTGGTAGCTGTGAGGTGGGCATGATCAACTATATTTATAATTTTGCGGGTGTTGTCTGAGGCTTGTCTGCCAGATACAAACCCCACCTGGTCATTGTGAATTAATCTCGGTAGGATGGGATTCAGTCTATTTGCCAGAATTTTGCTGTATAGCTTAAGATCGTTATTTAGTAGGGAGATTAGTCGGTAGCTCCCACATAGCAATGGGTCCCTACCCAGTTTGTGGATGATGGCGAGATTGGCCTGGGTCATTGATGGGGGGATTGGGCTGCCCTCCATGAATGAATTGAATAAGCTGAGTAGGTGTTTAGTTAGGATTGGGGAGAATCTTTTGTAATAAACATTGGAGAAGCCGTCGGGGCCAGGGGCTTTTGAGATTTTTTTTTTGTTTCAATTTTTTTATTGTTTTATTAGGGTACACAACAGATAGTAAACTTTGTTGTACATAGATTGGATAAACATTGATATTTGCATATATTAATAAAAACACCCGTATTCCGTTTTCTTTATTCAGATAGGTGTTTATCTAAATGTTTGTATGTCTGAATGCTCGTACGTTTCTGCTGTTATGGTTCTAACTAGGAAGCTGCCGCTTCCGTGTGTCCTGTTTTTAGTAGTATAGTAGAGAAAAGAAAAGGTGGAGAGCAGAGAAAGAGAGAGGAGAGAAAAAAGAAGGGAGATGGGGGGGCTAGAAGGGGGGGGGAGAGGTGCTGCGGGATGGCGTCCAGTTTTATATATATCCTGCCTTTTCCTTTAGGAATTTATTATGTACCTGACCAAATTTCCCATGTCTTATGGAACTTATCCATCTTTTGGGTCAGTTTTTCCCTAAGAAGTTCCATTGTCTTCGTACTCCGCAGAATGCGAGAAATAGTCTGTTTAGCAGGGGCATTCACCTTCTTCCACGCTGCAGCAACGGAACAACGTGCCGCCGTGAGCACATGGCTCACCATCTTACTCTCTGCTGTATCTAATTCGTCAATTGGCTTGGCCAGCACCATGGTCAGCGGGTCCACCTCAATCTCTACCCCCAGGTACTCTCGGATTAGTGTTTGAATCATGACCCAGAACACCTGAATCTTGGGGCAGTTCCACCAGATATGAGCCATGTCTCCTCTTTGCCCGCAACCCCTCCAAAAAAAATCTGGGGTCCCGGGGAAGATCTGGCTCAACCTATTCGGGGTTAGGTACCAGTAAAATATAATTTTATAGATGTTCTCTTTAATGGTAGTACAAATCGATGTTTTGGATGCTGCCTCCCAGATATCCTCCCAGTCTTCTCTATCAATCTCTATATTTAAATCCTCCGCCCATTTGGACATATACCTGTGTTGGGAACAGCCTGTTGATCGCGCCAGGCCCAGATATATTTCCGAGATCAATCCTTTAGCATAGTACCCTTTCCTGCACAGTCGTTCAAAATTTGTTAGCTGCTGGAAAGCCTTATCTTTGGATACTGTTTGCAGGTAGTGCCTGATTTGTAAAAAGCCAAATATTGGGAGGTTTGTCGTTTGATATTTTTTTTCCAGTTCTTGGGTCAGCAAGAGCCTACCTTGCCCAGAGAAATCCTCTGCTATCATCATCTTCAGCTGTTTAAATTTACTGAGTCTCTGTGGGAACCCGCCGGGGGGAAATTCTGGGTTATCGAATATGGGTGTTAATAGGGAGGGGTGAGCCGTCAAGCCATATTTGTCTTTATTTTTGGTCCATACTCTCCATGTACATTTCATTGCTCCCAGTTTTAATGTTTCCGAGAGGATCTCTCTACCCCGCACATTCCACAGGGTGGCCGGGAGTGAGAGGGGTCTCGCGTAGGAAAACTCTATCCCTGTCCAACAGCTTGTAGTTGGGTCATTGTTCCACATTATCACTTGTTTCAGTTGGGCCGCCAAATAATATTTAATGATATCTGGGACTGCCAAGCCTCCACATTCTTTTGGTGCTAACATTATGGTTCTAGCTACTCTTGGTCTTTTGTTTTGCCAAATGAATTGAAAAATTCTGTTTTGTATATTCTTTAATTCCGACATTGGGATATCAATTGGGAGAGTCTGGAAGTAATACAGAAGTCTTGGCAGGATATTCATTTTGACCGTAGCTATTCTGCCTAACCAAGATATCTGGTATTCATTCCAGCTCTGCAAGTCTTTTTTTAGCCTCTCAAATAGGGGCGGATAGTTATATTGATATGGTGATTTGTACTCCCGTGTTATTTGGATTCCCAAGTATTTGATTTTCGTGGAACTCCATTTATAATTAAAATTTAATTTTAGCAGTTTGGCCTCGGGATTAGGTAGAGATACATTTAATGCTTCCGACTTATCCATATTGATTTTATACCCCGAGATTTTGCTAAATGTATCTAATTGTGAATGTAAATTCGGGAGTGAAGTCAAGGGGTTGGCTAGAGTTAAAATAATGTCGTCAGCAAAAAGGGATATCTTGTAATCCGTATCTCCAATTGTAATGCCACTTATATTGTTGTCCTCTCTGATTGTTGTTGCCAAGGGTTCTATAGAGAGGGCAAACAGAAGTGGAGACAAGGGACATCCCTGTCTAGTACCATTCCTAATGTTTATAGGGTTCGAGTTTCCTCCTGGGAGTTTCACTACAGCCGTGGGAGTTTTATAGAGGGCTCTAACCCCCTCAAGATATGGGCCCTTAAATCCGAATTTAATTAATGTTTGGTCTAAAAATTCCCATCTGATCCTGTCAAACGCCTTTTCCGCGTCTAAACGTAACAGGATGGCTTTCGTGGATGAGAGATGTACATGGTCGATTATGTTTATAATTTTTCTCGTATTATCTGAGGCTTGTCTGCCTGAAATAAATACGACTTGGTCCTTGTGGATCAGGCCTGGGAGAATGGGAGTTAGTCTGTTAGCTAGGATTTTGCTATAAAGTTTTAGGTCCGAATTAAGGAGGGCTATGGGGCGATAATTACCACACTGTAGTGGGTCGCCTTTTCCGCGTCTAAACGTAACAGGATGGATTTCGTGGATGAGAGATGTACATGGTCGATTATGTTTATAATTTTTCTCGTATTATCTGAGGCTTGTCTGCCTGAAATAAATACGACTTGGTCCTTGTGGATCAGGCCTGGGAGAATGGGGGTTAATCTGTTAGCTAGGATTTTGCTATAAAGTTTTAGGTCCGAATTAAGGAGGGCTATGGGGCGATAATTACCACACTGTAGTGGGTCTCTCCCTTCCTTTGGTATGAGTGCCAAATTCGCTCTAGACATAGAAGCGGGGATAGCCGTTCCCTCCAGAAACTCATTAAAATATCCAGGAGATGTGGTGCCAAGATCAATTTAAACTTTTTATAGTATTGATTGGAAAACCCATCCGGGCCTGGCGTTTTACTAGGTTTTAGTTGTGAGATGGCTTCTAGTAAATCATCCTGCGCGATTTCTTTATTTAGCTCTAGTAAGTCAGCTTCTGAAAGGCTTGGAAGGTTACATGACGCTAGGTACTTAGTAATAGCTTCTGCATTTGAGGAGCTGTTTTGGGGGAAGTTCAAATTATATAGTTTGGAGTAGAAGTCTGAGAATGTGGCCGCTATCTGTTTATCGCAATATGTTTTGATGCCCATCTTTGTTTGTATGACGGATATTTGGGATTTGGTTCTCAGACCTCTTAATTTAGATGCTAATAACCGGTCGGCCTTATTTCCTTTGTCATAATATTTCTGCTTCGTCCACCTCTGCGCCCTCTCCACTTCATCTATTTGTATCTGCCTGAAATCAGATCTAGCCTTGTCCAGTACTTTGCGTAGTTGTTTTGAGGGATTAGCTTTATGTTTATGTTCTAGGAGTTTAACTTTCTCTGCTAATTCGTCGTACAATTTCTGTTTTTGCTTTTTCTTATATGATGCTATGGAAATTATATTCCCTCGAATCGTGGCCGTATGGGCCTCCCATAGCATCGCTGATGACTTTACAGAGCCCTTGTTCAGCGCAAAATATTCTCTGAGCTTTTGCTTAATCTCTATCTCTACATCTATTTGGTTTAACAGAGAATCGTTTAGTTTCCAATTATATTGATTATATTTATAGAAGGGGAGGGAGAGCGTCAGCGAGACCGGAGCGTGGTCCGACCATGTTATAGAACCTATGTCCGACTGGGAGGTTGCCTGAAAGATATCTTTAGTACCCAGAAAATAATCAATCCTTGAATAGGTCTGGTGCGGGGGAGAAAAATACGAATAGTCCCTCTGGCCCTGATGCTGCGCCCGCCAAATATCTATCAGCGAAAACTCTTTCAGTATGTTCTGAAACCTTTTGGCATTTTTGGTCATAATGCGTGGGTGGGGAGTACCCAATGGGCTTGTCCTATCTTGATCAGGTGCTACAAGCATATTAAAATCTCCTGCTATCAATAGCGTAGTTCTAGGTTGGGGGGCTAGCTTGTCACATAGATCTCTCAAAAAGTCAGCTTGACCCTCATTTGGGGCGTATATATTAACAAGGGTAATCTCCACATCTGTTAGTGTGCCTTGCAGAATGAGGAATCTACCTTCTGGGTCTAAGGTCTGTTTTTGAAGTGTGAATTTGACATTTTGTCTAAATAAGATGGCTACCCCTTTTTTTTTAGTGGAGCAGGATGCATAATATGCCTGGGGGTAGTATCTCTGAAAGGTGTTAGGGGGCGATATCGTATTAAAGTGCGTTTCTTGTAAGAATAGCACATCTCCTTTTGTTTTTTTAATTCTTGTAAGGCGAGCTTTCTTTTGATTGCTGAGTTAAGTCCCCTAACATTTAGGGACACTAGTTTAAGTGTTGTATTTGGAGCCATTTTCGGAGCCATCCAGCAAGCAGCTCCAGGGCTTTCCGGATACAGTCGGGTCCCCTCTTTCCCATAAGCTTTAGGCTCTGCGTTCAAATCCTTTCACCGGGTCAAAGGGGTCTCCACTTCTTTGCTGCGCTGGGATGTGTAGATCCTTGTAGCTCCAGGGGCATGCGCCCTCTTTGTGGACAGGTAGGTATGTGTTTCCCGCCGGGGGCAGACCAGCGTTCCTCATCTCGTATGTGTCTCAGAAGCTCGTAAGGGGGGGGGGGCAATACAGTAGGTCGTCCAAACATATAAATTTTGCCGGGAGTAGTCTTTTCCTCTCCAGGTGACATTTCTCAGTCCTCACCTGCCTGGTTACGTTGGGTGGCTATTCTCTGAGAGGAGCGTGGTCCCCTCTCTGTTGGCCTGTGATCTGGGTCTCCGTCCGTATCTTCAGGGGCAGTTCCACCTCCATTCTTGTGGGGGACACCGAGCCCCTTTAGGAATCTTGGTATCTCTTCCGGGTAGGAAAGGGTGTGGAATTTGCCTCCAGCCTGGGCCACAATTTTAAAAGGGAATCCCCAGCGATATTTAATCTTGTTGTCCCTTAATTTTAGTGTGAGGGGTCTGAGCTCTCTCCTGCGGTCTACTGTACGTTTTGA
This sequence comes from Ascaphus truei, assembly GCF_040206685.1. Classification (NCBI taxonomy): domain Eukaryota; kingdom Metazoa; phylum Chordata; class Amphibia; order Anura; family Ascaphidae; genus Ascaphus; species Ascaphus truei. The sequence continues at coordinate 201,194,791 of NC_134487.1, read as the reverse complement.
GAGATCACTGTATATCTCAATATGTACATTCCGAAACTGGATGTGTCCTTTCTCTCTGCTCGCCGTCAGTATTTTCTCCTTTGTGGAGTAATAATGGAACCTGACCAGTATATCTCTGGTCCTCTTGGGGTCCGTGGACCTAGGTCCGAGGGCCCTATGGGCTCTGTCCATCTCTAGCTTTTAAGGAGTTAGGTCAGGTACCAGATGAATAAAGAGGTCTTATAGGTATGTGTGCAGCTGTTCAGTCTCCACTGTTTCTGGGACATACCTCAGTCTCAAGTTCTGCCGCCGATCGCGGTTTTCCTGGTCCTCGGCACTTTCCTTGAGCCCTCTGATCTCCCAGTGCAGGCGGTTGATCTCGTCCTCCGCGAAGGACTGAGCCTGCTCCAGTGTTTCCACTGTGTTTGCCAGCCCATCTGTTTTGGCCGTTAGGAGATTCAAGTCCGCCCTTAGGGTGTTAATGGCTTTACCCAAATCATCCCGAAACTCCTTCCTCATTCTGGTGAAGAGGTTTTCTAAATATGTTTTGTTCACATCTATGTTTTCAATTTCCTGCTCGTGCGCCCTGCTCAGGCCCTCCCGCGTGTCGGCTGAGCCGCCATCTTGGGAGGTCTCGCAACTCCCCGCGGTCCGCTGGCTTTGTGGGAAGTAGCTCGTCACTGACTGCTGAGCTGCCTTCTTATTTTTGCCGCTCATGCTGGCTACCTTCCCCTCCGCTTGTATGTATTTATTGGGGGGGTTTAGATGTAGAGATGCCGCAGGAACTGTGGGTTCTTTTTAGTGCAGTAGGATAGGATTGTTTGTTTAGTCTAGTACAGCTTGTCTGGGTAGATATGGGGTTATTGGACCCAGGGGTTCTGGCCTTAGGGCTGTGTTTCTGACCTGCAGGTCATTCTCTCTGAGGCACCTTTGTGTGGTGGTGGTGCTTCCACGTGGTGGTGCTCCCCCAAGATGGCCGCCTCCTCCCTCAACACGCTACTGAGGCCTATGGCTCCCTTCACTAGTGGGTCCCCTCCCGGTGTTCTTCACTCCCAGCAGGGCCCTAGGTCAGGTTTGTACCTTTTATTTACGTGTGCCGTCCTGGGGGGGGGGGAGCTGGACCCGTAACGGGGGGTCTCCGCTCGCGCCTTTCCTCACGGCCTCAGGCGGCCACAGCGGGCGCTTCTCTTACCCCACAGGGGATCGGGGTTCCGTCCCCGATCACCGCTGATTCCCCTCTATTCTTGGCTCCTCGGGGCGCGCGGAGTCCCGTCGCCTCTCGTCTCCGGAGTCTCTCCGTCAGATTTGAATTTTGCGGGCTGCAGAGGGGAAAGTCCCGCACCGGGGGCAGGGAGTCTCCGACACAGCTCTCAGGGACGCCGGAGCCAGCCACTTCGGAGCCCAGCTAGTCACCGGAGCTAAGTCTTTGGGGGTTCACTTAGGGATTCATCCGCTTCTCCTGATTATTTTATTATTTAATATGCTTCGTTAGTGCTATTCATTCAGAGGGGGTCGGGAGCGTCTCTTTCAAGCTGCCATTCCCCTAGACGTCACCGGAAGTCTCCGGCTTTTGAGATTTGTAATGTTTTTATAGCGTCCGCCAGGTCTTTTTGGGTAATTTTTGCGTTAAGCATTTGATTCTCCTCCTCTGTCAGTGTTGGTAGGAGGCAATCGGACAGGTAATTACTAATAGGTTCAGTGGCTGGTGTCCCCGTGTTCCCACCCTGAGCCTTGAGGTTATAAAGTTTAATATAAAATGCGGTAAATTCCTCCGCTATTTTCTGTTTGTTATAGATTATTTCTCACGATTAATTTTTTATCGCTGTGATCTGGGAACGCTTCTGCATACCTCTTAGTTTGCTCGCCAAAAGTCTGTCAGCCTTATTGCCCTTGTCATAGTATTTCTGACTAGTCCATGTAAGAGCTTTTTCTACTTCTTCCATTTGGGCTTGTTTTAGCTCATTCCTGGCTGCGGTCAAGGTTTTATAAATCTTTTTCGATGGGTTGGGTTTGTGCTGTTGTTCCAGCTTAATTATTTTAGTTGTAACAACTAGTGACATACCGCTCACCTCAATATTGAATACCAACTCTATGATATCAGCTGGTGCAAAGGGGATAGGGATGACAGACATACATATATAAGGAGACAAAGGATGCTCCTAAAAAGACCCCACTTTAATGCACAGCAAAGCCGAAAATAGTCCACAGGTATAGTAACCCACTAGAGTAATGGTAAGGCTATAAGGGTACAATTAAGTAACCGCTCCCAACACTGTGGGAGGACAATTACCACTAAAATGCCCTAGGGCAAAAATAATAAATGATTTATTGATATTCAGAAGTCGACGCAGTAACACACACTCAAAATAACCATAAAAACAATTAAAACATAAATCACGGGTGAGGCAGGGTAAGGGGATATTCTTATAAGGTGAATTCCCAAATATTAGTGTATGTCCCCTTACCAGTACCAGGTGGTAGTGTGAGACACAATGGTAAATACAAATGATAGGCAATAGAGAATGCTAGAGCCTCTGGTCTCAGGGTATGGTGGAGGTTGCACTAATCATTGCATGCTGTGATTGATCTGCTCAGTATCAATAGTTGGATATCACACTGACAGTAGGTAGTGATGCATGCAGAGTAGTGAATGCAAATAAATGTGCCACTGTCATATATCACAAAACCTATATAGGTACTAGGTCACACGATCAATGATTCAGTAAATCATTAGTGCACATTATACCACATTATATAAATGAACCGCGGCATGTGCATCAAAAACCGGACCTGATATATGCATAAACTACCTCTGCTAGGCAGTTAACAACTCGAACAACCCCACACAAACTACCAGGAACAGTCTCACCCGTGACTCCTCCTACACGACGTCAACGTGGGGACGTCATGCCGACGATCGTTTCGCGCATAAGGGGCTGGCGCTTTCTCAAGGTTCAGGTATCCAACTATTGATACTGAGCAGATCAATCACAGCATGCAATGATTAGTGCAACCTCCACCATACCCTGAGACCAGAGGCTCTAGCATTCTCTATTGCCTATCATTTGTATTTACCATTGTGTCTCACACTACCACCTGGTACTGGTAAGGGGACATACACTAATATTTGGGAATTCACCTTATAAGAATATCCCCTTACCCTGCCTCACCCGTGATTTATGTTTTAATTGTTTTTATGGTTATTTTGAGTGTGTGTTACTGCGTCGACTTCTGAATATCAATAAATCATTTATTATTTTTGCCCTAGGGCATTTTAGTGGTAATTGTCCTCCCACCGTGTTGGGAGCGGTTACTTATTTGTACCCTTATAGCCTTACCATTACTCTAGTGGGTTACTATACCTGTGGACTATTTTCGGCTTTGCTGTGCATTAAAGTGGGATCTTTTTAGGAGCATACTTTGTCTCCTTATATATGTATAATTATTTTAGTTGTCAGATCTGTTATTAATTTCACCTTGGCCTTTCTGTGGGATGCAATTGAAATAAAAGTTCCCCTAATTGCTGCCCTATGGGCTTCCCACAGAACCGCCGGAGAGTCTACTATGCCCCAGTTGAGAGCGAAGTACTCCCTAAGAGCCTTTTTAATTTCTTTTTCTACCTCCGGGTGGTTCAGTAGGGAGTCGTTCAGCTTCCAAGTGTAGGCGGTTAATTTATGAAATGGGGTGGATAGGGTTAATGTGGTGGGGGCGTGATCTGACCATGTAATGGGGCCTAAGTCCGAATTTGTGCAGGCTTCCAGGATATATTTGGTAGCAAAAAAATAGTCTATAAGAGAGTATGACTGGTGGGGTGCGGAATAGAATGTGTAATCTTTTTGGCCCTGGTGTTGGATTCTCCAGATGTCCATTAAGGAATATTCCTTGGTGATCGTTTTAAATTGTTTCTCCATCCTCTGAGGTGGAGCTCTGTGTTGGCCTTGTTGGCCTGAGGTTCTGTCCTCCGCAGAGTTTATGGCCATATTAAAGTCTCCGCCCACAATCAACGAAGATAGGTAGGTAGGGTCAACCTTTTCTAACACTGCTTTCAGGAATTCCGTTTGATTATCATTTGGCGCGTAGATGTTGATCAGAGCGACCGGCGAGCCAGCCAGTGAGCCATATACCATTAGAAATCTACCCTCTGGGTCTGAAGTGGTTTTGGTGATATTGAATGGGGTTCCTTGTCGGAGCAGGATCGCTACTCCCCGCTTTTTACTGTTAAATGACGAGAAGAAACCCGTAGGGAATACATTGCTAATCAATTTGGGCAGCTCTTGGGATGTAAAGTGCGTCTCTTGGAGGAAGATGATACAGTATCTTCCTTGGACTTTTTCATCTCTTGGAGCGCCAGTCGTCTTTTTCTATTATTATTCAGGCCCTTTACGTTTAGTGATACAAGTTTAATTGCGGACTGACTAGCCATTTGGGCGAGAGAGTTTAGTGTCCATCGGGGTCTCGCCCTTCCCACCGGGGAGATCCTGGTTCGTTGGTTCAGAGAACCTTTTTAACGCTTCTTGATGGTGCTGTTTGAGTATGGGTGTCAGGCCCGCCCGACGAGGGGTTGGGTGGGAGGAGGGCAGGGAAGGTCGAGAGGGGGGGGGGAATAGGCTGCTGGGACAGGGTCAGCAGCAAGAGGCAAAGTGGGACGAGGTCAGCTAAGGACCTCCAATAAGTACGGCCGGGATTGGCTACCGGCATTTGGGCTTAAGGCCCAATGGGGGGGGAATCCGATGGTTCAGGCATGGGCGTGCAGGGAAGGTGCGGACCCTTGTACTTGCTTAGTGTAAGCTCTACCTTAGTTTAAGAGGGGGGGGAAGGCGGGGGGGAGGGGAGGAAATGGGAGGGGGGAAAGGGGTCAAAGGGACGCAGGTCCCGAAACGCGTCAGAGTTACTATGTACTCCTTTTGACCACTTAATAAACCTTTTTATATCCGATACTAGTTTGCAGCCCCCATTGTTTGCACGGTTGTGCTCCGCCACTGTACCCTATGGGACTACTCTCTGCAATTACGTCTGGCGTGACACACCCACTAATCAAGGACTGAGCTGTGCTTCAAGGGAGTTCCTCACATTGATCGTTTGATTGGTATGTACTTTTGTTTTGCTGGGGGTCTATACAGGACCTTTATGGTATATATAGAGATCTGTGTTAGCCGTCCAGCGTAACTAGTACACTCCTATGTTTATATCATCCTAATGAGTCTCCTTAGCTCTTATACATGCTCTAATGCCTTGGTTACATATTTTATTACTCTGAATATGCATGTATGTTCCTAGGACAGCAGAGCCCTGAATATTGGGATAATATCCCTCACCCACTACGGTCAAGCTTATAGGTTTTGGACATGGGGAAGGCGTGGGGAGGGGAGGGAAAACTCCTAGCATAGCCATAACATGGAGATCTTTCTGACAATCCTTAAAACCAGTGTAATAAACGTGAGAACAACTCTTAACAAGCTCAGTACATGAAAAGCATTATAACCTCTCTTTTTGTCAGTCGGTCAAGCTTATAGGTTTTGGACCTGGGAAAGGGGGGGGAGATGGGGAGGGTGGGGAGATAAGAGGGAGGGGGAGGGGGAGACCTGGGTTGACAGGTAACACAACAGCACATTGCATTAATGTTTTTAGGTATCATGCTGAACATAAACGGAATACTTCCTACGCTTGCTGGTCGGGGAAGAGGGGGTGGAGGGATGGGGCTCTTACATTTAGTGAAGTTAATATCCGAGGATCCTTATGACATTTCTATTTGATCTATGTGGCCCGCCGTGTGCCTTCCTCAGAGGGTTTGACAACGTATTTTATTACTGCAGGCAGCATCATTAGTATGGGGCCGTGCGGCCATATCTTCTGCGGCGGAAGGGCAGGCTTATGGGCTTTGGAGCGTGAGGGGGGGAGGGGGAAGGGGGGGAGAGAAAAGGGAGTACATTATATTATAACACATACAACTTTTCTCAACTTCAACATTCATCAACTGAGGAACAGGTTTTTTTTTTTTTACATAACTCAACTGTGGCATAGGGACGGCTTAGCACTAGATCCATGTGGCCAGCTAATCTAGAATACCAGTTACTGTAATAGTGTCACTGCCGCTGCTTCTATTATCGAAGTCATTTGGGCATCCTGTCTTGTGCAGGGCTCATTAGGCAGCTTCCCAGTTAACTAGTATTTCCTAGTCCGGGGGGGTGGGGAGGGTAGCAACAGTCGTGCGAACCAAGCCTGGGGTCCATAGTCCTGTACCCGGGCCTTAGACAGATTAAATTTTGCTACTTACAGTTAGTAGATCGCAGTGCTGTTGTCGGAGCATCGCGCTCCCCTCCTATCCCACCCACAAATCCCCCCGCCAACCCCTAAAGCCCAGCAGGACCTCAGCACTCTTCAACTGGCATCCGGTCAGCTGCAAAAGTTATAGTAGCTTCAGCTGTGGGTTGCCTCCGATCGTCAGGGGTCGGATTCTGAAGCTATGCGTCTGGCTGGGTCTGGTGTGGTTCTTGAGCCGTCATGTGCTCCCGTCTTTGCTGTGGACTACGGTGCTTCTCATCTGTTCTTAGACTGCCTTGGCGCCACCGTTCTCCTCGCGGGACGGGTGCTGCGTGGTTCCGCGTCCTCCCAGTGCGGTGGGTCTTGTAGTTGCTCCGTTGTCCAGGAAAGCGGCGGGGTCAGACCCAGGGCTTTCACGAATGGGGCCATGTCCTCAGGGCGGCGGATGGTTAGGAATTTGCCATCATAGCTTACAGTAAGCTTGAACGGAAAGCCCCAGCGGTACTTCACCTCCTCCCGGAGGAATGAGGTCAAGGGCTTCATTTCTCTCCTTCGGTCGACTGTTATCCGTGACAGGTCGTTGAAAATTTGGAGAGTTTCATTTTGGAAAGGTAGTGACTCTTTCCCTCTGCAGGCGGTGATGATCTTCTCCTTTACTGTATAGCTGTGTAATCTTATGATTACATCGCGTTGCCGGTTGGGATCTTCTTATCTGGGAGCTACCGCCCGGTGGGCCCTATCCATCTCTAGGTCCATGTCCTCTAGCGGGCCGCAGAGCGATGTGAACAGTTCCGCAAGATGGGGACGAAGCTGGCCAGGTAAGACCGTCTCCGGTACATTTCTTATGCGCAGATTCTGGCGCCTGTCCCTATTTTCTTGGTCTTCCTGCCCGTCTTTGAGACGGGAGATCTCCTCTCCTAGCCGGATGATTTCTTCCTCGGCTGCTGTTTGTCTTGCCAGGTGGACTCCTCCAGTCCACCTTCCAGAGTCGTTGTCCTCTCTGTTAGGCCAGACATCTCCTGTTTAATCTCCGCTACTGCTGCTTTGATTTCTGCCTGCAGGGATGTTTGGAGCTTGACATGCATGGTGGAGAATAGGCTCTCCAGGTAGGATCGGGTGATCGGTTCCTCTATCTCCATTTCAAGAGTTGCATGGGCTTTCGTACCCATATTTAGAGCTGCTTGCGGCTCTTGTGAGCCTCGTGGTCCGCCACCGTCTTGGTTTGCTGGACTCTTCTGTGTCGGGGAGAAGAACCGTGACACCGCCGGTGCTGCGGGCTTCTTTGTGTGTTTGGACATGCTCCGATCTCTCCAAGTAATGGGGGTATGTTTTTGAGCCGTGAATTTCTGGTTTGGGAGCGTTATTTATTAAGTTTTAGCTGGTGGGTCCGCGGAGCTCCCCTCCTACACCCCCACTCCTGATGACATCATCGGAAACCCATCCCTTTAGCACATTTTTAATGGATCATCAATATTCAGTATTGTCATAGACAACTTAGGATCTGGCTGTGGTTTTTTTTTTTTAGGGAAGCTGTGTCTTTAACTGAAACGGGAGGTGCTATCTTGGATCCAGATGGAACGCAGGCTGAAACACATGAAGATAGCTCCTACTCAGAAAGCTCTTATTCAGACCACAGCTCTGATCAGACCCTCTCTTCACAGTGGGGGCGCAGGCAGGCTCAGGAGCGATCAGGTAGGGCGCAAGAAGGCGGGCAGCCAATATCTTCAACTGGTTTAGCCAACAAAATAGTCAGTGGGTCCATAGAAATGGACACATCCGTTATTTCTTTTTTTAATAGATTGGATAACGATCCAATATTTCTATTGCCGGACACGTCCACCAAATGTGGACCATATCGCTTCTCTGCCCACAACCCCTCCAGCACAGATCAGACACCACAGGGTAGATTTGCTTCAGCGGCCATGGCGTGAGGTATCAATGAATACAATTTTATATATATTTTCTTTAGTTGCTGTGCATATGGAAGTTTTTGCAGCAAATTCCCATATATCCTCCCAATCATCCCTGTCAATTTCTATTTTCAAATCCGCTGCCCATTTGAGCATGCAGTCATGATCATGTGAATTGACCAAGGCCTCAAACCTGGCTTTTATTCTAGTTATCAAACCTTTTTGATAACTACCTCTCCTACATAGTGCTTCAAAACTTGTGAAGGGAGTAAATTCTAATTTTGGGGACATTTTTGGAAAAAAATTCTGATCTGTAGATATTTAAACATACTAAGGTCTGGTGCCTCATACCTAGTTAGGAACTCTTGGAAACTAGAAAGTTTTCCTTTATGCACTAGGTCGGCAACTACTCTAATATGTTTAGCTTTAATTTGGTCGAATTGTTTATAATCACAGCCTGGGGGGAAATTGGGATTATTAAAAAGCGGAGTGAGTTGCGAAACGGGAGACACAAGATTAAATTTGCCCTTAGACTTGCTCCAAATCTCCCAGGTAAATCTCGTCGGATCTAGCTCAAACATTTTGGCGTACACCTCCTTATCCAGTGCCCATAGGGACACTGGCAGAGAAGACGTTCTAGCATTTTGGGATTCTATGGCTAACCAACAATATTGTGTTGGATCAGCGTTCCACATCACCACCTGCCTTAGTTGGGCAGCTTGGTAGTATTTTGAGATATCTGGGACACCCAAACCTCCTCTTGTCTTTAAAGCCATCATCACCGATCTAGCTGTTCTAAGCCTTTTACCTTGCCAAATAAAATTAAATATTCTATTTGGGAAATTTTTCAGTTCGGATCCCGGTATCCGGACTGGGAGAGTCTGGAAATGATATAATAACCTAGGGAGTATATTCATCTTGACTGATACTATTCTCCCAATCCATGACACCTGATATCCTTCCCACTTTGCCAGATCCCTTTTAATCTTATCAAACAATGGTGGATAGTTGCCTTGATATAGGGAGTGGTAGTTCCTAGACACATTTAATCCCAGATATTTAATATGTGAGGAACTTCATCTGTAGCTGAAATTCAGTTTTGGTAATTTTATCTCTGGATCTGAAAGATTCAGATTAAAAGACTGTGACTTGTCGCTGTTCATTTTATATCCAGAGATTTTTCCAAAGTCTGATAGCGCCTTTTGGAGGTTTGGTAAAGAAGTCTGAGGGCTTGCTAAAGTCAGAATAATATCGTCTGCGAATAATGAGATTTTATCATTTGTTTTCCCAATCACTATATACAATGTATATTACTATTTGCTCTTATTTTAGCAGCCAATGGCTCAATCGTTAGAGCGAAGAGAGGAGGAGATAATGGGTACCCTTGTCTCGTACCATTTAAAAAATTTTTTTTCCCCAAACATTTTTATTAGGCATAATCATCTTTACAGACATTGGTTTTACATTATCAGTGTTGGCCTAATACAGTTGTATTTTCCTTGTTCATGTGGTTTTACATTATCAGTGTTGGCATAATACAGTTGTATTTTCCTTGTTCATGTGGGGGGAGAGAGAAAGAAAGGAAAGATCCCCTAAGGCCACGTCATGGTCTCTGGGGTTTGGAAAAAGAAAGAGAGGAGGGGGGGGGGGGGGGAGAGAGGGAGTCATTCCACCTTCGTCCGGCCGGGTCCCGGCATCCATCCTTCACGGCTCTACTGTGGTTCAGATCCGTCTGGGGTTGTATCCTGATTTGGTTCGGATTAATGGGTTAACCAGGGTTCCCAGATTTTATAGAAACCTTCAGTTGAGCAGTTCAAGAAGGCCGTGAGTTTTTCCAAACTCATAACATCGTTAACTCTTTTTCACTAGCTGTTTGGTGGGGGGCGCTATCTACTTCCAAGAGTATGCGACTGAACACCTTGCTGCTTTTTGAATAAAGGAGATTAATTTCCATACTGGGCGATCGATGTCCTCTATCGGCCTGCCCAGTAGGAAGGTCAGTGGATCTATAGGAATTGTGAGGCCTGTGACCTCTTTTATCAAATCTTGTACCGTAAGCCAGTATTTCTGAATTTCTGGACATGACCACCAGATATGGGCCATGTCCCCTCTATGTCCACAGCCTCTCCAGCATAGATCTGAGGCCAGAGGGTAGATTTGTTTTAACCTCACTGGGGTAAGATACCAATGATACATTATTTTATAGATGTTTTCCTTCACAGTGGTACAGATGGAAGTTCCTGAGGCCGCGTCTCATATTTCCTCCCAGTCCTCTCTGTCAATAACTATGTCCAATTCTGATCCCCATTGTTTTAAATAGGTCGAATTGTCGGGTTTCACACCCTGGTGGGAATTTAGGGTTGTCAAATATTGGAATGAGCTGAGAGCAAGGGGACGAGAGTAAGAATTTAGTTTTAGTTTTTGCCCATATGTCCCAAGTATGTTTCATTGCCCCCAGCCCGAATTTGGGCGCCATGTCATTTCCCCTGTCACCGCTCCAGAGAAAAGCTGGTAGAGAAGGCGTTCTGGAGTAATGAGATTCAATTGCTAGCCAACATAGCTTGTCTGGGTCCGAGTTCCACATTACCGCCTGTTTTAATTGGGCTGCTTGGTAATATCTATTAATGTCTGGGACCCCCAGTCCTCCTTTTGTCCTAGACGCCATAAGAACCGACCTAGCAATCCGGGGTCTCCTTCCGTTCCAAATAAATTGGAGGATTTTATTTTGGATAGTTTTTAATTCAGAACCAGGGACATGGATCGGGAGCGTCTGGTAATAATATAATAATCGGGGGAGTATATTCATTTTAACTGAAATCATTCTCCCGATCCATGAGATCTGGTATTTTTCCCATTTATCCAGATCTTTTTTAATTTTCCTAAATAGGTTGGGATAATTATTTTGGTATAGGGAGCAATAGTGCCTCGATACATGTACTCCCAGGTATTTGATGTATATAGGGCTCCACTTATAATTAAAGTTTGATTTCAATGCCCGTATCTCTGGTTCTGATAGATTTAAGTTGAGGGCTTCTGACTTATCACTGTTAATTTTGTATCCTGATATTTTGCCAAATTCCTTTAATTCTTTGTGTAAGTTGGGAAGGGAGATCTGGGGCTGCGTTAATGTTAATATGATATCGTCTGCGAACAATGAGACTTTATAGTTTATTCCGCCAATTGGTACCCCCTGTATATTTATATTGTCTCGTATTTTAGACGCTAGTGGTTCGATTGTTAGGGCGAAGAGGAGAGGGGACAAAGGGTATCCCTGTCTCGTTCCATTTTTAATTTCAAATTTTTTTGCTGTACCCCCCGGGAGTTTCACCACTGCAGACGGGCAGCAGTACAGCGCTCGGACTCCCGCTAGATACGCATCTTTTAAGCCGAATTTCTGCATTGTTTTGTCAAGAAATAGCCAATCAATTCTATCGAACGTCTTCTCTGCGTCCAGGCTTAACAGAACCGCTTTGGTAGCTGTGAGGTGGGCATGATCAACTATATTTATAATTTTGCGGGTGTTGTCTGAGGCTTGTCTGCCAGATACAAACCCCACCTGGTCATTGTGAATTAATCTCGGTAGGATGGGATTCAGTCTATTTGCCAGAATTTTGCTGTATAGCTTAAGATCGTTATTTAGTAGGGAGATTAGTCGGTAGCTCCCACATAGCAATGGGTCCCTACCCAGTTTGTGGATGATGGCGAGATTGGCCTGGGTCATTGATGGGGGGATTGGGCTGCCCTCCATGAATGAATTGAATAAGCTGAGTAGGTGTTTAGTTAGGATCGGGGAGAATCTTTTGTAATAAACATTGGAGAAGCCGTCGGGGCCAGGGGCTTTTGAGATTTTTTTTTTGTTTCAATTTTTTTATTGTTTTATTAGGGTACACAACAGATAGTAAACTTTGTTGTACATAGATTGGATAAACATTGATATTTGCATATATTAATAAAAACACCCGTATTCCGTTTTCTTTATTCAGATAGGTGTTTATCTAAATGTTTGTATGTCTGAATGCTCGTACGTTTCTGCTGTTATGGTTCTAACTAGGAAGCTGCCGCTTCCGTGTGTCCTGTTTTTAGTAGTATAGTAGAGAAAAGAAAAGGTGGAGAGCAGTGAAAGAGAGAGGAGAGAAAAAAGAAGGGAGATGGGGGGGCTAGAAGGGGGGGGGAGAGGTGCTGCGGGATGGCGTCCAGTTTTATATATATCCTGCCTTTTCCTTTAGGAATTTATTATGTACCTGACCAAATTTCCCATGTCTTATGGAACTTATCCATCTTTTGGGTCAGTTTTTCCCTAAGAAGTTCCATTGTCTTCGTACTCCGCAGAATGCGAGAAATAGTCTGTTTAGCAGGGGCATTCACCTTCTTCCACGCTGCAGCAACGGAACAACGTGCCGCCGTGAGCACATGGCTCACCATCTTACTCTCTGCTGTATCTAATTCGTCAATTGGCTTGGCCAGCACCATGGTCAGCGGGTCCACCTCAATCTCTACCCCCAGGTACTCTCGGATTAGTGTTTGAATCATGACCCAGAACACCTGAATCTTGGGGCAGTTCCACCAGATATGAGCCATGTCTCCTCTTTGCCCGCAACCCCTCCAAAAAAAATCTGGGGTCCCGGGGAAGATCTGGCTCAACCTATTCGGGGTTAGGTACCAGTAAAATATAATTTTATAGATGTTCTCTTTAATGGTAGTACAAATCGATGTTTTGGATGCTGCCTCCCAGATATCCTCCCAGTCTTCTCTATCAATCTCTATATTTAAATCCTCCGCCCATTTGGACATATACCTGTGTTGGGAACAGCCTGTTGATCGCGCCAGGCCCAGATATATTTCCGAGATCAATCCTTTAGCATAGTACCCTTTCCTGCACAGTCGTTCAAAATTTGTTAGCTGCTGGAAAGCCTTATCTTTGGATACTGTTTGCAGGTAGTGCCTGATTTGTAAAAAGCCAAATATTGGGAGGTTTGTCGTTTGATATTTTTTTTCCAGTTCTTGGGTCAGCAAGAGCCTACCTTGCCCAGAGAAATCCTCTGCTATCATCATCTTCAGCTGTTTAAATTTACTGAGTCTCTGTGGGAACCCGCCGGGGGGAAATTCTGGGTTATCGAATATGGGTGTTAATAGGGAGGGGTGAGCCGTCAAGCCATATTTGTCTTTATTTTTGGTCCATACTCTCCATGTACATTTCATTGCTCCCAGTTTTAATGTTTCCGAGAGGATCTCTCTACCCCGCACATTCCACAGGGTGGCCGGGAGTGAGAGGGGTCTCGCGTAGGAAAACTCTATCCCTGTCCAACAGCTTGTAGTTGGGTCATTGTTCCACATTATCACTTGTTTCAGTTGGGCCGCCAAATAATATTTAATGATATCTGGGACTGCCAAGCCTCCACATTCTTTTGGTGCTAACATTATGGTTCTAGCTACTCTTGGTCTTTTGTTTTGCCAAATGAATTGAAAAATTCTGTTTTGTATATTCTTTAATTCCGACATTGGGATATCAATTGGGAGAGTCTGGAAGTAATACAGAAGTCTTGGCAGGATATTCATTTTGACCGTAGCTATTCTGCCTAACCAAGATATCTGGTATTCATTCCAGCTCTGCAAGTCTTTTTTAGCCTCTCAAATAGGGGCGGATAGTTATATTGATATGGTGATTTGTACTCCCGTGTTATTTGGATTCCCAAGTATTTGATTTTCGTGGAACTCCATTTATAATTAAAATTTAATTTTAGCAGTTTGGCCTCGGGATTAGGTAGAGATACATTTAATGCTTCCGACTTATCCATATTGATTTTATACCCCGAGATTTTGCTAAATGTATCTAATTGTGAATGTAAATTCGGGAGTGAAGTCAAGGGGTTGGCTAGAGTTAAAATAATGTCGTCAGCAAAAAGGGATATCTTGTAATCCGTATCTCCAATTGTAATGCCACTTATATTGTTGTCCTCTCTGATTGTTGTTGCCAAGGGTTCTATAGAGAGGGCAAACAGAAGTGGAGACAAGGGACATCCCTGTCTAGTACCATTCCTAATGTTTATAGGGTTCGAGTTTCCTCCTGGGAGTTTCACTACAGCCGTGGGAGTTTTATAGAGGGCTCTAACCCCCTCAAGATATGGGCCCTTAAATCCGAATTTAATTAATGTTTGGTCTAAAAATTCCCATCTGATCCTGTCAAACGCCTTTTCCGCGTCTAAACGTAACAGGATGGCTTTCGTGGATGAGAGATGTACATGGTCGATTATGTTTATAATTTTTCTCGTATTATCTGAGGCTTGTCTGCCTGAAATAAATACGACTTGGTCCTTGTGGATCAGGCCTGGGAGAATGGGAGTTAGTCTGTTAGCTAGGATTTTGCTATAAAGTTTTAGGTCCGAATTAAGGAGGGCTATGGGGCGATAATTACCACACTGTAGTGGGTCGCCTTTTCCGCGTCTAAACGTAACAGGATGGATTTCGTGGATGAGAGATGTACATGGTCGATTATGTTTATAATTTTTCTCGTATTATCTGAGGCTTGTCTGCCTGAAATAAATACGACTTGGTCCTTGTGGATCAGGCCTGGGAGAATGGGGGTTAATCTGTTAGCTAGGATTTTGCTATAAAGTTTTAGGTCCGAATTAAGGAGGGCTATGGGGCGATAATTACCACACTGTAGTGGGTCTCTCCCTTCCTTTGGTATGAGTGCCAAATTCGCTCTAGACATAGAAGCGGGGATAGCCGTTCCCTCCAGAAACTCATTAAAATATCCAGGAGATGTGGTGCCAAGATCAATTTAAATTTTTTATAGTATTGATTGGAAAACCCATCCGGGCCTGGCGTTTTACTAGGTTTTAGTTGTGAGATGGCTTCTAGTAAATCATCCTGCGCGATTTCTTTATTTAGCTCTAGTAAGTCAGCTTCTGAAAGGCTTGGAAGGTTACATGACGCTAGGTACTTAGTAATAGCTTCTGCATTTGAGGAGCTGTTTTGGGGGAAGTTCAAATTATATAGTTTGGAGTAGAAGTCTGAGAATGTGGCCGCTATCTGTTTTTCGCAATATGTTTTGATGCCCATCTTTGTTTGTATGACGGATATTTGGGATTTGGTTCTCAGACCTCTTAATTTAGATGCTAATAACCGGTCGGCCTTATTTCCTTTGTCATAATATTTCTGCTTCGTCCACCTCTGCGCCCTCTCCACTTCATCTATTTGTATCTGCCTGAAATCAGATCTAGCCTTGTCCAGTACTTTGCGTAGTTGTTTTGAGGGATTAGCTTTATGTTTATGTTCTAGGAGTTTAACTTTCTCTGCTAATTCGTCGTACAATTTCTGTTTTTGCTTTTTCTTATATGATGCTATGGAAATTATATTCCCTCGAATCGTGGCCGTATGGGCCTCCCATAGCATCGCTGATGACTTTACAGAGCCCTTGTTCAGCGCAAAATATTCTCTGAGCTTTTGCTTAATCTCTATCTCTACATCTATTTGGTTTAACAGAGAATCGTTTAGTTTACAATTATATTGATTATATTTATAGAAGGGGAGGGAGAGCGTCAGCGAGACCGGAGCGTGGTCCGACCATGTTATAGAACCTATGTCCGACTGGGAGGTTGCCTGAAAGATATCTTTAGTACCCAGAAAATAATCAATCCTTGAATAGGTCTGGTGCGGGGGAGAAAAATACGAATAGTCCCTCTGGCCCTGATGCTGCGCCCGCCAAATATCTATCAGCGAAAACTCTTTCAGTATGTTCTGAAACCTTTTGGCATTTTTGGTCATAATGCGTGGGTGGGGAGTACCCAATGGGCTTGTCCTATCTTGATCAGGTGCTACAAGCATATTAAAATCTCCTGCTATCAATAGCGTAGTTCTAGGTTGGGGGGCTAGCTTGTCACATAGATCTCTCAAAAAGTCAGCTTGACCCTCATTTGGGGCGTATATATTAACAAGGGTAATCTCCACATCTGTTAGTGTGCCTTGCAGAATGAGGAATCTACCTTCTGGGTCTAAGGTCTGTTTTTGAAGTGTGAATTTGACATTTTGTCTAAATAAGATGGCTACCCCTTTTTTTTTAGTGGAGCAGGATGCATAATATGCCTGGGGGTAGTATCTCTGAAAGGTGTTAGGGGGCGATATCGTATTAAAGTGCGTTTCTTGTAAGAATAGCACATCTCCTTTTGTTTTTTTTTAATTCTTGTAAGGCGAGCTTTCTTTTGATTGCTGAGTTAAGTCCCCTAACATTTAGGGACACTAGTTTAAGTGTTGTATTTGGAGCCATTTTCGGAGCCATCCAGCAAGCAGCTCCAGGGCTTTCCGGATACAGTCGGGTCCCCTCTTTCCCATAAGCTTTAGGCTCTGCGTTCAAATCCTTTCACCGGGTCAAAGGGGTCTCCACTTCTTTGCTGCGCTGGGATGTGTAGATCCTTGTAGCTCCAGGGGCATGCGCCCTCTTTGTGGACAGGTAGGTATGTGTTCCCCGCCGGGGGCAGACCAGCGTTCCTCATCTCGTATGTGTCTCAGAAGCTCGTAAGGGGGGGGGGGGGGGGCAATACAGTAGGTCGTCCAAACATATAAATTTTGCCGGGAGTAGTCTTTTCCTCTCCAGGTGACATTTCTCAGTCCTCACCTGCCTGGTTACGTTGGGTGGCTATTCTCTGAGAGGAGCGTGGTCCCCTCTCTGTTGGCCTGTGATCTGGGTCTCCGTCCGTATCTTCAGGGGCAGTTCCATCTCCATTCTTGTGGGGGACACCGAGCCCCTTTAGGAATCTTGGTATCTCTTCCGGGTAGGAAAGGGTGTGGAATTTGCCTCCAGCCTGGGCCACAATTTTAAAAGGGAATCCCCAGCGATATTTAATCTTGTTGTCCCTTAATTTTAGTGTGAGGGGTCTGAGCTCTCTCCTGCGGTCTACTGTACGTTTTGAGAGATCACTGTATATCTCAATATGTACATTCCGAAACTGGATGTGTCCTTTCTCTCTGCTCGCCGTCAGTATTTTCTCCTTTGTGGAGTAATAATGGAACCTGACCAGTATATCTCTGGTCCTCTTGGGGTCCGTGGACCTAGGTCCGAGGGCCCTATGGGCTCTGTCCATCTCTAGCTTTTAAGGAGTTAGGTCAGGTACCAGATGAATAAAGAGGTCTTATAGGTATGTGTGCAGCTGTTCAGTCTCCACTGTTTCTGGGACATACCTCAGTCTCAAGTTCTGCCGCCGATCGCGGTTTTCCTGGTCCTCGGCACTTTCCTTGAGCCCTCTGATCTCCCAGTGCAGGCGGTTGATCTCGTCCTCCGCGAAGGACTGAGCCTGCTCCAGTGTTTCCACTGTGTTTGCCAGCCCATCTGTTTTGGCCGTTAGGAGATTCAAGTCCGCCCTTAGGGTGTTAATGGCTTTACCCAAATCATCCCGAAACTCCTTCCTCATTCTGGTGAAGAGGTTTTCTAAATATGTTTTGTTCACATCTATGTTTTCAATTTCCTGCTCGTGCGCCCTGCTCAGGCCCTCCCGCGTGTCGGCTGAGCCGCCATCTTGGGAGGTCTCGCAACTCCCCGCGGTCCGCTGGCTTTGTGGGAAGTAGCTCGTCACTGACTGCTGAGCTGCCTTCTTATTTTTGCCGCTCATGCTGGCTACCTTCCCCTCCGCTTGTATGTATTTATTGGGGGGGTTTAGATGTAGAGATGCCGCAGGAACTGTGGGTTCTTTTTAGTGCAGTAGGATAGGATTGTTTGTTTAGTCTAGTACAGCTTGTCTGGGTAGATATGGGGTTATTGGACCCAGGGGTTCTGGCCTTAGGGCTGTGTTTCTGACCTGCAGGTCATTCTCTCTGAGGCACCTTTTTGTGGTGGTGGTGCTTCCACGTGGTGGTGCTCCCCCAAGATGGCCGCCTCCTCCCTCAACACGCTACTGAGGCCTATGGCTCCCTTCACTAGTGGGTCCCCTCCCGGTGTTCTTCACTCCCAGCAGGGCCCTAGGTCAGGTTTGTACCTTTTATTTACGTGTGCCGTCCTGAGTCCTCTGCTCAGTATCAATAGTTGGATATCACACTGACAGTAGGTAGTGATGCATGCAGAGTAGTGAATGCAAATAAATGTGCCACTGTCATATATCACAAAACCTATATAGGTACTAGGTCACACGATCAATGATTCAGTAAATCATTAGTGCACATTATACCACATTATATAAATGAACCGCGGCATGTGCATCAAAAACCGGACCTGATATATGCATAAACTACCTCTGCTAGGCAGTTAACAACTCGAACAACCCCACACAAACTACCAGGAACAGTCTCACCCGTGACTCCTCCTACACGACGTCAACGTGGGGACGTTATGCCGACGATCGTTTCGCGCATAAGGGGCTGGCGCTTTCTCAAGGTTCAGGTATCCAACTATTGATACTGAGCAGATCAATCACAGCATGCAATGATTAGTGCAACCTCCACCATACCCTGAGACCAGAGGCTCTAGCATTCTCTATTGCCTATCATTTGTATTTACCATTGTGTCTCACACTACCACCTGGTACTGGTAAGGGGACATACACTAATATTTGGGAATTCACCTTATAAGAATATCCCCTTACCCTGCCTCACCCGTGATTTATGTTTTAATTGTTTTTATGGTTATTTTGAGTGTGTGTTACTGCGTCGACTTCTGAATATCAATAAATCATTTATTATTTTTGCCCTAGGGCATTTTAGTGGTAATTGTCCTCCCACCGTGTTGGGAGCGGTTACTTATTTGTACCCTTATAGCCTTACCATTACTCTAGTGGGTTACTATACCTGTGGACTATTTTCGGCTTTGCTGTGCATTAAAGTGGGGTCTTTTTAGGAGCATCCTTTGTCTCCTTATATATGTATAATTATTTTAGTTGTCAGATCTGTTATTAATTTCACCTTGGCCTTTCTGTGGGATGCAATTGAAATAAAAGTTCCCCTAATTGCTGCCCTATGGGCTTCCCACAGAACCGCCGGAGAGTCTACTATGCCCCAGTTGAGAGCGAAGTACTCCCTAAGAGCCTTTTTAATTTCTTTTTCTACCTCCGGGTGGTTCAGTAGGGAGTCGTTCAGCTTCCAAGTGTAGGCGGTTAATTTATGAAATGGGGTGGATAGGGTTAATGTGGTGGGGGCGTGATCTGACCATGTAATGGGGCCTAAGTCCGAATTTGTGCAGGCTTCCAGGATATATTTGGTAGCAAAAAAATAGTCTATAAGAGAGTATGACTGGTGGGGTGCGGAATAGAATGTGTAATCTTTTTGGCCCTGGTGTTGGATTCTCCAGATGTCCATTAAGGAATATTCCTTGGTGATCGTTTTAAATTGTTTCTCCATCCTCTGAGGTGGAGCTCTGTGTTGGCCTTGTTGGCCTGAGGTTCTGTCCTCCGCAGAGTTTATGGCCATATTAAAGTCTCCGCCCACAATCAACGAAGATAGGTAGGTAGGGTCAACCTTTTCTAACACTGCTTTCAGGAATTCCGTTTGATTATCATTTGGCGCGTAGATGTTGATCAGAGCGACCGGCGAGCCAGCCAGTGAGCCATATACCATTAGAAATCTACCCTCTGGGTCTGAAGTGGTTTTGGTGATATTGAATGGGGTTCCTTGTCGGAGCAGGATCGCTACTCCCCGCTTTTTACTGTTAAATGACGAGAAGAAACCCGTAGGGAATACATTGCTAATCAATTTGGGCAGCTCTTGGGATGTAAAGTGCGTCTCTTGGAGGAAGATGATACAGTATCTTCCTTGGACTTTTTCATCTCTTGGAGCGCCAGTCGTCTTTTTCTATTATTATTCAGGCCCTTTACGTTTAGTGATACAAGTTTAATTGCGGACTGACTAGCCATTTGGGCGAGAGAGTTTAGTGTCCATCGGGGTCTCGCCCTTCCCACCGGGGAGATCCTGGTTCGTTGGTTCAGAGAACCTTTTTAACGCTTCTTGATGGTGCTGTTTGAGTATGGGTGTCAGGCCCGCCCGACGAGGGGTTGGGTGGGAGGAGGGCAGGGAAGGTCGAGAGGGGGGGGGGGGAATAGGCTGCTGGGACAGGGTCAGCAGCAAGAGGCAAAGTGGGACGAGGTCAGCTAAGGACCTCCAATAAGTACGGCCGGGATTGGCTACCGGCATTTGGGCTTAAGGCCCAATGGGGGGGGAATCCGATGGTTCAGGCATGGGCGTGCAGGGAAGGTGCGGACCCTTGTACTTGCTTAGTGTAAGCTCTACCTTAGTTTAAGAGGGGGGGGAAGGCGGGGGGGAGGGGAGGAAATGGGAGGGGGGAAAGGGGTCAAAGGGACGCAGGTCCCGAAACGCGTCAGAGTTACTATGTACTCCTTTTGACCACTTAATAAACCTTTTTATATCCGATACTAGTTTGCAGCCCCCATTGTTTGCACGGTTGTGCTCCGCCACTGTACCCTATCGGACTACTCTCTGCAATTACGTCTGGCGTGACACACCCACTAATCAAGGACTGAGCTGTGCTTCAAGGGAGTTCCTCACATTGATCGTTTGATTGGTATGTACTTTTGTTTTGCTGGGGGTCTATACAGGACCTTTATGGTATATATAGAGATCTGTGTTAGCCGTCCAGCGTAACTAGTACACTCCTATGTTTATATCATCCTAATGAGTCTCCTTAGCTCTTATACATGCTCTAATGCCTTGGTTACATATTTTATTACTCTGAATATGCATGTATGTTCCTAGGACAGCAGAGCCCTGAATATTGGGATAATATCCCTCACCCACTACGGTCAAGCTTATAGGTTTTGGACATGGGGAAGGCGTGGGGAGGGGAGGGAAAACTCCTAGCATAGCCATAACATGGAGATCTTTCTGACAATCCTTAAAACCAGTGTAATAAACGTGAGAACAACTCTTAACAAGCTCAGTACATGAAAAGCATTATAACCTCTCTTTTTGTCAGTCGGTCAAGCTTATAGGTTTTGGACCTGGGAAAGGGGGGGGACATGGGGGGGGGGGTGGGGAGATAAGAGGGAGGGGGAGGGGGAGACCTGGGTTGACAGGTAACACAACAGCACATTGCATTAATGTTTTTAGGTATCATGCTGAACATAAACGGAATACTTCCTACGCTTGCTGGTCGGGGAAGAGGGGGGGGGAGAGATGGGGCTCTTACATTTAGTGAAGTTAATATCCGAGGATCCTTATGACATTTCTATTTGATCTATGTGGCCCGCCGTGTGCCTTCCTCAGAGGGTTTGACAACGTATTTTATTACTGCAGGCAGCATCATTAGTATGGGGCCGTGCGGCCATATCTTCTGCGGCGGAAGGGCAGGCTTATGGGCTTTGGTGCGTGAGGGGGGGAGGGGGAAGGGGGGGAGAGAAAAGGGAGTACATTATATTATAACACATACAACTTTTCTCAACTTCAACATTCATCAACTGAGGAACAGGTTTTTTTTTTTTTTTTACATAACTCAACTGTGGCATAGGGACGGCTTAGCACTAGATCCATGTGGCCAGCTAATCTAGACTGCCAGTTACTGTAATAGTGTCACTGCCGCTGCTTCCATTATCGAAGTCATTTGGACTTCCTGTCTTGTGCAGGGCTCATTAGGCAGCTTCCCAGTTAACTAGTATTTCCTAGTCCGGGGGGGGGTGGGGAGGGTAGCAACAGTCGTGCGAACCGAGCCTGGGGTCCATAGTCCTGTACCCGGGCCTTAGACAGATTAAATTTTTCTACTTACAGTTAGTAGATCGCAGTGCTGTTGTCGGAGCATTGCGCTCCCCTCCTATCCCACCCACAAATCCCCCCGCCAACCCCTATAGCCCAGCCGGACCTCAGCACTCTTCAACTGCCATTCGGTCAGCGGCGAAAGTTATAGTAGCTTCAGCTGTGGGTTGCCTCCGATCGTCAGGGGTCGGATTCTGAAGCTATGCGTCTGGCTGGGTCTGGTGTGGTTCTTGAGCCGTCATGTGCTCCCGTCTTCGCTGTGTACTACAGGGCTTCTCATCTGTTCTTAGACTGCCTTGGCGCCGCCGTTCTCCTCGCGGGATGGGTGCTGCGTGGTTCCGCGTCCTCCCGGTGCGGTGGGTCTTGTAGTTGCTCCGTTGTCCAGGAAAGCGAACGAATGGGGCCATGTCCTCAGGGCGGTGGATGGTTAGGAATTTGCCGTCATAGCTTACCATAAGCTTGAACGGAAAGCCCCAGCAGTACTTCACCTCCTCCCGGAGGAATGAGGTCAAGGGCTTCATTTCTCTCCTTCGGTCGACTGTTATCCGTGACAGGTCGTTGAAAATTTGGAGAGTTTCATTTTGGAAAGGTAGTGACTCTTTCCCTCTGCAGGCGGTGATGATCTTCTCCTTTACTGTATAGCTGTGTAATCTTATGATTACATCGCGTCGCCGGTTGGGATCTTCTGATCTGGGAGCTACCGCCCGGTGGGCCCTATCCATCTCTAGGTCCATGTCCTCTAGCGGGCCGCAGAGCGATGTGAACAGTTCCGCAAGATAGGGACGAAGCTGGCCAGGTAAGACCGTCTCCGGTACATTTCTTATGCGCAGATTCTGGCGCCTGTCCCTATTTTCTTGGTCTTCCTGCCCGTCTTTGAGACGGGAGATCTCCTCTCCTAGCCGGATGATTTCTTCCTCGGCTGCTGTTTGTCTTGCCAGGGACTCCTCCAGTCCACCTTCCAGAGTCGTTGTCCTCTCTGTTAGGCCAGACATCTCCTGTTTAATCTCCGCTACTGCTGCTTTGATTTCTGCCTGCAGGGATGTTTGGAGCTTGACATGCATGGTGGAGAATAGGCTCTCCAGGTAGGATCGGGTGATCGGTTCCTCTATCTCCATTTCAAGAGTTGCATGGGCTTTCGTACCCATATTTAGAGCTGCTTGCGGCTCTTGTGAGCCTCGTGGTCCGCCACCCTCTTGGTTTGCTGGACTCTTCTGTGTCGGGGAGAAGAACCGTGACACCGCCGGTGCTGCGGGCTTCTTTGTGTGTTTGGACATGCTCCGATCTCTCCAAGTAATGGGGGTATGTTTTTGAGCCGTGAATTTCTGGTTTGGGAGCGTTATTTATTAAGTTTTAGCCGGTGGGTCCGCGGAGCTCCCCTCCTACACCCCCACTCCTGATGACATCATCGGAAACCCATCCCGTTAGCACATTTTTAATGGATCATCAATATTCAGTATTGTCATAGACAACTTAGGATCTGGCTGTGGTTTTTTTTTTTTTTAGGGAAGCTGTGTCTTTAACTGAAACGGGAGGTGCCATCTTGGATCCAGATGGAACGCAGGCTGAAACACATGAAGATAGCTCCTACTCAGAAATCTCTTATTCAGACCACAGCTCTGATCAGACCCTCTCTTCACAGTGGGGGCGCAGGCAGGCTCAGGAGGGATCAGGTAGGGCGCAAGAAGGCGGGCAGCCAATATCTTCAACTGGTTTAGCCAACAAAATAGTCAGTGGGTCCATAGAAATGGACACATCCGTTATTTCTTTTTTTAATAGATTGGATAACGATCCAATATTTCTATTGCCGGACACGTCTACCAAATGTGGACCATATCGCTTCTCTGCCCACAACCCCTCCAGCACAGATCAGACACCACAGGGTAGATTTGCTTCAGCCGCCATGGCGTGAGATACCAATGAATACAATTTTATATATATTTTCTTTAGTTGCTGTGCATATGGAAGTTTTTGCAGCAAACTCCCATATATCCTCCCAATCATCCCTGTCAATTTCTATTTTCAAATCCGCTGCCCATTTGAGCATGCAGTCATGATCATGTGAATTGACCAAGGCCTCAAAACTGGCTTTTATTCTAGTTATCAAACCTTTTTGATAACTACCTCTCCTACATAGTGCTTCAAAACTTGTGAAGGGAGTAAATTCTAATTTTGGGGACATTTTTGGAAAAAAATTCTGATCTGTAGATATTTAAACATACTAAGGTCTGGTGCCTCATACCTAGTTAGGAACTCTTGGAAACTAGAAAGTTTTCCTTTATGCACTAGGTCGGCAACTACTCTAATATGTTTAGCTTTAATTTGGTCGAATTGTTTATAATCACAGCCTGGGGGGAAATTGGGATTATTAAAAAGCGGAGTGAGTTGCGAAACGGGAGACACAAGATTAAATTTGCCCTTAGACTTGCTCCAAATCTCCCAGGTAAATCTCGTCGGATCTAGCTCAAACATTTTGGCGTACACCTCCTTATCCAGTGCCCATAGGGACACTGGCAGAGAAGACGTTCTAGCATTTTGGGATTCTATGGCTAACCAACAATATTGTGTTGGATCAGCGTTCCACATCACCACCTGCCTTAGTTGGGCAGCTTGGTAGTATTTGGAGATATCTGGGACACCCAAACCTCCTCTTGTCTTTAAAGCCATCATCACCGATCTAGCTGTTCTAGGCCTTTTACCTTGCCAAATAAAATTAAATATTCTATTTGTGAAATTTTTCAGTTCGGATCCCGGTATCCGGACTGGGAGAGTCTGGAAATGATATAATAACCTAGGGAGTATATTCATCTTGACTGATACTATTCTCCCAATCCATGACACCTGATATCCTTCCCACTTTGCCAGATCCCTTTTAATCTTATCAAACAATGGTGGATAGTTGCCTTGATATAGGGAGTGGTAGTTCCTAGACACATTTACTCCCAGATATTTAATATGTGAGGAACTTCATCTGTAGCTGAAATTCAGTTTTGGTAATTTTATCTCTTGTTCTGAAAGATTCAGATTAAAAGACTGTGACTTGTCGCTGTTCATTTTATATCCAGAGATTTTTCCAAAGTCTGATAGCGCCTTTTGGAGGTTTGGTAAAGAAGTCTGAGGGCTTGCTAAAGTCAGAATAATATCGTCTGCGAATAATGAGATTTTATCATTTGTTTTCCCAATCACTATATACAATGTATATTACTATTTGCTCTTATTTTAGCAGCCAATGGCTCAATCGTTAGAGCGAAGAGAGGAGGAGATAATGGGTACCCTTGTCTCGTACCATTTTAAAAAAAAATTTTTCCCCAAACATTTTTATTAGGCATAATCATCTTTACAGACATTGGTTTTACATTATCAGTGTTGGCCTAATACAGTTGTATTTTCCTTGTTCATGTGGTTTTACATTATCAGTGTTGGCCTAATACAGTTGTATTTTCCTTGTTCATGTGGGGGGAGAGAGAAAGAAAGGAAAGATCCCCTAAGGCCACGTCATGGTCTCTGGGGTTTGGAAAAAGAAAGAGAGGAGGGGGGGGGAGGGGGAGAGAGGGAGTCATTCCACCTTCGTCCGGCCGGGTCCCGGCATTCATCCTTCACGGCTCTACTGTGGTTCAGATCTGTCTGGGGTTGTATCCTGATTTGGTTCGGATTAATGGGTTAACCAGGGTTCCCAGATTTTATAGAAACCTTCAGTTGAGCAGTTCAAGAAGGCCGTGAGTTTTTCCAAACTCATAACATCGTTAACTCTTTTTCACTAGCTGTTTGGTGGGGGGCGCTATCTTCTTCCAAGAGTATGCGACTGAACACCTTGCTGCTTTTTGAATAAAGGAGATTAATTTCCATACTGGGCGATCGATGTCCTCTATCGGCCTGCCCAGTAGGAAGGTCAGTGGATCTATAGGAATTGTGAGGCCTGTGACCTCTTTTATCAAATCTTGTACCGTAAGCCAGTATTTCTGAATTTCTGGACATGACCACCAGATATGGGCCATGTCCCCTCTATGTCCACAGCCTCTCCAGCATAGATCTGAGGCCAGAGGGTAGATTTGTTTTAACCTCACTGGGGTAAGATACCAATGATACATTATTTTATAGATGTTTTCCTTCACAGTGGTACAGATGGAAGTTCCTGAGGCCGCGTCTCATATTTCCTCCCAGTCCTCTCTGTCAATAACTATGTCCAATTCTGATCCCCATTGTTTTAAATAGGTCGAATTGTCGGGTTTCACACCCTGGTGGGAATTTAGGGTTGTCAAATATTGGAATGAGCTGAGAGCAAGGGGACGAGAGTAAGAATTTAGTTTTAGTTTTTGCCCATATGTCCCAAGTATGTTTCATTGCCCCCAGCCCGAATTTGGGCGCCATGTCATTTCCCCTGTCACCGCTCCAGAGAAAAGCTGGTAGAGAAGGCGTTCTGGAGTAATGAGATTCAATTGCTAGCCAACATAGCTTGTCTGGGTCCGAGTTCCACATTACCGCCTGTTTTAATTGGGCTGCTTGGTAATATCTATTAATGTCTGGGACCCCCAGTCCTCCTTTTGTCCTAGACGCCATAAGAACCGACCTAGCAACCCGGGGTCTCCTTCCGTTCCAAATAAATTGGAGGATTTTATTTTGGATAGTTTTTAATTCAGAACCAGGGACATGGATCGGGAGCGTCTGGTAATAATATAATAATCGGGGGAGTATATTCATTTTAACTGAAATCATTCTCCCGATCCATGAGATCTGGTATTTTTCCCATTTATCCAGATCTTTTTTAATTTTCCTAAATAGGTTGGGATAATTATTTTGGTATAGGGAGCAATAGTGCCTCGATACATGTACTCCCAGGTATTTGATGTATATAGGGCTCCACTTATAATTAAAGTTTGATTTCAATGTCCGTATCTCTGGTTCTGATAGATTTAAGTTGAGGGCTTCTGACTTATCACTGTTAATTTTGTATCCTGATATTTTGCCAAATTCCTTTAATTCTTTGTGTAAGTTGGGAAGGGAGATCTGGGGCTGCGTTAATGTTAATATGATATCGTCTGCGAACAATGAGACTTTATAGTTTATTCCGCCAATTGGTACCCCCTGTATATTTATATTGTCTCGTATTTTAGACGCTAGTGGTTCGATTGTTAGGGCGAAGAGGAGAGGGGACAAAGGGTATCCCTGTCTCGTTCCATTTTTAATTTCAAATTTTTTTGCTGTACCCCCCGGGAGTTTCACCACTGCAGACGGGCAGCAGTACAGCGCTCGGACTCCCGCTAGATACGCATCTTTTAAGCCGAATTTCTGCATTGTTTTGTCAAGAAATAGCCAATCAATTCTATCGAACGTCTTCTCTGCGTCCAGGCTTAACAGAACCGCTTTGGTAGCTGTGAGGTGGGCATGATCAACTATATTTATAATTTTGCGGGTGTTGTCTGAGGCTTGTCTGCCAGATACAAACCCCACCTGGTCATTGTGAATTAATCTCGGTAGGATGGGATTCAGTCTATTTGCCAGAATTTTGCTGTATAGCTTAAGATCGTTATTTAGTAGGGAGATTAGTCGGTAGCTCCCACATAGCAATGGGTCCCTACCCAGTTTGTGGATGATGGCGAGATTGGCCTGGGTCATTGATGGGGGGATTGGGCTGCCCTCCATGAATGAATTGAATAAGCTGAGTAGGTGTTTAGTTAGGATCGGGGAGAATCTTTTGTAATAAACATTGGAGAAGCCGTCGGGGCCAGGGGCTTTTGAGATTTTTTTTTTGTTTCAATTTTTTTATTGTTTTATTAGGGTACACAACAGATAGTAAACTTTGTTGTACATAGATTGGATAAACATTGATATTTGCATATATTAATAAAAACACCCGTATTCCGTTTTCTTTATTCAGATAGGTGTTTATCTAAATGTTTGTATGTCTGAATGCTCGTACGTTTCTGCTGTTATGGTTCTAACTAGGAAGCTGCCGCTTCCGTGTGTCCTGTTTTTAGTAGTATAGTAGAGAAAAGAAAAGGTGGAGAGCAGAGAAAGAGAGAGGAGAGAAAAAAGAAGGGAGATGGGGGGGCTAGAAGGGGGGGGGAGAGGTGCTGCGGGATGGCGTCCAGTTTTATATATATCCTGCCTTTTCCTTTAGGAATTTATTATGTACCTGACCAAATTTCCCATGTCTTATGGAACTTATCCATCTTTTGGGTCAGTTTTTCCCTAAGAAGTTCCATTGTCTTCGTACTCCGCAGAATGCGAGAAATAGTCTGTTTAGCAGGGGCATTCACCTTCTTCCACGCTGCAGCAACGGAACAACGTGCCGCCGTGAGCACATGGCTCACCATCTTACTCTCTGCTGTATCTAATTCGTCAATTGGCTTGGCCAGCACCATGGTCAGCGGGTCCACCTCAATCTCTACCCCCAGGTACTCTCGGATTAGTGTTTGAATCATGACCCAGAACACCTGAATCTTGGGGCAGTTCCACCAGATATGAGCCATGTCTCCTCTTTGCCCGCAACCCCTCCAAAAAAAATCTGGGGTCCCGGGGAAGATCTGGCTCAACCTATTCGGGGTTAGGTACCAGTAAAATATAATTTTATAGATGTTCTCTTTAATGGTAGTACAAATCGATGTTTTGGATGCTGCCTCCCAGATATCCTCCCAGTCTTCTCTATCAATCTCTATATTTAAATCCTCCGCCCATTTGGACATATACCTGTGTTGGGAACAGCCTGTTGATCGCGCCAGGCCCAGATATATTTCCGAGATCAATCCTTTAGCATAGTACCCTTTCCTGCACAGTCGTTCAAAATTTGTTAGCTGCTGGAAAGCCTTATCTTTGGATACTGTTTGCAGGTAGTGCCTGATTTGTAAAAAGCCAAATATTGGGAGGTTTGTCGTTTGATATTTTTTTTCCAGTTCTTGGGTCAGCAAGAGCCTACCTTGCCCAGAGAAATCCTCTGCTATCATCATCTTCAGCTGTTTAAATTTACTGAGTCTCTGTGGGAACCCGCCGGGGGAAATTCTGGGTTATCGAATATGGGTGTTAATAGGGAGGGGTGAGCCGTCAAGCCATATTTGTCTTTATTTTTGGTCCATACTCTCCATGTACATTTCATTGCTCCCAGTTTTAATGTTTCCGAGAGGATCTCTCTACCCCGCACATTCCACAGGGTGGCCGGGAGTGAGAGGGGTCTCGCGTAGGAAAACTCTATCCCTGTCCAACAGCTTGTAGTTGGGTCATTGTTCCACATTATCACTTGTTTCAGTTGGGCCGCCAAATAATATTTAATGATATCTGGGACTGCCAAGCCTCCACATTCTTTTGGTGCTAACATTATGGTTCTAGCTACTCTTGGTCTTTTGTTTTGCCAAATGAATTGAAAAATTCTGTTTTGTATATTCTTTAATTCCGACATTGGGATATCAATTGGGAGAGTCTGGAAGTAATACAGAAGTCTTGGCAGGATATTCATTTTGACCGTAGCTATTCTGCCTAACCAAGATATCTGGTATTCATTCCAGCTCTGCAAGTCTTTTTTTAGCCTCTCAAATAGGGGCGGATAGTTATATTGATATGGTGATTTGTACTCCCGTGTTATTTGGATTCCCAAGTATTTGATTTTCGTGGAACTCCATTTATAATTAAAATTTAATTTTAGCAGTTTGGCCTCGGGATTAGGTAGAGATACATTTAATGCTTCCGACTTATCCATATTGATTTTATACCCCGAGATTTTGCTAAATGTATCTAATTGTGAATGTAAATTCGGGAGTGAAGTCAAGGGGTTGGCTAGAGTTAAAATAATGTCGTCAGCAAAAAGGGATATCTTGTAATCCGTATCTCCAATTGTAATGCCACTTATATTGTTGTCCTCTCTGATTGTTGTTGCCAAGGGTTCTATAGAGAGGGCAAACAGAAGTGGAGACAAGGGACATCCCTATCTAGTACCATTCCTAATGTTTATAGGGTTCGAGTTTCCTCCTGGGAGTTTCACTACAGCCGTGGGAGTTTTATAGAGGGCTCTAACCCCCTCAAGATATGGGCCCTTAAATCCGAATTTAATTAATGTTTGGTCTAAAAATTCCCATCTGATCCTGTCAAACGCCTTTTCCGCGTCTAAACGTAACAGGATGGCTTTCGTGGATGAGAGATGTACATGGTCGATTATGTTTATAATTTTTCTCGTATTATCTGAGGCTTGTCTGCCTGAAATAAATACGACTTGGTCCTTGTGGATCAGGCCTGGGAGAATGGGAGTTAGTCTGTTAGCTAGGATTTTGCTATAAAGTTTTAGGTCCGAATTAAGGAGGGCTATGGGGCGATAATTACCACACTGTAGTGGGTCGCCTTTTCCGCGTCTAAACGTAACAGGATGGATTTCGTGGATGAGAGATGTACATGGTCGATTATGTTTATAATTTTTCTCGTATTATCTGAGGCTTGTCTGCCTGAAATAAATACGACTTGGTCCTTGTGGATCAGGCCTGGGAGAATGGGGGTTAATCTGTTAGCTAGGATTTTGCTATAAAGTTTTAGGTCCGAATTAAGGAGGGCTATGGGGCGATAATTACCACACTGTAGTGGGTCTCTCCCTTCCTTTGGTATGAGTGCCAAATTCGCTCTAGACATAGAAGCGGGGATAGCCGTTCCCTCCAGAAACTCATTAAAATATCCAGGAGATGTGGTGCCAAGATCAATTTAAATTTTTTATAGTATTGATTGGAAAACCCATCCGGGCCTGGCGTTTTACTAGGTTTTAGTTGTGAGATGGCTTCTAGTAAATCATCCTGCGCGATTTCTTTATTTAGCTCTAGTAAGTCAGCTTCTGAAAGGCTTGGAAGGTTACATGACGCTAGGTACTTAGTAATAGCTTCTGCATTTGAGGAGCTGTTTTGGGGGAAGTTCAAATTATATAGTTTGGAGTAGAAGTCTGAGAATGTGGCCGCTATCTGTTTTTCGCAATATGTTTTGATGCCCATCTTTGTTTGTATGACGGATATTTGGGATTTGGTTCTCAGACCTCTTAATTTAGATGCTAATAACCGGTCGGCCTTATTTCCTTTGTCATAATATTTCTGCTTCGTCCACCTCTGCGCCCTCTCCACGTCATCTATTTGTATCTGCCTGAAATCAGATCTAGCCTTGTCCAGTACTTTGCGTAGTTGTTTTGAGGGATTAGCTTTATGTTTATGTTCTAGGAGTTTAACTTTCTCTGCTAATTCGTCGTACAATTTCTGTTTTTGCTTTTTCTTATATGATGCTATGGAAATTATATTCCCTCGAATCGTGGCCGTATGGGCCTCCCATAGCATCGCTGATGACTTTACAGAGCCCTTGTTCAGCGCAAAATATTCTCTGAGCTTTTGCTTAATCTCTATCTCTACATCTATTTGGTTTAACAGAGAATCGTTTAGTTTACAATTATATTGATTATATTTATAGAAGGGGAGGGAGAGCGTCAGCGAGACCGGAGCGTGGTCCGACCATGTTATAGAACCTATGTCCGACTGGGAGGTTGCCTGAAAGATATCTTTAGTACCCAGAAAATAATCAATCCTTGAATAGGTCTGGTGCGGGGGAGAAAAATACGAATAGTCCCTCTGGCCCTGATGCTGCGCCCGCCAAATATCTATCAGCGAAAACTCTTTCAGTATGTTCTGAAACCTTTTGGCATTTTTGGTCATAATGCGTGGGTGGGGAGTACCCAATGGGCTTGTCCTATCTTGATCAGGTGCTACAAGCATATTAAAATCTCCTGCTATCAATAGCGTAGTTCTAGGTTGGGGGGCTAGCTTGTCACATAGATCTCTCAAAAAGTCAGCTTGACCCTCATTTGGGGCGTATATATTAACAAGGGTAATCTCCACATCTGTTAGTGTGCCTTGCAGAATGAGGAATCTACCTTCTGGGTCTAAGGTCTGTTTTTGAAGTGTGAATTTGACATTTTGTCTAAATAAGATGGCTACCCCTTTTTTTTTAGTGGAGCAGGATGCATAATATGCCTGGGGGTAGTATCTCTGAAAGGTGTTAGGGGGCGATATCGTATTAAAGTGCGTTTCTTGTAAGAATAGCACATCTCCTTTTGTTTTTTTTTAATTCTTGTAAGGCGAGCTTTCTTTTGATTGCTGAGTTAAGTCCCCTAACATTTAGGGACACTAGTTTAAGTGTTGTATTTGGAGCCATTTTCGGAGCCATCCAGCAAGCAGCTCCAGGGCTTTCCGGATACAGTCGGGTCCCCTCTTTCCCATAAGCTTTAGGCTCTGCGTTCAAATCCTTTCACCGGGTCAAAGGGGTCTCCACTTCTTTGCTGCGCTGGGATGTGTAGATCCTTGTAGCTCCAGGGGCATGCGCCCTCTTTGTGGACAGGTAGGTATGTGTTCCCCGCCGGGGGCAGACCAGCGTTCCTCATCTCGTATGTGTCTCAGAAGCTCGTAAGGGGGGGGGGGGGGCAATACAGTAGGTCGTCCAAACATATAAATTTTGCCGGGAGTAGTCTTTTCCTCTCCAGGTGACATTTCTCAGTCCTCACCTGCCTGGTTACGTTGGGTGGCTATTCTCTGAGAGGAGCGTGGTCCCCTCTCTGTTGGCCTGTGATCTGGGTCTCCGTCCGTATCTTCAGGGGCAGTTCCATCTCCATTCTTGTGGGGGACACCGAGCCCCTTTAGGAATCTTGGTATCTCTTCCGGGTAGGAAAGGGTGTGGAATTTGCCTCCAGCCTGGGCCACAATTTTAAAAGGGAATCCCCAGCGATATTTAATCTTGTTGTCCCTTAATTTTAGTGTGAGGGGTCTGAGCTCTCTCCTGCGGTCTACTGTACGTTTTGAGAGATCACTGTATATCTCAATATGTACATTCCGAAACTGGATGTGTCCTTTCTCTCTGCTCGCCGTCAGTATTTTCTCCTTTGTGGAGTAATAATGGAACCTGACCAGTATATCTCTGGTCCTCTTGGGGTCCGTGGACCTAGGTCCGAGGGCCCTATGGGCTCTGTCCATCTCTAGCTTTTAAGGAGTTAGGTCAGGTACCAGATGAATAAAGAGGTCTTATAGGTATGTGTGCAGCTGTTCAGTCTCCACTGTTTCTGGGACATACCTCAGTCTCAAGTTCTGCCGCCGATCGCGGTTTTCCTGGTCCTCGGCACTTTCCTTGAGCCCTCTGATCTCCCAGTGCAGGCGGTTGATCTCGTCCTCCGCGAAGGACTGAGCCTGCTCCAGTGTTTCCACTGTGTTTGCCAGCCCATCTGTTTTGGCCGTTAGGAGATTCAAGTCCGCCCTTAGGGTGTTAATGGCTTTACCCAAATCATCCCGAAACTCCTTCCTCATTCTGGTGAAGAGGTTTTCTAAATATGTTTTGTTCACATCTATGTTTTCAATTTCCTGCTCGTGCGCCCTGCTCAGGCCCTCCCGCGTGTCGGCTGAGCCGCCATCTTGGGAGGTCTCGCAACTCCCCGCGGTCCGCTGGCTTTGTGGGAAGTAGCTCGTCACTGACTGCTGAGCTGCCTTCTTATTTTTGCCGCTCATGCTGGCTACCTTCCCCTCCGCTTGTATGTATTTATTGGGGGGGTTTAGATGTAGAGATGCCGCAGGAACTGTGGGTTCTTTTTAGTGCAGTAGGATAGGATTTTTTGTTTAGTCTAGTACAGCTTGTCTGGGTAGATATGGGGTTATTGGACCCAGGGGTTCTGGCCTTAGGGCTGTGTTTCTGACCTGCAGGTCATTCTCTCTGAGGCACCTTTGTGTGGTGGTGGTGCTTCCACGTGGTGGTGCTCCCCCAAGATGGCCGCCTCCTCCCTCAACACGCTACTGAGGCCTATGGCTCCCTTCACTAGTGGGTCCCCTCCCGGTGTTCTTCACTCCCAGCAGGGCCCTAGGTCAGGTTTGTACCTTTTATTTACGTGTGCCGTCCTGGGGGGGGGGAGCTGGACCCGTAACGGGGGGTCTCCGCTCGCGCCTTTCCTCACGGCCTCAGGCGGCCACAGCGGGCGCTTCTCTTACCCCACAGGGGGTCGGGGTTCCGTCCCCGATCACCGCTGATTCCCCTCTATTCTTGGCTCCTCGGGGCGCGCGGAGTCCCGTCGCCTCTCGTCTCCGGAGTCTCTCCGTCAGATTTGAATTTTGCGGGCTGCAGAGGGGAAAGTCCCGCACCGGGGGCAGGGAGTCTCCGACACAGCTCTCAGGGACGCCGGAGCCAGCCACTTCGGAGCCCAGCTAGTCACCGGAGCTAAGTCTTTGGGGGTTCACTTAGGGATTCATCCGCTTCTCCTGATTATTTTATTATTTAATATGCTTCGTTAGTGCTATTCATTCAGAGGGGGTCGGGAGCGTCTCTTTCAAGCTGCCATTCCCCTAGACGTCACCGGAAGTCTCCGGCTTTTGAGATTTTTAATGTTTTTATAGCGTCCGCCAGGTCTTTTTGGGTAATTTTTGCGTTAAGCATTTGATTCTCCTCCTCTATCAGTGTTGGTAGGAGGCAATCGGACAGGTAATTACTAATAGGTTCAGTGGCTGGTGTCCCCGTGTTCCCACCCTGAGCCTTGAGGTTATAAAGTTTAATATAAAATGCGGTAAATTCCTCCGCTATTTTCTGTTTGTTATAGATTATTTCTCACGATTAATTTTTTATCGCTGTGATCTGGGAACGCTTCTGCATACCTCTTAGTTTGCTCGCCAAAAGTCTGTCAGCCTTATTGCCCTTGTCATAGTATTTCTGACTAGTCCATGTAAGAGCTTTTTCTACTTCTTCCATTTGGGCTTGTTTTAGCTCATTCCTGGCTGCGGTCAAGGTTTTATAAATCTTTTTCGATGGGTTGGGTTTGTGCTGTTGTTCCAGCTTAATTATTTTAGTTGTAACAACTAGTGACATACCGCTCACCTCAATATTGAATACCAACTCTATGATATCAGCTGATGCAAAGGGGATAGGGATGACAGACATACATATATAAGGAGACAAAGGATGCTCCTAAAAAGACCCCACTTTAATGCACAGCAAAGCCGAAAATAGTCCACAGGTATAGTAACCCACTAGAGTAATGGTAAGGCTATAAGGGTACAATTAAGTAACCGCTCCCAACACTGTGGGAGGACAATTACCACTAAAATGCCCTAGGGCAAAAATAATAAATGATTTATTGATATTCAGAAGTCGACGCAGTAACACACACTCAAAATAACCATAAAAACAATTAAAACATAAATCACGGGTGAGGCAGGGTAAGGGGATATTCTTATAAGGTGAATTCCCAAATATTAGTGTATGTCCCCTTACCAGTACCAGGTGGTAGTGTGAGACACAATGGTAAATACAAATGATAGGCAATAGAGAATGCTAGAGCCTCTGGTCTCAGGGTATGGTGGAGGTTGCACTAATCATTGCATGCTGTGATTGATCTGCTCAGTATCAATAGTTGGATATCACACTGACAGTAGGTAGTGATGCATGCAGAGTAGTGAATGCAAATAAATGTGCCACTGTCATATATCACAAAACCTATATAGGTACTAGGTCACACGATCAATGATTCAGTAAATCATTAGTGCACATTATACCACATTATATAAATGAACCGCGGCATGTGCATCAAAAACCGGACCTGATATATGCATAAACTACCTCTGCTAGGCAGTTAACAACTCGAACAACCCCACACAAACTACCAGGAACAGTCTCACCCGTGACTCCTCCTACACGACGTCAACGTGGGGACGTCATGCCGACGATCGTTTCGCGCATAAGGGGCTGGCGCTTTCTCAAGGTTCAGGTATCCAACTATTGATACTGAGCAGATCAATCACAGCATGCAATGATTAGTGCAACCTCCACCATACCCTGAGACCAGAGGCTCTAGCATTTTCTATTGCCTATCATTTGTATTTACCATTGTGTCTCACACTACCACCTGGTACTGGTAAGGGGACATACACTAATATTTGGGAATTCACCTTATAAGAATATCCCCTTACCCTGCCTCACCCGTGATTTATGTTTTAATTGTTTTTATGGTTATTTTGAGTGTGTGTTACTGCGTCGACTTCTGAATATCAATAAATCATTTATTATTTTTGCCCTAGGGCATTTTAGTGGTAATTGTCCTCCCACCGTGTTGGGAGCGGTTACTTATTTGTACCCTTATAGCCTTACCATTACTCTAGTGGGTTACTATACCTGTGGACTATTTTCGGCTTTGCTGTGCATTAAAGTGGGATCTTTTTAGGAGCATCCTTTGTCTCCTTATATATGTATAATTATTTTAGTTGTCAGATCTGTTATTAATTTCACCTTGGCCTTTCTGTGGGATGCAATTGAAATAAAAGTTCCCCTAATTGCTGCCCTATGGGCTTCCCACAGAACCGCCGGAGAGTCTACTATGCCCCAGTTGAGAGCGAAGTACTCCCTAAGAGCCTTTTTAATTTCTTTTTCTACCTCCGGGTGGTTCAGTAGGGAGTCGTTCAGCTTCCAAGTGTAGGCGGTTAATTTATGAAATGGGGTGGATAGGGTTAATGTGGTGGGGGCGTGATCTGACCATGTAATGGGGCCTAAGTCCGAATTTGTGCAGGCTTCCAGGATATATTTGGTAGCAAAAAAATAGTCTATAAGAGAGTATGACTGGTGGGGTGCGGAATAGAATGTGTAATCTTTTTGGCCCTGGTGTTGGATTCTCCAGATGTCCATTAAGGAATATTCCTTGGTGATCGTTTTAAATTGTTTCTCCATCCTCTGAGGTGGAGCTCTGTGTTGGCCTTGTTGGCCTGAGGTTCTGTCCTCCGCAGAGTTTATGGCCATATTAAAGTCTCCGCCCACAATCAACGAAGATAGGTAGGTAGGGTCAACCTTTTCTAACACTGCTTTCAGGAATTCCGTTTGATTATCATTTGGCGCGTAGATGTTGATCAGAGCGACCGGCGAGCCAGCCAGTGAGCCATATACCATTAGAAATCTACCCTCTGGGTCTGAAGTGGTTTTGGTGATATTGAATGGGGTTCCTTGTCGGAGCAGGATCGCTACTCCCCGCTTTTTACTGTTAAATGACGAGAAGAAACCCGTAGGGAATACATTGCTAATCAATTTGGGCAGCTCTTGGGATGTAAAGTGCGTCTCTTGGAGGAAGATGATACAGTATCTTCCTTGGACTTTTTCATCTCTTGGAGCGCCAGTCGTCTTTTTCTATTATTATTCAGGCCCTTTACGTTTAGTGATACAAGTTTAATTGCGGACTGACTAGCCATTTGGGCGAGAGAGTTTAGTGTCCATCGGGGTCTCGCCCTTCCCACCGGGGAGATCCTGGTTCGTTGGTTCAGAGAACCTTTTTAACGCTTCTTGATGGTGCTGTTTGAGTATGGGTGTCAGGCCCGCCCGACGAGGGGTTGGGTGGGAGGAGGGCAGGGAAGGTCGAGAGGGGGGGGGGGAATAGGCTGCTGGGACAGGGTCAGCAGCAAGAGGCAAAGTGGGACGAGGTCAGCTAAGGACCTCCAATAAGTACGGCCGGGATTGGCTACCGGCATTTGGGCTTAAGGCCCAATGGGGGGGGAATCCGATGGTTCAGGCATGGGCGTGCAGGGAAGGTGCGGACCCTTGTACTTGCTTAGTGTAAGCTCTACCTTAGTTCAAGAGGGGGGGGAAGGCGGGGGGGAGGGGAGGAAATGGGAGGGGGGAAAGGGGTCAAAGGGACGCAGGTCCCGAAACGCGTCAGAGTTACTATGTACTCCTTTTGACCACTTAATAAACCTTTTTATATCCGATACTAGTTTGCAGCCCCCATTGTTTGCACGGTTGTGCTTCACCACTGTACCCTATCGGACTACTCTCTGCAATTACGTCTGGCGTGACACACCCACTAATCAAGGACTGAGCTGTGCTTCAAGGGAGTTCCTCACATTGATCGTTTGATTGGTATGTACTTTTGTTTTGCTGGGGGTCTATACAGGACCTTTATGGTATATATAGAGATCTGTGTTAGCCGTCCAGCGTAACTAGTACACTCCTATGTTTATATCATCCTAATGAGTCTCCTTAGCTCTTATACATGCTCTAATGCCTTGGTTACATATTTTATTACTCTGAATATGCATGTATGTTCCTAGGACAGCAGAGCCCTGAATATTGGGATAATATCCCTCACCCACTACGGTCAAGCTTATAGGTTTTGGACATGGGGAAGGCGTGGGGAGGGGAGGGAAAACTCCTAGCATAGCCATAACATGGAGATCTTTCTGACAATCCTTAAAACCAGTGTAATAAACGTGAGAACAACTCTTAACAAGCTCAGTACATGAAAAGCATTATAACCTCTCTTTTTGTCAGTCGGTCAAGCTTATAGGTTTTGGACCTGGGAAAGGGGGGGGACATGGGGGGGGGGTGGGGAGATAAGAGGGAGGGGGAGGGGGAGACCTGGGTTGACAGGTAACACAACAGCACATTGCATTAATGTTTTTAGGTATCATGCTGAACATAAACGGAATACTTCCTACGCTTGCTGGTCGGGGAAGAGGGGGGGGGAGAGATGGGGCTCTTACATTTAGTGAAGTTAATATCCGAGGATCCTTATGACATTTCTATTTGATCTATGTGGCCCGCCGTGTGCCTTCCTCAGAGGGTTTGACAACGTATTTTATTACTGCAGGCAGCATCATTAGTATGGGGCCGTGCGGCCATATCTTCTGCGGCGGAAGGGCAGGCTTATGGGCTTTGGTGCGTGAGGGGGGGAGGGGGAAGGGGGGGAGAGAAAAGGGAGTACATTATATTATAACACATACAACTTTTCTCAACTTCAACATTCATCAACTGAGGAACAGGTTTTTTTTTTTTTTTTACATAACTCAACTGTGGCATAGGGACGGCTTAGCACTAGATCCATGTGGCCAGCTAATCTAGACTGCCAGTTACTGTAATAGTGTCACTGCCGCTGCTTCCATTATCGAAGTCATTTGGACTTCCTGTCTTGTGCAGGGCTCATTAGGCAGCTTCCCAGTTAACTAGTATTTCCTAGTCCGGGGGGGGGTGGGGAGGGTAGCAACAGTCGTGCGAACCGAGCCTGGGGTCCATAGTCCTGTACCCGGGCCTTAGACAGATTAAATTTTTCTACTTACAGTTAGTAGATCGCAGTGCTGTTGTCGGAGCATCGCGCTCCCCTCCTATCCCACCCACAAATCCCCCCGCCAACCCCTATAGCCCAGCCGGACCTCAGCACTCTTCAACTGCCATTCGGTCAGCGGCGAAAGTTATAGTAGCTTCAGCTGTGGGTTGCCTCCGATCGTCAGGGGTCGGATTCTGAAGCTATGCGTCTGGCTGGGTCTGGTGTGGTTCTTGAGCCGTCATGTGCTCCCGTCTTCGCTGTGTACTACAGGGCTTCTCATCTGTTCTTAGACTGCCTTGGCGCCGCCGTTCTCCTCGCGGGATGGGTGCTGCGTGGTTCCGCGTCCTCCCGGTGCGGTGGGTCTTGTAGTTGCTCCGTTGTCCAGGAAAGCGAACGAATGGGGCCATGTCCTCAGGGCGGTGGATGGTTAGGAATTTGCCGTCATAGCTTACCATAAGCTTGAACGGAAAGCCCCAGCAGTACTTCACCTCCTCCCGGAGGAATGAGGTCAAGGGCTTCATTTCTCTCCTTCGGTCGACTGTTATCCGTGACAGGTCGTTGAAAATTTGGAGAGTTTCATTTTGGAAAGGTAGTGACTCTTTCCCTCTGCAGGCGGTGATGATCTTCTCCTTTACTGTATAGCTGTGTAATCTTATGATTACATCGCGTCGCCGGTTGGGATCTTCTGATCTGGGAGCTACCGCCCGGTGGGCCCTATCCATCTCTAGGTCCATGTCCTCTAGCGGGCCGCAGAGCGATGTGAACAGTTCCGCAAGATAGGGACGAAGCTGGCCAGGTAAGACCGTCTCCGGTACATTTCTTATGCGCAGATTCTGGCGCCTGTCCCTATTTTCTTGGTCTTCCTGCCCGTCTTTGAGACGGGAGATCTCCTCTCCTAGCCGGATGATTTCTTCCTCGGCTGCTGTTTGTCTTGCCAGGGACTCCTCCAGTCCACCTTCCAGAGTCGTTGTCCTCTCTGTTAGGCCAGACATCTCCTGTTTAATCTCCGCTACTGCTGCTTTGATTTCTGCCTGCAGGGATGTTTGGAGCTTGACATGCATGGTGGAGAATAGGCTCTCCAGGTAGGATCGGGTGATCGGTTCCTCTATCTCCATTTCAAGAGTTGCATGGGCTTTCGTACCCATATTTAGAGCTGCTTGCGGCTCTTGTGAGCCTCGTGGTCCGCCACCCTCTTGGTTTGCTGGACTCTTCTGTGTCGGGGAGAAGAACCGTGACACCGCCGGTGCTGCGGGCTTCTTTGTGTGTTTGGACATGCTCCGATCTCTCCAAGTAATGGGGGTATGTTTTTGAGCCGTGAATTTCTGGTTTGGGAGCGTTATTTATTAAGTTTTAGCCGGTGGGTCCGCGGAGCTCCCCTCCTACACCCCCACTCCTGATGACATCATCGGAAACCCATCCCGTTAGCACATTTTTAATGGATCATCAATATTCAGTATTGTCATAGACAACTTAGGATCTGGCTGTGGTTTTTTTTTTTTTAGGGAAGCTGTGTCTTTAACTGAAACGGGAGGTGCCATCTTGGATCCAGATGGAACGCAGGCTGAAACACATGAAGATAGCTCCTACTCAGAAATCTCTTATTCAGACCACAGCTCTGATCAGACCCTCTCTTCACAGTGGGGGCGCAGGCAGGCTCAGGAGGGATCAGGTAGGGCGCAAGAAGGCGGGCAGCCAATATCTTCAACTGGTTTAGCCAACAAAATAGTCAGTGGGTCCATAGAAATGGACACATCCGTTATTTCTTTTTTTAATAGATTGGATAACGATCCAATATTTCTATTGCCGGACACGTCTACCAAATGTGGACCATATCGCTTCTCTGCCCACAACCCCTCCAGCACAGATCAGACACCACAGGGTAGATTTGCTTCAGCCGCCATGGCGTGAGATACCAATGAATACAATTTTATATATATTTTCTTTAGTTGCTGTGCATATGGAAGTTTTTGCAGCAAACTCCCATATATCCTCCCAATCATCCCTGTCAATTTCTATTTTCAAATCCGCTGCCCATTTGAGCATGCAGTCATGATCATGTGAATTGACCAAGGCCTCAAAACTGGCTTTTATTCTAGTTATCAAACCTTTTTGATAACTACCTCTCCTACATAGTGCTTCAAAACTTGTGAAGGGAGTAAATTCTAATTTTGGGGACATTTTTGGAAAAAAATTCTGATCTGTAGATATTTAAACATACTAAGGTCTGGTGCCTCATACCTAGTTAGGAACTCTTGGAAACTAGAAAGTTTTCCTTTATGCACTAGGTCGGCAACTACTCT
Source organism: Ascaphus truei (assembly GCF_040206685.1). NCBI lineage: Eukaryota > Metazoa > Chordata > Amphibia > Anura > Ascaphidae > Ascaphus > Ascaphus truei. The sequence goes on along the minus strand of NC_134487.1, from coordinate 201,153,614 downwards.
AATATGTTTAGCTTTAATTTGGTCGAATTGTTTATAATCACAGCCTGGGGGGAAATTGGGATTATTAAAAAGCGGAGTGAGTTGCGAAACGGGAGACACAAGATTAAATTTGCCCTTAGACTTGCTCCAAATCTCCCAGGTAAATCTCGTCGGATCTAGCTCAAACATTTTGGCGTACACCTCCTTATCCAGTGCCCATAGGGACACTGGCAGAGAAGACGTTCTAGCATTTTGGGATTCTATGGCTAACCAACAATATTGTGTTGGATCAGCGTTCCACATCACCACCTGCCTTAGTTGGGCAGCTTGGTAGTATTTGGAGATATCTGGGACACCCAAACCTCCTCTTGTCTTTAAAGCCATCATCACCGATCTAGCTGTTCTAGGCCTTTTACCTTGCCAAATAAAATTAAATATTCTATTTGTGAAATTTTTCAGTTCGGATCCCGGTATCCGGACTGGGAGAGTCTGGAAATGATATAATAACCTAGGGAGTATATTCATCTTGACTGATACTATTCTCCCAATCCATGACACCTGATATCCTTCCCACTTTGCCAGATCCCTTTTAATCTTATCAAACAATGGTGGATAGTTGCCTTGATATAGGGAGTGGTAGTTCCTAGACACATTTAATCCCAGATATTTAATATGTGAGGAACTTCATCTGTAGCTGAAATTCAGTTTTGGTAATTTTATCTCTTGTTCTGAAAGATTCAGATTAAAAGACTGTGACTTGTCGCTGTTCATTTTATATCCAGAGATTTTTCCAAAGTCTGATAGCGCCTTTTGGAGGTTTGGTAAAGAAGTCTGAGGGCTTGCTAAAGTCAGAATAATATCGTCTGCGAATAATGAGATTTTATCATTTGTTTTCCCAATCACTATATACAATGTATATTACTATTTGCTCTTATTTTAGCAGCCAATGGCTCAATCGTTAGAGCGAAGAGAGGAGGAGATAATGGGTACCCTTGTCTCGTACCATTTAAAAAAAAATTTTTTCCCCAAACATTTTTATTAGGCATAATCATCTTTACAGACATTGGTTTTACATTATCAGTGTTGGCCTAATACAGTTGTATTTTCCTTGTTCATGTGGTTTTACATTATCAGTGTTGGCCTAATACAGTTGTATTTTCCTTGTTCATGTGGGGGGAGAGAGAAAGAAAGGAAAGATCCCCTAAGGCCACGTCATGGTCTCTGGGGTTTGGAAAAAGAAAGAGAGGAGGGGGGGGGGGGAGAGAGGGAGTCATTCCACCTTCGTCCGGCCGGGTCCCGGCATCCATCCTTCACGGCTCTACTGTGGTTCAGATCTGTCTGGGGTTGTATCCTGATTTGGTTCGGATTAATGGGTTAACCAGGGTTCCCAGATTTTATAGAAACCTTCAGTTGAGCAGTTCAAGAAGGCCGTGAGTTTTTCCAAACTCATAACATCGTTAACTCTTTTTCACTAGCTGTTTGGTGGGGGGCGCTATCTTCTTCCAAGAGTATGCGACTGAACACCTTGCTGCTTTTTTAATAAAGGAGATTAATTTCCATACTGGGCGATCGATGTCCTCTATCGGCCTGCCCAGTAGGAAGGTCAGTGGATCTATAGGAATTGTGAGGCCTGTGACCTCTTTTATCAAATCTTGTACCGTAAGCCAGTATTTCTGAATTTCTGGACATGACCACCAGATATGGGCCATGTCCCCTCTATGTCCACAGCCTCTCCAGCATAGATCTGAGGCCAGAGGGTAGATTTGTTTTAACCTCACTGGGGTAAGATACCAATGATACATTATTTTATAGATGTTTTCCTTCACAGTGGTACAGATGGAAGTTCCTGAGGCCGCGTCTCATATTTCCTCCCAGTCCTCTCTGTCAATAACTATGTCCAATTCTGATCCCCATTGTTTTAAATAGGTCGAATTGTCGGGTTTCACACCCTGGTGGGAATTTAGGGTTGTCAAATATTGGAATGAGCTGAGAGCAAGGGGACGAGAGTAAGAATTTAGTTTTAGTTTTTGCCCATATGTCCCAAGTATGTTTCATTGCCCCCAGCCCGAATTTGGGCGCCATGTCATTTCCCCTGTCACCGCTCCAGAGAAAAGCTGGTAGAGAAGGCGTTCTGGAGTAATGAGATTCAATTGCTAGCCAACATAGCTTGTCTGGGTCCGAGTTCCACATTACCGCCTGTTTTAATTGGGCTGCTTGGTAATATCTATTAATGTCTGGGACCCCCAGTCCTCCTTTTGTCCTAGACGCCATAAGAACCGACCTAGCAACCCGGGGTCTCCTTCCGTTCCAAATAAATTGGAGGATTTTATTTTGGATAGTTTTTAATTCAGAACCAGGGACATGGATCGGGAGCGTCTGGTAATAATATAATAATCGGGGGAGTATATTCATTTTAACTGAAATCATTCTCCCGATCCATGAGATCTGGTATTTTTCCCATTTATCCAGATCTTTTTTAATTTTCCTAAATAGGTTGGGATAATTATTTTGGTATAGGGAGCAATAGTGCCTTGATACATGTACTCCCAGGTATTTGATGTATATAGGGCTCCACTTATAATTAAAGTTTGATTTCAATGTCCGTATCTCTGGTTCTGATAGATTTAAGTTGAGGGCTTCTGACTTATCACTGTTAATTTTGTATCCTGATATTTTGCCAAATTCCTTTAATTCTTTGTGTAAGTTGGGAAGGGAGATCTGGGGCTGCGTTAATGTTAATATGATATCGTCTGCGAACAATGAGACTTTATAGTTTATTCCGCCAATTGGTACCCCCTGTATATTTATATTGTCTCGTATTTTAGACGCTAGTGGTTCGATTGTTAGGGCGAAGAGGAGAGGGGACAAAGGTATCCCTGTCTCGTTCCATTTTTAATTTCAAATTTTTTTGCTGTACCCCCCGGGAGTTTCACCACTGCAGACGGGCAGCAGTACAGCGCTCGGACTCCCGCTAGATACGCATCTTTTAAGCCGAATTTCTGCATTGTTTTGTCAAGAAATAGCCAATCAATTCTATCGAACGTCTTCTCTGCGTCCAGGCTTAACAGAACCGCTTTGGTAGCTGTGAGGTGGGCATGATCAACTATATTTATAATTTTGCGGGTGTTGTCTGAGGCTTGTCTGCCAGATACAAACCCCACCTGGTCATTGTGAATTAATCTCGGTAGGATGGGATTCAGTCTATTTGCCAGAATTTTGCTGTATAGCTTAAGATCGTTATTTAGTAGGGAGATTAGTCGGTAGCTCCCACATAGCAATGGGTCCCTACCCAGTTTGTGGATGATGGCGAGATTGGCCTGGGTCATTGATGGGGGGATTGGGCTGCCCTCCATGAATGAATTGAATAAGCTGAGTAGGTGTTTAGTTAGGATCGGGGAGAATCTTTTGTAATAAACATTGGAGAAGCCGTCGGGGCCAGGGGCTTTTGAGATTTTTTTTTTGTTTCAATTTTTTTATTGTTTTATTAGGGTACACAACAGATAGTAAACTTTGTTGTACATAGATTGGATAAACATTGATATTTGCATATATTAATAAAAACACCCGTATTCCGTTTTCTTTATTCAGATAGGTGTTTATCTAAATGTTTGTATGTCTGAATGCTCGTACGTTTCTGCTGTTATGGTTCTAACTAGGAAGCTGCCGCTTCCGTGTGTCCTGTTTTTAGTAGTATAGTAGAGAAAAGAAAAGGTGGAGAGCAGAGAAAGAGAGAGGAGAGAAAAAAGAAGGGAGATGGGGGGGCTAGAAGGGGGGGGGAGAGGTGCTGCGGGATGGCGTCCAGTTTTATATATATCCTGCCTTTTCCTTTAGGAATTTATTATGTACCTGACCAAATTTCCCATGTCTTATGGAACTTATCCATCTTTTGGGTCAGTTTTTCCCTAAGAAGTTCCATTGTCTTCGTACTCCGCAGAATGCGAGAAATAGTCTGTTTAGCAGGGGCATTCACCTTCTTCCACGCTGCAGCAACGGAACAACGTGCCGCCGTGAGCACATGGCTCACCATCTTACTCTCTGCTGTATCTAATTCGTCAATTGGCTTGGCCAGCACCATGGTCAGCGGGTCCACCTCAATCTCTACCCCCAGGTACTCTCGGATTAGTGTTTGAATCATGACCCAGAACACCTGAATCTTGGGGCAGTTCCACCAGATATGAGCCATGTCTCCTCTTTGCCCGCAACCCCTCCAAAAAAAATCTGGGGTCCCGGGGAAGATCTGGCTCAACCTATTCGGGGTTAGGTACCAGTAAAATATAATTTTATAGATGTTCTCTTTAATGGTAGTACAAATCGATGTTTTGGATGCTGCCTCCCAGATATCCTCCCAGTCTTCTCTATCAATCTCTATATTTAAATCCTCCGCCCATTTGGACATATACCTGTGTTGGGAACAGCCTGTTGATCGCGCCAGGCCCAGATATATTTCCGAGATCAATCCTTTAGCATAGTACCCTTTCCTGCACAGTCGTTCAAAATTTGTTAGCTGCTGGAAAGCCTTATCTTTGGATACTGTTTGCAGGTAGTGCCTGATTTGTAAAAAGCCAAATATTGGGAGGTTTGTCGTTTGATATTTTTTTTCCAGTTCTTGGGTCAGCAAGAGCCTACCTTGCCCAGAGAAATCCTCTGCTATCATCATCTTCAGCTGTTTAAATTTACTGAGTCTCTGTGGGAACCCGCCGGGGGGAAATTCTGGGTTATCGAATATGGGTGTTAATAGGGAGGGGTGAGCCGTCAAGCCATATTTGTCTTTATTTTTGGTCCATACTCTCCATGTACATTTCATTGCTCCCAGTTTTAATGTTTCCGAGAGGATCTCTCTACCCCGCACATTCCACAGGGTGGCCGGGAGTGAGAGGGGTCTCGCGTAGGAAAACTCTATCCCTGTCCAACAGCTTGTAGTTGGGTCATTGTTCCACATTATCACTTGTTTCAGTTGGGCCGCCAAATAATATTTAATGATATCTGGGACTGCCAAGCCTCCACATTCTTTTGGTGCTAACATTATGGTTCTAGCTACTCTTGGTCTTTTGTTTTGCCAAATGAATTGAAAAATTCTGTTTTGTATATTCTTTAATTCCGACATTGGGATATCAATTGGGAGAGTCTGGAAGTAATACAGAAGTCTTGGCAGGATATTCATTTTGACCGTAGCTATTCTGCCTAACCAAGATATCTGGTATTCATTCCAGCTCTGCAAGTCTTTTTTAGCCTCTCAAATAGGGGCGGATAGTTATATTGATATGGTGATTTGTACTCCCGTGTTATTTGGATTCCCAAGTATTTGATTTTCGTGGAACTCCATTTATAATTAAAATTTAATTTTAGCAGTTTGGCCTCGGGATTAGGTAGAGATACATTTAATGCTTCCGACTTATCCATATTGATTTTATACCCCGAGATTTTGCTAAATGTATCTAATTGTGAATGTAAATTCGGGAGTGAAGTCAAGGGGTTGGCTAGAGTTAAAATAATGTCGTCAGCAAAAAGGGATATCTTGTAATCCGTATCTCCAATTGTAATGCCACTTATATTGTTGTCCTCTCTGATTGTTGTTGCCAAGGGTTCTATAGAGAGGGCAAACAGAAGTGGAGACAAGGGACATCCCTGTCTAGTACCATTCCTAATGTTTATAGGGTTCGAGTTTCCTCCTGGGAGTTTCACTACAGCCGTGGGAGTTTTATAGAGGGCTCTAACCCCCTCAAGATATGGGCCCTTAAATCCGAATTTAATTAATGTTTGGTCTAAAAATTCCCATCTGATCCTGTCAAACGCCTTTTCCGCGTCTAAACGTAACAGGATGGCTTTCGTGGATGAGAGATGTACATGGTCGATTATGTTTATAATTTTTCTCGTATTATCTGAGGCTTGTCTGCCTGAAATAAATACGACTTGGTCCTTGTGGATCAGGCCTGGGAGAATGGGAGTTAGTCTGTTAGCTAGGATTTTGCTATAAAGTTTTAGGTCCGAATTAAGGAGGGCTATGGGGCGATAATTACCACACTGTAGTGGGTCGCCTTTTCCGCGTCTAAACGTAACAGGATGGATTTCGTGGATGAGAGATGTACATGGTCGATTATGTTTATAATTTTTCTCGTATTATCTGAGGCTTGTCTGCCTGAAATAAATACGACTTGGTCCTTGTGGATCAGGCCTGGGAGAATGGGGGTTAATCTGTTAGCTAGGATTTTGCTATAAAGTTTTAGGTCCGAATTAAGGAGGGCTATGGGGCGATAATTACCACACTGTAGTGGGTCTCTCCCTTCCTTTGGTATGAGTGCCAAATTCGCTCTAGACATAGAAGCGGGGATAGCCGTTCCCTCCAGAAACTCATTAAAATATCCAGGAGATGTGGTGCCAAGATCAATTTAAATTTTTTATAGTATTGATTGGAAAACCCATCCGGGCCTGGCGTTTTACTAGGTTTTAGTTGTGAGATGGCTTCTAGTAAATCATCCTGCGCGATTTCTTTATTTAGCTCTAGTAAGTCAGCTTCTGAAAGGCTTGGAAGGTTACATGACGCTAGGTACTTAGTAATAGCTTCTGCATTTGAGGAGCTGTTTTGGGGGAAGTTCAAATTATATAGTTTGGAGTAGAAGTCTGAGAATGTGGCCGCTATCTGTTTTTCGCAATATGTTTTGATGCCCATCTTTGTTTGTATGACGGATATTTGGGATTTGGTTCTCAGACCTCTTAATTTAGATGCTAATAACCGGTCGGCCTTATTTCCTTTGTCATAATATTTCTGCTTCGTCCACCTCTGCGCCCTCTCCACGTCATCTATTTGTATCTGCCTGAAATCAGATCTAGCCTTGTCCAGTACTTTGCGTAGTTGTTTTGAGGGATTAGCTTTATGTTTATGTTCTAGGAGTTTAACTTTCTCTGCTAATTCGTCGTACAATTTCTGTTTTTGCTTTTTCTTATATGATGCTATGGAAATTATATTCCCTCGAATCGTGGCCGTATGGGCCTCCCATAGCATCGCTGATGACTTTACAGAGCCCTTGTTCAGCGCAAAATATTCTCTGAGCTTTTGCTTAATCTCTATCTCTACATCTATTTGGTTTAACAGAGAATCGTTTAGTTTCCAATTATATTGATTATATTTATAGAAGGGGAGGGAGAGCGTCAGCGAGACCGGAGCGTGGTCCGACCATGTTATAGAACCTATGTCCGACTGGGAGGTTGCCTGAAAGATATCTTTAGTACCCAGAAAATAATCAATCCTTGAATAGGTCTGGTGCGGGGGAGAAAAATACGAATAGTCCCTCTTGCCCTGATGCTGCGCCCGCCAAATATCTATCAGCGAAAACTCTTTCAGTATGTTCTGAAACCTTTTGGCATTTTTGGTCATAATGCGTGGGTGGGGAGTACCCAATGGGCTTGTCCTATCTTGATCAGGTGCTACAAGCATATTAAAATCTCCTGCTATCAATAGCGTAGTTCTAGGTTGGGGGGCTAGCTTGTCACATAGATCTCTCAAAAAGTCAGCTTGACCCTCATTTGGGGCGTATATATTAACAAGGGTAATCTCCACATCTGTTAGTGTGCCTTGCAGAATGAGGAATCTACCTTCTGGGTCTAAGGTCTGTTTTTGAAGTGTGAATTTGACATTTTGTCTAAATAAGATGGCTACCCCTTTTTTTTTAGTGGAGCAGGATGCATAATATGCCTGGGGGTAGTATCTCTGAAAGGTGTTAGGGGGCGATATCGTATTAAAGTGCGTTTCTTGTAAGAATAGCACATCTCCTTTTGTTTTTTTTAATTCTTGTAAGGCGAGCTTTCTTTTGATTGCTGAGTTAAGTCCCCTAACATTTAGGGACACTAGTTTAAGTGTTGTATTTGGAGCCATTTTCGGAGCCATCCAGCAAGCAGCTCCAGGGCTTTCCGGATACAGTCGGGTCCCCTCTTTCCCATAAGCTTTAGGCTCTGCGTTCAAATCCTTTCACCGGGTCAAAGGGGTCTCCACTTCTTTGCTGCGCTGGGATGTGTAGATCCTTGTAGCTCCAGGGGCATGCGCCCTCTTTGTGGACAGGTAGGTATGTGTTCCCCGCCGGGGGCAGACCAGCGTTCCTCATCTCGTATGTGTCTCAGAAGCTCGTAAGGGGGGGGGGGGGCAATACAGTAGGTCGTCCAAACATATAAATTTTGCCGGGAGTAGTCTTTTCCTCTCCAGGTGACATTTCTCAGTCCTCACCTGCCTGGTTACGTTGGGTGGCTATTCTCTGAGAGGAGCGTGGTCCCCTCTCTGTTGGCCTGTGATCTGGGTCTCCGTCCGTATCTTCAGGGGCAGTTCCACCTCCATTCTTGTGGGGGACACCGAGCCCCTTTAGGAATCTTGGTATCTCTTCCGGGTAGGAAAGGGTGTGGAATTTGCCTCCAGCCTGGGCCACAATTTTAAAAGGGAATCCCCAGCGATATTTAATCTTGTTGTCCCTTAATTTTAGTGTGAGGGGTCTGAGAGATCACTGTATATCTCAATATGTACATTCCGAAACTGGATGTGTCCTTTCTCTCTGCTCGCCGTCAGTATTTTCTCCTTTGTGGAGTAATAATGGAACCTGACCAGTATATCTCTGGTCCTCTTGGGGTCCGTGGACCTAGGTCCGAGGGCCCTATGGGCTCTGTCCATCTCTAGCTTTTAAGGAGTTAGGTCAGGTACCAGATGAATAAAGAGGTCTTATAGGTATGTGTGCAGCTGTTCAGTCTCCACTGTTTCTGGGACATACCTCAGTCTCAAGTTCTGCCGCCGATCGCGGTTTTCCTGGTCCTCGGCACTTTCCTTGAGCCCTCTGATCTCCCAGTGCAGGCGGTTGATCTCGTCCTCCGCGAAGGACTGAGCCTGCTCCAGTGTTTCCACTGTGTTTGCCAGCCCATCTGTTTTGGCCGTTAGGAGATTCAAGTCCGCCCTTAGGGTGTTAATGGCTTTACCCAAATCATCCCGAAACTCCTTCCTCATTCTGGTGAAGAGGTTTTCTAAATATGTTTTGTTCACATCTATGTTTTCAATTTCCTGCTCGTGCGCCCTGCTCAGGCCCTCCCGCGTGTCGGCTGAGCCGCCATCTTGGGAGGTCTCGCAACTCCCCGCAGTCCGCTGGCTTTGTGGGAAGTAGCTCGTCACTGACTGCTGAGCTGCCTTCTTATTTTTGCCGCTCATGCTGGCTACCTTCCCCTCCGCTTGTATGTATTTATTGGGGGGGTTTAGATGTAGAGATGCCGCAGGAACTGTGGGTTCTTTTTAGTGCAGTAGGATAGGATTTTTTGTTTAGTCTAGTACAGCTTGTCTGGGTAGATATGGGGTTATTGGACCCAGGGGTTCTGGCCTTAGGGCTGTGTTTCTGACCTGCAGGTCATTCTCTCTGAGGCACCTTTGTGTGGTGGTGGTGCTTCCACGTGGTGGTGCTCCCCCAAGATGGCCGCCTCCTCCCTCAACACGCTACTGAGGCCTATGGCTCCCTTCACTAGTGGGTCCCCTCCCGGTGTTCTTCACTCCCAGCAGGGCCCTAGGTCAGGTTTGTACCTTTTATTTACGTGTGCCGTCCTGGGGGGGGGGAGCTGGACCCGTAACGGGGGGTCTCCGCTCGCGCCTTTCCTCACGGCCTCAGGCGGCCACAGCGGGCGCTTCTCTTACCCCACAGGGGGTCGGGGTTCCGTCCCCGATCACCGCTGATTCCCCTCTATTCTTGGCTCCTCGGGGCGCGCGGAGTCCCGTCGCCTCTCGTCTCCGGAGTCTCTCCGTCAGATTTGAATTTTGCGGGCTGCAGAGGGGAAAGTCCCGCACCGGGGGCAGGGAGTCTCCGACACAGCTCTCAGGGACGCCGGAGCCAGCCACTTCGGAGCCCAGCTAGTCACCGGAGCTAAGTCTTTGGGGGTTCACTTAGGGATTCATCCGCTTCTCCTGATTATTTTATTATTTAATATGCTTCGTTAGTGCTATTCATTCAGAGGGGGTCGGGAGCGTCTCTTTCAAGCTGCCATTCCCCTAGACGTCACCGGAAGTCTCCGGCTTTTGAGATTTTTAATGTTTTTATAGCGTCCGCCAGGTCTTTTTGGGTAATTTTTGCGTTAAGCATTTGATTCTCCTCCTCTGTCAGTGTTGGTAGGAGGCAATCGGACAGGTAATTACTAATAGGTTCAGTGGCTGGTGTCCCCGTGTTCCCACCCTGAGCCTTGAGGTTATAAAGTTTAATATAAAATGCGGTAAATTCCTCCGCTATTTTCTGTTTGTTATAGATTATTTCTCACGATTAATTTTTTATCGCTGTGATCTGGGAACGCTTCTGCATACCTCTTAGTTTGCTCGCCAAAAGTCTGTCAGCCTTATTGCCCTTGTCATAGTATTTCTGACTAGTCCATGTAAGAGCTTTTTCTACTTCTTCCATTTGGGCTTGTTTTAGCTCATTCCTGGCTGCGGTCAAGGTTTTATAAATCTTTTTCGATGGGTTGGGTTTGTGCTGTTGTTCCAGCTTAATTATTTTAGTTGTAACAACTAGTGACATACCGCTCACCTCAATATTGAATACCAACTCTATGATATCAGCTGATGCAAAGGGGATAGGGATGACAGACATACATATATAAGGAGACAAAGGATGCTCCTAAAAAGACCCCACTTTAATGCACAGCAAAGCCGAAAATAGTCCACAGGTATAGTAACCCACTAGAGTAATGGTAAGGCTATAAGGGTACAATTAAGTAACCGCTCCCAACACTGTGGGAGGACAATTACCACTAAAATGCCCTAGGGCAAAAATAATAAATGATTTATTGATATTCAGAAGTCGACGCAGTAACACACACTCAAAATAACCATAAAAACAATTAAAACATAAATCACGGGTGAGGCAGGGTAAGGGGATATTCTTATAAGGTGAATTCCCAAATATTAGTGTATGTCCCCTTACCAGTACCAGGTGGTAGTGTGAGACACAATGGTAAATACAAATGATAGGCAATAGAGAATGCTAGAGCCTCTGGTCTCAGGGTATGGTGGAGGTTGCACTAATCATTGCATGCTGTGATTGATCTGCTCAGTATCAATAGTTGGATATCACACTGACAGTAGGTAGTGATGCATGCAGAGTAGTGAATGCAAATAAATGTGCCACTGTCATATATCACAAAACCTATATAGGTACTAGGTCACACGATCAATGATTCAGTAAATCATTAGTGCACATTATACCACATTATATAAATGAACCGCGGCATGTGCATCAAAAACCGGACCTGATATATGCATAAACTACCTCTGCTAGGCAGTTAACAACTCGAACAACCCCACACAAACTACCAGGAACAGTCTCACCCGTGACTCCTCCTACACGACGTCAACGTGGGGACGTCATGCCGACGATCGTTTCGCGCATAAGGGGCTGGCGCTTTCTCAAGGTTCAGGTATCCAACTATTGATACTGAGCAGATCAATCACAGCATGCAATGATTAGTGCAACCTCCACCATACCCTGAGACCAGAGGCTCTAGCATTCTCTATTGCCTATCATTTGTATTTACCATTGTGTCTCACACTACCACCTGGTACTGGTAAGGGGACATACACTAATATTTGGGAATTCACCTTATAAGAATATCCCCTTACCCTGCCTCACCCGTGATTTATGTTTTAATTGTTTTTATGGTTATTTTGAGTGTGTGTACTGCGTCGACTTCTGAATATCAATAAATCATTTATTATTTTTGCCCTAGGGCATTTTAGTGGTAATTGTCCTCCCACCGTGTTGGGAGCGGTTACTTATTTGTACCCTTATAGCCTTACCATTACTCTAGTGGGTTACTATACCTGTGGACTATTTTCGGCTTTGCTGTGCATTAAAGTGGGATCTTTTTAGGAGCATCCTTTGTCTCCTTATATATGTATAATTATTTTAGTTGTCAGATCTGTTATTAATTTCACCTTGGCCTTTCTGTGGGATGCAATTGAAATAAAAGTTCCCCTAATTGCTGCCCTATGGGCTTCCCACAGAACCGCCGGAGAGTCTACTATGCCCCAGTTGAGAGCGAAGTACTCCCTAAGAGCCTTTTTAATTTCTTTTTCTACCTCCGGGTGGTTCAGTAGGGAGTCGTTCAGCTTCCAAGTGTAGGCGGTTAATTTATGAAATGGGGTGGATAGGGTTAATGTGGTGGGGGCGTGATCTGACCATGTAATGGGGCCTAAGTCCGAATTTGTGCAGGCTTCCAGGATATATTTGGTAGCAAAAAAATAGTCTATAAGAGAGTATGACTGGTGGGGTGCGGAATAGAATGTGTAATCTTTTTGGCCCTGGTGTTGGATTCTCCAGATGTCCATTAAGGAATATTCCTTGGTGATCGTTTTAAATTGTTTCTCCATCCTCTGAGGTGGAGCTCTGTGTTGGCCTTGTTGGCCTGAGGTTCTGTCCTCCGCAGAGTTTATGGCCATATTAAAGTCTCCGCCCACAATCAACGAAGATAGGTAGGTAGGGTCAACCTTTTCTAACACTGCTTTCAGGAATTCCGTTTGATTATCATTTGGCGCGTAGATGTTGATCAGAGCGACCGGCGAGCCAGCCAGTGAGCCATATACCATTAGAAATCTACCCTCTGGGTCTGAAGTGGTTTTGGTGATATTGAATGGGGTTCCTTGTCGGAGCAGGATCGCTACTCCCCGCTTTTTACTGTTAAATGACGAGAAGAAACCCGTAGGGAATACATTGCTAATCAATTTGGGCAGCTCTTGGGATGTAAAGTGCGTCTCTTGGAGGAAGATGATACAGTATCTTCCTTGGACTTTTTCATCTCTTGGAGCGCCAGTCGTCTTTTTCTATTATTATTCAGGCCCTTTACGTTTAGTGATACAAGTTTAATTGCGGACTGACTAGCCATTTGGGCGAGAGAGTTTAGTGTCCATCGGGGTCTCGCCCTTCCCACCGGGGAGATCCTGGTTCGTTGGTTCAGAGAACCTTTTTAACGCTTCTTGATGGTGCTGTTTGAGTATGGGTGTCAGGCCCGCCCGACGAGGGGTTGGGTGGGAGGAGGGCAGGGAAGGTCGAGAGGGGGGGGGGGGAATAGGCTGCTGGGACAGGGTCAGCAGCAAGAGGCAAAGTGGGACGAGGTCAGCTAAGGACCTCCAATAAGTACGGCCGGGATTGGCTACCGGCATTTGGGCTTAAGGCCCAATGGGGGGGGAATCCGATGGTTCAGGCATGGGCGTGCAGGGAAGGTGCGGACCCTTGTACTTGCTTAGTGTAAGCTCTACCTTAGTTTAAGAGGGGGGGGAAGGCGGGGGGGAGGGGAGGAAATGGGAGGGGGGAAAGGGGTCAAAGGGACGCAGGTCCCGAAACGCGTCAGAGTTACTATGTACTCCTTTTGACCACTTAATAAACCTTTTTATATCCGATACTAGTTTGCAGCCCCCATTGTTTGCACGGTTGTGCTCCGCCACTGTACCCTATGGGACTACTCTCTGCAATTACGTCTGGCGTGACACACCCACTAATCAAGGACTGAGCTGTGCTTCAAGGGAGTTCCTCACATTGATCGTTTGATTGGTATGTACTTTTGTTTTGCTGGGGGTCTATACAGGACCTTTATGGTATATATAGAGATCTGTGTTAGCCGTCCAGCGTAACTAGTACACTCCTATGTTTATATCATCCTAATGAGTCTCCTTAGCTCTTATACATGCTCTAATGCCTTGGTTACATATTTTATTACTCTGAATATGCATGTATGTTCCTAGGACAGCAGAGCCCTGAATATTGGGATAATATCCCTCACCCACTACGGTCAAGCTTATAGGTTTTGGACATGGGGAAGGCGTGGGGAGGGGAGGGAAAACTCCTAGCATAGCCATAACATGGAGATCTTTCTGACAATCCTTAAAACCAGTGTAATAAACGTGAGAACAACTCTTAACAAGCTCAGTACATGAAAAGCATTATAACCTCTCTTTTTGTCAGTCGGTCAAGCTTATAGGTTTTGGACCTGGGAAAGGGGGGGGACATGGGGGAGGGGTGGGGAGATAAGAGGGAGGGGGAGGGGGAGACCTGGGTTGACAGGTAACACAACAGCACATTGCATTAATGTTTTTAGGTATCATGCTGAACATAAACGGAATACTTCCTACGCTTGCTGGTCGGGGAAGAGGGGGGGGAGGGATGGGGCTCTTACATTTAGTGAAGTTAATATCCGAGGATCCTTATGACATTTCTATTTGATCTATGTGGCCCGCCGTGTGCCTTCCTCAGAGGGTTTGACAACGTATTTTATTACTGCAGGCAGCATCATTAGTATGGGGCCGTGCGGCCATATCTTCTGCGGCGGAAGGGCAGGCTTATGGGCTTTGGAGCGTGAGGGGGGGAGGGGGAAGGGGGGGAGAGAAAAGGGAGTACATTATATTATAACACATACAACTTTTCTCAACTTCAACATTCATCAACTGAGGAACAGGTTTTTTTTTTTTTTTTTACATAACTCAACTGTGGCATAGGGACGGCTTAGCACTAGATCCATGTGGCCAGCTAATCTAGACTGCCAGTTACTGTAATAGTGTCACTGCCGCTGCTTCCATTATCGAAGTCATTTGGACTTCCTGTCTTGTGCAGGGCTCATTAGGCAGCTTCCCAGTTAACTAGTATTTCCTAGTCCGGGGGGGGGGGGTGGGGAGGGTAGCAACAGTCGTGCGAACCGAGCCTGGGGTCCATAGTCCTGTACCCGGGCCTTAGACAGATTAAATTTTTCTACTTACAGTTAGTAGATCGCAGTGCTGTTGTCGGAGCATCGCGCTCCCCTCCTATCCCACCCACAAATCCCCCCGCCAACCCCTATAGCCCAGCCGGACCTCAGCACTCTTCAACTGCCATTCGGTCAGCGGCGAAAGTTATAGTAGCTTCAGCTGTGGGTTGCCTCCGATCGTCAGGGGTCGGATTCTGAAGCTATGCGTCTGGCTGGGTCTGGTGTGGTTCTTGAGCCGTCATGTGCTCCCGTCTTCGCTGTGTACTACAGGGCTTCTCATCTGTTCTTAGACTGCCTTGGCGCCGCCGTTCTCCTCGCGGGATGGGTGCTGCGTGGTTCCGCGTCCTCCCGGTGCGGTGGGTCTTGTAGTTGCTCCGTTGTCCAGGAAAGCGAACGAATGGGGCCATGTCCTCAGGGCGGTGGATGGTTAGGAATTTGCCGTCATAGCTTACCATAAGCTTGAACGGAAAGCCCCAGCAGTACTTCACCTCCTCCCGGAGGAATGAGGTCAAGGGCTTCATTTCTCTCCTTCGGTCGACTGTTATCCGTGACAGGTCGTTGAAAATTTGGAGAGTTTCATTTTGGAAAGGTAGTGACTCTTTCCCTCTGCAGGCGGTGATGATCTTCTCCTTTACTGTATAGCTGTGTAATCTTATGATTACATCGCGTCGCCGGTTGGGATCTTCTGATCTGGGAGCTACCGCCCGGTGGGCCCTATCCATCTCTAGGTCCATGTCCTCTAGCGGGCCGCAGAGCGATGTGAACAGTTCCGCAAGATAGGGACGAAGCTGGCCAGGTAAGACCGTCTCCGGTACATTTCTTATGCGCAGATTCTGGCGCCTGTCCCTATTTTCTTGGTCTTCCTGCCCGTCTTTGAGACGGGAGATCTCCTCTCCTAGCCGGATGATTTCTTCCTCGGCTGCTGTTTGTCTTGCCAGGGACTCCTCCAGTCCACCTTCCAGAGTCGTTGTCCTCTCTGTTAGGCCAGACATCTCCTGTTTAATCTCCGCTACTGCTGCTTTGATTTCTGCCTGCAGGGATGTTTGGAGCTTGACATGCATGGTGGAGAATAGGCTCTCCAGGTAGGATCGGGTGATCGGTTCCTCTATCTCCATTTCAAGAGTTGCATGGGCTTTCGTACCCATATTTAGAGCTGCTTGCGGCTCTTGTGAGCCTCGTGGTCCGCCACCCTCTTGGTTTGCTGGACTCTTCTGTGTCGGGGAGAAGAACCGTGACACCGCCGGTGCTGCGGGCTTCTTTGTGTGTTTGGACATGCTCCGATCTCTCCAAGTAATGGGGGTATGTTTTTGAGCCGTGAATTTCTGGTTTGGGAGCGTTATTTATTAAGTTTTAGCCGGTGGGTCCGCGGAGCTCCCCTCCTACACCCCCACTCCTGATGACATCATCGGAAACCCATCCCGTTAGCACATTTTTAATGGATCATCAATATTCAGTATTGTCATAGACAACTTAGGATCTGGCTGTGGTTTTTTTTTTTTTAGGGAAGCTGTGTCTTTAACTGAAACGGGAGGTGCCATCTTGGATCCAGATGGAACGCAGGCTGAAACACATGAAGATAGCTCCTACTCAGAAATCTCTTATTCAGACCACAGCTCTGATCAGACCCTCTCTTCACAGTGGGGGATCAGGTAGGGCGCAAGAAGGCGGGCAGCCAATATCTTCAACTGGTTTAGCCAACAAAATAGTCAGTGGGTCCATAGAAATGGACACATCCGTTATTTCTTTTTTTAATAGATTGGATAACGATCCAATATTTCTATTGCCGGACACGTCTACCAAATGTGGACCATATCGCTTCTCTGCCCACAACCCCTCCAGCACAGATCAGACACCACAGGGTAGATTTGCTTCAGCCGCCATGGCGTGAGATACCAATGAATACAATTTTATATATATTTTCTTTAGTTGCTGTGCATATGGAAGTTTTTGCAGCAAACTCCCATATATCCTCCCAATCATCCCTGTCAATTTCTATTTTCAAATCCGCTGCCCATTTGAGCATGCAGTCATGATCATGTGAATTGACCAAGGCCTCAAAACTGGCTTTTATTCTAGTTATCAAACCTTTTTGATAACTACCTCTCCTACATAGTGCTTCAAAACTTGTGAAGGGAGTAAATTCTAATTTTGGGGACATTTTTGGAAAAAAATTCTGATCTGTAGATATTTAAACATACTAAGGTCTGGTGCCTCATACCTAGTTAGGAACTCTTGGAAACTAGAAAGTTTTCCTTTATGCACTAGGTCGGCAACTACTCTAATATGTTTAGCTTTAATTTGGTCGAATTGTTTATAATCACAGCCTGGGGGGAAATTGGGATTATTAAAAAGCGGAGTGAGTTGCGAAACGGGAGACACAAGATTAAATTTGCCCTTAGACTTGCTCCAAATCTCCCAGGTAAATCTCGTCGGATCTAGCTCAAACATTTTGGCGTACACCTCCTTATCCAGTGCCCATAGGGACACTGGCAGAGAAGACGTTCTAGCATTTTGGGATTCTATGGCTAACCAACAATATTGTGTTGGATCAGCGTTCCACATCACCACCTGCCTTAGTTGGGCAGCTTGGTAGTATTTCGAGATATCTGGGACACCCAAACCTCCTCTTGTCTTTAAAGCCATCATCACCGATCTAGCTGTTCTAGGCCTTTTACCTTGCCAAATAAAATTAAATATTCTATTTGTGAAATTTTTCAGTTCGGATCCCGGTATCCGGACTGGGAGAGTCTGGAAATGATATAATAACCTAGGGAGTATATTCATCTTGACTGATACTATTCTCCCAATCCATGACACCTGATATCCTTCCCACTTTGCCAGATCCCTTTTAATCTTATCAAACAATGGTGGATAGTTGCCTTGATATAGGGAGTGGTAGTTCCTAGACACATTTACTCCCAGATATTTAATATGTGAGGAACTTCATCTGTAGCTGAAATTCAGTTTTGGTAATTTTATCTCTTGTTCTGAAAGATTCAGATTAAAAGACTGTGACTTGTCGCTGTTCATTTTATATCCAGAGATTTTTCCAAAGTCTGATAGCGCCTTTTGGAGGTTTGGTAAAGAAGTCTGAGGGCTTGCTAAAGTCAGAATAATATCGTCTGCGAATAATGAGATTTTATCATTTGTTTTCCCAATCACTATATACAATGTATATTACTATTTGCTCTTATTTTAGCAGCCAATGGCTCAATCGTTAGAGCGAAGAGAGGAGGAGATAATGGGTACCCTTGTCTCGTACCATTTAAAAAAAAAATTTTTCCCCAAACATTTTTATTAGGCATAATCATCTTTACAGACATTGGTTTTACATTATCAGTGTTGGCCTAATACAGTTGTATTTTCCTTGTTCATGTGGTTTTACATTATCAGTGTTGGCCTAATACAGTTGTATTTTCCTTGTTCATGTGGGGGGAGAGAGAAAGAAAGGAAAGATCCCCTAAGGCCACGTCATGGTCTCTGGGGTTTGGAAAAAGAAAGAGAGGAGGGGGGGGGGGGGGGAGAGAGGGAGTCATTCCACCTTCGTCCGGCCGGGTCCCGGCATTCATCCTTCACGGCTCTACTGTGGTTCAGATCTGTCTGGGGTTGTATCCTGATTTGGTTCGGATTAATGGGTTAACCAGGGTTCCCAGATTTTATAGAAACCTTCAGTTGAGCAGTTCAAGAAGGCCGTGAGTTTTTCCAAACTCATAACATCGTTAACTCTTTTTCACTAGCTGTTTGGTGGGGGGCGCTATCTTCTTCCAAGAGTATGCGACTGAACACCTTGCTGCTTTTTGAATAAAGGAGATTAATTTCCATACTGGGCGATCGATGTCCTCTATCGGCCTGCCCAGTAGGAAGGTCAGTGGATCTATAGGAATTGTGAGGCCTGTGACCTCTTTTATCAAATCTTGTACCGTAAGCCAGTATTTCTGAATTTCTGGACATGACCACCAGATATGGGCCATGTCCCCTCTATGTCCACAGCCTCTCCAGCATAGATCTGAGGCCAGAGGGTAGATTTGTTTTAACCTCACTGGGGTAAGATACCAATGATACATTATTTTATAGATGTTTTCCTTCACAGTGGTACAGATGGAAGTTCCTGAGGCCGCGTCTCATATTTCCTCCCAGTCCTCTCTGTCAATAACTATGTCCAATTCTGATCCCCATTGTTTTAAATAGGTCGAATTGTCGGGTTTCACACCCTGGTGGGAATTTAGGGTTGTCAAATATTGGAATGAGCTGAGAGCAAGGGGACGAGAGTAAGAATTTAGTTTTAGTTTTTGCCCATATGTCCCAAGTATGTTTCATTGCCCCCAGCCCGAATTTGGGCGCCATGTCATTTCCCCTGACACCGCTCCAGAGAAAAGCTGGTAGAGAAGGCGTTCTGGAGTAATGAGATTCAATTGCTAGCCAACATAGCTTGTCTGGGTCCGAGTTCCACATTACCGCCTGTTTTAATTGGGCTGCTTGGTAATATCTATTAATGTCTGGGACCCCCAGTCCTCCTTTTGTCCTAGACGCCATAAGAACCGACCTAGCAACCCGGGGTCTCCTTCCGTTCCAAATAAATTGGAGGATTTTATTTTGGATAGTTTTTAATTCAGAACCAGGGACATGGATCGGGAGCGTCTGGTAATAATATAATAATCGGGGGAGTATATTCATTTTAACTGAAATCATTCTCCCGATCCATGAGATCTGGTATTTTTCCCATTTATCCAGATCTTTTTTAATTTTCCTAAATAGGTTGGGATAATTATTTTGGTATAGGGAGCAATAGTGCCTCGATACATGTACTCCCAGGTATTTGATGTATATAGGGCTCCACTTATAATTAAAGTTTGATTTCAATGTCCGTATCTCTGGTTCTGATAGATTTAAGTTGAGGGCTTCTGACTTATCACTGTTAATTTTGTATCCTGATATTTTGCCAAATTCCTTTAATTCTTTGTGTAAGTTGGGAAGGGAGATCTGGGGCTGCGTTAATGTTAATATGATATCGTCTGCGAACAATGAGACTTTATAGTTTATTCCGCCAATTGGTACCCCCTGTATATTTATATTGTCTCGTATTTTAGACGCTAGTGGTTCGATTGTTAGGGCGAAGAGGAGAGGGGACAAAGGGTATCCCTGTCTCGTTCCATTTTTAATTTCAAATTTTTTTGCTGTACCCCCCGGGAGTTTCACCACTGCAGACGGGCAGCAGTACAGCGCTCGGACTCCCGCTAGATACGCATCTTTTAAGCCGAATTTCTGCATTGTTTTGTCAAGAAATAGCCAATCAATTCTATCGAACGTCTTCTCTGCGTCCAGGCTTAACAGAACCGCTTTGGTAGCTGTGAGGTGGGCATGATCAACTATATTTATAATTTTGCGGGTGTTGTCTGAGGCTTGTCTGCCAGATACAAACCCCACCTGGTCATTGTGAATTAATCTCGGTAGGATGGGATTCAGTCTATTTGCCAGAATTTTGCTGTATAGCTTAAGATCGTTATTTAGTAGGGAGATTAGTCGGTAGCTCCCACATAGCAATGGGTCCCTACCCAGTTTGTGGATGATGGCGAGATTGGCCTGGGTCATTGATGGGGGGATTGGGCTGCCCTCCATGAATGAATTGAATAAGCTGAGTAGGTGTTTAGTTAGGATCGGGGAGAATCTTTTGTAATAAACATTGGAGAAGCCGTCGGGGCCAGGGGCTTTTGAGATTTTTTTTTTGTTTCAATTTTTTTATTGTTTTATTAGGGTACACAACAGATAGTAAACTTTGTTGTACATAGATTGGATAAACATTGATATTTGCATATATTAATAAAAACACCCGTATTCCATTTTCTTTATTCAGATAGGTGTTTATCTAAATGTTTGTATGTCTGAATGCTCGTACGTTTCTGCTGTTATGGTTCTAACTAGGAAGCTGCCGCTTCCGTGTGTCCTGTTTTTAGTAGTATAGTAGAGAAAAGAAAAGGTGGAGAGCAGAGAAAGAGAGAGGAGAGAAAAAAGAAGGGAGATGGGGGGGCTAGAAGGGGGGGGGAGAGGTGCTGCGGGATGGCGTCCAGTTTTATATATATCCTGCCTTTTCCTTTAGGAATTTATTATGTACCTGACCAAATTTCCCATGTCTTATGGAACTTATCCATCTTTTGGGTCAGTTTTTCCCTAAGAAGTTCCATTGTCTTCGTACTCCGCAGAATGCGAGAAATAGTCTGTTTAGCAGGGGCATTCACCTTCTTCCACGCTGCAGCAACGGAACAACGTGCCGCCGTGAGCACATGGCTCACCATCTTACTCTCTGCTGTATCTAATTCGTCAATTGGCTTGGCCAGCACCATGGTCAGCGGGTCCACCTCAATCTCTACCCCCAGGTACTCTCGGATTAGTGTTTGAATCATGACCCAGAACACCTGAATCTTGGGGCAGTTCCACCAGATATGAGCCATGTCTCCTCTTTGCCCGCAACCCCTCCAAAAAAAATCTGGGGTCCCGGGGAAGATCTGGCTCAACCTATTCGGGGTTAGGTACCAGTAAAATATAATTTTATAGATGTTCTCTTTAATGGTAGTACAAATCGATGTTTTGGATGCTGCCTCCCAGATATCCTCCCAGTCTTCTCTATCAATCTCTATATTTAAATCCTCCGCCCATTTGGACATATACCTGTGTTGGGAACAGCCTGTTGATCGCGCCAGGCCCAGATATATTTCCGAGATCAATCCTTTAGCATAGTACCCTTTCCTGCACAGTCGTTCAAAATTTGTTAGCTGCTGGAAAGCCTTATCTTTGGATACTGTTTGCAGGTAGTGCCTGATTTGTAAAAAGCCAAATATTGGGAGGTTTGTCGTTTGATATTTTTTTTCCAGTTCTTGGGTCAGCAAGAGCTACCTTGCCCAGAGAAATCCTCTGCTATCATCATCTTCAGCTGTTTAAATTTACTGAGTCTCTGTGGGAACCCGCCGGGGGGAAATTCTGGGTTATCGAATATGGGTGTTAATAGGGAGGGGTGAGCCGTCAAGCCATATTTGTCTTTATTTTTGGTCCATACTCTCCATGTACATTTCATTGCTCCCAGTTTTAATGTTTCCGAGAGGATCTCTCTACCCCGCACATTCCACAGGGTGGCCGGGAGTGAGAGGGGTCTCGTGTAGGAAAACTCTATCCCTGTCCAACAGCTTGTAGTTGGGTCATTGTTCCACATTATCACTTGTTTCAGTTGGGCCGCCAAATAATATTTAATGATATCTGGGACTGCCAAGCCTCCACATTCTTTTGGTGCTAACATTATGGTTCTAGCTACTCTTGGTCTTTTGTTTTGCCAAATGAATTGAAAAATTCTGTTTTGTATATTCTTTAATTCCGACATTGGGATATCAATTGGGAGAGTCTGGAAGTAATACAGAAGTCTTGGCAGGATATTCATTTTGACCGTAGCTATTCTGCCTAACCAAGATATCTGGTATTCATTCCAGCTCTGCAAGTCTTTTTTAGCCTCTCAAATAGGGGCGGATAGTTATATTGATATGGTGATTTGTACTCCCATGTTATTTGGATTCCCAAGTATTTGATTTTCGTGGAACTCCATTTATAATTAAAATTTAATTTTAGCAGTTTGGCCTCGGGATTAGGTAGAGATACATTTAATGCTTCCGACTTATCCATATTGATTTTATACCCCGAGATTTTGCTAAATGTATCTAATTGTGAATGTAAATTCGGGAGTGAAGTCAAGGGGTTGGCTAGAGTTAAAATAATGTCGTCAGCAAAAAGGGATATCTTGTAATCCGTATCTCCAATTGTAATGCCACTTATATTGTTGTCCTCTCTGATTGTTGTTGCCAAGGGTTCTATAGAGAGGGCAAACAGAAGTGGAGACAAGGGACATCCCTGTCTAGTACCATTCCTAATGTTTATAGGGTTCGAGTTTCCTCCTGGGAGTTTCACTACAGCCGTGGGAGTTTTATAGAGGGCTCTAACCCCCTCAAGATATGGGCCCTTAAATCCGAATTTAATTAATGTTTGGTCTAAAAATTCCCATCTGATTCTGTCAAACGCCTTTTCCGCGTCTAAACGTAACAGGATGGCTTTCGTGGATGAGAGATGTACATGGTCGATTATGTTTATAATTTTTCTCGTATTATCTGAGGCTTGTCTGCCTGAAATAAATACGACTTGGTCCTTGTGGATCAGGCCTGGGAGAATGGGAGTTAGTCTGTTAGCTAGGATTTTGCTATAAAGTTTTAGGTCCGAATTAAGGAGGGCTATGGGGCGATAATTACCACACTGTAGTGGGTCGCCTTTTCCGCGTCTAAACGTAACAGGATGGATTTCGTGGATGAGAGATGTACATGGTCGATTATGTTTATAATTTTTCTCGTATTATCTGAGGCTTGTCTGCCTGAAATAAATACGACTTGGTCCTTGTGGATCAGGCCTGGGAGAATGGGGGTTAATCTGTTAGCTAGGATTTTGCTATAAAGTTTTAGGTCCGAATTAAGGAGGGCTATGGGGCGATAATTACCACACTGTAGTGGGTCTCTCCCTTCCTTTGGTATGAGTGCCAAATTCGCTCTAGACATAGAAGCGGGGATAGCCGTTCCCTCCAGAAACTCATTAAAATATCCAGGAGATGTGGTGCCAAGATCAATTTAAATTTTTTATAGTATTGATTGGAAAACCCATCCGGGCCTGGCGTTTTACTAGGTTTTAGTTGTGAGATGGCTTCTAGTAAATCATCCTGCGCGATTTCTTTATTTAGCTCTAGTAAGTCAGCTTCTGAAAGGCTTGGAAGGTTACATGACGCTAGGTACTTAGTAATAGCTTCTGCATTTGAGGAGCTGTTTTGGGGGAAGTTCAAATTATATAGTTTGGAGTAGAAGTCTGAGAATGTGGCCGCTATCTGTTTTTCGCAATATGTTTTGATGCCCATCTTTGTTTGTATGACGGATATTTGGGATTTGGTTCTCAGACCTCTTAATTTAGATGCTAATAACCGGTCGGCCTTATTTCCTTTGTCATAATATTTCTGCTTCGTCCACCTCTGCGCCCTCTCCACTTCATCTATTTGTATCTGCCTGAAATCAGATCTAGCCTTGTCCAGTACTTTGCGTAGTTGTTTTGAGGGATTAGCTTTATGTTTATGTTCTAGGAGTTTAACTTTCTCTGCTAATTCGTCGTACAATTTCTGTTTTTGCTTTTTCTTATATGATGCTATGGAAATTATATTCCCTCGAATCATGGCCGTATGGGCCTCCCATAGCATCGCTGATGACTTTACAGAGCCCTTGTTCAGCGCAAAATATTCTCTGAGCTTTTGCTTAATCTCTATCTCTACATCTATTTGGTTTAACAGAGAATCGTTTAGTTTACAATTATATTGATTATATTTATAGAAGGGGAGGGAGAGCGTCAGCGAGACCGGAGCGTGGTCCGACCATGTTATAGAACCTATGTCCGACTGGGAGGTTGCCTGAAAGATATCTTTAGTACCCAGAAAATAATCAATCCTTGAATAGGTCTCGTGCGGGGGAGAAAAATACGAATAGTCCCTCTGGCCCTGATGCTGCGCCCGCCAAATATCTATCAGCGAAAACTCTTTCAGTATGTTCTGAAACCTTTTGGCATTTTTGGTCATAATGCATGGGTGGGGAGTACCCAATGGGCTTGTCCTATCTTGATCAGGTGCTACAAGCATATTAAAATCTCCTGCTATCAATAGCGTAGTTCTAGGTTGGGGGGCTAGCTTGTCACATAGATCTCTCAAAAAGTCAGCTTGACCCTCATTTGGGGCGTATATATTAACAAGGGTAATCTCCACATCTGTTAGTGTGCCTTGCAGAATGAGGAATCTACCTTCTGGGTCTAAGGTCTGTTTTTGAAGTGTGAATTTGACATTTTGTCTAAATAAGATGGCTACCCCTTTTTTTTTAGTGGAGCAGGATGCATAATATGCCTGGGGGTAGTATCTCTGAAAGGTGTTAGGGGGCGATATCGTATTAAAGTGCGTTTCTTGTAAGAATAGCACATCTCCTTTTGTTTTTTTTAATTCTTGTAAGGCGAGCTTTCTTTTGATTGCTGAGTTAAGTCCCCTAACATTTAGGGACACTAGTTTAAGTGTTGTATTTGGAGCCATTTTCGGAGCCATCCAGCAAGCAGCTCCAGGGCTTTCCGGATACAGTCGGGTCCCCTCTTTCCCATAAGCTTTAGGCTCTGCGTTCAAATCCTTTCACCGGGTCAAAGGGGTCTCCACTTCTTTGCTGCGCTGGGATGTGTAGATCCTTGTAGCTCCAGGGGCATGCGCCCTCTTTGTGGACAGGTAGGTATGTGTTCCCCGCCGGGGGCAGACCAGCGTTCCTCATCTCGTATGTGTCTCAGAAGCTCGTAAGGGGGGGGGGGGCAATACAGTAGGTCGTCCAAACATATAAATTTTGCCGGGAGTAGTCTTTTCCTCTCCAGGTGACATTTCTCAGTCCTCACCTGCCTGGTTACGTTGGGTGGCTATTCTCTGAGAGGAGCGTGGTCCCCTCTCTGTTGGCCTGTGATCTGGGTCTCCGTCCGTATCTTCAGGGGCAGTTCCACCTCCATTCTTGTGGGGGACACCGAGCCCCTTTAGGAATCTTGGTATCTCTTCCGGGTAGGAAAGGGTGTGGAATTTGCCTCCAGCCTGGGCCACAATTTTAAAAGGGAATCCCCAGCGATATTTAATCTTGTTGTCCCTTAATTTTAGTGTGAGGGGTCTGAGCTCTCTCCTGCGGTCTACTGTACGTTTTGAGAGATCACTGTATATCTCAATATGTACATTCCGAAACTGGATGTGTCCTTTCTCTCTGCTCGCCGTCAGTATTTTCTCCTTTGTGGAGTAATAATGGAACCTGACCAGTATATCTCTGGTCCTCTTGGGGTCCGTGGACCTAGGTCCGAGGGCCCTATGGGCTCTGTCCATCTCTAGCTTTTAAGGAGTTAGGTCAGGTACCAGATGAATAAAGAGGTCTTATAGGTATGTGTGCAGCTGTTCAGTCTCCACTGTTTCTGGGACATACCTCAGTCTCAAGTTCTGCCGCCGATCGCGGTTTTCCTGGTCCTCGGCACTTTCCTTGAGCCCTCTGATCTCCCAGTGCAGGCGGTTGATCTCGTCCTCCGCGAAGGACTGAGCCTGCTCCAGTGTTTCCACTGTGTTTGCCAGCCCATCTGTTTTGGCCGTTAGGAGATTCAAGTCCGCCCTTAGGGTGTTAATGGCTTTACCCAAATCATCCCGAAACTCCTTCCTCATTCTGGTGAAGAGGTTTTCTAAATATGTTTTGTTCACATCTATGTTTTCAATTTCCTGCTCGTGCGCCCTGCTCAGGCCCTCCCGCGTGTCGGCTGAGCCGCCATCTTGGGAGGTCTCGCAACTCCCCGCGGTCCGCTGGCTTTGTGGGAAGTAGCTCGTCACTGACTGCTGAGCTGCCTTCTTATTTTTGCCGCTCATGCTGGCTACCTTCCCCTCCGCTTGTATGTATTTATTGGGGGGGTTTAGATGTAGAGATGCCGCAGGAACTGTGGGTTCTTTTTAGTGCAGTAGGATAGGATTGTTTGTTTAGTCTAGTACAGCTTGTCTGGGTAGATATGGGGTTATTGGACCCAGGGGTTCTGGCCTTAGGGCTGTGTTTCTGACCTGCAGGTCATTCTCTCTGAGGCACCTTTGTGTGGTGGTGGTGCTTCCACGTGGTGGTGCTCCCCCAAGATGGCCGCCTCCTCCCTCAACACGCTACTGAGGCCTATGGCTCCCTTCACTAGTGGGTCCCCTCCCGGTGTTCTTCACTCCCAGCAGGGCCCTAGGTCAGGTTTGTACCTTTTATTTACGTGTGCCGTCCTGGGGGGGGGGGAGCTGGACCCGTAACGGGGGGTCTCCGCTCGCGCCTTTCCTCACGGCCTCAGGCGGCCACAGCGGGCGCTTCTCTTACCCCACAGGGGGTCGGGGTTCCGTCCCCGATCACCGCTGATTCCCCTCTATTCTTGGCTCCTCGGGGCGCGCGGAGTCCCGTCGCCTCTCGTCTCCGGAGTCTCTCCGTCAGATTTGAATTTTGCGGGCTGCAGAGGGGAAAGTCCCGCACCGGGGGCAGGGAGTCTCCGACACAGCTCTCAGGGACGCCGGAGCCAGCCACTTCGGAGCCCAGCTAGTCACCGGAGCTAAGTCTTTGGGGGTTCACTTAGGGATTCATCCGCTTCTCCTGATTATTTTATTATTTAATATGCTTCGTTAGTGCTATTCATTCAGAGGGGGTCGGGAGCGTCTCTTTCAAGCTGCCATTCCCCTAGACGTCACCGGAAGTCTCCGGCTTTTGAGATTTTTAATGTTTTTATAGCGTCCGCCAGGTCTTTTTGGGTAATTTTTGCGTTAAGCATTTGATTCTCCTCCTCTGTCAGTGTTGGTAGGAGGCAATCGGACAGGTAATTACTAATAGGTTCAGTGGCTGGTGTCCCCGTGTTCCCACCCTGAGCCTTGAGGTTATAAAGTTTAATATAAAATGCGGTAAATTCCTCCGCTATTTTCTGTTTGTTATAGATTATTTCTCACGATTAATTTTTTATCGCTGTGATCTGGGAACGCTTCTGCATACCTCTTAGTTTGCTCGCCAAAAGTCTGTCAGCCTTATTGCCCTTGTCATAGTATTTCTGACTAGTCCATGTAAGAGCTTTTTCTACTTCTTCCATTTGGGCTTGTTTTAGCTCATTCCTGGCTGCGGTCAAGGTTTTATAAATCTTTTTCGATGGGTTGGGTTTGTGCTGTTGTTCCAGCTTAATTATTTTAGTTGTAACAACTAGTGACATACCGCTCACCTCAATATTGAATACCAACTCTATGATATCAGCTGGTGCAAAGGGGATAGGGATGACAGACATACATATATAAGGAGACAAAGGATGCTCCTAAAAAGACCCCACTTTAATGCACAGCAAAGCCGAAAATAGTCCACAGGTATAGTAACCCACTAGAGTAATGGTAAGGCTATAAGGGTACAATTAAGTAACCGCTCCCAACACTGTGGGAGGACAATTACCACTAAAATGCCCTAGGGCAAAAATAATAAATGATTTATTGATATTCAGAAGTCGACGCAGTAACACACACTCAAAATAACCATAAAAACAATTAAAACATAAATCACGGGTGAGGCAGGGTAAGGGGATATTCTTATAAGGTGAATTCCCAAATATTAGTGTATGTCCCCTTACCAGTACCAGGTGGTAGTGTGAGACACAATGGTAAATACAAATGATAGGCAATAGAGAATGCTAGAGCCTCTGGTCTCAGGGTATGGTGGAGGTTGCACTAATCATTGCATGCTGTGATTGATCTGCTCAGTATCAATAGTTGGATATCACACTGACAGTAGGTAGTGATGCATGCAGAGTAGTGAATGCAAATAAATGTGCCACTGTCATATATCACAAAACCTATATAGGTACTAGGTCACACGATCAATGATTCAGTAAATCATTAGTGCACATTATACCACATTATATAAATGAACCGCGGCATGTGCATCAAAAACCGGACCTGATATATGCATAAACTACCTCTGCTAGGCAGTTAACAACTCGAACAACCCCACACAAACTACCAGGAACAGTCTCACCCGTGACTCCTCCTACACGACGTCAACGTGGGGACGTCATGCCGACGATCGTTTCGCGCATAAGGGGCTGGCGCTTTCTCAAGGTTCAGGTATCCAACTATTGATACTGAGCAGATCAATCACAGCATGCAATGATTAGTGCAACCTCCACCATACCCTGAGACCAGAGGCTCTAGCATTCTCTATTGCCTATCATTTGTATTTACCATTGTGTCTCACACTACCACCTGGTACTGGTAAGGGGACATACACTAATATTTGGGAATTCACCTTATAAGAATATCCCCTTACCCTGCCTCACCCGTGATTTATGTTTTAATTGTTTTTATGGTTATTTTGAGTGTGTGTTACTGCGTCGACTTCTGAATATCAATAAATCATTTATTATTTTTGCCCTAGGGCATTTTAGTGGTAATTGTCCTCCCACCGTGTTGGGAGCGGTTACTTATTTGTACCCTTATAGCCTTACCATTACTCTAGTGGGTTACTATACCTGTGGACTATTTTCGGCTTTGCTGTGCATTAAAGTGGGATCTTTTTAGGAGCATCCTTTGTCTCCTTATATATGTATAATTATTTTAGTTGTCAGATCTGTTATTAATTTCACCTTGGCCTTTCTGTGGGATGCAATTGAAATAAAAGTTCCCCTAATTGCTGCCCTATGGGCTTCCCACAGAACCGCCGGAGAGTCTACTATGCCCCAGTTGAGAGCGAAGTACTCCCTAAGAGCCTTTTTAATTTCTTTTTCTACCTCCGGGTGGTTCAGTAGGGAGTCGTTCAGCTTCCAAGTGTAGGCGGTGAATTTATGAAATGGGGTGGATAGGGTTAATGTGGTGGGGGCGTGATCTGACCATGTAATGGGGCCTAAGTCCGAATTTGTGCAGGCTTCCAGGATATATTTGGTAGCAAAAAAATAGTCTATAAGAGAGTATGACTGGTGGGGTGCGGAATAGAATGTGTAATCTTTTTGGCCCTGGTGTTGGATTCTCCAGATGTCCATTAAGGAATATTCCTTGGTGATCGTTTTAAATTGTTTCTCCATCCTCTGAGGTGGAGCTCTGTGTTGGCCTTGTTGGCCTGAGGTTCTGTCCTCCGCAGAGTTTATGGCCATATTAAAGTCTCCGCCCACAATCAACGAAGATAGGTAGGTAGGGTCAACCTTTTCTAACACTGCTTTCAGGAATTCCGTTTGATTATCATTTGGCGCGTAGATGTTGATCAGAGCGACCGGCGAGCCAGCCAGTGAGCCATATACCATTAGAAATCTACCCTCTGGGTCTGAAGTGGTTTTGGTGATATTGAATGGGGTTCCTTGTCGGAGCAGGATCGCTACTCCCCGCTTTTTACTGTTAAATGACGAGAAGAAACCCGTAGGGAATACATTGCTAATCAATTTGGGCAGCTCTTGGGATGTAAAGTGCGTCTCTTGGAGGAAGATGATACAGTATCTTCCTTGGACTTTTTCATCTCTTGGAGCGCCAGTCGTCTTTTTCTATTATTATTCAGGCCCTTTACGTTTAGTGATACAAGTTTAATTGCGGACTGACTAGCCATTTGGGCGAGAGAGTTTAGTGTCCATCGGGGTCTCGCCCTTCCCACCGGGGAGATCCTGGTTCGTTGGTTCAGAGAACCTTTTTAACGCTTCTTGATGGTGCTGTTTGAGTATGGGTGTCAGGCCCGCCCGACGAGGGGTTGGGTGGGAGGAGGGCAGGGAAGGTCGAGAGGGGGGGGGGAATAGGCTGCTGGGACAGGGTCAGCAGCAAGAGGCAAAGTGGGACGAGGTCAGCTAAGGACCTCCAATAAGTACGGCCGGGATTGGCTACCGGCATTTGGGCTTAAGGCCCAATGGGGGGGGAATCCGATGGTTCAGGCATGGGCGTGCAGGGAAGGTGCGGACCCTTGTACTTGCTTAGTGTAAGCTCTACCTTAGTTTAAGAGGGGGGGGAAGGCGGGGGGGAGGGGAGGAAATGGGAGGGGGGAAAGGGGTCAAAGGGACGCAGGTCCCGAAACGCGTCAGAGTTACTATGTACTCCTTTTGACCACTTAATAAACCTTTTTATATCCGATACTAGTTTGCAGCCCCCATTGTTTGCACGGTTGTGCTCCGCCACTGTACCCTATGGGACTACTCTCTGCAATTACGTCTGGCGTGACACACCCACTAATCAAGGACTGAGCTGTGCTTCAAGGGAGTTCCTCACATTGATCGTTTGATTGGTATGTACTTTTGTTTTGCTGGGGGTCTATACAGGACCTTTATGGTATATATAGAGATCTGTGTTAGCCGTCCAGTGTAACTAGTACACTCCTATGTTTATATCATCCTAATGAGTCTCCTTAGCTCTTATACATGCTCTAATGCCTTGGTTACATATTTTATTACTCTGAATATGCATGTATGTTCCTAGGACAGCAGAGCCCTGAATATTGGGATAATATCCCTCACCCACTACGGTCAAGCTTATAGGTTTTGGACATGGGGAAGGCGTGGGGAGGGGAGGGAAAACTCCTAGCATAGCCATAACATGGAGATCTTTCTGACAATCCTTAAAACCAGTGTAATAAACGTGAGAACAACTCTTAACAAGCTCAGTACATGAAAAGCATTATAACCTCTCTTTTTGTCAGTCGGTCAAGCTTATAGGTTTTGGACCTGGGAAAGGGGGGGGACATGGGGGGGGGGGGAGATAAGAGGGAGGGGGAGGGGGAGACCTGGGTTGACAGGTAACACAACAGCACATTGCATTAATGTTTTTAGGTATCATGCTGAACATAAACGGAATACTTGCTACGCTTGCTGGTCGGGGAAGAGGGGGGGGAGGGATGGGGCTCTTACATTTAGTGAAGTTAATATCCGAGGATCCTTATGACATTTCTATTTGATCTATGTGGCCCGCCGTGTGCCTTCCTCAGAGGGTTTGACAACGTATTTTATTACTGCAGGCAGCATCATTAGTATGGGGCCGTGCGGCCATATCTTCTGCGGCGGAAGGGCAGGCTTATGGGCTTTGGAGCGTGAGGGGGGGAGGGGGAAGGGGGGGAGAGAAAAGGGAGTACATTATATTATAACACATACAACTTTTCTCAACTTCAACATTCATCAACTGAGGAACAGGTTTTTTTTTTTTTACATAACTCAACTGTGGCATAGGGACGGCTTAGCACTAGATCCATGTGGCCAGCTAATCTAGAATGCCAGTTACTGTAATAGTGTCACTGCCGCTGCTTCTATTATCGAAGTCATTTGGGCATCCTGTCTTGTGCAGGGCTCATTAGGCAGCTTCCCAGTTAACTAGTATTTCCTAGTCCGGGGGGGTGGGGAGGGTAGCAACAGTCGTGCGAACCAAGCCTGGGGTCCATAGTCCTGTACCCGGGCCTTAGACAGATTAAATTTTGCTACTTACAGTTAGTAGATCGCAGTGCTGTTGTCGGAGCATCGCGCTCCCCTCCTATCCCACCCACAAATCCCCCCGCCAACCCCTAAAGCCCAGCCGGACCTCAGCACTCTTCAACTGGCATCCGGTCAGCTGCAAAAGTTATAGTAGCTTCAGCTGTGGGTTGCCTCCGATCGTCAGGGGTCGGATTCTGAAGCTATGCGTCTGGCTGGGTCTGGTGTGGTTCTTGAGCCGTCATGTGCTCCCGTCTTTGCTGTGGACTACGGTGCTTCTCATCTGTTCTTAGACTGCCTTGGCGCCGCCGTTCTCCTCGCGGGACGGGTGCTGCGTGGTTCCGCGTCCTCCCAGTGCGGTGGGTCTTGTAGTTGCTCCGTTGTCCAGGAAAGCGGCGGGGTCAGACCCAGGGCTTTCACGAATGGGGCCATGTCCTCAGGGCGGCGGATGGTTAGGAATTTGCCATCATAGCTTACAGTAAGCTTGAACGGAAAGCCCCAGCGGTACTTCACCTCCTCCCGGAGGAATGAGGTCAAGGGCTTCATTTCTCTCCTTCGGTCGACTGTTATCCGTGACAGGTCGTTGAAAATTTGGAGAGTTTCATTTTGGAAAGGTAGTGACTCTTTCCCTCTGCAGGCGGTGATGATCTTCTCCTTTACTGTATAGCTGTGTAATCTTATGATTACATCGCGTTGCCGGTTGGGATCTTCTTATCTGGGAGCTACCGCCCGGTGGGCCCTATCCATCTCTAGGTCCATGTCCTCTAGCGGGCCGCAGAGCGATGTGAACAGTTCCGCAAGATGGGGACGAAGCTGGCCAGGTAAGACCGTCTCCGGTACATTTCTTATGCGCAGATTCTGGCGCCTGTCCCTATTTTCTTGGTCTTCCTGCCCGTCTTTGAGACGGGATATCTCCTCTCCTAGCCGGATGATTTCTTCCTCGGCTGCTGTTTGTCTTGCCAGGTGGACTCCTCCAGTCCACCTTCCAGAGTCGTTGTCCTCTCTGTTAGGCCAGACATCTCCTGTTTAATCTCCGCTACTGCTGCTTTGATTTCTGCCTGCAGGGATGTTTGGAGCTTGACATGCATGGTGGAGAATAGGCTCTCCAGGTAGGATCGGGTGATCGGTTCCTCTATCTCCATTTCAAGAGTTGCATGGGCTTTCGTACCCATATTTAGAGCTGCTTGCGGCTCTTGTGAGCCTCGTGGTCCGCCACCCTCTTGGTTTGCTGGACTCTTCTGTGTCGGGGAGAAGAACCGTGACACCGCCGGTGCTGCGGGCTTCTTTGTGTGTTTGGACATGCTCCGATCTCTCCAAGTAATGGGGGTATGTTTTTGAGCCGTGAATTTCTGGTTTGGGAGCGTTATTTATTAAGTTTTAGCTGGTGGGTCCGCGGAGCTCCCCTCCTACACCCCCACTCCTGATGACATCATCGGAAACCCATCCCTTTAGCACATTTTTAATGGATCATCAATATTCAGTATTGTCATAGACAACTTAGGATCTGGCTGTGGTTTTTTTTTTTTAGGGAAGCTGTGTCTTTAACTGAAACGGGAGGTGCTATCTTGGATCCAGATGGAACGCAGGCTGAAACACATGAAGATAGCTCCTACTCAGAAAGCTCTTATTCAGACCACAGCTCTGATCAGACCCTCTCTTCACAGTGGGGGCGCAGGCAGGCTCAGGAGCGATCAGGTAGGGCGCAAGAAGGCGGGCAGCCAATATCTTCAACTGGTTTAGCCAACAAAATAGTCAGTGGGTCCATAGAAATGGACACATCCGTTATTTCTTTTTTTAATAGATTGGATAACGATCCAATATTTCTATTGCCGGACACGTCCACCAAATGTGGACCATATCGCTTCTCTGCCCACAACCCCTCCAGCACAGATCAGACACCACAGGGTAGATTTGCTTCAGCGGCCATGGCGTGAGGTATCAATGAATACAATTTTATATATATTTTCTTTAGTTGCTGTGCATATGGAAGTTTTTGCAGCAAACTCCCATATATCCTCCCAATCATCCCTGTCAATTTCTATTTTCAAATCCGCTGCCCATTTGAGCATGCAGTCATGATCATGTGAATTGACCAAGGCCTCAAAACTGGCTTTTATTCTAGTTATCAAACCTTTTTGATAACTACCTCTCCTACATAGTGCTTCAAAACTTGTGAAGGGAGTAAATTCTAATTTTGGGGACATTTTTGGAAAAAAATTCTGATCTGTAGATATTTAAACATACTAAGGTCTGGTGCCTCATACCTAGTTAGGAACTCTTGGAAACTAGAAAGTTTTCCTTTATGCACTAGGTCGGCAACTACTCTAATATGTTTAGCTTTAATTTGGTCGAATTGTTTATAATCACAGCCTGGGGGGAAATTGGGATTATTAAAAAGCGGAGTGAGTTGCGAAACGGGAGACACAAGATTAAATTTGCCCTTAGACTTGCTCCAAATCTCCCAGGTAAATCTCGTCGGATCTAGCTCAAACATTTTGGCGTACACCTCCTTATCCAGTGCCCATAGGGACACTGGCAGAGAAGACGTTCTAGCATTTTGGGATTCTATGGCTAACCAACAATATTGTGTTGGATCAGCGTTCCACATCACCACCTGCCTTAGTTGGGCAGCTTGGTAGTATTTTGAGATATCTGGGACACCCAAACCTCCTCTTGTCTTTAAAGCCATCATCACCGATCTAGCTGTTCTAAGCCTTTTACCTTGCCAAATAA
This sequence comes from Ascaphus truei, assembly GCF_040206685.1. Lineage (NCBI taxonomy): Eukaryota > Metazoa > Chordata > Amphibia > Anura > Ascaphidae > Ascaphus > Ascaphus truei. The sequence continues at coordinate 201,119,165 of NC_134487.1, read as the reverse complement.
AATTAAATATTCTATTTGGGAAATTTTTCAGTTCGGATCCCGGTATCCGGACTGGGAGAGTCTGGAAATGATATAATAACCTAGGGAGTATATTCATCTTGACTGATACTATTCTCCCAATCCATGACACCTGATATCCTTCCCACTTTGCCAGATCCCTTTTAATCTTATCAAACAATGGTGGATAGTTGCCTTGATATAGGGAGTGGTAGTTCCTAGACACATTTAATCCCAGATATTTAATATGTGAGGAACTTCATCTGTAGCTGAAATTCAGTTTTGGTAATTTTATCTCTGGATCTGAAAGATTCAGATTAAAAGACTGTGACTTGTCGCTGTTCATTTTATATCCAGAGATTTTTCCAAAGTCTGATAGCGCCTTTTGGAGGTTTGGTAAAGAAGTCTGAGGGCTTGCTAAAGTCAGAATAATATCGTCTGCGAATAATGAGATTTTATCATTTGTTTTCCCAATCACTATATACAATGTATATTACTATTTGCTCTTATTTTAGCAGCCAATGGCTCAATCGTTAGAGCGAAGAGAGGAGGAGATAATGGGTACCCTTGTCTCGTACCATTTAAAAAAAAAAAATTTCCCCAAACATTTTTATTAGGCATAATCATCTTTACAGACATTGGTTTTACATTATCAGTGTTGGCCTAATACAGTTGTATTTTCCTTGTTCATGTGGTTTTACATTATCAGTGTTGGCATAATACAGTTGTATTTTCCTTGTTCATGTGGGGGGAGAGAGAAAGAAAGGAAAGATCCCCTAAGGCCACGTCATGGTCTCTGGGGTTTGGAAAAAGAAAGAGAGGAGGGGGGGGGGGAGAGAGGGAGTCATTCCACCTTCGTCCGGCCGGGTCCCGGCATCCATCCTTCACGGCTCTACTGTGGTTCAGATCCGTCTGGGGTTGTATCCTGATTTGGTTCGGATTAATGGGTTAACCAGGGTTCCCAGATTTTATAGAAACCTTCAGTTGAGCAGTTCAAGAAGGCCGTGAGTTTTTCCAAACTCATAACATCGTTAACTCTTTTTCACTAGCTGTTTGGTGGGGGGCGCTATCTACTTCCAAGAGTATGCGACTGAACACCTTGCTGCTTTTTGAATAAAGGAGATTAATTTCCATACTGGGCGATCGATGTCCTCTATCGGCCTGCCCAGTAGGAAGGTCAGTGGATCTATAGGAATTGTGAGGCCTGTGACCTCTTTTATCAAATCTTGTACCGTAAGCCAGTATTTCTGAATTTCTGGACATGACCACCAGATATGGGCCATGTCCCCTCTATGTCCACAGCCTCTCCAGCATAGATCTGAGGCCAGAGGGTAGATTTGTTTTAACCTCACTGGGGTAAGATACCAATGATACATTATTTTATAGATGTTTTCCTTCACAGTGGTACAGATGGAAGTTCCTGAGGCCGCGTCTCATATTTCCTCCCAGTCCTCTCTGTCAATAACTATGTCCAATTCTGATCCCCATTGTTTTAAATAGGTCGAATTGTCGGGTTTCACACCCTGGTGGGAATTTAGGGTTGTCAAATATTGGAATGAGCTGAGAGCAAGGGGACGAGAGTAAGAATTTAGTTTTAGTTTTTGCCCATATGTCCCAAGTATGTTTCATTGCCCCCAGCCCGAATTTGGGCGCCATGTCATTTCCCCTGTCACCGCTCCAGAGAAAAGCTGGTAGAGAAGGCGTTCTGGAGTAATGAGATTCAATTGCTAGCCAACATAGCTTGTCTGGGTCCGAGTTCCACATTACCGCCTGTTTTAATTGGGCTGCTTGGTAATATCTATTAATGTCTGGGACCCCCAGTCCTCCTTTTGTCCTAGACGCCATAAGAACCGACCTAGCAACCCGGGGTCTCCTTCCGTTCCAAATAAATTGGAGGATTTTATTTTGGATAGTTTTTAATTCAGAACCAGGGACATGGATCGGGAGCGTCTGGTAATAATATAATAATCGGGGGAGTATATTCATTTTAACTGAAATCATTCTCCCGATCCATGAGATCTGGTATTTTTCCCATTTATCCAGATCTTTTTTAATTTTCCTAAATAGGTTGGGATAATTATTTTGGTATAGGGAGCAATAGTGCCTCGATACATGTACTCCCAGGTATTTGATGTATATAGGGCTCCACTTATAATTAAAGTTTGATTTCAATGTCCGTATCTCTGGTTCTGATAGATTTAAGTTGAGGGCTTCTGACTTATCACTGTTAATTTTGTATCCTGATATTTTGCCAAATTCCTTTAATTCTTTGTGTAAGTTGGGAAGGGAGATCTGGGGCTGCGTTAATGTTAATATGATATCGTCTGCGAACAATGAGACTTTATAGTTTATTCCGCCAATTGGTACCCCCTGTATATTTATATTGTCTCGTATTTTAGACGCTAGTGGTTCGATTGTTAGGGCGAAGAGGAGAGGGGACAAAGGGTATCCCTGTCTCGTTCCATTTTTAATTTCAAATTTTTTTGCTGTACCCCCCGGGAGTTTCACCACTGCAGACGGGCAGCAGTACAGCGCTCGGACTCCCGCTAGATACGCATCTTTTAAGCCGAATTTCTGCATTGTTTTGTCAAGAAATAGCCAATCAATTCTATCGAACGTCTTCTCTGCGTCCAGGCTTAACAGAACCGCTTTGGTAGCTGTGAGGTGGGCATGATCAACTATATTTATAATTTTGCGGGTGTTGTCTGAGGCTTGTCTGCCAGATACAAACCCCACCTGGTCATTGTGAATTAATCTCGGTAGGATGGGATTCAGTCTATTTGCCAGAATTTTGCTGTATAGCTTAAGATCGTTATTTAGTAGGGAGATTAGTCGGTAGCTCCCACATAGCAATGGGTCCCTACCCAGTTTGTGGATGATGGCGAGATTGGCCTGGGTCATTGATGGGGGGATTGGGCTGCCCTCCATGAATGAATTGAATAAGCTGAGTAGGTGTTTAGTTAGGATCGGGGAGAATCTTTTGTAATAAACATTGGAGAAGCCGTCGGGGCCAGGGGCTTTTGAGATTTTTTTTTTGTTTCAATTTTTTTATTGTTTTATTAGGGTACACAACAGATAGTAAACTTTGTTGTACATAGATTGGATAAACATTGATATTTGCATATATTAATAAAAACACCCGTATTCCGTTTTCTTTATTCAGATAGGTGTTTATCTAAATGTTTGTATGTCTGAATGCTCGTACGTTTCTGCTGTTATGGTTCTAACTAGGAAGCTGCCGCTTCCGTGTGTCCTGTTTTTAGTAGTATAGTAGAGAAAAGAAAAGGTGGAGAGCAGAGAAAGAGAGAGGAGAGAAAAAAGAAGGGAGATGGGGGGGCTAGAAGGGGGGGGGAGAGGTGCTGCGGGATGGCGTCCAGTTTTATATATATCCTGCCTTTTCCTTTAGGAATTTATTATGTACCTGACCAAATTTCCCATGTCTTATGGAACTTATCCATCTTTTGGGTCAGTTTTTCCCTAAGAAGTTCCATTGTCTTCGTACTCCGCAGAATGCGAGAAATAGTCTGTTTAGCAGGGGCATTCACCTTCTTCCACGCTGCAGCAACGGAACAACGTGCCGCCGTGAGCACATGGCTCACCATCTTACTCTCTGCTGTATCTAATTCGTCAATTGGCTTGGCCAGCACCATGGTCAGCGGGTCCACCTCAATCTCTACCCCCAGGTACTCTCGGATTAGTGTTTGAATCATGACCCAGAACACCTGAATCTTGGGGCAGTTCCACCAGATATGAACCATGTCTCCTCTTTGCCCGCAACCCCTCCAAAAAAAATCTGGGGTCCCGGGGAAGATCTGGCTCAACCTATTCGGGGTTAGGTACCAGTAAAATATAATTTTATAGATGTTCTCTTTAATGGTAGTACAAATCGATGTTTTGGATGCTGCCTCCCAGATATCCTCCCAGTCTTTTCTATCAATCTCTATATTTAAATCCTCCGCCCATTTGGACATATACCTGTGTTGGGAACAGCCTGTTGATCGCGCCAGGCCCAGATATATTTCCGAGATCAATCCTTTAGCATAGTACCCTTTCCTGCACAGTCGTTCAAAATTTGTTAGCTGCTGGAAAGCCTTATCTTTGGATACTGTTTGCAGGTAGTGCCTGATTTGTAAAAAGCCAAATATTGGGAGGTTTGTCGTTTGATATTTTTTTTCCAGTTCTTGGGTCAGCAAGAGCCTACCTTGCCCAGAGAAATCCTCTGCTATCATCATCTTCAGCTGTTTAAATTTACTGAGTCTCTGTGGGAACCCGCCGGGGGGAAATTCTGGGTTATCGAATATGGGTGTTAATAGGGAGGGGTGAGCCGTCAAGCCATATTTGTCTTTATTTTTGGTCCATACTCTCCATGTACATTTCATTGCTCCCAGTTTTAATGTTTCCGAGAGGATCTCTCTACCCCGCACATTCCACAGGGTGGCCGGGAGTGAGAGGGGTCTCGCGTAGGAAAACTCTATCCCTGTCCAACAGCTTGTAGTTGGGTCATTGTTCCACATTATCACTTGTTTCAGTTGGGCCGCCAAATAATATTTAATGATATCTGGGACTGCCAAGCCTCCACATTCTTTTGGTGCTAACATTATGGTTCTAGCTACTCTTGGTCTTTTGTTTTGCCAAATGAATTGAAAAATTCTGTTTTGTATATTCTTTAATTCCGACATTGGGATATCAATTGGGAGAGTCTGGAAGTAATACAGAAGTCTTGGCAGGATATTCATTTTGACCGTAGCTATTCTGCCTAACCAAGATATCTGGTATTCATTCCAGCTCTGCAAGTCTTTTTTAGCCTCTCAAATAGGGGCGGATAGTTATATTGATATGGTGATTTGTACTCCCGTGTTATTTGGATTCCCAAGTATTTGATTTTCGTGGAACTCCATTTATAATTAAAATTTAATTTTAGCAGTTTGGCCTCGGGATTAGGTAGAGATACATTTAATGCTTCCGACTTATCCATATTGATTTTATACCCCGAGATTTTGCTAAATGTATCTAATTGTGAATGTAAATTCGGGAGTGAAGTCAAGGGGTTGGCTAGAGTTAAAATAATGTCGTCAGCAAAAAGGGATATCTTGTAATCCGTATCTCCAATTGTAATGCCACTTATATTGTTGTCCTCTCTGATTGTTGTTGCCAAGGGTTCTATAGAGAGGGCAAACAGAAGTGGAGACAAGGGACATCCCTGTCTAGTACCATTCCTAATGTTTATAGGGTTCGAGTTTCCTCCTGGGAGTTTCACTACAGCCGTGGGAGTTTTATAGAGGGCTCTAACCCCCTCAAGATATGGGCCCTTAAATCCGAATTTAATTAATGTTTGGTCTAAAAATTCCCATCTGATCCTGTCAAACGCCTTTTCCGCGTCTAAACGTAACAGGATGGCTTTCGTGGATGAGAAATGTACATGGTCGATTATGTTTATAATTTTTCTCGTATTATCTGAGGCTTGTCTGCCTGAAATAAATACGACTTGGTCCTTGTGGATCAGGCCTGGGAGAATGGGAGTTAGTCTGTTAGCTAGGATTTTGCTATAAAGTTTTAGGTCCGAATTAAGGAGGGCTATGGGGCGATAATTACCACACTGTAGTGGGTCGCCTTTTCCGCGTCTAAACGTAACAGGATGGATTTCGTGGATGAGAGATGTACATGGTCGATTATGTTTATAATTTTTCTCGTATTATCTGAGGCTTGTCTGCCTGAAATAAATACGACTTGGTCCTTGTGGATCAGGCCTGGGAGAATGGGGGTTAATCTGTTAGCTAGGATTTTGCTATAAAGTTTTAGGTCCGAATTAAGGAGGGCTATGGGGCGATAATTACCACACTGTAGTGGGTCTCTCCCTTCCTTTGGTATGAGTGCCAAATTCGCTCTAGACATAGAAGCGGGGATAGCCGTTCCCTCCAGAAACTCATTAAAATATCCAGGAGATGTGGTGCCAAGATCAATTTAAATTTTTTATAGTATTGATTGGAAAACCCATCCGGGCCTGGCGTTTTACTAGGTTTTAGTTGTGAGATGGCTTCTAGTAAATCATCCTGCGCGATTTCTTTATTTAGCTCTAGTAAGTCAGCTTCTGAAAGGCTTGGAAGGTTACATGACGCTAGGTACTTAGTAATAGCTTCTGCATTTGAGGAGCTGTTTTGGGGGAAGTTCAAATTATATAGTTTGGAGTAGAAGTCTGAGAATGTGGCCGCTATCTGTTTTTCGCAATATGTTTTGATGCCCATCTTTGTTTGTATGACGGATATTTGGGATTTGGTTCTCAGACCTCTTAATTTAGATGCTAATAACCGGTCGGCCTTATTTCCTTTGTCATAATATTTCTGCTTCGTCCACCTCTGCGCCCTCTCCACTTCATCTATTTGTATCTGCCTGAAATCAGATCTAGCCTTGTCCAGTACTTTGCGTAGTTGTTTTGAGGGATTAGCTTTATGTTTATGTTCTAGGAGTTTAACTTTCTCTGCTAATTCGTCGTACAATTTCTGTTTTTGCTTTTTCTTATATGATGCTATGGAAATTATATTCCCTCGAATCGTGGCCGTATGGGCCTCCCATAGCATCGCTGATGACTTTACAGAGCCCTTGTTCAGCGCAAAATATTCTCTGAGCTTTTGCTTAATCTCTATCTCTACATCTATTTGGTTTAACAGAGAATCGTTTAGTTTACAATTATATTGATTATATTTATAGAAGGGGAGGGAGAGCGTCAGCGAGACCGGAGCGTGGTCCGACCATGTTATAGAACCTATGTCCGACTGGGAGGTTGCCTGAAAGATATCTTTAGTACCCAGAAAATAATCAATCCTTGAATAGGTCTGGTGCGGGGGAGAAAAATACGAATAGTCCCTCTGGCCCTGATGCTGCGCCCGCCAAATATCTATCAGCGAAAACTCTTTCAGTATGTTCTGAAACCTTTTGGCATTTTTAGTCATAATGCGTGGGTGGGGAGTACCCAATGGGCTTGTCCTATCTTGATCAGGTGCTACAAGCATATTAAAATCTCCTGCTATCAATAGCGTAGTTCTAGGTTGGGGGGCTAGCTTGTCACATAGATCTCTCAAAAAGTCAGCTTGACCCTCATTTGGGGCGTATATATTAACAAGGGTAATCTCCATATCTGTTAGTGTGCCTTGCAGAATGAGGAATCTACCTTCTGGGTCTAAGGTCTGTTTTTGAAGTGTGAATTTGACATTTTGTCTAAATAAGATGGCTACCCCTTTTTTTTTAGTGGAGCAGGATGCATAATATGCCTGGGGGTAGTATCTCTGAAAGGTGTTAGGGGGCGATATCGTATTAAAGTGCGTTTCTTGTAAGAATAGCACATCTCCTTTTGTTTTTTTTAATTCTTGTAAGGCGAGCTTTCTTTTGATTGCTGAGTTAAGTCCCCTAACATTTAGGGACACTAGTTTAAGTGTTGTATTTGGAGCCATTTTCGGAGCCATCCAGCAAGCAGCTCCAGGGCTTTCCGGATACAGTCGGGTCCCCTCTTTCCCATAAGCTTTAGGCTCTGCGTTCAAATCCTTTCACCGGGTCAAAGGGGTCTCCACTTCTTTGCTGCGCTGGGATGTGTAGATCCTTGTAGCTCCAGGGGCATGCGCCCTCTTTGTGGACAGGTAGGTATGTGTTCCCCGCCGGGGGCAGACCAGCGTTCCTCATCTCGTATGTGTCTCAGAAGCTCGTAAGGGGGGGGGGGGGCAATACAGTAGGTCGTCCAAACATATAAATTTTGCCGGGAGTAGTCTTTTCCTCTCCAGGTGACATTTCTCAGTCCTCACCTGCCTGGTTACGTTGGGTGGCTATTCTCTGAGAGGAGCGTGGTCCCCTCTCTGTTGGCCTGTGATCTGGGTCTCCGTCCGTATCTTCAGGGGCAGTTCCACCTCCATTCTTGTGGGGGACACCGAGCCCCTTTAGGAATCTTGGTATCTCTTCCGGGTAGGAAAGGGTGTGGAATTTGCCTCCAGCCTGGGCCACAATTTTAAAAGGGAATCCCCAGCGATATTTAATCTTGTTGTCCCTTAATTTTAGTGTGAGGGGTCTGAGCTCTCTCCTGCGGTCTACTGTACGTTTTGAGAGATCACTGTATATCTCAATATGTACATTCCGAAACTGGATGTGTCCTTTCTCTCTGCTCGCCGTCAGTATTTTCTCCTTTGTGGAGTAATAATGGAACCTGACCAGTATATCTCTGGTCCTCTTGGGGTCCGTGGACCTAGGTCCGAGGGCCCTATGGGCTCTGTCCATCTCTAGCTTTTAAGGAGTTAGGTCAGGTACCAGATGAATAAAGAGGTCTTATAGGTATGTGTGCAGCTGTTCAGTCTCCACTGTTTCTGGGACATACCTCAGTCTCAAGTTCTGCCGCCGATCGCGGTTTTCCTGGTCCTCGGCACTTTCCTTGAGCCCTCTGATCTCCCAGTGCAGGCGGTTGATCTCGTCCTCCGCGAAGGACTGAGCCTGCTCCAGTGTTTCCACTGTGTTTGCCAGCCCATCTGTTTTGGCCGTTAGGAGATTCAAGTCCGCCCTTAGGGTGTTAATGGCTTTACCCAAATCATCCCGAAACTCCTTCCTCATTCTGGTGAAGAGGTTTTCTAAATATGTTTTGTTCACATCTATGTTTTCAATTTCCTGCTCGTGCGCCCTGCTCAGGCCCTCCCGCGTGTCGGCTGAGCCGCCATCTTGGGAGGTCTCGCAACTCCCCGCGGTCCGCTGGCTTTGTGGGAAGTAGCTCGTCACTGACTGCTGAGCTGCCTTCTTATTTTTGCCGCTCATGCTGGCTACCTTCCCCTCCGCTTGTATGTATTTATTGGGGGGGGTTTAGATGTAGAGATGCCGCAGGAACTGTGGGTTCTTTTTAGTGCAGTAGGATAGGATTGTTTGTTTAGTCTAGTACAGCTTGTCTGGGTAGATATGGGGTTATTGGACCCAGGGGTTCTGGCCTTAGGGCTGTGTTTCTGACCTGCAGGTCATTCTCTCTGAGGCACCTTTGTGTGGTGGTGGTGCTTCCACGTGGTGGTGCTCCCCCAAGATGGCCGCCTCCTCCCTCAACACGCTACTGAGGCCTATGGCTCCCTTCACTAGTGGGTCCCCTCCCGGTGTTCTTCACTCCCAGCAGGGCCCTAGGTCAGGTTTGTACCTTTTATTTACGTGTGCCGTCCTGGGGGGGGGGAGCTGGACCCGTAACGGGGGGTCTCCGCTCGCGCCTTTCCTCACGGCCTCAGGCGGCCACAGCGGGCGCTTCTCTTACCCCACAGGGGGTCGGGGTTCCGTCCCCGATCACCGCTGATTCCCCTCTATTCTTGGCTCCTCGGGGCGCGCGGAGTCCCGTCGCCTCTCGTCTCCGGAGTCTCTCCGTCAGATTTGAATTTTGCGGGCTGCAGAGGGGAAAGTCCCGCACCGGGGGCAGGGAGTCTCCGACACAGCTCTCAGGGACGCCGGAGCCGGCCACTTCGGAGCCCAGCTAGTCACCGGAGCTAAGTCTTTGGGGGTTCACTTAGGGATTCATCCGCTTCTCCTGATTATTTTATTATTTAATATGCTTCGTTAGTGCTATTCATTCAGAGGGGGTCGGGAGCGTCTCTTTCAAGCTGCCATTCCCCTAGACGTCACCGGAAGTCTCCGGCTTTTGAGATTTTTAATGTTTTTATAGCGTCCGCCAGGTCTTTTTGGGTAATTTTTGCGTTAAGCATTTGATTCTCCTCCTCTGTCAGTGTTGGTAGGAGGCAATCGGACAGGTAATTACTAATAGGTTCAGTGGCTGGTGTCCCCGTGTTCCCACCCTGAGCCTTGAGGTTATAAAGTTTAATATAAAATGCGGTAAATTCCTCCGCTATTTTCTGTTTGTTATAGATTATTTCTCACGATTAATTTTTTATCGCTGTGATCTGGGAACGCTTCTGCATACCTCTTAGTTTGCTCGCCAAAAGTCTGTCAGCCTTATTGCCCTTGTCATAGTATTTCTGACTAGTCCATGTAAGAGCTTTTTCTACTTCTTCCATTTGGGCTTGTTTTAGCTCATTCCTGGCTGCGGTCAAGGTTTTATAAATCTTTTTCGATGGGTTGGGTTTGTGCTGTTGTTCCAGCTTAATTATTTTAGTTGTAACAACTAGTGACATACCGCTCACCTCAATATTGAATATCAACTCTATGATATCAGCTGGTGCAAAGGGGATAGGGATGACAGACATACATATATAAGGAGACAAAGGATGCTCCTAAAAAGACCCCACTTTAATGCACAGCAAAGCCGAAAATAGTCCACAGGTATAGTAACCCACTAGAGTAATGGTAAGGCTATAAGGGTACAATTAAGTAACCGCTCCCAACACTGTGGGAGGACAATTACCACTAAAATGCCCTAGGGCAAAAATAATAAATGATTTATTGATATTCAGAAGTCGACGCAGTAACACACACTCAAAATAACCATAAAAACAATTAAAACATAAATCACGGGTGAGGCAGGGTAAGGGGATATTCTTATAAGGTGAATTCCCAAATATTAGTGTATGTCCCCTTACCAGTACCAGGTGGTAGTGTGAGACACAATGGTAAATACAAATGATAGGCAATAGAGAATGCTAGAGCCTCTGGTCTCAGGGTATGGTGGAGGTTGCACTAATCATTGCATGCTGTGATTGATCTGCTCAGTATCAATAGTTGGATATCACACTGACAGTAGGTAGTGATGCATGCAGAGTAGTGAATGCAAATAAATGTGCCACTGTCATATATCACAAAACCTATATAGGTACTAGGTCACACGATCAATGATTCAGTAAATCATTAGTGCACATTATACCACATTATATAAATGAACCGCGGCATGTGCATCAAAAACCGGACCTGATATATGCATAAACTACCTCTGCTAGGCAGTTAACAACTCGAACAACCCCACACAAACTACCAGGAACAGTCTCACCCGTGACTCCTCCTACACGACGTCAACGTGGGGACGTCATGCCGACGATCGTTTCGCGCATAAGGGGCTGGCGCTTTCTCAAGGTTCAGGTATCCAACTATTGATACTGAGCAGATCAATCACAGCATGCAATGATTAGTGCAACCTCCACCATACCCTGAGACCAGAGGCTCTAGCATTCTCTATTGCCTATCATTTGTATTTACCATTGTGTCTCACACTACCACCTGGTACTGGTAAGGGGACATACACTAATATTTGGGAATTCACCTTATAAGAATATCCCCTTACCCTGCCTCACCCGTGATTTATGTTTTAATTGTTTTTATGGTTATTTTGAGTGTGTGTTACTGCGTCGACTTCTGAATATCAATAAATCATTTATTATTTTTGCCCTAGGGCATTTTAGTGGTAATTGTCCTCCCACCGTGTTGGGAGCGGTTACTTATTTGTACCCTTATAGCCTTACCATTACTCTAGTGGGTTACTATACCTGTGGACTATTTTCGGCTTTGCTGTGCATTAAAGTGGGATCTTTTTAGGAGCATCCTTTGTCTCCTTATATATGTATAATTATTTTAGTTGTCAGATCTGTTATTAATTTCACCTTGGCCTTTCTGTGGGATGCAATTGAAATAAAAGTTCCCCTAATTGCTGCCCTATGGGCTTCCCACAGAACCGCCGGAGAGTCTACTATGCCCCAGTTGAGAGCGAAGTACTCCCTAAGAGCCTTTTTAATTTCTTTTTCTACCTCCGGGTGGTTCAGTAGGGAGTCGTTCAGCTTCCAAGTGTAGGCGGTTAATTTATGAAATGGGGTGGATAGGGTTAATGTGGTGGGGGCGTGATCTGACCATGTAATGGGGCCTAAGTCCGAATTTGTGCAGGCTTCCAGGATATATTTGGTAGCAAAAAAATAGTCTATAAGAGAGTATGACTGGTGGGGTGCGGAATAGAATGTGTAATCTTTTTGGCCCTGGTGTTGGATTCTCCAGATGTCCATTAAGGAATATTCCTTGGTGATCGTTTTAAATTGTTTCTCCATCCTCTGAGGTGGAGCTCTGTGTTGGCCTTGTTGGCCTGAGGTTCTGTCCTCCGCAGAGTTTATGGCCATATTAAAGTCTCCGCCCACAATCAACGAAGATAGGTAGGTAGGGTCAACCTTTTCTAACACTGCTTTCAGGAATTCCGTTTGATTATCATTTGGCGCGTAGATGTTGATCAGAGCGACCGGCGAGCCAGCCAGTGAGCCATATACCATTAGAAATCTACCCTCTGGGTCTGAAGTGGTTTTGGTGATATTGAATGGGGTTCCTTGTCGGAGCAGGATCGCTACTCCCCGCTTTTTACTGTTAAATGACGAGAAGAAACCCGTAGGGAATACATTGCTAATCAATTTGGGCAGCTCTTGGGATGTAAAGTGCGTCTCTTGGAGGAAGATGATACAGTATCTTCCTTGGACTTTTTCATCTCTTGGAGCGCCAGTCGTCTTTTTCTATTATTATTCAGGCCCTTTACGTTTAGTGATACAAGTTTAATTGCGGACTGACTAGCCATTTGGGCGAGAGAGTTTAGTGTCCATCGGGGTCTCGCCCTTCCCACCGGGGAGATCCTGGTTCGTTGGTTCAGAGAACCTTTTTAACGCTTCTTGATGGTGCTGTTTGAGTATGGGTGTCAGGCCCGCCCGACGAGGGGTTGGGTGGGAGGAGGGCAGGGAAGGTCGAGAGGGGGGGGGAATAGGCTGCTGGGACAGGGTCAGCAGCAAGAGGCAAAGTGGGACGAGGTCAGCTAAGGACCTCCAATAAGTACGGCCGGGATTGGCTACCGGCATTTGGGCTTAAGGCCCAATGGGGGGGGGAATCCGATGGTTCAGGCATGGGCGTGCAGGGAAGGTGCGGACCCTTGTACTTGCTTAGTGTAAGCTCTACCTTAGTTTAAGAGGGGGGGGAAGGCGGGGGGGAGGGGAGGAAATGGGAGGGGGGAAAGGGGTCAAAGGGACGCAGGTCCCGAAACGCGTCAGAGTTACTATGTACTCCTTTTGACCACTTAATAAACCTTTTTATATCCGATACTAGTTTGCAGCCCCCATTGTTTGCACGGTTGTGCTCCGCCACTGTACCCTATGGGACTACTCTCTGCAATTACGTCTGGCGTGACACACCCACTAATCAAGGACTGAGCTGTGCTTCAAGGGAGTTCCTCACATTGATCGTTTGATTGGTATGTACTTTTGTTTTGCTGGGGGTCTATACAGGACCTTTATGGTATATATAGAGATCTGTGTTAGCCGTCCAGCGTAACTAGTACACTCCTATGTTTATATCATCCTAATGAGTCTCCTTAGCTCTTATACATGCTCTAATGCCTTGGTTACATATTTTATTACTCTGAATATGCATGTATGTTCCTAGGACAGCAGAGCCCTGAATATTGGGATAATATCCCTCACCCACTACGGTCAAGCTTATAGGTTTTGGACATGGGGAAGGCGTGGGGAGGGGAGGGAAAACTCCTAGCATAGCCATAACATGGAGATCTTTCTGACAATCCTTAAAACCAGTGTAATAAACGTGAGAACAACTCTTAACAAGCTCAGTACATGAAAAGCATTATAACCTCTCTTTTTGTCAGTCGGTCAAGCTTATAGGTTTTGGACCTGGGAAAGGGGGGGGAGATGGGGGGGGTGGGGAGATAAGAGGGAGGGGGAGGGGGAGACCTGGGTTGACAGGTAACACAACAGCACATTGCATTAATGTTTTTAGGTATCATGCTGAACATAAACGGAATACTTCCTACGCTTGCTGGTCGGGGAAGAGGGGGTGGAGGGATGGGGCTCTTACATTTAGTGAAGTTAATATCCGAGGATCCTTATGACATTTCTATTTGATCTATGTGGCCCGCCGTGTGCCTTCCTCAGAGGGTTTGACAACGTATTTTATTACTGCAGGCAGCATCATTAGTATGGGGCCGTGCGGCCATATCTTCTGCGGCGGAAGGGCAGGCTTATGGGCTTTGGAGCGTGAGGGGGGGAGGGGGAAGGGGGGGAGAGAAAAGGGAGTACATTATATTATAACACATACAACTTTTCTCAACTTCAACATTCATCAACTGAGGAACAGGTTTTTTTTTTTTTACATAACTCAACTGTGGCATAGGGACGGCTTAGCACTAGATCCATGTGGCCAGCTAATCTAGAATGCCAGTTACTGTAATAGTGTCACTGCCGCTGCTTCTATTATCGAAGTCATTTGGGCATCCTGTCTTGTGCAGGGCTCATTAGGCAGCTTCCCAGTTAACTAGTATTTCCTAGTCCGGGGGGGTGGGGAGGGTAGCAACAGTCGTGCGAACCAAGCCTGGGGTCCATAGTCCTGTACCCGGGCCTTAGACAGATTAAATTTTGCTACTTACAGTTAGTAGATCGCAGTGCTGTTGTCGGAGCATCGCGCTCCCCTCCTATCCCACCCACAAATCCCCCCGCCAACCCCTAAAGCCCAGCCGGACCTCAGCACTCTTCAACTGGCATCCGGTCAGCTGCAAAAGTTATAGTAGCTTCAGCTGTGGGTTGCCTCCGATCGTCAGGGGTCGGATTCTGAAGCTATGCGTCTGGCTGGGTCTGGTGTGGTTCTTGAGCCGTCATGTGCTCCCGTCTTTGCTGTGGACTACGGTGCTTCTCATCTGTTCTTAGACTGCCTTGGCGCCGCCGTTCTCCTCGCGGGACGGGTGCTGCGTGGTTCCGCGTCCTCCCAGTGCGGTGGGTCTTGTAGTTGCTCCGTTGTCCAGGAAAGCGGCGGGGTCAGACCCAGGGCTTTCACGAATGGGGCCATGTCCTCAGGGCGGCGAATGGTTAGGAATTTGCCATCATAGCTTACAGTAAGCTTGAACGGAAAGCCCCAGCGGTACTTCACCTCCTCCCGGAGGAATGAGGTCAAGGGCTTCATTTCTCTCCTTCGGTCGACTGTTATCCGTGACAGGTCGTTGAAAATTTGGAGAGTTTCATTTTGGAAAGGTAGTGACTCTTTCCCTCTGCAGGCGGTGATGATCTTCTCCTTTACTGTATAGCTGTGTAATCTTATGATTACATCGCGTTGCCGGTTGGGATCTTCTTATCTGGGAGCTACCGCCCGGTGGGCCCTATCCATCTCTAGGTCCATGTCCTCTAGCGGGCCGCAGAGCGATGTGAACAGTTCCGCAAGATGGGGACGAAGCTGGCCAGGTAAGACCGTCTCCGGTACATTTCTTATGCGCAGATTCTGGCGCCTGTCCCTATTTTCTTGGTCTTCCTGCCCGTCTTTGAGACGGGATATCTCCTCTCCTAGCCGGATGATTTCTTCCTCGGCTGCTGTTTGTCTTGCCAGGTGGACTCCTCCAGTCCACCTTCCAGAGTCGTTGTCCTCTCTGTTAGGCCAGACATCTCCTGTTTAATCTCCGCTACTGCTGCTTTGATTTCTGCCTGCAGGGATGTTTGGAGCTTGACATGCATGGTGGAGAATAGGCTCTCCAGGTAGGATCGGGTGATCGGTTCCTCTATCTCCATTTCAAGAGTTGCATGGGCTTTCGTACCCATATTTAGAGCTGCTTGCGGCTCTTGTGAGCCTCGTGGTCCGCCACCCTCTTGGTTTGCTGGACTCTTCTGTGTCGGGGAGAAGAACCGTGACACCGCCGGTGCTGCGGGCTTCTTTGTGTGTTTGGACATGCTCCGATCTCTCCAAGTAATGGGGGTATGTTTTTGAGCCGTGAATTTCTGGTTTGGGAGCGTTATTTATTAAGTTTTAGCTGGTGGGTCCGCGGAGCTCCCCTCCTACACCCCCACTCCTGATGACATCATCGGAAACCCATCCCTTTAGCACATTTTTAATGGATCATCAATATTCAGTATTGTCATAGACAACTTAGGATCTGGCTGTGGTTTTTTTTTTTTAGGGAAGCTGTGTCTTTAACTGAAACGGGAGGTGCTATCTTGGATCCAGATGGAACGCAGGCTGAAACACATGAAGATAGCTCCTACTCAGAAAGCTCTTATTCAGACCACAGCTCTGATCAGACCCTCTCTTCACAGTGGGGGCGCAGGCAGGCTCAGGAGCGATCAGGTAGGGCGCAAGAAGGCGGGCAGCCAATATCTTCAACTGGTTTAGCCAACAAAATAGTCAGTGGGTCCATAGAAATGGACACATCCGTTATTTCTTTTTTTAATAGATTGGATAACGATCCAATATTTCTATTGCCGGACACGTCCACCAAATGTGGACCATATCGCTTCTCTGCCCACAACCCCTCCAGCACAGATCAGACACCACAGGGTAGATTTGCTTCAGCGGCCATGGCGTGAGGTATCAATGAATACAATTTTATATATATTTTCTTTAGTTGCTGTGCATATGGAAGTTTTTGCAGCAAACTCCCATATATCCTCCCAATCATCCCTGTCAATTTCTATTTTCAAATCCGCTGCCCATTTGAGCATGCAGTCATGATCATGTGAATTGACCAAGGCCTCAAAACTGGCTTTTATTCTAGTTATCAAACCTTTTTGATAACTACCTCTCCTACATAGTGCTTCAAAACTTGTGAAGGGAGTAAATTCTAATTTTGGGGACATTTTTGGAAAAAAATTCTGATCTGTAGATATTTAAACATACTAAGGTCTGGTGCCTCATACCTAGTTAGGAACTCTTGGAAACTAGAAAGTTTTCCTTTATGCACTAGGTCGGCAACTACTCTAATATGTTTAGCTTTAATTTGGTCGAATTGTTTATAATCACAGCCTGGGGGGAAATTGGGATTATTAAAAAGCGGAGTGAGTTGCGAAACGGGAGACACAAGATTAAATTTGCCCTTAGACTTGCTCCAAATCTCCCAGGTAAATCTCGTCGGATCTAGCTCAAACATTTTGGCGTACACCTCCTTATCCAGTGCCCATAGGGACACTGGCAGAGAAGACGTTCTAGCATTTTGGGATTCTATGGCTAACCAACAATATTGTGTTGGATCAGCGTTCCACATCACCACCTGCCTTAGTTGGGCAGCTTGGTAGTATTTTGAGATATCTGGGACACCCAAACCTCCTCTTGTCTTTAAAGCCATCATCACCGATCTAGCTGTTCTAAGCCTTTTACCTTGCCAAATAAAATTAAATATTCTATTTGGGAAATTTTTCAGTTCGGATCCCGGTATCCGGACTGGGAGAGTCTGGAAATGATATAATAACCTAGGGAGTATATTCATCTTGACTGATACTATTCTCCCAATCCATGACACCTGATATCCTTCCCACTTTGCCAGATCCCTTTTAATCTTATCAAACAATGGTGGATAGTTGCCTTGATATAGGGAGTGGTAGTTCCTAGACACATTTAATCCCAGATATTTAATATGTGAGGAACTTCATCTGTAGCTGAAATTCAGTTTTGGTAATTTTATCTCTGGATCTGAAAGATTCAGATTAAAAGACTGTGACTTGTCGCTGTTCATTTTATATCCAGAGATTTTTCCAAAGTCTGATAGCGCCTTTTGGAGGTTTGGTAAAGAAGTCTGAGGGCTTGCTAAAGTCAGAATAATATCGTCTGCGAATAATGAGATTTTATCATTTGTTTTCCCAATCACTATATACAATGTATATTACTATTTGCTCTTATTTTAGCAGCCAATGGCTCAATCGTTAGAGCGAAGAGAGGAGGAGATAATGGGTACCCTTGTCTCGTACCATTTAAAAAAATTTTTTTTCCCCAAACATTTTTATTAGGCATAATCATCTTTACAGACATTGGTTTTACATTATCAGTGTTGGCCTAATACAGTTGTATTTTCCTTGTTCATGTGGTTTTACATTATCAGTGTTGGCATAATACAGTTGTATTTTCCTTGTTCATGTGGGGGGAGAGAGAAAGAAAGGAAAGATCCCCTAAGGCCACGTCATGGTCTCTGGGGTTTGGAAAAAGAAAGAGAGGAGGGGGGGAGGGGGAGAGAGGGAGTCATTCCACCTTCGTCCGGCCGGGTCCCGGCATCCATCCTTCACGGCTCTACTGTGGTTCAGATCCGTCTGGGGTTGTATCCTGATTTGGTTCGGATTAATGGGTTAACCAGGGTTCCCAGATTTTATAGAAACCTTCAGTTGAGCAGTTCAAGAAGGCCGTGAGTTTTTCCAAACTCATAACATCGTTAACTCTTTTTCACTAGCTGTTTGGTGGGGGGCGCTATCTACTTCCAAGAGTATGCGACTGAACACCTTGCTGCTTTTTGAATAAAGGAGATTAATTTCCATACTGGGCGATCGATGTCCTCTATCGGCCTGCCCAGTAGGAAGGTCAGTGGATCTATAGGAATTGTGAGGCCTGTGACCTCTTTTATCAAATCTTGTACCGTAAGCCAGTATTTCTGAATTTCTGGACATGACCACCAGATATGGGCCATGTCCCCTCTATGTCCACAGCCTCTCCAGCATAGATCTGAGGCCAGAGGGTAGATTTGTTTTAACCTCACTGGGGTAAGATACCAATGATACATTATTTTATAGATGTTTTCCTTCACAGTGGTACAGATGGAAGTTCCTGAGGCCGCGTCTCATATTTCCTCCCAGTCCTCTCTGTCAATAACTATGTCCAATTCTGATCCCCATTGTTTTAAATAGGTCGAATTGTCGGGTTTCACACCCTGGTGGGAATTTAGGGTTGTCAAATATTGGAATGAGCTGAGAGCAAGGGGACGAGAGTAAGAATTTAGTTTTAGTTTTTGCCCATATGTCCCAAGTATGTTTCATTGCCCCCAGCCCGAATTTGGGCGCCATGTCATTTCCCCTGTCACCGCTCCAGAGAAAAGCTGGTAGAGAAGGCGTTCTGGAGTAATGAGATTCAATTGCTAGCCAACATAGCTTGTCTGGGTCCGAGTTCCACATTACCGCCTGTTTTAATTGGGCTGCTTGGTAATATCTATTAATGTCTGGGACCCCCAGTCCTCCTTTTGTCCTAGACGCCATAAGAACCGACCTAGCAACCCGGGGTCTCCTTCCGTTCCAAATAAATTGGAGGATTTTATTTTGGATAGTTTTTAATTCAGAACCAGGGACATGGATCGGGAGCGTCTGGTAATAATATAATAATCGGGGGAGTATATTCATTTTAACTGAAATCATTCTCCCGATCCATGAGATCTGGTATTTTTCCCATTTATCCAGATCTTTTTTAATTTTCCTAAATAGGTTGGGATAATTATTTTGGTATAGGGAGCAATAGTGCCTCGATACATGTACTCCCAGGTATTTGATGTATATAGGGCTCCACTTATAATTAAAGTTTGATTTCAATGTCCGTATCTCTGGTTCTGATAGATTTAAGTTGAGGGCTTCTGACTTATCACTGTTAATTTTGTATCCTGATATTTTGCCAAATTCCTTTAATTCTTTGTGTAAGTTGGGAAGGGAGATCTGGGGCTGCGTTAATGTTAATATGATATCGTCTGCGAACAATGAGACTTTATAGTTTATTCCGCCAATTGGTACCCCCTGTATATTTATATTGTCTCGTATTTTAGACGCTAGTGGTTCGATTGTTAGGGCGAAGAGGAGAGGGGACAAAGGGTATCCCTGTCTCGTTCCATTTTTAATTTCAATTTTTTTTGCTGTACCCCCCGGGAGTTTCACCACTGCAGACGGGCAGCAGTACAGCGCTCGGACTCCCGCTAGATACGCATCTTTTAAGCCGAATTTCTGCATTGTTTTGTCAAGAAATAGCCAATCAATTCTATCGAACGTCTTCTCTGCGTCCAGGCTTAACAGAACCGCTTTGGTAGCTGTGAGGTGGGCATGATCAACTATATTTATAATTTTGCGGGTGTTGTCTGAGGCTTGTCTGCCAGATACAAACCCCACCTGGTCATTGTGAATTAATCTCGGTAGGATGGGATTCAGTCTATTTGCCAGAATTTTGCTGTATAGCTTAAGATCGTTATTTAGTAGGGAGATTAGTCGGTAGCTCCCACATAGCAATGGGTCCCTACCCAGTTTGTGGATGATGGCGAGATTGGCCTGGGTCATTGATGGGGGGATTGGGCTGCCCTCCATGAATGAATTGAATAAGCTGAGTAGGTGTTTAGTTAGGATCGGGGAGAATCTTTTGTAATAAACATTGGAGAAGCCGTCGGGGCCAGGGGCTTTTGAGATTTTTTTTTTGTTTCAATTTTTTTATTGTTTTATTAGGGTACACAACAGATAGTAAACTTTGTTGTACATAGATTGGATAAACATTGATATTTGCATATATTAATAAAAACACCCGTATTCCGTTTTCTTTATTCAGATAGGTGTTTATCTAAATGTTTGTATGTCTGAATGCTCGTACGTTTCTGCTGTTATGGTTCTAACTAGGAAGCTGCCGCTTCCGTGTGTCCTGTTTTTAGTAGTATAGTAGAGAAAAGAAAAGGTGGAGAGCAGAGAAAGAGAGAGGAGAGAAAAAAGAAGGGAGATGGGGGGGCTAGAAGGGGGGGGGAGAGGTGCTGCGGGATGGCGTCCAGTTTTATATATATCCTGCCTTTTCCTTTAGGAATTTATTATGTACCTGACCAAATTTCCCATGTCTTATGGAACTTATCCATCTTTTGGGTCAGTTTTTCCCTAAGAAGTTCCATTGTCTTCGTACTCCGCAGAATGCGAGAAATAGTCTGTTTAGCAGGGGCATTCACCTTCTTCCACGCTGCAGCAACGGAACAACGTGCCGCCGTGAGCACATGGCTCACCATCTTACTCTCTGCTGTATCTAATTCGTCAATTGGCTTGGCCAGCACCATGGTCAGCGGGTCCACCTCAATCTCTACCCCCAGGTACTCTCGGATTAGTGTTTGAATCATGACCCAGAACACCTGAATCTTGGGGCAGTTCCACCAGATATGAGCCATGTCTCCTCTTTGCCCGCAACCCCTCCAAAAAAAATCTGGGGTCCCGGGGAAGATCTGGCTCAACCTATTCGGGGTTAGGTACCAGTAAAATATAATTTTATAGATGTTCTCTTTAATGGTAGTACAAATCGATGTTTTGGATGCTGCCTCCCAGATATCCTCCCAGTCTTCTCTATCAATCTCTATATTTAAATCCTCCGCCCATTTGGACATATACCTGTGTTGGGAACAGCCTGTTGATCGCGCCAGGCCCAGATATATTTCCGAGATCAATCCTTTAGCATAGTACCCTTTCCTGCACAGTCGTTCAAAATTTGTTAGCTGCTGGAAAGCCTTATCTTTGGATACTGTTTGCAGGTAGTGCCTGATTTGTAAAAAGCCAAATATTGGGAGGTTTGTCGTTTGATATTTTTTTTCCAGTTCTTGGGTCAGCAAGAGCCTACCTTGCCCAGAGAAATCCTCTGCTATCATCATCTTCAGCTGTTTAAATTTACTGAGTCTCTGTGGGAACCCGCCGGGGGGAAATTCTGGGTTATCGAATATGGGTGTTAATAGGGAGGGGTGAGCCGTCAAGCCATATTTGTCTTTATTTTTGGTCCATACTCTCCATGTACATTTCATTGCTCCCAGTTTTAATGTTTCCGAGAGGATCTCTCTACCCCGCACATTCCACAGGGTGGCCGGGAGTGAGAGGGGTCTCGCGTAGGAAAACTCTATCCCTGTCCAACAGCTTGTAGTTGGGTCATTGTTCCACATTATCACTTGTTTCAGTTGGGCCGCCAAATAATATTTAATGATATCTGGGACTGCCAAGCCTCCACATTCTTTTGGTGCTAACATTATGGTTCTAGCTACTCTTGGTCTTTTGTTTTGCCAAATGAATTGAAAAATTCTGTTTTGTATATTCTTTAATTCCGACATTGGGATATCAATTGGGAGAGTCTGGAAGTAATACAGAAGTCTTGGCAGGATATTCATTTTGACCGTAGCTATTCTGCCTAACCAAGATATCTGGTATTCATTCCAGCTCTGCAAGTCTTTTTTTAGCCTCTCAAATAGGGGCGGATAGTTATATTGATATGGTGATTTGTACTCCCGTGTTATTTGGATTCCCAAGTATTTGATTTTCGTGGAACTCCATTTATAATTAAAATTTAATTTTAGCAGTTTGGCCTCGGGATTAGGTAGAGATACATTTAATGCTTCCGACTTATCCATATTGATTTTATACCCCGAGATTTTGCTAAATGTATCTAATTGTGAATGTAAATTCGGGAGTGAAGTCAAGGGGTTGGCTAGAGTTAAAATAATGTCGTCAGCAAAAAGGGATATCTTGTAATCCGTATCTCCAATTGTAATGCCACTTATATTGTTGTCCTCTCTGATTGTTGTTGCCAAGGGTTCTATAGAGAGGGCAAACAGAAGTGGAGACAAGGGACATCCCTGTCTAGTACCATTCCTAATGTTTATAGGGTTCGAGTTTCCTCCTGGGAGTTTCACTACAGCCGTGGGAGTTTTATAGAGGGCTCTAACCCCCTCAAGATATGGGCCCTTAAATCCGAATTTAATTAATGTTTGGTCTAAAAATTCCCATCTGATCCTGTCAAACGCCTTTTCCGCGTCTAAACGTAACAGGATGGCTTTCGTGGATGAGAGATGTACATGGTCGATTATGTTTATAATTTTTCTCGTATTATCTGAGGCTTGTCTGCCTGAAATAAATACGACTTGGTCCTTGTGGATCAGGCCTGGGAGAATGGGAGTTAGTCTGTTAGCTAGGATTTTGCTATAAAGTTTTAGGTCCGAATTAAGGAGGGCTATGGGGCGATAATTACCACACTGTAGTGGGTCGCCTTTTCCGCGTCTAAACGTAACAGGATGGATTTCGTGGATGAGAGATGTACATGGTCGATTATGTTTATAATTTTTCTCGTATTATCTGAGGCTTGTCTGCCTGAAATAAATACGACTTGGTCCTTGTGGATCAGGCCTGGGAGAATGGGGGTTAATCTGTTAGCTAGGATTTTGCTATAAAGTTTTAGGTCCGAATTAAGGAGGGCTATGGGGCGATAATTACCACACTGTAGTGGGTCTCTCCCTTCCTTTGGTATGAGTGCCAAATTCGCTCTAGACATAGAAGCGGGGATAGCCGTTCCCTCCAGAAACTCATTAAAATATCCAGGAGATGTGGTGCCAAGATCAATTTAAATTTTTTATAGTATTGATTGGAAAACCCATCCGGGCCTGGCGTTTTACTAGGTTTTAGTTGTGAGATGGCTTCTAGTAAATCATCCTGCGCGATTTCTTTATTTAGCTCTAGTAAGTCAGCTTCTGAAAGGCTTGGAAGGTTACATGACGCTAGGTACTTAGTAATAGCTTCTGCATTTGAGGAGCTGTTTTGGGGGAAGTTCAAATTATATAGTTTGGAGTAGAAGTCTGAGAATGTGGCCGCTATCTGTTTATCGCAATATGTTTTGATGCCCATCTTTGTTTGTATGACGGATATTTGGGATTTGGTTCTCAGACCTCTTAATTTAGATGCTAATAACCGGTCGGCCTTATTTCCTTTGTCATAATATTTCTGCTTCGTCCACCTCTGCGCCCTCTCCACTTCATCTATTTGTATCTGCCTGAAATCAGATCTAGCCTTGTCCAGTACTTTGCGTAGTTGTTTTGAGGGATTAGCTTTATGTTTATGTTCTAGGAGTTTAACTTTCTCTGCTAATTCGTCGTACAATTTCTGTTTTTGCTTTTTCTTATATGATGCTATGGAAATTATATTCCCTCGAATCGTGGCCGTATGGGCCTCCCATAGCATCGCTGATGACTTTACAGAGCCCTTGTTCAGCGCAAAATATTCTCTGAGCTTTTGCTTAATCTCTATCTCTACATCTATTTGGTTTAACAGAGAATCGTTTAGTTTACAATTATATTGATTATATTTATAGAAGGGGAGGGAGAGCGTCAGCGAGACCGGAGCGTGGTCCGACCATGTTATAGAACCTATGTCCGACTGGGAGGTTGCCTGAAAGATATCTTTAGTACCCAGAAAATAATCAATCCTTGAATAGGTCTGGTGCGGGGGAGAAAAATACGAATAGTCCCTCTGGCCCTGATGCTGCGCCCGCCAAATATCTATCAGCGAAAACTCTTTCAGTATGTTCTGAAGCCTTTTGGCATTTTTGGTCATAATGCGTGGGTGGGGAGTACCCAATGGGCTTGTCCTATCTTGATCAGGTGCTACAAGCATATTAAAATCTCCTGCTATCAATAGCGTAGTTCTAGGTTGGGGGGCTAGCTTGTCACATAGATCTCTCAAAAAGTCAGCTTGACCCTCATTTGGGGCGTATATATTAACAAGGGTAATCTCCACATCTGTTAGTGTGCCTTGCAGAATGAGGAATCTACCTTCTGGGTCTAAGGTCTGTTTTTGAAGTGTGAATTTGACATTTTGTCTAAATAAGATGGCTACCCCTTTTTTTTTAGTGGAGCAGGATGCATAATATGCCTGGGGGTAGTATCTCTGAAAGGTGTTAGGGGGCGATATTGTATTAAAGTGCGTTTCTTGTAAGAATAGCACATCTCCTTTTGTTTTTTTTAATTCTTGTAAGGCGAGCTTTCTTTTGATTGCTGAGTTAAGTCCCCTAACATTTAGGGACACTAGTTTAAGTGTTGTATTTGGAGCCATTTTCGGAGCCATCCAGCAAGCAGCTCCAGGGCTTTCCGGATACAGTCGGGTCCCCTCTTTCCCATAAGCTTTAGGCTCTGCGTTCAAATCCTTTCACCGGGTCAAAGGGGTCTCCACTTCTTTGCTGCGCTGGGATGTGTAGATCCTTGTAGCTCCAGGGGCATGCGCCCTCTTTGTGGACAGGTAGGTATGTGTTCCCCGCCGGGGGCAGACCAGCGTTCCTCATCTCGTATGTGTCTCAGAAGCTCGTAAGGGGGGGGGGGGGCAATACAGTAGGTCGTCCAAACATATAAATTTTGCCGGGAGTAGTCTTTTCCTCTCCAGGTGACATTTCTCAGTCCTCACCTGCCTGGTTACGTTGGGTGGCTATTCTCTGAGAGGAGCGTGGTCCCCTCTCTGTTGGCCTGTGATCTGGGTCTCCGTCCGTATCTTCAGGGGCAGTTCCACCTCCATTCTTGTGGGGGACACCGAGCCCCTTTAGGAATCTTGGTATCTATTCCGGGTAGGAAAGGGTGTGGAATTTGCCTCCAGCCTGGGCCACAATTTTAAAAGGGAATCCCCAGCGATATTTAATCTTGTTGTCCCTTAATTTTAGTGTGAGGGGTCTGAGCTCTCTCCTGCGGTCTACTGTACGTTTTGAGAGATCACTGTATATCTCAATATGTACATTCCGAAACTGGATGTGTCCTTTCTCTCTGCTCGCCGTCAGTATTTTCTCCTTTGTGGAGTAATAATGGAACCTGACCAGTATATCTCTGGTCCTCTTGGGGTCCGTGGACCTAGGTCCGAGGGCCCTATGGGCTCTGTCCATCTCTAGCTTTTAAGGAGTTAGGTCAGGTACTGTACCAGATGAATAAAGAGGTCTTATAGGTATGTGTGCAGCTGTTCAGTCTCCACTGTTTCTGGGACATACCTCAGTCTCAAGTTCTGCCGCCGATCGCGGTTTTCCTGGTCCTCGGCACTTTCCTTGAGCCCTCTGATCTCCCAGTGCAGGCGGTTGATCTCGTCCTCCGCGAAGGACTGAGCCTGCTCCAGTGTTTCCACTGTGTTTGCCAGCCCATCTGTTTTGGCCGTTAGGAGATTCAAGTCCGCCCTTAGGGTGTTAATGGCTTTACCCAAATCATCCCGAAACTCCTTCCTCATTCTGGTGAAGAGGTTTTCTAAATATGTTTTGTTCACATCTATGTTTTCAATTTCCTGCTCGTGCGCCCTGCTCAGGCCCTCCCGCGTGTCGGCTGAGCCGCCATCTTGGGAGGTCTCGCAACTCCCCGCGGTCCGCTGGCTTTGTGGGAAGTAGCTCGTCACTGACTGCTGAGCTGCCTTCTTATTTTTGCCGCTCATGCTGGCTACCTTCCCCTCCGCTTGTATGTATTTATTGGGGGGGTTTAGATGTAGAGATGCCGCAGGAACTGTGGGTTCTTTTTAGTGCAGTAGGATAGGATTGTTTGTTTAGTCTAGTACAGCTTGTCTGGGTAGATATGGGGTTATTGGACCCAGGGGTTCTGGCCTTAGGGCTGTGTTTCTGACCTGCAGGTCATTCTCTCTGAGGCACCTTTGTGTGGTGGTGGTGCTTCCACGTGGTGGTGCTCCCCCAAGATGGCCGCCTCCTCCCTCAACACGCTACTGAGGCCTATGGCTCCCTTCACTAGTGGGTCCCCTCCCGGTGTTCTTCACTCCCAGCAGGGCCCTAGGTCAGGTTTGTACCTTTTATTTACGTGTGCCGTCCTGGGGGGGGGGGAGCTGGACCCGTAACGGGGGGTCTCCGCTCGCGCCTTTCCTCACGGCCTCAGGCGGCCACAGCGGGCGCTTCTCTTACCCCACAGGGGGTCGGGGTTCCGTCCCCGATCACCGCTGATTCCCCTCTATTCTTGGCTCCTCGGGGCGCGCGGAGTCCCGTCGCCTCTCGTCTCCGGAGTCTCTCCGTCAGATTTGAATTTTGCGGGCTGCAGAGGGGAAAGTCCCGCACCGGGGGCAGGGAGTCTCCGACACAGCTCTCAGGGACGCCGGAGCCAGCCACTTCGGAGCCCAGCTAGTCACCGGAGCTAAGTCTTTGGGGGTTCACTTAGGGATTCATCCGCTTCTCCTGATTATTTTATTATTTAATATGCTTCGTTAGTGCTATTCATTCAGAGGGGGTCGGGAGCGTCTCTTTCAAGCTGCCATTCCCCTAGACGTCACCGGAAGTCTCCGGCTTTTGAGATTTTTAATGTTTTTATAGCGTCCGCCAGGTCTTTTTGGGTAATTTTTGCGTTAAGCATTTGATTCTCCTCCTCTGTCAGTGTTGGTAGGAGGCAATCGGACAGGTAATTACTAATAGGTTCAGTGGCTGGTGTCCCCGTGTTCCCACCCTGAGCCTTGAGGTTATAAAGTTTAATATAAAATGCGGTAAATTCCTCCGCTATTTTCTGTTTGTTATAGATTATTTCTCACGATTAATTTTTTATCGCTGTGATCTGGGAACGCTTCTGCATACCTCTTAGTTTGTTCGCCAAAAGTCTGTCAGCCTTATTGCCCTTGTCATAGTATTTCTGACTAGTCCATGTAAGAGCTTTTTCTACTTCTTCCATTTGGGCTTGTTTTAGCTCATTCCTGGCTGCGGTCAAGGTTTTATAAATCTTTTTCGATGGGTTGGGTTTGTGCTGTTGTTCCAGCTTAATTATTTTAGTTGTAACAACTAGTGACATACCGCTCACCTCAATATTGAATACCAACTCTATGATATCAGCTGGTGCAAAGGGGATAGGGATGACAGACATACATATATAAGGAGACAAAGGATGCTCCTAAAAAGACCCCACTTTAATGCACAGCAAAGCCGAAAATAGTCCACAGGTATAGTAACCCACTAGAGTAATGGTAAGGCTATAAGGGTACAATTAAGTAACCGCTCCCAACACTGTGGGAGGACAATTACCACTAAAATGCCCTAGGGCAAAAATAATAAATGATTTATTGATATTCAGAAGTCGACGCAGTAACACACACTCAAAATAACCATAAAAACAATTAAAACATAAATCACGGGTGAGGCAGGGTAAGGGGATATTCTTATAAGGTGAATTCCCAAATATTAGTGTATGTCCCCTTACCAGTACCAGGTGGTAGTGTGAGACACAATGGTAAATACAAATGATAGGCAATAGAGAATGCTAGAGCCTCTGGTCTCAGGGTATGGTGGAGGTTGCACTAATCATTGCATGCTGTGATTGATCTGCTCAGTATCAATAGTTGGATACCTGAACCTTGAGAAAGCGCCAGCCCCTTATGCGCGAAACGATCGTCGGCATGACTTATAATTAAAGTTTGATTTCAATGTCCGTATCTCTGGTTCTGATAGATTTAAGTTGAGGGCTTCTGACTTTTCACTGTTAATTTTGTATCCTGATATTTTGCCAAATTCCTTTAATTCTTTGTGTAAGTTGGGAAGGAAGATCTGGGGCTGCGTTAATGTTAATATGATATCGTCTGCGAACAATGAGACTTTATAGTTTATTCCGCCAATTGGTACCCCCTGTATATTTATATTGTCTCGTATTTTAGACGCTAGTGGTTCGATTGTTAGGGCGAAGAGGAGAGGGGACAAAGGGCATCCCTGTCTCGTTCCATTTTTCATTTCAATTTTTTTTGCTGTACCCCCCGGGAGTTTCACCACTGCAGACGGGCAGCAGTACAGCGCTCGGACTCCCGCTAGATACGCATCTTTTAAGCTGAATTTCTGCATTGTTTTGTCAAGAAATAGCCAATCAATTCTATCGAACGTCTTCTCTGCGTCCAGGCTTAACAGAACCGCTTTGGTAGCTGTGAGCTGGGCATGATCAACTATATTTATAATTTTGCGGGTGTTGTCTGAGGCTTGTCTGCCAGATACAAACCCCACCTGGTCGTTGTGAATTAATTTCGGTAGGATGGGATTCAGTCTATTTGCCAGGATTTTGCTGTATAGCTGAAGATCGTTATTTAGTAGGTAGATTAGTCGGTAGCTCCCACATAGCAGTGGGTCCCTACCCTCTTTGTGGATGATGGCGAGATTGGCCTGGGTCATTGATGGGGGGATTGGGCTGCCCTCCATGAATGAATTGAATAAGCTGAGTAGGTGTTTAGTTAGGATCGGGGAGAATCTTTTGTAATAAACATTGGAGAAGCCGTCGGGGCCAGGGGCTTTTGAGATTTTTAATGTTTTTATTGCGTCCGCCAGCTCTTTTTGGGTAATTTTTGCGTTAAGCATTTGATTCTCCTCCTCTGTCAGTGTTGGTAGGAGGCAATCGGACAGGTAATTACTAATAGGTTCAGTGGCTGGTGTCCCCGTGTTCCCACCCTGAGCCTTGAGATTATAAAGTTTAATTTAAAATGCGGTAAATTCCTCCGCTATTTTCTGTTTGTTATAGATTATTTCTCACGATACATTTTTTATCGCTGTGATCTGGGAACGCTTCTGTATACCTCTTAGTTTGCTCGCCAAAAGTCTGTCAGCCTTATTGCCCTTGTCATTGTATTTCTGACTAGTCCATGTAAGAGCTTTTTCTACTTCTTCCATTTGGGCTTGTTTTAGCTCATTCCTGGCTGCGGTCAAGGTTTTATAAATCTTTTTCGAGGGGTTGGGTTTGTGCTGTTGTTCCAGCTTAATTATTTTAGTTGTAACAACTAGTGACATACCGCTCACCTCAATATTGAATACCAACTCTATGATATCAGCTGGTGCAAAGGGGATAGTGATGACAGACATACATATATAAGGAGACAAAGGATGCTCCTAAAAAGATCCCACTTTAATGCACAGCAAAGCCGAAAATAGTCCACAGGTATAGTAACCCACTAGAGTAATGGTAAGGCTATAAGGGTACAATTAAGTAACCGCTCCCAACACTGTGGGAGGACAATTACCACTAAAATGCCCTAGGGCAAAAATAATAAATGATTTATTGATATTCAGAAGTCGACGCAGTAACACACACTCAAATTAACCATAAAAACAATTAAAACATAAATCACGGGTGAGGCAGGGTAAGGGGATATTCTTATAAGGTGAATTCCCAAATATTAGTGTATGTCCCCTTACCAGTACCAGGTGGTAGTGTGAGACACAATGGTAAATACAAATGATAGGCAATAGAGAATGCTAGAGCCTCTGGTCTCAGGGTATGGTGGAGGTTGCACTAATCATTGCATGCTGTGATTGATCTGCTCAGTATCAATAGTTGGATACCTGAACCTTGAGAAAGTGCCAGCCCCTTATGCGCGAAACGATCGTCGGCATGACTTATAATTAAAGTTTGATTTCAATGTCCGCATCTCTGGTTCTGATAGATTTAAGTTGAGGGCTTCTGACTTTTCACTGTTAATTTTGTATCCTGATATTTTGCCAAATTCCTTTAATTCTTTGTGTAAGTTGGGAAGGGAGATCTGGGGCTGCGTAAATGTTAATATGATATCGTCTGCGAACAATGAGACTTTATAGTTTATTCCGCCAATTGGTACCCCCTGTATATTTATATTGTCTCGTATTTTAGACGCTAGTGGTTCGATTGTTAGGGCGAAGAGGAGAGGGGACAAAGGGCACCCCTGTCTCGTTCCATTTTTCATTTCAATTTTTTTTGCTGTACCCCCCGGGAGTTTCACCACTGCAGACGGGCAGCAGTACAGTGCTCGGACTCCCGCTAGATACGCATCTTTTAAGCCGAATTTCTGCATTGTTTTGTCAAGAAATAGCCAATCAATTCTATCGAACGTCTTCTCTGCGTCCAGGCTTAACAGAACCGCTTTGGTAGCTGTGAGGTGGGCATGATCAACTATATTTATAATTTTGCGGGTGTTGTCTGAGGCTTGTCTGCCAGATACAAACCCCACCTGGTCGTTGTGAATTAATCTCGGTAGGATGGGATTCAGTCTATTTGACAGGATTTTGCTGTATAGCTTAAGATCGTTATTTAGTAGGTAGATTAGTCGGTAGCTCCCACATAGCAGTGGGTCCCTACCCTCTTTTTGGATGATGGCGAGATTGGCCTGGGTCATTGATGGGGGGATTGGGCTGCCCTCCATGAATGAATTGAATAAGCTGAGTAGGTGTTTAGTTAGGATCGGGGAGAATCTTTTGTAATAAACATTGGAGAAGCCGTCGGGGCCAGGGGCTTTTGAGATTTTTAATGTTTTTATTGTGTCCGCCAGCTCTTTTTGTGTAATTTTTGCGTTAAGCATTTGATTCTCCTCCTCTGTCAGTGTTGGTAGGAGGCAATCGGACAGGTAATTACTAATAGGTTCAGTGGCTGGTGTCCCCGTGTTCCCACCCTGAGCCTTGAGGTTATAAAGTTTAATATAAAATGCGGTAAATTCCTCCGCTATTTTCTGTTTGTTATAGATTATTTCTCACGATTCATTTTTTATCGCTGTGATCTGGGAACGCTTCTGTATACCTCTTAGTTTGCTCGCCAAAAGTCTGTCAGCCTTATTGCCCTTGTCATAGTATTTCTGACTAGTCCATGTAAGAGCTTTTTCTACTTCTTCCATTTGGGCTTGTTTTAGCTCATTCCTGGCTGCGGTCAAGGTTTTATAAATCTTTTTCGATGGGTTGGGTTTGTGCTGTTGTTCCAGCTTAATTATTTTAGTTGTAACAACTAGTGACATACCGCTCACCTCAATATTGAATACCAACTCTATGATATCAGCTGGTGCAAAGGGGATAGGGATGACAGACATACATATATAAGGAGACAAAGGATGCTCCTAAAAAGATCCCACTTTAATGCACAGCAAAGCCGAAAATAGTCCACAGGTATAGTAACCCACTAGAGTAATGGTAAGGCTATAAGGGTACAATTAAGTAACCGCTCCCAACACTGTGGGAGGACAATTACCACTAAAAT
Organism: Ascaphus truei; assembly: GCF_040206685.1. NCBI lineage: Eukaryota > Metazoa > Chordata > Amphibia > Anura > Ascaphidae > Ascaphus > Ascaphus truei. The sequence goes on along the minus strand of NC_134487.1, from coordinate 201,087,811 downwards.
GCCCTAGGGCAAAAATAATAAATGATTTATTGATATTCAGAAGTCGACGCAGTAACACACACTCAAAATAACCATAAAAACAATTAAAACATAAATCACGGGTGAGGCAGGGTAAGGGGATATTCTTATAAGGTGAATTCCCAAATATTAGTGTATGTCCCCTTACCAGTATCAGGTGGTAGTGTGAGACACAATGGTAAATACAAATGATAGGCAATAGAGAATGCTAGAGCCTCTGGTCTCAGGGTATGGTGGAGGTTGCACTAATCATTGCATGCTGTGATTGATCTGCTCAGTATCAATAGTTGGATACCTGAACCTTGAGAAAGCGCCAGCCCCTTATGCGCGAAACGATCGTCGGCATGACTTATAATTAAAGTTTGATTTCAATGTCCGCATCTCTGGTTCTGATAGATTTAAGTTGAGGGCTTCTGACTTTTCACTGTTAATTTTGTATCCTGATATTTTGCCAAATTCCTTTAATTCTTTGTGTAAGTTGGGAAGGGAGATCTGGGGCTGCGTTAATGTTAATATGATATCGTCTGCGAACAATTGAGACTTTATAGTTTATTCCGCCAATTGGTACCCCCTGTATATTTATATTGTCTCGTATTTTAGACGCTAGTGGTTCGATTGTTAGGGCGAAGAGGAGAGGGGACAAAGGGCACCCCTGTCTCGTTCCATTTTTCATTTCAATTTTTTTTGCTGTACCCCCCGGGAGTTTCACCACTGCAGACGGGCAGCAGTACAGCGCTCGGACTCCCGCTAGATACGCATCTTTTAAGCCGAATTTCTGCATTGTTTTGTCAAGAAATAGCCAATCAATTCTATCGAACGTCTTCTCTGCGTCCAGGCTTAACAGAACCGCTTTGGTAGCTGTGAGGTGGGCATGATCAACTATATTTATAATTTTGCGGGTGTTGTCTGAGGCTTGTCTGCCAGATACAAACCCCACCTGGTCGTTGTGAATTAATCTCGGTAGGATGGGATTCAGTCTATTTGCCAGGATTTTGCTGTATAGCTGAAGATCGTTATTTAGTAGGTAGATTAGTCAGTAGCTCCCACATAGCAGTGGGTCCCTACCCTCTTTGTGGATGATGGCGAGATTGGCCTGGGTCATTGATGGGGGGATTGGGCTGCCCTCCATGAATGAATTGAATAAGCTGAGTAGGTGTTTAGTTAGGATCGGGGAGAATCTTTTGTAATAAACATTGGAGAAGCCGTCGGGGCCAGGGGCTTTTTGAGATTTTTAATGTTTTTATTGCGTCCGCCAGCTCTTTTTGGGTAATTTTTGCGTTAAGCATTTGATTCTCCTCCTCTGTCAGTGTTGGTAGGAGGCAATCGGACAGGTAATTACTAATAGGTTCAGTGTCTGGTGTCCCCGTGTTCCCACCCTGAGCCTTGAGGTTATAAAGTTTAATATAAAATGCGGTAAATTCCTCCGCTATTTTCTGTTTGTTATAGATTATTTCTCACGATTCATTTTTTATCGCTGTGATCTGGGAACGCTTCTGTATACCTCTTAGTTTGCTCGCCAAAAGTCTGTCAGCCTTATTGCCCCTGTCATAGTATTTCTGACTAGTCCATGTAAGAGCTTTTTCTACTTCTTCCATTTGGGCTTGTTTTAGCTCATTCCTGGCTGCGGTCAAGGTTTTATAAATCTTTTTCGAGGGGTTGGGTTTGTGCTGTTGTTCCAGCTTAATTATTTTAGTTGTAACAACTAGTGACATACCGCTCACCTCAATATTGAATACCAACTCTATGATATCAGCTGGTGCAAAGGGGATAGGGATGACAGACATACATATATAAGGAGACAAAGGATGCTCCTAAAAAGATCCCACTTTAATGCACAGCAAAGCCGAAAATAGTCCACAGGTATAGTAACCCACTAGAGTAATGGTAAGGCTATAAGGGTACAATTAAGTAACCGCTCCCAACACTGTGGGAGGACAATTACCACTAAAATGCCCTAGGGCAAAAATAATAAATGATTTATTGATATTCAGAAGTCGACGCAGTAACACACACTCAAAATAACCATAAAAACAATTAAAACATAAATCACGGGTGAGGCAGGGTAAGGGGATATTCTTATAAGGTGAATTCCCAAATATTAGTGTATGTCCCCTTACCAGTATCAGGTGGTAGTGTGAGACACAATGGTAAATACAAATGATAGGCAATAGAGAATGCTAGAGCCTCTGGTCTCAGGGTATGGTGGAGGTTGCACTAATCATTGCATGCTGTGATTGATCTGCTCAGTATCAATATTTGGATACCTGAACCTTGAGAAAGCGCCAGCCCCTTATGCGCGAAACGATCGTCGGCATGACTTATAATTAAAGTTTGATTTCAATGTCCGCATCTCTGGTTCTGATAGATTTAAGTTGAGGGCTTCTGACTTTTCACTGTTAATTTTGTATCCTGATATTTTGCCAAATTCCTTTAATTCTTTGTGTAAGTTGGGAAGGGATATCTGGGGCTGCGTAAATGTTAATATGATATCGTCTGCGAACAATGAGACTTTATAGTTTATTCCGCCAATTGGTACCCCCTGTATATTTATATTGTCTCGTATTTTAGACGCTAGTGGTTCGATTGTTAGGGCGAAGAGGAGAGGGGACAAAGGGCACCCCTGTCTCGTTCCATTTTTCATTTCAATTTTTTTTGCTGTACCCCCCGGGAGTTTCACCACTGCAGACGGGCAGCAGTACAGTGCTCGGACTCCCGCTAGATACGCATCTTTTAAGCCGAATTTCTGCATTGTTTTGTCAAGAAATAGCCAATCAATTCTATCGAACGTCTTCTCTGCGTCCAGGCTTAACAGAACCGCTTTGGTAGCTGTGAGGTGGGCATGATCAACTATATTTATAATTTTGCGGGTGTTGTCTGAGGCTTGTCTGCCAGATACAAACCCCACCTGGTCGTTGTGAATTAATCTCGGTAGGATGGGATTCAGTCTATTTGACAGGATTTTGCTGTATAGCTTAAGATCGTTATTTAGTAGGTAGATTAGTCGGTAGCTCCCACATAGCAGTGGGTCCCTACCCTCTTTGTGGATGATGGCGAGATTGGCCTGGGTCATTGATGGGGGGATTGGGCTGCCCTCCATTAATGAATTGAATAAGCTGAGTAGGTGTTTAGTTAGGATCGGGGAGAATCTTTTGTAATAAACATTGGAGAAGCCGTCGGGGCCAGGGGCTTTTGAGATTTTTAATGTTTTTATTGCGTCCGCCAGCTCTTTTTGTGTAATTTTTGCGTTAAGCATTTGATTCTCCTCCTCTGTCAGTGTTGGTAGGAGGCAATCGGACAGGTAATTACTAATAGGTTCAGTGGCTGGTGTCCCCGTGTTCCCACCCTGAGCCTTGAGGTTATAAAGTTTAATATAAAATGCGGTAAATTCCTCCGCTATTTTCTGTTTGTTATAGATTATTTCTCACGATTCATTTTTTATCGCTGTGATCTGGGAACGCTTCTGTATACCTCTTAGTTTGCTCGCCAAAAGTCTGTCAGCCTTATTGCCCTTGTCATAGTATTTCTGACTAGTCCATGTAAGAGCTTTTTCTACTTCTTCCATTTGGGCTTGTTTTAGCTCATTCCTGGCTGCGGTCAAGGTTTTATAAATCTTTTTCGAGGGGTTGGGTTTGTGCTGTTGTTCCAGCTTAATTATTTTAGTTGTAACAACTAGTGACATACCGCTCACCTCAATATTGAATACCAACTCTATGATATCAGCTGGTGCAAAGGGGATAGGGATGACAGACATACATATATAAGGAGACAAAGGATGCTCCTAAAAAGATCCCACTTTAATGCACAGCAAAGCCGAAAATAGTCCACAGGTATAGTAACCCACTAGAGTAATGGTAAGGCTATAAGGGTACAATTAAGTAACCGCTCCCAACACTGTGGGAGGACAATTACCACTAAAATGCCCTAGGGCAAAAATAATAAATGATTTATTGATATTCAGAAGTCGACGCAGTAACACACACTCAAATTAACCATAAAAACAATTAAAACATAAATCACGGGTGAGGCAGGGTAAGGGGATATTCTTATAAGGTGAATTCCCAAATATTAGTGTATGTCCCCTTACCAGTACCAGGTGGTAGTGTGAGACACAATGGTAAATACAAATGATAGGCAATAGAGAATGCTAGAGCCTCTGGTCTCAGGGTATGGTGGAGGTTGCACTAATCATTGCATGCTGTGATTGATCTGCTCAGTATCAATAGTTGGATACCTGAACCTTGAGAAAGCGCCAGCCCCTTATGCGCGAAACGATCGTCGGCATGACTTATAATTAAAGTTTGATTTCAATGTCCGCATCTCTGGTTCTGATAGATTTAAGTTGAGGGCTTCTGACTTTTCACTGTTAATTTTGTATCCTGATATTTTGCCAAATTCCTTTAATTCTTTGTGTAAGTTGGGAAGGGAGATCTGGGGCTGCGTTAATGTTAATATGATATCGTCTGCGAACAATGAGACTTTATAGTTTATTCCGCCAATTGGTACCCCCTGTATATTTATATTGTCTCGTATTTTAGACGCTAGTGGTTCGATTGTTAGGGCGAAGAGGAGAGGGGACAAAGGGCACCCCTGTCTCGTTCCATTTTTCATTTCAATTTTTTTTGCTGTACCCCCCGGGAGTTTCACCACTGCAGACGGGCAGCAGTACAGTGCTCGGACTCCCGCTAGATACGCATCTTTTAAGCCGAATTTCTGCATTGTTTTGTCAAGAAATAGCCAATCAATTCTATCGAACGTCTTCTCTGCGTCCAGGCTTAACAGAACCGCTTTGGTAGCTGTGAGGTGGGCATTATCAACTATATTTATAATTTTGTGGGTGTTGTCTGAGGCTTGTCTGCCAGATACAAAACCCACCTGGTCGTTGTGAATTAATCTCGGTAGGATGGGATTCAGTCTATTTGACAGGATTTTGCTGTATAGCTTAAGATCGTTATTTAGTAGGTAGATTAGTCGGTAGCTCCCACATAGCAGTGGGTCCCTACCCTCTTTGTGGATGATGGCGAGATTGGCCTGGGTCATTGATGGGGGGATTGGGCTGCCCTCCATGAATGAATTGAATAAGCTGAGTAGGTGTTTAGTTAGGATCGGGGAGAATCTTTTGTAATAAACATTGGAGAAGCCGTCGGGGCCAGGGGCTTTTGAGATTTTTAATGTTTTTATTGCGTCCGCCAGCTCTTTTTGTGTAATTTTTGCGTTAAGCATTTGATTCTCCTCCTCTGTCAGTGTTGGTAGGAGGCAATCGGACAGGTAATTACTAATAGGTTCAGTGGCTGGTGTCCCCGTGTTCCCACCCTGAGCCTTGAGGTTATAAAGTTTAATATAAAATGCGGTAAATTCCTCCGCTATTTTCTGTTTGTTATAGATTATTTCTCACGATTCATTTTTTATCGCTGTGATCTGGGAACGCTTCTGTATACCTCTTAGTTTGCTCGCCAAAAGTCTGTCAGCCTTATTGCCCTTGTCATAGTATTTCTGACTAGTCCATGTAAGAGCTTTTTCTACTTCTTCCATTTGGGCTTGTTTTAGCTCATTCCTGGCTGCGGTCAAGGTTTTATAAATCTTTTTCGATGGGTTGGGTTTGTGCTGTTGTTCCAGCTTAATTATTTTAGTTGTAACAACTAGTGACATACCGCTCACCTCAATATTGAATACCAACTCTATGATATCAGCTGGTGCAAAGGGGATAGAGATGACAGACATACATATATAAGGAGACAAAGGATGCTCCTAAAAAGATCCCACTTTAATGCACAGCAAAGCCGAAAATAGTCCACAGGTATAGTAACCCACTAGAGTAATGGTAAGGCTATAAGGGTACAATTAAGTAACCGCTCCCAACACTGTGGGAGGACAATTACCACTAAAATGCCCTAGGGCAAAAATAATAAATGATTTATTGATATTCAGAAGTCGACGCAGTAACACACACTCAAAATAACCATAAAAACAATTAAAACATAAATCACGGGTGAGGCAGGGTAAGGGGATATTCTTATAAGGTGAATTCCCAAATATTAGTGTATGTCCCCTTACCAGTACCAGGTGGTAGTGTGAGACACAATGGTAAATACAAATGATAGGCAATAGAGAATGCTAGAGCCTCTGGTCTCAGGGTATGGTGGAGGTTGCACTAATCATTGCATGCTGTGATTGATCTGCTCAGTATCAATAGTTGGATACCTGAACCTTGAGAAAGCGCCAGCCCCTTATGCGCGAAACGATCGTCGGCATGACTTATAATTAAAGTTTGATTTCAATGTCCGCATCTCTGGTTCTGATAGATTTAAGTTGAGGGCTTCTGACTTTTCACTGTTAATTTTGTATCCTGATATTTTGCCAAATTCCTTTAATTCTTTGTGTAAGTTGGGAAGGGAGATCTGGGGCTGCGTTAATGTTAATATGATATCGTCTGCGAACAATGAGACTTTATAGTTTATTCCGCCAATTGGTACCCCCTGTATATTTATATTGTCTCGTATTTTAGACGCTAGTGGTTCGATTGTTAGGGCGAAGAGGAGAGGGGACAAAGGGCACCCCTGTCTCGTTCCATTTTTCATTTCAATTTTTTTTGCTGTACCCCCCGGGAGTTTCACCACTGCAGACGGGCAGCAGTACAGCGCTCGGACTCCCGCTAGATACGCATCTTTTAAGCCGAATTTCTGCATTGTTTTGTCAAGAAATAGCCAATCAATTCTATCGAACGTCTTCTCTGCGTCCAGGCTTAACAGAACCGCTTTGGTAGCTGTGAGGTGGGCATGATCAACTATATTTATAATTTTGCGGGTGTTGTCTGAGGCTTGTCTGCCAGATACAAACCCCACCTGGTCGTTGTGAATTAATCTCGGTAGGATGGGATTCAGTCTATTTGCCAGGATTTTGCTGTATAGCTGAAGATCGTTATTTAGTAGGTAGATTAGTCGGTAGCTCCCACATAGCAGTGGGTCCCTACCCTCTTTGTGGATGATGGCGAGATTGGCCTGGGTCATTGATGGGGGGATTGGGCTGCCCTCCATGAATGAATTGAATAAGCTGAGTAGGTGTTTAGTTAGGATCGGGGAGAATCTTTTGTAATAAACATTGGAGAAGCCGTCGGGGCCAGGGGCTTTTGAGATTTTTAATGTTTTTATTGCGTCCGCCAGCTCTTTTTGGGTAATTTTTGCGTTAAGCATTTGATTCTCCTCCTCTGTCAGTGTTGGTAGGAGGCAATCGGACAGGTAATTACTAATAGGTTCAGTGGCTGGTGTCCCCGTGTTCCCACCCTGAGCCTTGAGGTTATAAAGTTTAATATAAAATGCGGTAAATTCCTCCGCTATTTTCTGTTTGTTATAGATTATTTCTCACGATTCATTTTTTATCGCTGTGATCTGGGAACGCTTCTGTATACCTCTTAGTTTGCTCGCCAAAAGTCTGTCAGCCTTATTGCCCTTGTCATAGTATTTCTGACTAGTCCATGTAAGAGCTTTTTCTACTTCTTCCATTTGGGCTTGTTTTAGCTCATTCCTGGCTGCGGTCAAGGTTTTATAAATCTTTTTCGAGGGGTTGGGTTTGTGCTGTTGTTCCAGCTTAATTATTTTAGTTGTAACAACTAGTGACATACCGCTCACCTCAATATTGAATACCAACTCTATGATATCAGCTGGTGCAAAGGGGATAGGGATGACAGACATACATATATAAGGAGACAAAGGATGCTCCTAAAAAGATCCCACTTTAATGCACAGCAAAGCCGAAAATAGTCCACAGGTATAGTAACCCACTAGAGTAATGGTAAGGCTATAAGGGTACAATTAAGTAACCGCTCCCAACACTGTGGGAGGACAATTACCACTAAAATGCCCTAGGGCAAAAATAATAAATGATTTATTGATATTCAGAAGTCGACGCAGTAACACACACTCAAAATAACCATAAAAACAATTAAAACATAAATCACGGGTGAGGCAGGGTAAGGGGATATTCTTATAAGGTGAATTCCCAAATATTAGTGTATGTCCCCTTACCAGTACCAGGTGGTAGTGTGAGACACAATGGTAAATACAAATGATAGGCAATAGAGAATGCTAGAGCCTCTGGTCTCAGGGTATGGTGGAGGTTGCACTAATCATTGCATGCTGTGATTATCTGCTCAGTATCAATAGTTGGATACCTGAACCTTGAGAAAGCGCCAGCCCCTTATGCGCGAAACGATCGTCGGCATGACTTATAATTAAAGTTTGATTTCAATGTCCGCATCTCTGGTTCTGATAGATTTAAGTTGAGGGCTTCTGACTTTTCACTGTTAATTTTGTATCCTGATATTTTGCCAAATTCCTTTAATTCTTTGTGTAAGTTGGGAAGGGAGATCTGGGGCTGCGTTAATGTTAATATGATATCGTCTGCGAACAATGAGACTTTATAGTTTATTCCGCCAATTGGTACCCCCTGTATATTTATACTGCACCGACACACTTTATTCGAGCAAATACCCAGTATGTACCTGGCAGATACCTGGAATGCGCCGCTCCTCACCTCTGACAAGCCCCGTTGCGTTTGCCTTCCCAGCCTGGGTTCATGCCTGGCTGTCGGGCGGCTGATCTGTTAAATGATAATGATTAGGATTTAATAGGCTGCAATGCTTCTCGTGTCTACCAGATGGCATAAATTCATGAATTGTAATGCAGTATATATATATATATACTGTGCAGTATTGCAGCCAGCGGGAATAAAATGCTTCAATCCCTGCCTGGAAAATAACCCAATGCACTCGGGCAGAAAACAGTCACAAACCTCAATACACCCGGGTATACCCGAATTCGTGTGACTAGCCGAGCTCGAATAAAGTGTGTCGCCAGTGTATTGTCTCGTATTTTAGACGCTAGTGGTTCGATTGTTAGGGCGAAGAGGAGAGGGGACAAAGGGCACCCCTGTCTCGTTCCATTTTTCATTTCAATTTTTTTTGCTGTACCCCCCGGGAGTTTCACCACTGCAGACGGGCAGCAGTACAGCGCTCGGACTCCCGCTAGATACGCATCTTTTAAGCCGAATTTCTGCATTGTTTTGTCAAGAAATAGCCAATCAATTCTATCGAACGTCTTCTCTGCGTCCAGGCTTAACAGAACCGCTTTGGTAGCTGTGAGGTGGGCATGATCAACTATATTTATAATTTTGCGGGTGTTGTCTGAGGCTTGTCTGCCAGATACAAACCCCACCTGGTCGTTGTGAATTAATCTCGGTAGGATGGGATTCAGTCTATTTGCCAGGATTTTGCTGTATAGCTGAAGATCGTTATTTAGTAGGTAGATTAGTCGGTAGCTCCCACATAGCAGTGGGTCCCTACCCTCTTTGTGGATGATGGCGAGATTGGCCTGGGTCATTGATGGGGGGATTGGGCTGCCCTCCATGAATGAATTGAATAAGCTGAGTAGGTGTTTAGTTAGGATCGGGGAGAATCTTTTGTAATAAACATTGGAGAAGCCGTCGGGGCCAGGGGCTTTTGAGATTTTTAATGTTTTTATTGCGTCCGCCAGCTCTTTTTGGGTAATTTTTGCGTTAAGCATTTGATTCTCCTCCTCTGTCAGTGTTGGTAGGAGGCAATCGGACAGGTAATTACTAATAGGTTCAGTGGCTGGTGTCCCCGTGTTCCCACCCTGAGCCTTGAGGTTATAAAGTTTAATATAAAATGCGGTAAATTCCTCCGCTATTTTCTGTTTGTTATAGATTATTTCTCACGATTCATTTTTTATCGCTGTGATCTGGGAACGCTTCTGTATACCTCTTAGTTTGCTCGCCAAAAGTCTGTCAGCCTTATTGCCCTTGTCATAGTATTTCTGACTAGTCCATGTAAGAGCTTTTTCTACTTCTTCCATTTGGGCTTGTTTTAGCTCATTCCTGGCTGCGGTCAAGGTTTTATAAATCTTTTTCGATGGGTTGGGTTTGTGCTGTTGTTCCAGCTTAATTATTTTAGTTGTAACAACTAGTGACATACCGCTCACCTCAATATTGAATACCAACTCTATGATATCAGCTGGTGCAAAGGGGATAGGGATGACAGACATACATATATAAGGAGACAAAGGATGCTCCTAAAAAGATCCCACTTTAATGCACAGCAAAGCCGAAAATAGTCCACAGGTATAGTAACCCACTAGAGTAATGGTAAGGCTATAAGGGTACAATTAAGTAACCGCTCCCAACACTGTGGGAGGACAATTACCACTAAAATGCCCTAGGGCAAAAATAATAAATGATTTATTGATATTCAGAAGTCGACGCAGTAACACACACTCAAATTAACCATAAAAACAATTAAAACATAAATCACGGGTGAGGCAGGGTAAGGGGATATTCTTATAAGGTGAATTCCCAAATATTAGTGTATGTCCCCTTACCAGTACCAGGTGGTAGTGTGAGACACAATGGTAAATACAAATGATAAGCAATAGAGAATGCTAGAGCCTCTGGTCTCAGGGTATGGTGGAGGTTGCACTAATCATTGCATGCTGTGATTGATCTGCTCAGTATCAATAGTTGGATACCTGAACCTTGAGAAAGCGCCAGCCCCTTATGCGCGAAACGATCGTCGGCATGACTTATAATTAAAGTTTGATTTCAATGTCCGCATCTCTGGTTCTGATAGATTTAAGTTGAGGGCTTCTGACTTTTCACTGTTAATTTTGTATCCTGATATTTTGCCAAATTCCTTTAATTCTTTGTGTAAGTTGGGAAGGGAGATCTGGGGCTGCGTTAATGTTAATATGATATCGTCTGCGAACAATGAGACTTTATAGTTTATTCCGCCAATTGGTACCCCCTGTATATTTATATTGTCTCGTATTTTAGACGCTAGTGGTTCGATTGTTAGGGCGAAGAGGAGAGGGGACAAAGGGCACCCCTGTCTCGTTCCATTTTTCATTTCAATTTTTTTTGCTGTACCCCCCGGGAGTTTCACCACTGCAGACGGGCAGCAGTACAGTGCTCGGACTCCCGCTAGATACGCATCTTTTAAGCCGAATTTCTGCATTGTTTTGTCAAGAAATAGCCAATCAATTCTATCGAACGTCTTCTCTGCGTCCAGGCTTAACAGAACCGCTTTGGTAGCTGTGAGGTGGGCATGATCAACTATATTTATAATTTTGCGGGTGTTGTCTGAGGCTTGTCTGCCAGATACAAACCCCACCTGGTCGTTGTGAATTAATCTCGGTAGGATGGGATTCAGTCTATTTGACAGGATTTTGCTGTATAGCTTAAGATCGTTATTTAGTAGGTAGATTAGTCGGTAGCTCCCACATAGCAGTGGGTCCCTACCCTCTTTGTGGATGATGGCGAGATTGGCCTGGGTCATTGATGGGGGGATTGGGCTGCCCTCCATGAATGAATTGAATAAGCTGAGTAGGTGTTTAGTTAGGATCGGGGAGAATCTTTTGTAATAAACATTGGAGAAGCCGTCGGGGCCAGGGGCTTTTGAGATTTTTAATGTTTTTATTGCGTCCGCCAGCTCTTTTTGTGTAATTTTTGCGTTAAGCATTTGATTCTCCTCCTCTGTCAGTGTTGGTAGGAGGCAATCAGACAGGTAATTACTAATAGGTTCAGTGGCTGGTGTCCCCGTGTTCCCACCCTGAGCCTTGAGGTTATAAAGTTTAATATAAAATGCGGTAAATTCCTCCGCTATTTTCTGTTTGTTATAGATTATTTCTCACGATTCATTTTTTATCGCTGTGATCTGGGAACGCTTCTGTATACCTCTTAGTTTGCTCGCCAAAAGTCTGTCAGCCTTATTGCCCTTGTCATAGTATTTCTGACTAGTCCATGTAAGAGCTTTTTCTACTTCTTCCATTTGGGCTTGTTTTAGCTCATTCCTGGCTGAGGTCAAGGTTTTATAAATCTTTTTCGAGGGGTTGGGTTTGTGCTGTTGTTCCAGCTTAATTATTTTAGTTGTAACAACTAGTGACATACCGCTCACCTCAATATTGAATACCAACTCTATGATATCAGCTGGTGCAAAGGGGATAGGGATGACAGACATACATATATAAGGAGACAAAGGATGCTCCTAAAAAGATCCCACTTTAATGCACAGCAAAGCCGAAAATAGTCCACAGGTATAGTAACCCACTAGAGTAATGGTAAGGCTATAAGGGTACAATTAAGTAACCGCTCCCAACACTGTGGGAGGACAATTACCACTAAAATGCCCTAGGGCAAAAATAATAAATGATTTATTGATATTCAGAAGTCGACGCAGTAACACACACTCAAAATAACCATAAAAACAATTAAAACATAAATCACGGGTGAGGCAGGGTAAGGGGATATTCTTATAAGGTGAATTCCCAAATATTAGTGTATGTCCCCTTACCAGTACCAGGTGGTAGTGTGAGACACAATGGTAAATACAAATGATAGGCAATAGAGAATGCTAGAGCCTCTGGTCTCAGGGTATGGTGGAGGTTGCACTAATCATTGCATGCTGTGATTGATCTGCTCAGTATCAATAGTTGGATACCTGAACCTTGAGAAAGCGCCAGCCCCTTATGCGCGAAACGATCGTCGGCATGACTTATAATTAAAGTTTGATTTCAATGTCCGCATCTCTGGTTCTGATAGATTTAAGTTGATGGCTTCTGACTTTTCACTGTTAATTTTGTATCCTGATATTTTGCCAAATTCCTTTAATTCTTTGTGTAAGTTGGGAAGGGAGATCTGGGGCTGCGTTAATGTTAATATGATATCGTCTGCGAACAATGAGACTTTATATTTTATTCCGCCAATTGGTACCCCCTGTATATTTATATTGTCTCGTATTTTAGACGCTAGTGGTTCGATTGTTAGGGCGAAGAGGAGAGGGGACAAAGGGCACCCCTGTCTCGTTCCATTTTTCATTTCAATTTTTTTTGCTGTACCCCCCGGGAGTTTCACCACTGCAGACGGGCAGCAGTACAGTGCTCGGACTCCCGCTAGATACGCATCTTTTAAGCCGAATTTCTGCATTGTTTTGTCAAGAAATAGCCAATCAATTCTATCGAACGTCTTCTCTGCGTCCAGGCTTAACAGAACCGCTTTGGTAGCTGTGAGGTGGGCATGATCAACTATATTTATAATTTTGCGGGTGTTGTCTGAGGCTTGTCTGCCAGATACAAACCCCACCTGGTCGTTGTGAATTAATCTCGGTAGGATGGGATTCAGTCTATTTGACAGGATTTTGCTGTATAGCTTAAGATCGTTATTTAGTAGGTAGATTAGTCGGTAGCTCCCACATAGCAGTGGGTCCCTACCCTCTTTGTGGATGATGGCGAGATTGGCCTGGGTCATTGATGGGGGGATTGGGCTGCCCTCCATGAATGAATTGAATAAGCTGAGTAGGTGTTTAGTTAGGATCGGGGAGAATCTTTTGTAATAAACATTGGAGAAGCCGTCGGGGCCAGGGGCTTTTGAGATTTTTAATGTTTTTATTGCGTCCGCCAGCTCTTTTTGGGTAATTTTTGCGTTAAGCATTTGATTCTCCTCCTCTGTCAGTGTTGGTAGGAGGCAATCGGACAGGTAATTACTAATAGGTTCAGTGGCTGGTGTCCCCGTGTTCCCACCCTGAGCCTTGAGGTTATAAAGTTTAATATAAAATGCGGTAAATTCCTCCGCTATTTTCTGTTTGTTATAGATTATTTCTCACGATTCATTTTTTATCGCTGTGATCTGGGAACGCTTCTGTATACCTCTTAGTTTGCTCGCCAAAAGTCTGTCAGCCTTATTGCCCTTGTCATAGTATTTCTGACTAGTCCATGTAAGAGCTTTTTCTACTTCTTCCATTTGGGCTTGTTTTAGCTCATTCCTGGCTGCGGTCAAGGTTTTATAAATCTTTTTCGATGGGTTGGGTTTGTGCTGTTGTTCCAGCTTAATTATTTTAGTTGTAACAACTAGTGACATACCGCTCACCTCAATATTGAATACCAACTCTATGATATCAGCTGGTGCAAAGGGGATAGGGATGACAGACATACATATATAAGGAGACAAAGGATGCTCCTAAAAAGATCCCACTTTAATGCACAGCAAAGCCGAAAATAGTCCACATGTATAGTAACCCACTAGAGTAATGGTAAGGCTATAAGGGTACAATTAAGTAACCGCTCCCAACACTGTGGGAGGACAATTACCACTAAAATGCCCTAGGGCAAAAATAATAAATGATTTATTGATATTCAGAAGTCGACGCAGTAACACACACTCAAAATAACCATAAAAACAATTAAAACATAAATCACGGGTGAGGCAGGGTAAGGGGATATTCTTATAAGGTGAATTCCCAAATATTAGTGTATGTCCCCTTACCAGTACCAGGTGGTAGTGTGAGACACAATGGTAAATACAAATGATAGGCAATAGAGAATGCTAGAGCCTCTGGTCTCAGGGTATGGTGGAGGTTGCACTAATCATTGCATGCTGTGATTGATCTGCTCAGTATCAATAGTTGGATACCTGAACCTTGAGAAAGCGCCAGCCCCTTATGCGCGAAACGATCGTCGGCATGACTTATAATTAAAGTTTGATTTCAATGTCCGCATCTCTGGTTCTGATAGATTTAAGTTGAGGGCTTCTGACTTTTCACTGTTAATTTTGTATCCTGATATTTTGCCAAATTCCTTTAATTCTTTGTGTAAGTTGGGAAGGGAGATCTGGGGCTGCGTTAATGTTAATATGATATCGTCTGCGAACAATGAGACTTTATAGTTTATTCCGCCAATTGGTACCCCCTGTATATTTATATTGTCTCGTATTTTAGACGCTAGTGGTTCGATTGTTAGGGCGAAGAGGAGAGGGGACAAAGGGCACCCCTGTCTCGTTCCATTTTTCATTTCAATTTTTTTTGCTGTACCCCCCGGGAGTTTCACCACTGCAGACGGGCAGCAGTACAGCGCTCGGACTCCCGCTAGATACGCATCTTTTAAGCCGAATTTCTGCATTGTTTTGTCAAGAAATAGCCAATCAATTCTATCGAACGTCTTCTCTGCGTCCAGGCTTAACAGAACCGCTTTGGTAGCTGTGAGGTGGGCATGATCAACTATATTTATAATTTTGCGGGTGTTGTCTGAGGCTTGTCTGCCAGATACAAACCCCACCTGGTCGTTGTGAATTAATCTCGGTAGGATGGGATTCAGTCTATTTGCCAGGATTTTGCTGTATAGCTTAAGATCGTTATTTAGTAGGTAGATTAGTCGGTAGCTCCCACATAGCAGTGGGTCCCTACCCTCTTTGTGGATGATGGCGAGATTGGCCTGGGTCATTGATGGGGGGATTGGGCTGCCCTCCATGAATGAATTGAATAAGCTGAGTAGGTGTTTAGTTAGGATCGGGGAGAATCTTTTGTAATAAACATTGGAGAAGCCGTCGGGGCCAGGGGCTTTTGAGATTTTTAATGTTTTTATTGCGTCCGCCAGCTCTTTTTGTGTAATTTTTGCGTTAAGCATTTGATTCTCCTCCTCTGTCAGTGTTGGTAGGAGGCAATCGGACAGGTAATTACTAATAGGTTCAGTGGCTGGTGTCCCCGTGTTCCCACCCTGAGCCTTGAGGTTATAAATTTTAATATAAAATGCGGTAAATTCCTCCGCTATTTTCTGTTTGTTATAGATTATTTCTCACGATTCATTTTTTATCGCTGTGATCTGGGAACGCTTCTGTATACCTCTTAGTTTGCTCGCCAAAAGTCTGTCAGCCTTATTGCCCTTGTCATAGTATTTCTGACTAGTCCATGTAAGAGCTTTTTCTACTTCTTCCACTTGGGCTTGTTTTAGCTCATTCCTGGCTGCGGTCAAGGTTTTATAAATCTTTTTCGAGGGGTTGGGTTTGTGCTGTTGTTCCAGCTTAATTATTTTAGTTGTAACAACTAGTGACATACCGCTCACCTCAATATTGAATACCAACTCTATGATATCAGCTGGTGCAAAGGGGATAGGGATGACAGACATACATATATAAGGAGACAAAGGATGCTCCTAAAAAGATCCCACTTTAATGCACAGCAAAGCCGAAAATAGTCCACAGGTATAGTAACCCACTAGAGTAATGGTAAGGCTATAAGGGTACAATTAAGTAACCGCTCCCAACACTGTGGGAGGACAATTACCACTAAAATGCCCTAGGGCAAAAATAATAAATGATTTATTGATATTCAGAAGTCGACGCAGTAACACACACTCAAAATAACCATAAAAACAATTAAAACATAAATCACGGGTGAGGCAGGGTAAGGGGATATTCTTATAAGGTGAATTCCCAAATATTAGTGTATGTCCCCTTACCAGTACCAGGTGGTAGTGTGAGACACAATGGTAAATACAAATGATAGGCAATAGAGAATGCTAGAGCCTCTGGTCTCAGGGTATGGTGGAGGTTGCACTAATCATTGCATGCTGTGATTGATCTGCTCAGTATCAATAGTTGGATACCTGAACCTTGAGAAAGCGCCAGCCCCTTATGCGCGAAACGATCGTCGGCATGACTTATAATTAAAGTTTGATTTCAATGTCCGCATCTCTGGTTCTGATAGATTTAAGTTGAGGGCTTCTGACTTTTCACTGTTAATTTTGTATCCTGATATTTTGCCAAATTCCTTTAATTCTTTGTGTAAGTTGGGAAGGGAGATCTGGGGCTGCGTTAATGTTAATATGATATCGTCTGCGAACAATGAGACTTTATAGTTTATTCCGCCAATTGGTACCCCCTGTATATTTATATTGTCTCATATTTTAGACGCTAGTGGTTCGATTGTTAGGGCGAAGAGGAGAGGGGACAAAGGGCATCCCTGTCTCATTCCATTTTTCATTTCAATTTTTTTTGCTGTACCCCCCGGGAGTTTCACCACTGCAGACGGGCAGCAGTACAGCGCTCGGACTCCCGCTAGATACGCATCTTTTAAGCCGAATTTCTGCATTGTTTTGTCAAGAAATAGCCAATCAATTCTATCGAACGTCTTCTCTGCGTCCAGGCTTAACAGAACCGCTTTGGTAGCTGTGAGGTGGGCATGATCAACTATATTTATAATTTTGCGGGTGTTGTCTGAGGCTTGTCTGCCAGATACAAACCCCACCTGGTCGTTGTGAATTAATCTCGGTAGGATGGGATTCAGTCTATTTGACAGGATTTTGCTGTATAGCTTAAGATCGTTATTTAGTAGGTAGATTAGTCGGTAGCTCCCACATAGCAGTGGGTCTCTACCCTCTTTGTGGATGATGGCGAGATTGGCCTGGGTCATTGATGGGGGGATTGGGCTGCCCTCCATGAATGAATTGAATAAGCTGAGTAGGTGTTTAGTTAGGATCGGGGAGAATCTTTTGTAATAAACATTGGAGAAGCCGTCGGGGCCAGGGGCTTTTGAGATTTTTAATGTTTTTATTGCGTCCGCCAGCTCTTTTTGGGTAATTTTTGCGTTAAGCCTTTGATTCTCCTCCTCTGTCAGTGTTGGTAGGAGGCAATCGGACAGGTAATTACTAATAGGTTCAGTGGCTGGTGTCCCCGTGTTCCCACCCTGAGCCTTGAGGTTATAAAGTTTAATATAAAATGCGGTAAATTCCTCCGCTATTTTCTGTTTGTTATAGATTATTTCTCACGATTCATTTTTTATCGCTGTGATCTGGGAACGCTTCTGTATACCTCTTAGTTTGCTCGCCAAAAGTCTGTCAGCCTTATTGCCCTTGTCATAGTATTTCTGACTAGTCCATGTAAGAGCTTTTTCTACTTCTTCCACTTGGGCTTGTTTTAGCTCATTCCTGGCTGCGGTCAAGGTTTTATAAATCTTTTTCGAGGGGTTGGGTTTGTGCTGTTGTTCCAGCTTAATTATTTTAGTTGTAACAACTAGTGACATACCGCTCACCTCAATATTGAATACCAACTCTATGATATCAGCTGGTGCAAAGGGGATAGGGATGACAGACATACATATATAAGGAGACAAAGGATGCTCCTAAAAAGATCCCACTTTAATGCACAGCAAAGCCGAAAATAGTCCACAGGTATAGTAACCCACTAGAGTAATGGTAAGGCTATAAGGGTACAATTAAGTAACCGCTCCCAACACTGTGGGAGGACAATTACCACTAAAATGCCCTAGGGCAAAAATAATAAATGATTTATTGATATTCAGAAGTCGACGCAGTAACACACACTCAAAATAACCATAAAAACAATTAAAACATAAATCACGGGTGAGGCAGGGTAAGGGGATATTCTTATAAGGTGAATTCCCAAATATTAGTGTATGTCCCCTTACCAGTACCAGGTGGTAGTGTGAGACACAATGGTAAATACAAATGATAGGCAATAGAGAATGCTAGAGCCTCTGGTCTCAGGGTATGGTGGAGGTTGCACTAATCATTGCATGCTGTGATTGATCTGCTCAGTATCAATAGTTGGATACCTGAACCTTGAGAAAGCGCCAGCCCCTTATGCGCGAAACGATCGTCGGCATGACTTATAATTAAAGTTTGATTTCAATGTCCGCATCTCTGGTTCTGATAGATTTAAGTTGAGGGCTTCTGACTTTTCACTGTTAATTTTGTATCCTGATATTTTGCCAAATTCCTTTAATTCTTTGTGTAAGTTGGGAAGGGAGATCTGGGGCTGCGTTAATGTTAATATGATATCGTCTGCGAACAATGAGACTTTATAGTTTATTCCGCCAATTGGTACCCCCTGTATATTTATATTGTCTCGTATTTTAGACGCTAGTGGTTCGATTGTTAGGGCGAAGAGGAGAGGGGACAAAGGGCACCCCTGTCTCGTTCCATTTTTCATTTCAATTTTTTTTGCTGTACCCCCCGGGAGTTTCACCACTGCAGACGGGCAGCAGTACAGCGCTCGGACTCCCGCTAGATACGCATCTTTTAAGCCGAATTTCTGCATTGTTTTGTCAAGAAATAGCCAATCAATTCTATCGAACGTCTTCTCTGCGTCCAGGCTTAACAGAACCGCTTTGGTAGCTGTGAGGTGGGCATGATCAACTATATTTATAATTTTGCGGGTGTTGTCGGAGGCTTGTCTGCCAGATACAAACCCCACCTGGTCGTTGTGAATTAATCTCGGTAGGATGGGATTCAGTCTATTTGCCAGGATTTTGCTGTATAGCTTAAGATCGTTATTTAGTAGGTAGATTAGTCGGTAGCTCCCACATAGCAGTGGGTCCCTACCCTCTTTGTGGATGATGGCGAGATTGGCCTGGGTCATTGATGGGGGGATTGGGCTGCCCTCCATGAATGAATTGAATAAGCTGAGTAGGTGTTTAGTTAGGATCGGGGAGAATCTTTTGTAATAAACATTGGAGAAGCCGTCGGGGCCAGGGGCTTTTGAGATTTTTAATGTTTTTATTGCGTCCGCCAGCTCTTTTTGGGTAATTTTTGCGTTAAGCATTTGATTCTCCTCCTCTGTCAGTGTTGGTAGGAGGCAATCGGACAGGTAATTACTAATAGGTTCAGTGGCTGGTGTCCCCGTGTTCCCACCCTGAGCCTTGAGGTTACAGTATAAATTTTAATATAAAATGCGGTAAATTCCTCCGCTATTTTCTGTTTGTTATAGATTATTTCTCACGATTAATTTTTTATCGCTGTGATCTGGGAACGCTTCTGTATACCTCTTAGTTTGCTCGCCAAAAGTCTGTCAGCCTTATTGCCCTTGTCATAGTATTTCTGACTAGTCCATGTAAGAGCTTTTTCTACTTCTTCCACTTGGGCTTGTTTTAGCTCATTCCTGGCTGCGGTCAAGGTTTTATAAATCTTTTTCGAGGGGTTGGGTTTGTGCTGTTGTTCCAGCTTAATTATTTTAGTTGTAACAACTAGTGACATACCGCTCACCTCAATATTGAATACCAACTCTATGATATCAGCTGGTGCAAAGGGGATAGGGATGACAGACATACATATATAAGGAGACAAAGGATGCTCCTAAAAAGATCCCACTTTAATGCACAGCAAAGCCGAAAATAGTCCACAGGTATAGTAACCCACTAGAGTAATGGTAAGGCTATAAGGGTACAATTAAGTAACCGCTCCCAACACTGTGGGAGGACAATTACCACTAAAATGCCCTAGGGCAAAAATAATAAATGATTTATTGATATTCAGAAGTCGACGCAGTAACACACACTCAAAATAACCATAAAAACAATTAAAACATAAATCACGGGTGAGGCAGGGTAAGGGGATATTCTTATAAGGTGAATTCCCAAATATTAGTGTATGTCCCCTTACCAGTACCAGGTGGTAGTGTGAGACACAATAGTAAATACAAATGATAGGCAATAGAGAATGCTAGAGCCTCTGGTCTCAGGGTATGGTGGAGGTTGCACTAATCATTGCATGCTGTGATTGATCTGCTCAGTATCAATAGTTGGATACCTGAACCTTGAGAAAGCGCCAGCCCCTTATGCGCGAAACGATCGTCGGCATGACTTATAATTAAAGTTTGATTTCAATGTCCGCATCTCTGGTTCTGATAGATTTAAGTTGAGGGCTTCTGACTTTTCACTGTTAATTTTGTATCCTGATATTTTGCCAAATTCCTTTAATTCTTTGTGTAAGTTGGGAAGGGAGATCTGGGGCTGCGTTAATGTTAATATGATATCGTCTGCGAACAATGAGACTTTATAGTTTATTCCGCCAATTGGTACCCCCTGTATATTTATATTGTCTCGTATTTTAGACGCTAGTGGTTCGATTGTTAGGGCGAAGAGGAGAGGGGACAAAGGGCATCCCTGTCTCGTTCCATTTTTCATTTCAATTTTTTTTGCTGTACCCCCCGGGAGTTTCACCACTGCAGACGGGCAGCAGTACAGCGCTCGGACTCCCGCTAGATACGCATCTTTTAAGCCGAATTTCTGCATTGTTTTGTCAAGAAATAGCCAATCAATTCTATCGAACGTCTTCTCTGCGTCCAGGCTTAACAGAACCGCTTTGGTAGCTGTGAGGTGGGCATGATCAACTCTATTTATAATTTTGCGGGTGTTGTCTGAGGCTTGTCTGCCAGATACAAACCCCACCTGGTCGTTGTGAATTAATCTCGGTAGGATGGGATTCAGTCTATTTGCCAGGATTTTGCTGTATAGCTTAAGATCGTTATTTAGTAGGTAGATTAGTCGGTAGCTCCCACATAGCAGTGGGTCCCTACCCTCTTTGTGGATGATGGCGAGATTGGCCTGGGTCATTGATGGGGGGATTGGGCTGCCCTCCATGAATGAATTGAATAAGCTGAGTAGGTGTTTAGTTAGGATCGGGGAGAATCTTTTGTAATAAACATTGGAGAAGCCGTCGGGGCCAGGGGCTTTTGAGATTTTTAATGTTTTTATTGCGTCCGCCAGCTCTTTTTGGGTAATTTTTGCTTTAAGCCTTTGATTCTCCTCCTCTGTCAGTGTTGGTAGGAGGCAATCGGACAGGTAATTACTAATAGGTTCAGTGGCTGGTGTCCCCGTGTTCCCACCCTGAGCCTTGAGGTTATAAAGTTTAATATAAAATGCGGTAAATTCCTCCGCTATTTTCTGTTTGTTATAGATTATTTCTCACGATTCATTTTTTATCGCTGTGATCTGGGAACGCTTCTGTATACCTCTTAGTTTGCTCGCCAAAAGTCTGTCAGCCTTATTGCCCTTGTCATAGTATTTCTGACTAGTCCATGTAAGAGCTTTTTCTACTTCTTCCACTTGGGCTTGTTTTAGCTCATTCCTGGCTGCGGTCAAGGTTTTATAAATCTTTTTCGAGGGGTTGGGTTTGTGCTGTTGTTCCAGCTTAATTATTTTAGTTGTAACAACTAGTGACATACCGCTCACCTCAATATTGAATACCAACTCTATGATATCAGCTGGTGCAAAGGGGATAGGGATGACAGACATACATATATAAGGAGACAAAGGATGCTCCTAAAAAGATCCCACTTTAATGCACAGCAAAGCCGAAAATAGTCCACAGGTATAGTAACCCACTAGAGTAATGGTAAGGCTATAAGGGTACAATTAAGTAACCGCTCCCAACACTGTGGGAGGACAATTACCACTAAAATGCCCTAGGGCAAAAATAATAAATGATTTATTGATATTCAGAAGTCGACGCAGTAACACACACTCAAAATAACCATAAAAACAATTAAAACATAAATCACGGGTGAGGCAGGGTAAGGGGATATTCTTATAAGGTGAATTCCCAAATATTAGTGTATGTCCCCTTACCAGTACCAGGTGGTAGTGTGAGACACAATGGTAAATACAAATGATAGGCAATAGAGAATGCTAGAGCCTCTGGTCTCAGGGTATGGTGGAGGTTGCACTAATCATTGCATGCTGTGATTGATCTGCTCAGTATCAATAGTTGGATACCTGAACCTTGAGAAAGCGCCAGCCCCTTATGCGCGAAACGATCGTCGGCATGACTTATAATTAAAGTTTGATTTCAATGTCCGCATCTCTGGTTCTGATAGATTTAAGTTGAGGGCTTCTGACTTTTCACTGTTAATTTTGTATCCTGATATTTTGCCAAATTCCTTTAATTCTTTGTGTAAGTTGGGAAGGGAGATCTGGGGCTGCGTTAATGTTAATATGATATCGTCTGCGAACAATGAGACTTTATAGTTTATTCCGCCAATTGGTACCCCCTGTATATTTATATTGTCTCGTATTTTAGACGCTAGTGGTTCGATTGTTAGGGCGAAGAGGAGAGGGGACAAAGGGCACCCCTGTCTCGTTCCATTTTTCATTTCAATTTTTTTTGCTGTACCCCCCGGGAGTTTCACCACTGCAGACGGGCAGCAGTACAGCGCTCGGACTCCCGCTAGATACGCATCTTTTAAGCCGAATTTCTGCATTGTTTTGTCAAGAAATAGCCAATCAATTCTATCGAACGTCTTCTCTGCGTCCAGGCTTAACAGAACCGCTTTGGTAGCTGTGAGGTGGGCATGATCAACTCTATTTATAATTTTGCGGGTGTTGTCTGAGGCTTGTCTGCCAGATACAAACCCCACCTGGTCGTTGTGAATTAATCTCGGTAGGATGGGATTCAGTCTATTTGCCAGGATTTTGCTGTATAGCTTAAGATCGTTATTTAGTAGGTAGATTAGTCGGTAGCTCCCACATAGCAGTGGGTCCCTACCCTCTTTGTGGATGATGGCGAGATTGGCCTGGGTCATTGATGGGGGGATTGGGCTGCCCTCCATGAATGAATTGAATAAGCTGAGTAGGTGTTTAGTTAGGATCGGGGAGAATCTTTTGTAATAAACATTGGAGAAGCCGTCGGGGCCAGGGGCTTTTGAGATTTTTAATGTTTTTATTGCGTCCGCCAGCTCTTTTTGGGTAATCTTTGCGTTAAGCATTTGATTCTCCTCCTCTGTCAGTGTTGGTAGGAGGCAATCGGACAGGTAATTACTAATAGGTTCAGTGGCTGGTGTCCCCGTGTTCCCACCCTGAGCCTTGAGGTTATAAAGTTTAATATAAAATGCGGTAAATTCCTCCGCTATTTTCTGTTTGTTATAGATTATTTCTCACGATTCATTTTTTATCGCTGTGATCTGGGAACGCTTCTGTATACCTCTTAGTTTGCTCGCCAAAAGTCTGTCAGCCTTACTGCCCTTGTCATAGTATTTCTGACTAGTCCATGTAAGAGCTTTTTCTACTTCTTCCACTTGGGCTTGTTTTAGCTCATTCCTGGCTGCGGTCAAGGTTTTATAAATCTTTTTCGAGGGGTTGGGTTTGTGCTGTTGTTCCAGCTTAATTATTTTAGTTGTAACAACTAGTGACATACCGCTCACCTCAATATTGAATACCAACTCTATGATATCAGCTGGTGCAAAGGGGATAGGGATGACAGACATACATATATAAGGAGACAAAGGATGCTCCTAAAAAGATCCCACTTTAATGCACAGCAAAGCCGAAAATAGTCCACAGGTATAGTAACCCACTAGAGTAATGGTAAGGCTATAAGGGTACAATTAAGTAACCGCTCCCAACACTGTGGGAGGACAATTACCACTAAAATGCCCTAGGGCAAAAATAATAAATGATTTATTGATATTCAGAAGTCGACGCAGTAACACACACTCAAAATAACCATAAAAACAATTAAAACATAAATCACGGGTGAGGCAGGGTAAGGGGATATTCTTATAAGGTGAATTCCCAAATATTAGTGTATGTCCCCTTACCAGTACCAGGTGGTAGTGTGAGACACAATGGTAAATACAAATGATAGGCAATAGAGAATGCTAGAGCCTCTGGTCTCAGGGTATGGTGGAGGTTGCACTAATCATTGCATGCTGTGATTGATCTGCTCAGTATCAATAGTTGGATACCTGAACCTTGAGAAAGCGCCAGCCCCTTATGCGCGAAACGATCGTCGGCATGACTTATAATTAAAGTTTGATTTCAATGTCCGCATCTCTGGTTCTGATAGATTTAAGTTGAGGGCTTCTGACTTTTCACTGTTAATTTTGTATCCTGATATTTTGCCAAATTCCTTTAATTCTTTGTGTAAGTTGGGAAGGGAGATCTGGGGCTGCGTTAATGTTAATATGATATCGTCTGCGAACAATGAGACTTTATAGTTTATTCCGCCAATTGGTACCCCCTGTATATTTATATTGTCTCGTATTTTAGACGCTAGTGGTTCGATTGTTAGGGCGAAGAGGAGAGGGGACAAAGGGCATCCCTGTCTCGTTCCATTTTTCATTTCAATTTTTTTTGCTGTACCCCCCGGGAGTTTCACCACTGCAGACGGGCAGCAGTACAGTGCTCGGACTCCCGCTAGATACGCATCTTTTAAGCCGAATTTCTGCATTGTTTTGTCAAGAAATAGCCAATCAATTCTATCGAACGTCTTCTCTGCGTCCAGGCTTAACAGAACCGCTTTGGTAGCTGTGAGGTGGGCATGATCAACTATATTTATAATTTTGCGGGTGTTGTCTGAGGCTTGTCTGCCAGATACAAACCCCACCTGGTCGTTGTGAATTAATCTCGGTAGGATGGGATTCAGTCTATTTGACAGGATTTTGCTGTATAGCTTAAGATCGTTATTTAGTAGGTAGATTAGTCGGTAGCTCCCACATAGCAGTGGGTCTCTACCCTCTTTGTGGATGATGGCGAGATTGGCCTGGGTCATTGATGGGGGGATTGGGCTGCCCTCCATGAATGAATTGAATAAGCTGAGTAGGTGTTTAGTTAGGATCGGGGAGAATCTTTTGTAATAAACATTGGAGAAGCCGTCGGGGCCAGGGGCTTTTGAGATTTTTAATGTTTTTATTGCGTCCGCCAGCTCTTTTTGGGTAATTTTTGCGTTAAGCCTTTGATTCTCCTCCTCTGTCAGTGTTGGTAGGAGGCAATCGGACAGGTAATTACTAATAGGTTCAGTGGCTGGTGTCCCCGTGTTCCCACCCTGAGCCTTGAGGTTATAAAGTTTAATATAAAATGCGGTAAATTCCTCCGCTATTTTCTGTTTGTTATAGATTATTTCTCACGATTCATTTTTTATCGCTGTGATCTGGGAACGCTTCTGTATACCTCTTAGTTTGCTCGCCAAAAGTCTGTCAGCCTTATTGCCCTTGTCATAGTATTTCTGACTAGTCCATGTAAGAGCTTTTTCTACTTCTTCCACTTGGGCTTGTTTTAGCTCATTCCTGGCTGCGGTCAAGGTTTTATAAATCTTTTTCGAGGGGTTGGGTTTGTGCTGTTGTTCCAGCTTAATTATTTTAGTTGTAACAACTAGTGACATACCGCTCACCTCAATATTGAATACCAACTCTATGATATCAGCTGGTGCAAAGGGGATAGGGATGACAGACATACATATATAAGGAGACAAAGGATGCTCCTAAAAAGATCCCACTTTAATGCACAGCAAAGCCGAAAATAGTCCACAGGTATAGTAACCCACTAGAGTAATGGTAAGGCTATAAGGGTACAATTAAGTAACCGCTCCCAACACTGTGGGAGGACAATTACCACTAAAATGCCCTAGGGCAAAAATAATAAATGATTTATTGATATTCAGAAGTCGACGCAGTAACACACACTCAAAATAACCATAAAAACAATTAAAACATAAATCACGGGTGAGGCAGGGTAAGGGGATATTCTTATAAGGTGAATTCCCAAATATTAGTGTATGTCCCCTTACCAGTACCAGGTGGTAGTGTGAGACACAATGGTAAATACAAATGATAGGCAATAGAGAATGCTAGAGCCTCTGGTCTCAGGGTATGGTGGAGGTTGCACTAATCATTGCATGCTGTGATTGATCTGCTCAGTATCAATAGTTGGATACCTGAACCTTGAGAAAGCGCCAGCCCCTTATGCGCGAAACGATCGTCGGCATGACTTATAATTAAAGTTTGATTTCAATGTCCGCATCTCTGGTTCTGATAGATTTAAGTTGAGGGCTTCTGACTTTTCACTGTTAATTTTGTATCCTGATATTTTGCCAAATTCCTTTAATTCTTTGTGTAAGTTGGGAAGGGAGATCTGGGGCTGCGTTAATGTTAATATGATATCGTCTGCGAACAATGAGACTTTATAGTTTATTCCGCCAATTGGTACCCCCTGTATATTTATATTGTCTCATATTTTAGACGCTAGTGGTTCGATTGTTAGGGCGAAGAGGAGAGGGGACAAAGGGCATCCCTGTCTCATTCCATTTTTCATTTCAATTTTTTTTGCTGTACCCCCCGGGAGTTTCACCACTGCAGACGGGCAGCAGTACAGCGCTCGGACTCCCGCTAGATACGCATCTTTTAAGCCGAATTTCTGCATTGTTTTGTCAAGAAATAGCCAATCAATTCTATCGAACGTCTTCTCTGCGTCCAGGCTTAACAGAACCGCTTTGGTAGCTGTGAGGTGGGCATGATCAACTCTATTTATAATTTTGCGGGTGTTGTCTGAGGCTTGTCTGCCAGATACAAACCCCACCTGGTCGTTGTGAATTAATCTCGGTAGGATGGGATTCAGTCTATTTGACAGGATTTTGCTGTATAGCTTAAGATCGTTATTTAGTAGGTAGATTAGTCGGTAGCTCCCACATAGCAGTGGGTCTCTACCCTCTTTGTGGATGATGGCGAGATTGGCCTGGGTCATTGATGGGGGGATTGGGCTGCCCTCCATGAATGAATTGAATAAGCTGAGTAGGTGTTTAGTTAGGATCGGGGAGAATCTTTTGTAATAAACATTGGAGAAGCCGTCGGGGCCAGGGGCTTTTGAGATTTTTAATGTTTTTATTGCGTCCGCCAGCTCTTTTTGGGTAATCTTTGCGTTAAGCATTTGATTCTCCTCCTCTGTCAGTGTTGGTAGGAGGCAATCGGACAGGTAATTACTAATAGGTTCAGTGGCTGGTGTCCCCGTGTTCCCACCCTGAGCCTTGAGGTTATAAAGTTTAATATAAAATGCGGTAAATTCCTCCGCTATTTTCTGTTTGTTATAGATTATTTCTCACGATTCATTTTTTATCGCTGTGATCTGGGAACGCTTCTGTATACCTCTTAGTTTGCTCGCCAAAAGTCTGTCAGCCTTATTGCCCTTGTCATAGTATTTCTGACTAGTCCATGTAAGAGCTTTTTCTACTTCTTCTACTTGGGCTTGTTTTAGCTCATTCCTGGCTGCGGTCAAGGTTTTATAAATCTTTTTCGAGGGGTTGGGTTTGTGCTGTTGTTCCAGCTTAATTATTTTAGTTGTAACAACTAGTGACATACCGCTCACCTCAATATTGAATACCAACTCTATGATATCAGCTGGTGCAAAGGGGATAGGGATGACAGACATACATATATAAGGAGACAAAGGATGCTCCTAAAAAGATCCCACTTTAATGCACAGCAAAGCCGAAAATAGTCCACAGGTATAGTAACCCACTAGAGTAATGGTAAGGCTATAAGGGTACAATTAAGTAACCGCTCCCAACACTGTGGGAGGACAATTACCACTAAAATGCCCTAGGGCAAAAATAATAAATGATTTATTGATATTCAGAAGTCGACGCAGTAACACACACTCAAAATAACCATAAAAACAATTAAAACATAAATCACGGGTGAGGCAGGGTAAGGGGATATTCTTATAAGGGGAATTCCCAAATATTAGTGTATGTCCCCTTACCAGTACCAGGTGGTAGTGTGAGACACAATGGTAAATACAAATGATAGGCAATAGAGAATGCTAGAGCCTCTGGTCTCAGGGTATGGTGGAGGTTGCACTAATCATTGCATGCTGTGATTGATCTGCTCAGTATCAATAGTTGGATACCTGAACCTTGAGAAAGCGCCAGCCCCTTATGCGCGAAACGATCGTCGGCATGACTTATAATTAAAGTTTGATTTCAATGTCCGCATCTCTGGTTCTGATAGATTTAAGTTGAGGGCTTCTGACTTTTCACTGTTAATTTTGTATCCTGATATTTTGCCAAATTCCTTTAATTCTTTGTGTAAGTTGGGAAGGGAGATCTGGGGCTGCGTTAATGTTAATATGATATCGTCTGCGAACAATGAGACTTTATAGTTTATTCCGCCAATTGGTACCCCCTGTATATTTATATTGTCTCGTATTTTAGACGCTAGTGGTTCGATTGTTAGGGCGAAGAGGAGAGGGGACAAAGGGCACCCCTGTCTCGTTCCATTTTTCATTTCAATTTTTTTTGCTGTACCCCCCGGGAGTTTCACCACTGCAGACGGGCAGCAGTACAGCGCTCGGACTCCCGCTAGATACGCATCTTTTAAGCCGAATTTCTGCATTGTTTTGTCAAGAAATAGCCAATCAATTCTATCGAACGTCTTCTCTGCGTCCAGGCTTAACAGAACCGCTTTGGTAGCTGTGAGGTGGGCATGATCAACTATATTTATAATTTTGCGGGTGTTGTCTGAGGCTTGTCTGCCAGATACAAACCCCACCTGGTCGTTGTGAATTAATCTCGGTAGGATGGGATTCAGTCTATTTGCCAGGATTTTGCTGTATAGCTTAAGATCGTTATTTAGTAGGTAGATTAGTCGGTAGCTCCCACATAGCAGTGGGTCCCTACCCTCTTTGTGGATGATGGCGAGATTGGCCTGGGTCATTGATGGGGGGATTGGGCTGCCCTCCATGAATGAATTGAATAAGCTGAGTAGGTGTTTAGTTAGGATCGGGGAGAATCTTTTGTAATAAACATTGGAGAAGCCGTCGGGGCCAGGGGCTTTTGAGATTTTTAATGTTTTTATTGCGTCCGCCAGCTCTTTTTGGGTAATCTTTGCGCTAAGCATTTGATTCTCCTCCTCTGTCAGTGTTGGTAGGAGACAATCGGACAGGTAATTACTAATAGGTTCAGTGGCTGGTGTCCCCGTGTTCCCACCCTGAGCCTTGAGGTTATAAAGTTTAATATAAAATGCGGTAAATTCCTCCGCTATTTTCTGTTTGTTATAGATTATTTCTCACGATTCATTTTTTATCGCTGTGATCTGGGAACGCTTCTGTATACCTCTTAGTTTGCTCGCCAAAAGTCTGTCAGCCTTATTGCCCTTGTCATAGTATTTCTGACTAGTCCATGTAAGAGCTTTTTCTACTTCTTCCACTTGGGCTTGTTTTAGCTCATTCCTGGCTGCGGTCAAGGTTTTATAAATCTTTTTCGAGGGGTTGGGTTTGTGCTGTTGTTCCAGCTTAATTATTTTAGTTGTAACAACTAGTGACATACCGCTCACCTCAATATTGAATACCAACTCTATGATATCAGCTGGTGCAAAGGGGATAGGGATGACAGACATACATATATAAGGAGACAAAGGATGCTCCTAAAAAGATCCCACTTTAATGCACAGCAAAGCCGAAAATAGTCCACAGGTATAGTAACCCACTAGAGTAATGGTAAGGCTATAAGGGTACAATTAAGTAACCGCTCCCAACACCGTGGGAGGACAATTACCACTAAAATGCCCTAGGGCAAAAATAATAAATGATTTATTGATATTCAGAAGTCGACGCAGTAACACACACTCAAAATAACCATAAAAACAATTAAAACATAAATCACGGGTGAGGCAGGGTAAGGGGATATTCTTATAAGGTGAATTCCCAAATATTAGTGTATGTCCCCTTACCAGTACCAGGTGGTAGTGTGAGACACAATGGTAAATACAAATGATAGGCAATAGAGAATGCTAGAGCCTCTGGTCTCAGGGTATGGTGGAGGTTGCACTAATCATTGCATGCTGTGATTGATCTGCTCAGTATCAATAGTTGGATACCTGAACCTTGAGAAAGCGCCAGCCCCTTATGCGCGAAACGATCGTCGGCATGACTTTGAAATCAAACTTTAATTATATGTCCGCATCTCTGGTTCTGATAGATTTAAGTTGAGGGCTTCTGACTTTTCACTGTTAATTTTGTATCCTGATATTTTGCCAAATTCCTTTAATTCTTTGTGTAAGTTGGGAAGGGAGATCTGGGGCTGCGTTAATGTTAATATGATATCGTCTGCGAACAATGAGACTTTATAGTTTATTCCGCCAATTGGTACCCCCTGTATATTTATATTGTCTCGTATTTTAGACGCTAGTGGTTCGATTGTTAGGGCGAAGAGGAGAGGGGACAAAGGGCACCCCTGTCTCGTTCCATTTTTCATTTCAATTTTTTTTGCTGTACCCCCCGGGAGTTTCACTACTGCAGACGGGCAGCAGTACAGCGCTCGGACTCCCGCTAGATACGCATCTTTTAAGCCGAATTTCTGCATTGTTTTGTCAAGAAATAGCCAATCAATTCTATCGAACGTCTTCTCTGCGTCCAGGCTTAACAGAACCGCTTTGGTAGCTGTGAGGTGGGCATGATCAACTATATTTATAATTTTGCGGGTGTTGTCTGAGGCTTGTCTGCCAGATACAAACCCCACCTGGTCGTTGTGAATTAATCTCGGTAGGATGGGATTCAGTCTATTTGCCAGGATTTTGCTGTATAGCTGAAGATCGTTATTTAGTAGGTAGATTAGTCGGTAGCTCCCACATAGCAGTGGGTCCCTACCCTCTTTGTGGATGATGGCGAGATTGGCCTGGGTCATTGATGGGGGGATTGGGCTGCCCTCCATGAATGAATTGAATAAGCTGAGTAGGTGTTTAGTTAGGATCGGGGAGAATCTTTTGTAATAAACATTGGAGAAGCCGTCGGGGCCAGGGGCTTTTGAGATTTTTAATGTTTTTATTGCGTCCGCCAGCTCTTTTTGGGTAATTTTTGCGTTAAGCATTTGATTCTCCTCCTCTGTCAGTGTTGGTAGGAGGCAATCGGACAGGTAATTACTAATAGGTTCAGTGGCTGGTGTCCCCGTGTTCCCACCCTGAGCCTTGAGGTTATAAAGTTTAATATAAAATGCGGTAAATTCCTCCGCTATTTTCTGTTTGTTATAGATTATTTCTCACGATTCATTTTTTATCGCTGTGATCTGGGAACGCTTCTGTATACCTCTTAGTTTGCTCGCCAAAAGTCTGTCAGCCTTATTGCCCTTGTCATAGTATTTCTGACTAGTCCATGTAAGAGCTTTTTCTACTTCTTCCACTTGGGCTTGTTTTAGCTCATTCCTGGCTGCGGTCAAGGTTTTATAAATCTTTTTCGAGGGGTTGGGTTTGTGCTGTTGTTCCAGCTTAATTATTTTAGTTGTAACAACTAGTGACATACCGCTCACCTCAATATTGAATACCAACTCTATGATATCAGCTGGTGCAAAGGGGATAGGGATGACAGACATACATATATAAGGAGACAAAGGATGCTCCTAAAAAGATCCCACTTTAATGCACAGCAAAGCCGAAAATAGTCCACATGTATAGTAACCCACTAGAGTAATGGTAAGGCTATAAGGGTACAATTAAGTAACCGCTCCCAACACTGTGGGAGGACAATTACCACTAAAATGCCCTAGGGCAAAAATAATAAATGATTTATTGATATTCAGAAGTCGACGCAGTAACACACACTCAAATTAACCATAAAAACAATTAAAACATAAATCACGGGTGAGGCAGGGTAAGGGGATATTCTTATAAGGTGAATTCCCAAATATTAGTGTATGTCCCCTTACCAGTACCAGGTGGTAGTGTGAGACACAATGGTAAATACAAATGATAGGCAATAGAGAATGCTAGAGCCTCTGGTCTCAGGGTATGGTGGAGGTTGCACTAATCATTGCATGCTGTGATTGATCTGCTCAGTATCAATAGTTGGATACCTGAACCTTGAGAAAGCGCCAGCCCCTTATGCGCGAAACGATCGGCGGCATGACTTATAATTAAAGTTTGATTTCAATGTCCGCATCTCTGGTTCTGATAGATTTAAGTTGAGGGCTTCTGACTTATCACTGTTAATTTTGTATCCTGATATTTTGCCAAATTCCTTTAATTCTTTGTGTAAGTTGGGAAGGGAGATCTGGGGCTGCGTTAATGTTAATATGATATCGTCTGCGAACAATGAGACTTTATAGTTTATTCCGCCAATTGGTACCCCCTGTATATTTATATTGTCTCGTATTTTAGACGCTAGTGGTTCGATTGTTAGGGCGAAGAGGAGAGGGGACAAAGGGCATCCCTGTCTCGTTCCATTTTTCATTTCAATTTTTTTTGCTGTACCCCCCGGGAGTTTCACCACTGCAGACGGGCAGCAGTACAGCGCTCGGACTCCCGCTAGATACGCATCTTTTAAGCCGAATTTCTGCATTGTTTTGTCAAGAAATAGCCAATCAATTCTATCGAACGTCTTCTCTGCGTCCAGGCTTAACAGAACCGCTTTGGTAGCTGTGAGGTGGGCATGATCAACTATATTTATAATTTTGCGGGTGTTGTCTGAGGCTTGTCTGCCAGATACAAACCCCACCTGGTCGTTGTGAATTAATCTCGGTAGGATGGGATTCAGTCTATTTGCCAGGATTTTGCTGTATAGCTTAAGATCGTTATTTAGTAGGTAGATTAGTCGGTAGCTCCCACATAGCAGTGGGTCCCTACCCTCTTTGTGGATGATGGCGAGATTGGCCTGGGTCATTGATGGGGGGATTGGGCTGCCCTCCATGAATGAATTGAATAAGCTGAGTAGGTGTTTAGTTAGGATCGGGGAGAATCTTTTGTAATAAACATTGGAGAAGCCGTCGGGGCCAGGGGCTTTTGAGATTTTTAATGTTTTTATTGCGTCCGCCAGCTCTTTTTGGGTAATTTTTGCGTTAAGCATTTGATTCTCCTCCTCTGTCAGTGTTGGTAGGAGGCAATCGGACAGGTAATTACTAATAGGTTCAGTGGCTGGTGTCCCCGTGTTCCCACCCTGAGCCTTGAGGTTATAAAGTTTAATATAAAATGCGGTAAATTCCTCCGCTATTTTCTGTTTGTTATAGATTATTTCTCACGATTAATTTTTTATCGCTGTGATCTGGGAACGCTTCTGTATACCTCTTAGTTTGCTCGCCAAAAGTCTGTCAGCCTTATTGCCCTTGTCATAGTATTTCTGACTAGTCCATGTAAGAGCTTTTTCTACTTCTTCCACTTGGGCTTGTTTTAGCTCATTCCTGGCTGCGGTCAAGGTTTTATAAATCTTTTTCGATGGGTTGGGTTTGTGCTGTTCTTCCAGCTTAATTATTTTAGTTGTAACAACTAGTGACATACCGCTCACCTCAATATTGAATACCAACTCTATGATATCAGCTGGTGCAAAGGGGATAGGGATGACAGACATACATATATAAGGAGACAAAGGATGCTCCTAAAAAGATCCCACTTTAATGCACAGCAAAGCCGAAAATAGTCCACAGGTATAGTAACCCACTAGAGTAATGGTAAGGCTATAAGGGTACAATTAAGTAACCGCTCCCAACACTGTGGGAGGACAATTACCACTAAAATGCCCTAGGGCAAAAATAATAAATGATTTATTGATATTCAGAAGTCGACGCAGTAACACACACTCAAAATAACCATAAAAACCATTAAAACATAAATCACGGGTGAGGCAGGGTAAGGGGATATTCTTATAAGGTAAATTCCCAAATATTAGTGTATGTCCCCTTACCAATACCAGGTGGTAGTGTGAGACACAATGGTAAATACAAATGATAGGCAATAGAGAATGCTAGAGCCTCTGGTCTCAGGGTATGGTGGAGGTTGCACTAATCATTGCATGCTGTGATTGATCTGCTCAGTATCAATAGTTGGATATCACACTGACAGTAGGTAGTGATGCATACAGAGTAGTGAATGCAAATAAATGTGCCACTGTCATATACCACAAAACCTATATAGGTACTAGGTCACACGATCAATGATTCAGTAAATCATTAGTGCACATTATACCACATTATATAAATGAACCGCGGCATGTGCATCAAAAACCGGACCTGATTTATGCATAAACTAACTCTGCTAGGCAATTAACAACTCGAACAACCCCACACAAACTACCAGGAACAGTCTCACCCGTGACTCCTCCTACACGACGTCAACGTGGTGACGTCATGCCGACGATCGTTTCGCGCATAAGGGGCTGGCGCTTTCTCAAGGTTCAGGTATCCAACTATTGATACTGAGCAGATCAATCACAGCATGCAATGATTAGTGCAACCTCCACCATACCCTGAGACCAGAGGCTCTAGCATTCTCTATTGCCTATCATTTGTATTTACCATTGTGTCTCACACTACCACCTGGTACTGGTAAGGGGACATACACTAATATTTGGGAATTCACCTTATAAGAATATCCCCTTACCCTGCCTCACCCGTGATTTATGTTTTAATTGTTTTTATGGTTATTTTGAGTGTGTGTTACTGCGTCGACTTCTGAATATCAATAAATCATTTATTATTTTTGCCCTAGGGCATTTTATTGGTAATTGTCCTCCCACAGTGTTGGGAGCGGTTACTTAATTGTACCCTTATAGCCTTACCATTACTCTAGTGGGTTACTATACATGTGGACTATTTTCGGCTTTGCTGTGCATTAAAGTGGGATCTTTTTAGGAGCATCTTTTGTCTCCTTATATATGTATAATTATTTTAGTTGTCAGATCTGTTATTAATTTCACCTTGGCCTTTCTGTGGGATGCAATTGAAATAAAAGTTCCCGTAATTGCTGCCCTATGGGCTTCCCACAGAACCGCCGGAGAGTCTACTATGCCCCAGTTGAGAGCGAAGTACTCCCTAAGAGCCTTTTTACTTTCTTTTTCTACCTCCGGGTGGTTCAGTAGGTAGTCGTTCAGCTTCCAAGTGTAGGCGGTTAATTTATGAAATGGGGTGGATAGGGTTAATGTGATGGGGGCGTGATCTGACCATGTAATGGGGCCTAAGTCCGAATTTGTGCAGGCTTCCAGGATATATTTGGTAGCAAAAAAATAGTCTATACAAGAGTATGACTGGTGGGGTGCGGAATAGAATGTGTAATCTTTTTGGCCCTGGTGTTGGATTCTCCAGATGTCCATTAAGGAATATTCCTTGGTGATCGTTTTAAATTGTTTCTCCATCCTCTGAGGTGGAGCTCTGTGTTGGCCTTGTTGGCCTAAGGTTCTGTCCTCCGCAGAGTTTATGGCCATATTAAAGTCTCCGCCCACAATCAACGAAGATAGGTAGGTAGGGTCAACCTTTTCTAACACTGCTTTCAGGAATTCCGTTTGATTATCATTTGGTGCGTAGATGTTGATCAGAGCGACCGGCGAGCCAGCCAGTGAGCCATATACCATTAGAAATCTACCCTCTGGTTTTGGTGATATTGAATGGGGTTCCTTGTCGGAGCAGGATCGCTACTCCCCGCTTTTTACTGTTAAATGACGAGAAGAAACCCGTAGGGAATACATTGCTAATCAATTTGGGCAGCTCTTGGGATGTAAAGTGCGTCTCTTGGAGGAAGATGATATCTCCCTTGGACTTTTTCATCTCTTGGAGCGCCAGTCGCCTTTTTCTATTATTATTCAGGCCCTTTACGTTTAGTGATACAAGTTTAATTGCGGACTGACTAGCCATTTGGGTGAGAGAGTTTAGTGTCCATCGGGGTCTCGCCCTTCCCACCGGGGAGATCCTGGTTCGTTGGTTCAGAGAACCTTTTTAACGCTTCTTGATGGTGCTGTTTGAGTATGGGTGTCAGGCCCGCCCGATGAGGGGTTGGGTGGGAGGAGGCAGGGAAGGTCGAGAGGGGGGGGGGAATAGGCTGCTGGGACAGGGTCAGCAGCAAGAGGCAAAGTGGGACGAGGTCAGCTAAGGACCTCCAATAAGTACGGCCGGGATTGGCTACCGGCATTTGGGCTTAAGGCCCAATGGGGGGGGGGAATCCGATGGTTCAGGCATGGGCGTGCAGGGAAGGTGCGGAACCTTGTACTTGCTTAGTGTAAGCTCTACCTTAGTTTAAGAGGGGGGGGAAGGGGAGTGGGAAGGCGGGGGGGGAGGGGGGGAAAGGGGTCAAAGGGACGCAGGTCCCGAAACGCGTCAGAGTTACTATGTACTCCTTTTGACCACTTAATAA
Organism: Ascaphus truei; assembly: GCF_040206685.1. Taxonomy (NCBI): domain Eukaryota; kingdom Metazoa; phylum Chordata; class Amphibia; order Anura; family Ascaphidae; genus Ascaphus; species Ascaphus truei. The sequence goes on along the minus strand of NC_134487.1, from coordinate 201,051,361 downwards.
ACCTTTTTATATCCGATACTGGTTTGCAGCCCCCATTGTTTGCACGGTTGTGCTCCGCCACTGTACCCTATGGGACTACTCTCTGCAATTACGTCTGGCGTGACGCACCCACTAATCAAGGACTGAGCTGTGCTTCAAGGGAGTTCCTCACATTGATCGTTTGATTGGTATGTACTTTTGTTTTGCTGGGGGTCTATACAGGACCTTTATGGTATATATAGAGATCTGTGTTAGCCGTCCAGCGTAACTAGTACACTCCTATGTTTATATCATCCTAATGAGTCTCCTTAGCTCTTATACATGCTCTAATGCCTTGGTTACATATTTTAGTACTCTGAATATGCATGTATGTTCCTAGGACAGCAGAGCCCTGAATATTGGGATAATATCCCTCACCGACTACGGTCAAGCTTATAGGTTTTGGACGTGGGGAGAGGAGGGAAAACTCCTAGCATAGCCATAACATGGAGATCTTTCTGACAATCCTTAAAACCAGTGTAATAAACGTGAGAACAACTCTTAACAAGCTCAGTACATGAAAAGCATTATAACCTCTCTTTTTGTCAGTCGGTCAAGCTTATAGGTTTTGGACCTGGGAAAGGGGGGGATATGGGGGGGGTGGGGAGATAAGAGGGAGGGGGGAGGGGGAGACCTGGGTTGACAGGTAACACAACAGCACATTGCATTAATGTTTTTAGGTATCATGCTGAACATAAACGGAATACTTCCTACGCTTGCTGGTCGGGGAAGAGGGGGGGGGGATGGGGCTCTTACATTTAGTGAAGTTAATATCCGAGGATCCTTATGACATTTCTATTTGATCTATGTGGCCCGCCGTGTGCCTTCCTCAGAGGGTTTGACAACGTATTTTATTACTGCAGGCAGCATCATTAGTATGGGGCCGTGCGGCCATATCTTCTGCGGCGGAAGGGCAGGCGTATGGGCTTTGGTGTGTGAGGGGGGGGGGGGACGGGGGGGGAGAGAAAATGGAGTACATTATATTATAACACATACAACTTTTCTCAACTTCAACATTCATCAACTGAGGAACAGGTTTTTTTTTTTTTTACATAACTCAACTGTGGCATAGGGACGGCTTAGCACTAGATCCATGTGGCCAGCTAATCTAGACTGCCAGTTTCTGTAATAGTGTCACTGCCGCTGCTTCCATTATCGAAGTCATTTGGGCTTCCTGTCTTGTGCAGGGCTCATTAGGCAGCTTCCCAGTTAACTAGTATTTCCTAGTCTGGGGGGGGTGGGGAGGGTAGCAACAGTCGTGCGAACCGAGCCTGGGGTCCATAGTCCTGTACCCGGGCCTTAGACAGATTAAATTTTGCTACTTACAGTTAGTAGATCGCAGTGCTGTTGTCGGAGCATCGCGCTCCCCTCCTATCCCACCCACAAATCCCCCCGCCAACCCCTAAAGCCCAGCCGGACCTCAGCACTCTTCAACTGCCATTCGGTCAGCGGCAAAAGTTATAGTAGCTTCAGCTGTGGGTTGCCTCCGATCGTCAGGGGTCGGATTCTGAAGCTATGCGTCTGGCTGGGTCTGGTGTGGTTCTTGAGCCGTCATGTGCTCCCGTCTTCGCTGTGGACTACAGGGCTTCTCATCTGTTCTTAGACTGCCTTGGCGCCGCCGTTCTCCTCGCGGGATGGGTGCTGCGTGGTTCCGCGTCCTCCCGGTGCGGTGGGTCTTGTAGTTGCTCCGTTGTCCAGGAAAGCGGCGGGGTCAGACCCAGGGCTTTCACGAATGGGGCCATGTCCTCAGGGCGGCGGATGGTTAGGAATTTGCCGTCATAGCTTACCGTAAGCTTGAACGGAAAGCCCCAGCGGTACTTCACCTCCTCCCGGAGGAATGAGGTCAAGGGCTTCATTTCTCTCCTTCGGTCGACTGATATCCGTGACAGGTCGTTGAAAATTTGGAGAGTTTCATTTTGGAAAGGTAGTGACTCTTTCCCTCTGCAGGCGGTGATGATCTTCTCCTTTACTGTATAGCTGTGTAATCTTATGATTACATCGCGTCGCCGGTTGGGATCTTCTGATCTGGGAGCTACCGCCCGGTGGGCCCTATCCATCTCTAGGTCCATGTCCTCTAGCGGGCCGCAGAGCGATGTGAACAGTTCCGCAAGATAGGGACGAAGCTGACCAGGTAAGACCGTCTCCGGTACATTTCTTATGCGCAGATTCTGGCGCCTGTCCCTATTTTCTTGGTCTTCCTGCCTGTCTTTGAGACGGGAGATCTCCTCTCCTAGCCGGATGATTTCTTCCTCGGCTGCCGTTTGTCTTGCCAGGGACTCCTCCAGTCCACCTTCCAGAGTCGTTGTCCTCTCTGTTAGGCCAGACATCTCCTGTTTAATCTCCGCTACTGCTGCTTTGATTTCTGCCTGCAGGGATGTTTGGAGCTTGACATGCATGGTGGAGAATAGGCTCTCCAGGTAGGATTGGGTGATCGGTTCCTCTATCTCCATTTCAAGAGTTGCATGGGCTTTCGTACCCATATTTAGAGCTGCTTGCGGCTCTTGTAAGCCTCGTGGTCCGCCACCCTCTTGGTTTGCTGGACTCTTCTGTGTCGGGGAGAAGAACCGTGACACCGCCGGTGCTGCAGGCTTCTTTGTGTGTTTGGACATGCTCCGATCTCTCCAAGTAATGGGGGTATGTTTTTGAGCCGTGAATTTCTGGTTTGGGAGCGTTATTTATAAAGTTTTAGCCGGTGGGTCCGCGGAGCTCCCCTCCTACACCCCCACTCCTGATGACATCATCGGAAACCCATCCCTTTAGCACATTTTTAATGGATCATCAATATTCAGTATTGTCATAGACAACTTAGGATCTGGCTGTGGTTTTTTTTTTTTTAGGGAAGCTGTGTCTTTAACTGAAACGGGAGGTGCCATCTTGGATCCAGATGGAACGCAGGCTGAAACACATGAAGATAGCTCCTACTCAGAAATCTCTTATTCAGACCACAGCTCTGATCAGACCCTCTCTTCACAGTGGGGGCGCAGGCAGGCTCAGGAGGGATCAGGTAGGGCGCAAGAAGGCGGGCAGCCAATATCTTCAACTGGTTTAGCCAACAAAATAGTCAGTGGGTCCATAGAAATGGACACATCCGTTATTTCTTTTTTTAATAGATTGGATAACGATCCAATATTTCTATTGCCGGACACGTCTACCAAATGTGGACCATATCGCTTCTCTGCCCACAACCCCTCCAGCACAGATCAGACACCACAGGGTAGATTTGCTTCAGCGGCCATGGCGTGAGGTACCAATGAATACAATTTTATATATATTTTCTTTAGTTGCTGTGCATATGGAAGTTTTTGCAGCAAACTCCCATATATCCTCCCAATCATCCCTGTCAATTTCTATTTTCAAATCCGCTGCCCATTTGAGCATGCAGTCATGATCATGTGAATTGACCAAGGCCTCAAAACTGGCTTTTATTCTAGTTATCAAACCTTTTTGATAACTACCTCTCCTACATAGTGCTTCAAAACTTGTGAAGTGAGTAAATTCTTATTTTGGGGACATTTTTGGAAAATATTTCTGATCTGTAGATATTTAAACATACTAAGGTCTGGTGCCTCATACCTAGTTAGGAATTCTTGGAAACTAGAAAGTTTTCCTTTATGCACTAGGTCGGCAACTACTCTAATATGTTTAGCTTTAATTTGGTCGAATTGTTTATAATCACAGCCTGGGGGGAAATTGGGATTATTAAAAAGCGGAGTGAGTTGCGAAACGGGAGACACAAGATTAAATTTGCCCTTAGACGGAGACCCCGCCCCCAGAGTGAGACGGATGGCAGCTTAAGCCTTGAGCTCCATCCCTCATCCCCGACAATACACTCATAAAGCAAGCAAAACGAACCTTTATCACCCCTAACTACTTTCACAATACCATTAAAACATTAGAGATGGCACCGATGCAGGCAAAAAAGAAGGAGACCTCCGCAAATATCTGGGCCGATCGAGCTCACTGAGCGTGGCAGCAACAATGGCGCCGGATTCAAATGCAGGATCAGAGTCAGAACGCGATGAAGACACAGCGGAGGGACCGGAGCAATTACCTGTCCGCCGCTGTGATTTTGAGAGGTTGTATAGCGACATGAAAGCCCTTATACACCTGGAAATGCAGGACTTCAAAAAGGAAGTGCAGGGGCTCGTGAGTGCACCGGAGCCCTGGAAGAGAAAGTCAGCACCAATACAAAACTGATTAAAAAAGCTGACAAACGATCCACATACTTACAAGCACAACTTTCGGAATTGGCTGACAGACAGGAAGATGCGGAGAACAGGGACCGCAGGAATAACATTAGGGTACGGGGGATCCCTGAAACCGTCACCAATGTGGAGGATTTCATCTCAAGATGGATGGCGGAGTTACTCCCTGACTGCCCACCCAATGAAAGAATAATGGATCGCTGTCATCGTGCCCTAAGAAGCAAACCAGCAGCAACAGAGCAGCCGAGAGATGTAATAGCCCGGCTGCACCATTATCGCACCAGAGATGCTATCCTACAGAAGGCCAGAGTGGCAGAAGCCTGCAGATTCGAGGAGATCACAATGCAACTCTTCTAAGATCTCTCACCGCTTACCCTGGCCAGGAGAAGGAAACTCCAGCCCATCACCCGCACACTGAGGGACAGAGCCATCAGATATAGGTGGACCTTTCCGTTTGGCCTGCTGGTCATCCGCAACGGAAGGGCCATCTCCATGAAGGAGATAGAAGAGGGATCTGAGTTCCTACAAAAACTAGGGATCAAGGAGAACTCACCCACGAACCCTAGAGGAGAAAAGCCCAGAGAAACGGATTGGCAAGTGGTGGGGGCTGTGGGCGAAAGCCGGGAAGCTCTCACATGAGCTCGCTTAAAGTCTCGTATCTTGAAGTTACCTCATGGTTAGAGGCTAGTTAATAAAGTTATATGTTGCTCCTGAACTGTCTCCCCCCTTGATTAACCCCGAGTGTGACGAACAAGGAGCTGGCTGCTTACGTGGCTATAGCCGGACTCAACGCTACACGTTATGGGACCCTGCAACCCTCCAAGGCATTCCTGCAAGAAACACCAACTAAAAAGTGGAAAATCGTACCTGCATACATCATGGCGGCGGGCGGTGGAACGCAAGCTGCCCATCATGGCAGAAGAGCTCGATGGAGTCCACGAGGCGGCTTCACGGAAGTGCTGCAAGTTTCGGCGGGAGAGCTAGCGGAGTGGCGACCTTCCTCGCGGGCTTCAGGTGAGAAAATGGCGTTCCCCGGAACAGCGTCACCGGAAGTGTGCTGGGCGCCATCTTGTAGGAGGCTAAAGAGAGATTACCGCTGACGTCATCTCGGAGCGCCGAACACCATCTAGTCTCGCGAGAAGAGACTCTGACTCATAAACCGGGTAAGGAAGAGGATAAAGTACCAGGAATGCAGCAGAGGGACAACTCTCTACCTGATGGCGGAGGAAGAAGAGAAGGCGTGGACAACATCCTACAGCGATCCGGAAGGAGGGCCCACGAACCACCACACCACCACGTTGCAAGCAAGCAAGGCCCATCATGCAAGCAGCGGAGTAGCGGAGATAATAAACACTGTCCCCAGGCAAATGTAGCTGTGTGCCCATTCATTCCCCTAGGGGCTAATCCCCCCACCCAAAGACACGATACCAAATTGGGGGTGTTGGGAGGGTCATAAAGCCACACTAGCTTATTAAAGTGGCAGTCCCCCTTGAAAAACAAAAAAAAAAGGGGGGAGAAAAAAAAAGGGGGGAATAAAAACAAATATATAAAGAAAAGACCCGGGACCGAGAAGGGGGGGGGGGGGAGAAAAAGTTGCAGTATCTCAGAAAAACAGAACCCTTCTTTTGGCAGTTTAACTGTTTGTTCATTTATCTATATTATCTATAATGAAGATGAATCACCTAATGTTGTCGGGGGGAGGGTGGAGTGCCCTCCAGTCTCAACGAGGGCATGAGCCTCCACATGGGCGCGGGGGGTAACTCCGTCCGGCGGCCCATGAAAGTCCTCACTTGAACCAGCAACGAGGAGCGGTAGAGGGGGCTGGAGGTCCATCCCGGACTACGCTCGTGCTGTACGTTTAGGAGAGGCAGAGAAGGCACTTAGGGAGGACTGGTCTCGCCCTATTGCCGGATGTGCTAATTTTGTGTTTTTATGTTTCGTTACATGTGTTTATCTGTTCCCCCAGTGTACTTTCCCTTGTTCTTCCCGGCTGCTGTCCGAATCCTCGGAAAGAAATAGAAGATTCTCGACGCTGACACCATGGGCTCGGACGGTTGATTACAAACGAGTAAAGGTTTGGAAATACACTCATGAGTAAAGAGATCACTATTATTTCACACAATGTGAAAGGCTTTAACAGTCCAGGGAAGCGCAGGCTAGCTATGGCGGACTATAAGAAAACAGACCCTGACATAATTCTATTACAAGAAACACACTTTTCGAAATCCAGTTCCCCGAAATATATTGACTATAGGTTTAGGAATTGGTTCTCAGCTTCATCCAACAAAAAAAAAAGAGGAGTAGCCATTCTACTACATAACCGTTTGCCCTTTGTGATTAAGACCATTAAAAAAGACAACAACGGCCGATTTCTGATTATAAGCGGCGAAATAAGAGGTCAGCCGATCACATTGGCAAACGTTTATGCTCCAAGTGAAGGCACAGAGGCTTTCCTGGAAAGGTTCTTCTCCATCCTCCAGAGGATGGCACAGGGATGCGTAATACTAGGGGGCGACTTTAATCAGACACTAGATCCAGTAATGGATAGATGCACCCCGAGCGGTAAAGCTAACTCAAAGGTTAGACAAACCTGGAATAGAGGGCTGAGAACTAATAATCTTTTAGATATATGGCGGGAACAGCACCGCCAGGACAAAGGATTTACATTTTACTCCCACCCGCATGACAGATATAGTAGGATAGACTACCTCTTTGTATCCAGTAGAATGGTTTCACAGATCTCCCACTCAGGCATCCACGATATTTCGTGGTCCGATCATGCACCGATAGAGCTGCGGTTCTCCGATTTTATTCTGGACAGACCAGGAGCGAACTGGAAACTTAATGAAGTTTTACTAAAAATCCCCGAAATTGCACAAAATGTGGGGGATAGAATCAGGGAATATTTTCAGGAGAATATGGGAAGTGTGACTTCGCAGGCTACCCTATGGGAAGCCCATAAGGCGACTCTGAGAGGAGAGCTCATAAGGATTGCAAGCAGGCGAAAGAGGGAGAAGGACAAAAAATCAATCTAGTTACAGAAGGAATTGGCAGTCCTCTCAGCTCGACATAAAAATAACAAAGATGGAATGACCCTTAAGGAGTTGCTAGACACCAAAACCAAACTTAATATCTTGCTGACCTCCCGTGCTGAAAAGGAGCTGACATGGTCTATAGTTTATGACATACGAGAAAGAAACCACAGACGGGTTCATAACCCTGATGACTCATTATGGGAAGTATTTTTGTACTATGAATTATTTATTCCAGGAGAGGTTTATACAACAGATTGGGAACTGCTTAATTTTGGACACTTAACACACAAGTTCTTATTTCGCAAGGGTACAGGTTGCTCAACCATTTCAGTACATGTCTGAAATGTGATCGTGAATTTTTCATCAGCACTAGAAGATGTGTTGATAGAGGTTATTTAATTTGTGATGACATTATACAGCACATGCCTTGCAATGATCAAATGCAAGGTAGCAACTGTCCGATAATGCAACACATTAATTCACAGCTTAGATAATGGGAGTTACATAGTATTATCTACAGAAGAGGATTGCGATATTCCTCCTTTTCAGGCATCACTTGTCACGGTTAATGGGAGTATACAGTGTTATGGTACTACACTTATTCCACCTCTGTTACATCAGACACTCACATCTGGAGTACATTTCCAGGTACCAGCTATCACACTGATCCTTCCTCACATGACAGCCTATTTGGCACATTTAAAGAAAATGAAGGTTACTATAGGGTTCACACATGATATAGTACATACCCTTTTACAGAGAGTTCACAGTGAATTACTACGTGTTGATTTACACCCGGGTGATTTTCCCCAGTGGTTGACTACACTAGGTGAATCATTGAAAACTTTTTGGCCAATGACAGGTAATTTTTTGACAAAAATAGGCACTAGCCTACAAACTACTGGTAAAAGTATTTTTAGTGGACTAGGAAATGCGTTTGGAATCCTAGGTTATTTGAAACCACTATTGTTTTTTATTTTAAGGATAATAATCCTTGTTATTTTGCTTCGTATTTTCTCTTTTCTTCCGAAGATGAAGAGGCGTTCAGCTTAATCACATTTTGCTTTCTAGCATATATTCTTATATTTTTACCTAGATACTAATATACTGTTTTAAGCACACAGGTCAAATCTAACCTGCTGCAGTATGCTTTGTTGCAAGGACACAGACGAAAAGAAAGAAACTTCACAAATCTTGCGTCTACCACGGTCCTATCAAATTTCCATGAGGATGTACTTAGATGAACTGGTTTTACCACATCGGAAACCACGCAAAGTGCATGCAGTTCACAACACGATGATAGACTTTATGTATCAGAACTCTCTTGCTTCCTCAGGACCGTTTTCAGTTTTAACACCTAATGGGACATTGCTACCGCGTAGCTTGCTAATGTTATGTAATTTTTGGCAAGTGAAATCTTTGCTATCTCTTGGTGATCAACCCAACTTCAAGTGTAGAGACATTCACCGTCAAATATTTCAAATGTCTTTTTATACAATTGAAGAAGGTCATATCAGCATTGTTAGCCACGGGTCATATAATTGTACCACTTTGTTTGCATGTTCAGGTAATAAACATCAACATTGTTTTGGGGCCCGTTGGGATACTACGCTTTTAAGTATGTACGAACGTCAACATCAACCCGCTTTACAATTGGGTGATTTTTACAAATTGATACCTTCCCATCGTGGAATAACTTGTGCACATATGCGCAGTTGTGGGTGTTTTGGCGATCAATCACATACTCCTGTGAGTTCAAGCTCATCAACATCAGAGAGCGGTGACACTGTCTTCCAAAAGTACACATAATGAATATTTTCTGCTTTGATAGTTTTTCTGCATTTGCAAACATATGATAATTATGTGTAGGAGAGGGTGTTATGGATTACAGGTATTTTCTGGCATATAACGCATAATGAATACAGGACACAGGTACATATATACATAGTATCATTATAAGGCCTAGTATAGCTTAGAGTATACTATTAAAATCCTGTTTTTTCTTGTCTTAGAAATAATAGCTTGTTTTGCTCAGAAGTGGCAGGATATTGGGACAGGTTACATAGACATAAAAGGGGAACTAACACCGGTAAACAGGCCGTGGTTTAACGGTAACTTACGACATATATCATACGTCACTAACTGTAAATTCTGATGGTAAACATCATACGTCACAAACCACAGAGCATGGACACATGACACGTGTCACACGTACGCAGCAAACAATGAACACTATAATAGGTTTGCACGACTCAATGTTAAACCAGAACCGAACTTAGGTGTGAAGTCACACAGATGAGACTTGAGCTGGGACTGGCTGACCTATCGTAATATCTTTTGGTTTGTGAGTATTGACAATGCATATATAGTTATAATCTCTGCATAGTTAGGAATGGATTGGTAACATACTGTAACTGCTAGCCATCAGCTTATAAGAAGCTTGTTGTGATATTTCTGATATTTCTGAATATTTTTGTGATACAATACTGTAAATGATAAACCTTATCTTATACAAACTCTAAGTGACCTTTCTTTATAATAATCTCACAATACTCTCCATAATATTATTAATATGTGAGAGTGTGGCCGAGACTTTGCAAATACGACATTGTGGTCGGTGCTCTCTGCTTAGTGCAGGACATAACTCACCATAAGGCGATACTTGAAAAAGGAAGGCAGGCTGAGCCCAGATTAACCTCCCGTGCTGAAAAGGAGCTGACATGGTCTAAGCGGAAATTTTTTGAGAAAGCAAACAGGCCAGATACCCTACTTGCCAACAAATTACGAGACAAAAACCACGTCTCCCAAATTCAGATAATTCGAACAGAACAGGGGGATCTGACCTCTGACCCCAAAAAAATAGTTTATGAATTTAAAACTTATTATGAAACCCTATATGATGGGGCGAAGGTGGCACACACGCCAACCACAAAAGCACGACTAAAGACGTTCTTAACAGAGGCTCAATTGCCTAAAGTGACCAGAGAGGAGAGGGCAGACTTTACTATCGAGGAACTCCTAGAGGTAATGAAGTCATTAAAAGCAGCCAAGGCCCCAGGCCCAGATGGCTTTTCCAATCTCTATTATAAGAAATTTCGCAAAATATTAGCTCCTCATCTACTAAAACTGTGTAATTCTTTCCTGGATGGTGCCCCTATCCCGAGCTCGATGCTCCAGGCGTCTATCTCAGTAATCCACAAACAAGGAAAAGACCCAGCGGACTGTAAAAGCTATAGGCCCATCTCTTTAATAAACTCTGATACAAAAATCTTTTCCAAACTTTTAGCTAACCGCCTTAACCAGGTGTTGTCCAAGTTGGTCCATCCTGATCAAGTGGGGTTCATATGTGGTCGACAAGCAGCTGATAACACCAGCCGGATTATAGATTTGATTGATCTGGCGCAAAAAAAACATATCCCGTCTATGGTGCTTAGTTTAGATGCAGAAAAAGCGTTCGACAGAATTGATTGGCCCTACTTGAGGGAGACGCTGGGAGCGTTCGGCTTGGGTGGGAGAATGATAGAGGCAATTCTCGCTCTGTATCGGGGACCGACGGTGAAGGTCAGGCACCAGGGCTTCCCCTCGGATGAATTCCTGATTAAGAGCGGCACCAGGCAAGGCTGTCCTCTGTCACCCCTTCTCTTTGCGCTATGCATCGAACCCCTAGCGGCGCACATCCGCCTCAGCCCGAATATAGCAGGAATCCAAATTAGTGACCAGCCACATAAGGTGGCCCTGTACGCTGATGACGTGATACTCACGTTATCACAGCCCCTCACCTCTCTGCCGAACGTCTTTCAATTGCTAGGGGAATTTAATGCGATATCTGGGTTCAAGATTAACCAGGCAAAATCAGAAGCCCTAAATATCAACTTACCTAAGGCCACCGAGAAACTGATCACGGTGAACTTTGAATTCAAATGGCAAACCTCCTCCATAAAATATTTAGGGATAAATATCACGAAGCAATCAGGCACTCTTTATAAGGCGAATTACCCCAGACTAATACGGACACTGAAGGAAGATCTACGGAAATGGGCAGGGTACAACATATCCTGGATTGGCAGGATTCAGTCTCTAAAAATGAATCTCCTTCCCAGAATTCTGTACCTATTTCAGACTCTTCCGGTCCCTATAATCAGGGAAGAGATCCTTCGGTTACAGTCCGCAATGGTGAAGTTTGTCTGGGGTAATAAAACCCCCCGCATCAAAACTAGCACACTAATTCGGCCCACAACAAGAGGAGGATTAGCGGTACCTTACCTGTTATCATACTTCAGAGCGGCCCAATTGACCCAAATTATCCAGTGGCACACCCACCCTAGTCGGAGGCGATGGGTGGAACTGGAGGCGGCCTGCTGTGCCCCGGTGGCATTGCAGGACCTGATCTGGCTCCCAAATAAGGTTCGCAAGGACTTCAAACTCCCGCTCCCCGCGATTGCCAGCTCTTTGGCAGTATGGGACAAAAGCAAATATAAGCACGTATTAATGAGACAACACTCCTTGATGACCCCAATTTTGGGAAACCCTGATTTCGCTCCGGGCCTGCAGAAGAAAGATTTCACTATATGGACACAGAAGGGCTACACTCGCCTTTTACACCTGGAGGGTAGAATATCTATCAAACCGTTTGAGCAAATTAAGTCTGAAAAATCCGTTCCAAATTCAGAATTTTTTAGATACCTCCAGCTAAGAGCTTTCTATGATAAATTTCCCATTCGAGCTCAACGCACTAATTTTGAACAGCTCTGTTCTACTGGAACAGGAACCAAGTGACTTATCTCTACGATGTACAAAGCGGTAGTCTGTCCGACTCCTGACGCCGACGTGACACTAAAATATAAGAATAGATGGGAAAGAGATCTGGGGGACACACTAGAGGATGAGGACTGGGACTATATTGTCTTGGCGGCAGCTAAGAGCTCAATCTGCACGACATTGAAGGAGAACGCGTAAAAGGTCCTGATGAGGTGGTATTTGACCCCATTACGATTATCAAAGTTTGTCAGGGGCTACCCTCCATTGTGCCCTAAACAATGTGGGGAGCAGGCAGACTTGCTGCACATGCTGTGGGGTTGCACCAAGATACTCCCAATCTGCGAAGATATCAGAAATTGGCTCCAGAGAATTCTCGATTGCGCGATCCCTTTGGACCGACCCCTGGTTGTTTCTGCTGGCCAGACGCACCCCGGGGTTAAACAGGTCGGAGCACAAATTAATTGCACATTTTGCAACTGCCCTGAGGTGCGAAATAGCATCATTGTGGAAGCAGCCCGAATTGCCAAATATCCCAAAAATCAGAAATAGAATTTGGCATGTTTGCCGGATGGAACAGTTAACGAGTCTGGTTAATGACACCGGCACAAACTTTCTAAAAGTCTGGGCTCCATGGTTAGCCCTGAACGATATCCCAGGGGTCAATGCCTCCAATATACTGCTTTAATAGCTCTAGACGTGTTCTCCTTGGATGAGTGTGGCTGACGGGGAGACATAGAATACAGACAGCGGAGAGGGACAATTAAATTCGGTAGTAGAGTGAGTGAGCAGGGTTAAGTGTACACATCCGCGGACGTACGCAAACATTAAGATAGAAGCTAGCCCGAGATCTGGCGGACCTGAAGTCTCCAAAAAGAGCCGAGATGATTCGGAGCCTTTCTGTGGCAGCAATCTCCAAAACGAGCCTAGATGATTCGCAGCCTTTCTGTGGCAGCCTCACCCCTCCCCCCCCCCCCACTCCTCCCCCCTCCTCCCCCCTCCCTACTTCTTCCCTGGTGTATTCTGGTTGTAAGTCTGGTCGGTCTGTGCGTATCCCCGGTATGTCTTTTGTGAGTCCAAATACAAAATGAGTTGACATGTGTACTGTTATATACGACAATGGGTTGGTAGATTATGTGATGATTGTACCATAAACTCAATAAAAACTTTTTTGGTTGAAAAAAAAAATTTGCCCTTAGACTTGCTCCAAATCTCCCAGGTAAATCTCGTCGGATCTAGCTCAAACATTTTGGCGTACACCTCCTTATCCAGTGCCCATAGGGACACTGGCAGAGAAGACGTTCTAGCATATTGGGATTCTATGGCTAACCAACAATATTGTGTTGGATCAGCGTGCCACATCACCACCTGCCTTAGTTGGGCAGCTTGGTAGTATTTCGAGATATCTGGGACACCCAAACCTCCTCTTGTCTTTAAAGCCATCATCACAGATCTAGCTGTTCTAGGCCTTTTACCTTGCCAAATAAAATTAAATATTCTATTTGGGAAATTTTTCAGTTCGGATCCCGGTATCCGGACTGGGAGAGTCTGGAAATGATATAATAACCTAGGGAGTATATTCATCTTGACTGATACTATTCTCCCAATCCATGACACCTGATATCCTTCCCACTTTGCCAGATCCCTTTTAATCTTATCAACCAATGGTGGATAGTTGCCTTGATATAGGGAGTGGTAGTTCCTAGACACATTTACTCCCAGATATTTAATATGTGAGAAACTCCATCTGTAGCTGAAATTCAGTTTTGGTAATTTTATCTCTGGATCTGAAAGATTCAGATTAAAAGACTGTGACTTGTCGCTGTTCATTTTATATCCAGAGATTTTTCCAAAGTCTGATAGCGCCTTTTGGAGGTTTGGTAAAGAAGTCTGAGGGCTTGCTAAAGTCAGAATAATATCGTCTGCGAATAATGAGATTTTATCATTTGTTTTCCCAATCACTATATACCATGTATATTACTATTTGCTCTTATTTTAGCAGCCAATGGCTCAATCGTTAGAGCGAAGAGAGGAGGAGATAATGGGTACCCATGTCTTGTACCATTTAAAAAAAAAAAAAAAATTCCCCAAACATTTTTATTAGGCATAATCATCTTTACAGACATTGGTTTTACATTATCAGTGTTGGCCTAATACAGTTGTATTTTCCTTGTTCATGTGGTTTTACATTATCAGTGTTGGCCTAATACAGTTGTATTTTCCTTGTTCATGTGGGGGGAGAGAGAAAGAAAGGAAAGATCCCCTAAGGCCACGTCATGGTCTCTGGGGTGTGGAAAAAGAAAGAGAGGAGGGGGGGGGAGAGAGGGAGTCATTCTACCCTCGTCCGGCCGGGTCCCGGCATCCATCCTTCACGGCTCTACTGTGGTTCAGATCCGTCTGGGGTTGTATCCTGATTTGGTTCGGATTAATGGGTTAACCAGGGTTCCCAGATTTTATAGAAACCTTCAGTTGAGCAGTTCAAGAAGGCCGTGAGTTTTTCCAAACTCATAACATCGTTAACTCTTTTTTTCACTAGCTGTTTGGTGGGGGGCGCTATCTTCTTCCAAGAGTATGCGACTGAACACCTAGCTGCTGTTAGAATAAAGGAGATTAATTTCCATACTGGGCGATCGATGTCCTCTATCGGCCTGCCCAGTAGGAAGGTCAGTGGATCTATTGGAATTGTGAGGCCTGTGACCTCTTTTATCAAATCTTGTACCGTAAGCCAGTATTTCTGAATTTCTGGACATGACCACCAGATATGGGCCATGTCCCCTCTATGTCCACAGCCTCTCCAGCATAGATCTGAGGCCAGAGGGTAGATTTGTTTTAACCTCACTGGGGTAAGATACCAATGATACATTATTTTATAGATGTTTTCCTTCACCGTGGTACAGATGGAAGTTCCTGAGGCCGCGTCTCATATTTCCTCCCAGTCCTCTCTGTCAATAACTATGTCCAATTCCGCTTCCCATTTAAGCATATAGTCGTGAGCGGTAGAGTTCACCGGATTCTCCATGCCGGCATATATTTGTGTTATTAGACCTTTTTGATGTACTCCTTCGCGACAGAGTTTCTCAAATTTTGTGAGAGGGGGGAATTTCAATGATGGGGACATTTTTTGTAGAAAGTGTCGAATTTGGAGAAACTTAAATGTATCCAGGTGGGGTAATTTTAATTTGGTTCGCAATTCTTGGAGACTCAGGAACTGTCCATCGCTCAGCAGGTCCGCGATCGCTCTGATCCCCATTGTTTTAAATAGGTCGAATTGTCGGGTTTCACACCCTGGTGGGAATTTAGGGTTGTCAAATATTGGAATGAGCTGAGAGCAAGGGGACGAGAGTAAGAATTTAGTTTTAGTTTTTGCCCATATGTCCCAAGTATGTTTCATTGCCCCCAGCCCGAATTTGGGCGCCATGTCATTTCCCCTGTCACCGCTCCAGAGAAAAGCTGGTAGAGAAGGCGTTCTGGAGTAATGAGATTCAATTGCTAGCCAACATAGCTTGTCTGGGTCCGAGTTCCACATTACCGCCTGTTTTAATTGGGCTGCTTGGTAATATCTATTAATGTCTGGGACCCCCAGTCCTCCTTTTGTCCTAGACGCCATAAGAACCGACCTAGCTACCCGGGGTCTCCTTCCGTTCCAAATAAATTGGAGGATTTTATTTTGGATAGTTTTTCATTCAGAACCAGGGACATGGATCGGGAGCGTCTGGTAATAATATAATAATTGGGGGAGTATATTCATTTTAACTGAGATCTTTCTCCCGATCCATGAGATCTGGTATTTTTCCCATTTATCCAGATCTTTTTTAATTTTCCTAAATAGGTTGGGATAATTATTTTGGTATAGGGAGCAATAGTGCCTCGATACATGTACTCCCAGGTATTTGATGTATATAGGGCTCCACTTATAATTAAAGTTTGATTTCAATGTCCGCATCTCTGGTTCTGATAGATTTAAGTTGAGGGCTTCTGACTTATCACTGTTAATTTTGTATCCTGATATTTTGCCAAATTCCTTTAATTCTTTGTGTAAGTTGGGAAGGGAGATCTGGGGCTGCGTTAATGTTAATATGATATCGTCTGCGAACAATGAGACTTTATAGTTTATTCCGCCAATTGGTACCCCCTGTATATTTATATTGTCTCGTATTTTAGACGCTAGTGGTTCGATTGTTAGGGCGAAGAGGAGAGGGGACAAAGGGCATCCCTGTCTCGTTCCATTTTTCATTTCAATTTTTTTTGCTGTACCCCCCGGGAGTTTCACCACTGCAGACGGGCAGCAGTACAGCGCTCGGACTCCCGCTAGATACGCATCTTTTAAGCCGAATTTCTGCATTGTTTTGTCAAGAAATAGCCAATCAATTCTATCGAACGTCTTCTCTGCGTCCAGGCTTAACAGAACCGCTTTGGTAGCTGTGAGGTGGGCATGATCAACTATATTTATAATTTTGCGGGTGTTGTCTGAGGCTTGTCTGCCAGATACAAACCCCACCTGGTCGTTGTGAATTAATCTCGGTAGGATGGGATTCAGTCTATTTGCCAGGATTTTGCTGTATAGCTGAAGATCGTTATTTAGTAGGTAGATTAGTCGGTAGCTCCCACATAGCATTGGGTCCCTACCCTCTTTGTGGATGATGGCGAGATTGGCCTGGGTCATTGATGGGGGGATTGGGCTGCCCTCCATGAATGAATTGAATAAGCTGAGTAGGTGTTTAGTTAGGATCGGGGAGAATCTTTTGTAATAAACATTGGAGAAGCCGTCGGGGCCAGGGGCTTTTGAGATTTTTAATGTTTTTATTGCGTCCGCCAGCTCTTTTTGGGTAATTTTTGCGTTAAGCATTTGATTCTCCTCCTCTGTCAGTGTTGGTAGGAGGCAATCGGACAGGTAATTACTAATAGGTTCAGTGGCTGGTGTCCCCGTGTTCCCACCCTGAGCCTTGAGGTTATAAAGTTTAATATAAAATGCGGTAAATTCCTCCGCTATTTTCTGTTTGTTATAGATTATTTCTCACGATTAATTTTTTATCGCTGTGATCTGGGAACGCTTCTGTATACCTCTTAGTTTGCTCGCCAAAAGTCTGTCAGCCTTATTGCCCTTGTCATAGTATTTCTGACTAGTCCATGTAAGAGCTTTTTCTACTTCTTCCATTTGGGCTTGTTTTAGCTCATTCCTGGCTGCGGTCAAGGTTTTATAAATCTTTTTCGATGGGTTGGGTTTGTGCTGTTGTTCCAGCTTAATTATTTTAGTTGTAACAACTAGTGACATACCGCTCACCTCAATATTGAATACCAACTCTATGATATCAGCTGGTGCAAAGGGGATAGGGATGACAGACATACATATATAAGGAGACAAAGGATGCTCCTAAAAAGATCCCACTTTAATGCACAGCAAAGCCGAAAATAGTCCACAGGTATAGTAACCCACTAGAGTAATGGTAAGGCTATAAGGGTACAATTAAGTAACCGCTCCCAACACTGTGGGAGGACAATTACCAATAAAATGCCCTAGGGCAAAAATAATAAATGATAATAAATAATGATTTATTGATATTCAGAAGTACCAGGTGGTAGTGTGAGACACAATGGTAAATACAAATGATAGGCAATAGAGAATGCTAGAGCCTCTGGTCTCAGGGTATGGTGGAGGTTGCACTAATCATTGCATGCTGTGATTGATCTGCTCAGTATCAATAGTTGGATATCACACTGACAGTAGGTAGTGATGCATGCAGAGTAGTGAATGCAAATAAATGTGCCACTGTCAAATATCACAAAACCTATATAGGTACTAGGTCACACGATCAATGATTCAGTAAATCATTAGTGCACATTATACCACATTATATAAATGAACCGCGGCATGTGCATCAAAAACCGGACCTGATATATGCATAAACTACCTCTGCTAGGCAGTTAACAACTCGAACAACCCCACACAAACTACCAGGAACAGTCTCACCCGTGACTCCTCCTACATGACGTCAACGTGGGGACGTCATGCCGACGATCGTTTCGCGCATAAGGGGCTGGCGCTTTCTCAAGGTTCAGGTATCCAACTATTGATACTGAGCAGATCAATCACAGCATGCAATGATTAGTGCAACCTCCACCATACCCTGAGACCAGAGGCTCTAGCATTCTCTCTTGCCTATCATTTGTATTTACCATTGTGTCTCACACTACCACCTGGTACTGGTAAGGGGACATACACTAATATTTGGGAATTCACCTTATAAGAATATCCCCTTACCCTGCCTCACCCGTGATTTATGTTTTAATTGTTTTTATGGTTATTTTGAGTGTGTGTTACTGCGTCGACTTCTGAATTTCAATAAACCATTTATTATTTTTGCCCTAGGGCATTTTAGTGGTAATTGTCCTCCCACAGTGTTGGGAGCGGTTACTTATTTGTACCCTTATAGCCTTACCATTACTCTAGTGGGTTACTATACCTGTGGACTATTTTCGGCTTTGCTGTGCATTAAAGTGGGATCTTTTTAGGAGCATCCTTTGTCTCCTTATATATGTATAATTATTTTAGTTGTCAGATCTGTTATTAATTTCACCTTGGCCTTTCTGTGGGATGCAATTGAAATAAAAGTTCCCCTAATTGCTGCCCTATGGGCTTCCCACAGAACCGCCGGAGAGTCTACTATGCCCCAGTTGAGAGCGAAGTACTCCCTAAGAGCCTTTTTAATTTCTTTTTCTACCTCCGGGTGGTTCAGTAGGGAGTCGTTCAGCTTCCAAGTGTAGGCGGTTAATTTATGAAATGGGGTGGATAGGGTTAATGTGGTGGGGGCGTGATCTGACCATGTAATGGGGCCTAAGTCCGAATTTGTGCAGGCTTCCAGGATATATTTGGTAGCAAAAAAATAGTCTATAAGAGAGTATGACTGGTGGGGTGCGGAATAGAATGTGTAATCTTTTTGGCCCTGGTGTTGGATTCTCCAGATGTCCATTAAGGAATATTCCTTGGTGATCGTTTTAAATTGTTTCTCCATCCTCTGAGGTGGAGCTCTGTGTTGGCCTTGTTGGCCTGAGGTTCTGTCCTCCACAGAGTTTATGGCCATATTAAAGTCTCCGCCCACAATCAACGAAGATAGGTAGGTAGGGTCAACCTTTTCTAACACTGCTTTCAGGAATTCCGTTTGATTATCATTTGGCGCGTAGATGTTGATCAGAGCGACCGGCGAGCCAGCCAGTGAGCCATATACCATTAGAAATCTACCCTCTGGGTCTGAAGTGGTTTTGGTGATATTGAATGGGGTTCCTTGTCGGAGCAGGATCGCTACTCCCCGCTTTTTACTGTTAAATGACGAGAAGAAACCCGTAGGGAATACATTGCTAATCAATTTGGGCAGCTCTTGGGATGTAAAGTGCGTCTCTTGGAGGAAGATGATATCTTCCTTGGACTTTTTCATCTCTTGGAGCGCCAGTCGTCTTTTTCTATTATTATTCAGGCCCTTTACGTTTAGTGATACAAGTTTAATTGCGGACTGACTAGCCATTTGGGCGAGAGAGTTTAGTGTCCATCGGGGTCTCGCCCTTCCCACCGGGGAGATCCTGGTTCGTTGGTTCAGAGAACCTTTTTAACGCTTCTTGATGGTGCTGTTTGAGTATGGGTGTCAGGCCCGCCCGACGAGGGGTTGGGTGGGAGGAGGGCAGGGAAGGTCGAGAGGGGGGGGGGAATAGGCTGCTGGGACAGGGTCAGCAGCAAGAGGCAAAGTGGGACGAGGTCAGCTAAGGACCTCCAATAAGTACGGCCGGGATTGGCTACCGGCATTTGGGCTTAAGGCCCAATGGGGGGGAATCCGATGGTTCAGGCATGGGCGTGCAGGGAAGGTGCGGACCCTTGTACTTGCTTAGTGTAAGCTCTACCTTAGTTTAAGAGGGGGGGGAAGGCGGGGGGGAGGGGAGGAAATGGGAGGGGGGAAAGGGGTCAAAGGGACGCAGGTCCCGAAACGCGTCAGAGTTACTATGTACTCCTTTTGACCACTTAATAAACCTTTTTATATCCGATACTAGTTTGCAGCCCCCATTGTTTGCACGGTTGTGCTCCGCCACTGTACCCTATGGGACTACTCTCTGCAATTACGTCTGGCGTGACACACCCACTAATCAAGGACTGAGCTGTGCTTCAAGGGAATTCCTCACATTGATCGTTTGATTGGTATGTACTTTTGTTTTGCTGGGGGTCTATACAGGACCTTTATGGTATATATAGAGATCTGTGTTAGCCGTCCAGCGTAACTAGTACACTCCTATGTTTATATCATCCTAATGAGTCTCCTTAGCTCTTATACATGCTCTAATGCCTTGGTTACATATTTTATTACTCTGAATATGCATGTATGTTCCTAGGATAGCAGAGCCCTGAATATTGGGATAATATCCCTCACCCACTACGGTCAAGCTTATAGGTTTTGGACATGGGGAAGGCGTGGGGAGGGGAGGGAAAACTCCTAGCATAGCCATAACATGGAGATCTTTCTGACAATCCTTAAAACCAGTGTAATAAATGTGAGAACAACTCTTAACAAGCTCAGTACATGAAAAGCATTATAACCTCTCTTTTTGTCAGTCGGTCAAGCTTATAGGTTTTGGACCTGGGAAAGGGGGGGGAGATGGGGGGGTGGGGAGATAAGAGGGAGGGGGGAGGGGGAGACCTGGGTTGACAGGTAACACAACAGCACATTGCATTAATGTTTTTAGGTATCATGCTGAACATAAACGGAATACTTCCTACGCTTGCTGGTCGGGGAAGAGGGGGGGGAGGGATGGGGCTCTTACATTTAGTGAAGTTAATATCCGAGGATCCTTATGACATTTCTATTTGATCTATGTGGCCCGCCGTGTGCCTTCCTCAGAGGGTTTGACAACGTATTTTATTACTGCAGGCAGCATCATTAGTATGGGGCCGTGCGGCCATATCTTCTGCGGCGGAAGGGCAGGCTTATGGGCTTTGGTGCGTGAGGGGGGGAGGGGGAAGGGGGGGAGAGAAAAGGGAGTACATTATATTATAACACATACAACTTTTCTCAACTTCAACATTCATCAACTGAGGAACAGGTTTTTTTTTTTTTTTTACATAACTCAACTGTGGCATAGGGACGGCTTAGCACTAGATCCATGTGGCCAGCTAATCTAGACTGCCAGTTACTGTAATAGTGTCACTGCGGCTGCTTCTATTATCGAAGTCATTTGGGCTTCCTGTCTTGTGCAGGGCTCATTAGGCAGCTTCCCAGTTAACTAGTATTTCCTAGTCCGGGGGGGTGGGGAGGGTAGCAACAGTCGTGCGAACCGAGCCTGGGGTCCATAGTCCTGTACCCGGGCCTTAGACAGATTAAATTTTGCTACTTACAGTTAGTAGATCGCAGTGCTGTTGTCGGAGCATTGCGCTCCCCTCCTATCCCACCCACAAATCCCCCCGCCAACCCCTAAAGCCCAGCCGGACCTCAGCACTCTTCAACTGGCATCCGGTCAGCTGCAAAAGTTATAGTAGCTTCAGCTGTGGGTTGCCTCCGATCGTCAGGGGTCGGATTCTGAAACTATGCGTCTGGCTGGGTCTGGTGTGGTTCTTGAGCCGTCATGTGCTCCCGTCTTTGCTGTGGACTACGGTGCTTCTCATCTGTTCTTAGACTGCCTTGGCGCCGCCGTTCTCCTCGCGGGACGGGTGCTGCGTGGTTCCGCGTCCTCCCAGTGCGGTAGGTCTTGTAGTTGCTCCGTTGTCCAGGAAAGCGGCGGGGTCAGACCCAGGGCTTTCACGAATGGGGCCATGTCCTCAGGGCGGCGGATGGTTAGGAATTTGCCGTCATAGCTTACAGTAAGCTTGAACGGAAAGCCCCAGCGGTACTTCACCTCCTCCCGGAGGAATGAGGTCAAGGGCTTAATTTCTCTCCTTCGGTCGACTGTTATCCGTGACAGGTCGTTGAAAATTTGGAGAGTTTCATTTTGGAAAGGTAGTGACTCTTTCCCTCTGCAGGTGGTGATGATCTTCTCCTTTACTGTATAGCTGTGTAATCTTATGATTACATCGCGTTGCCGGTTGGGATCTTCTTATCTGGGAGCTACCGCCCGGTGGGCCCTATCCATCTCTAGGTCCATGTCCTCTAGCGGGCCGCAGAGCGATGTGAACAGTTCCGCAAGATGGGGACGAAGCTGGCCAGGTAAGACCGTCTCCGGTACATTTCTTATGCGCAGATTCTGGCGCCTGTCCCTATTTTCTTGGTCTTCCTGCCCGTCTTTGAGACGGGAGATCTCCTCTCCTAGCCGGATGATTTCTTCCTCGGCTGCTGTTTGTCTTGCCAGGTGGACTCCTCCAGTCCACCTTCCAGAGTCGTTGTCCTCTCTGTTAGGCCAGACATCTCCTGTTTAATCTCCGCTACTGCTGCTTTGATTTCTGCCTGCAGGGATGTTTGGAGCTTGACATGCATGGTGGAGAATAGGCTCTCCAGGTAGGATCGGGTGATCGGTTCCTCTATCTCCATTTCAAGAGTTGCATGGGCTTTCGTACCCATATTTAGAGCTGCTTGCGGCTCTTGTGAGCCTCGTGGTCCGCCACCCTCTTGGTTTGCTGGACTCTTCTGTGTCGGGGAGAAGAACCGTGACACCGCCGGTGCTGCGGGCTTCTTTGTGTGTTTGGACATGCTCCGATCTCTCCAAGTAATGGGGGTATGTTTTTGAGCCGTGAATTTCTGGTTTGGGAGCGTTATTTATTAAGTTTTAGCCGGTGGGTCCGCGGAGCTCCCCTCCTACACCCCCACTCCTGATGACATCATCGGAAACCCATCCCTTTAGCACATTTTTAATGGATCATCAATATTCAGTATTGTCATAGACAACTTAGGATCTGGCTGTGGTTTTTTTTTTTTAGGGAAGCTGTGTCTTTAACTGAAACGGGAGGTGCTACACTGGCGACACACTTTATTCGAGCTCGGCTAGTCCCACGAATTCGGGTATACCCGGGTGTATTGAGGTTTGTGACTGTTTTCTGCCCGAGTGCATTGCGTTATTTTCCAGGCAGGGATTGAAGCATTTTATTCCCGCTGGCTGCAATACTGCACAGTATATATATATATATACTGCATTACAATTCATGAATTTATGCCATCTGGTAGACACGCGAAGCATTGCAGCCTATTAAATCCTAATCATTAACATTTAACAGATCAGCCGCCCGTCAGCCAGGCATGAACCCAGGCTGGGAAAGCAAACGCAACGGGGCTTGTCAGAGGTGAGGAGCGGCGCATTCCAGATATCTGCCAGGTACATACTGGGTATTTGCTCGAATAAAGTGTGTCGGTGCAGTATCTTGGATCCAGATGGAACGCAGGCTGAAACACATGAAGATAGCTCCTACTCAGAAAGCTCTTATTCAGACCACAGCTCTGATCAGACCCTCTCTTCACAGTGGGGGCCCAGGCAGGCTCAGGAGGGATCAGGTAGGGCGCAAGAAGGCGGGCAGCCAATATCTTCAACTGGTTTAGCCAACAAAATAGTCAGTGGGTCCATAGAAATGGACACATCCGTTATTTTTTTTTTTAATAGATTGGATAACGATCCAATATTTCTATTGCCGGACACGTCCACCAAATGTGGACCATATCGCTTCTCTGCCCACAACCCCTCCAGCACAGATCAGACACCACAGGGTAGATTTGCTTCAGCGGCCATGGCGTGAGGTACCAATGAATACAATTTTATATATATTTTCTTTAGTTGCTGTGCATATGGAAGTTTTTGCAGCAAACTCCCATATATCCTCCCAATCATCCCTGTCAATTTCTATTTTCAAATCCGCTGCCCATTTGAGCATGCAGTCATGATCATGTGAATTGACCAAGGCCTCAAAACTGGCTTTTATTCTAGTTATCAAACCTTTTTGATAACTACCTCTCCTACATAGTGCTTCAAAACTTGTGAAGGGAGTAAATTCTAATTTTGGGGACATTTTTGGAAAAAAATTCTGATCTGTAGATATTTAAACATACTAAGGTCTGGTGCCTCATACCTACAGTAGTTAGGAACTCTTGGAAACTAGAAAGTTTTCCTTTATGCACTAGGTCGGCAACTACTCTAATATGTTTAGCTTTAATTTGGTCGAATTGTTTATAATCACAGCCTGGGGGGAAATTGGGATTATTAAAAAGCGGAGTGAGTTGCGAAACGGGAGACACAAGATTAAATTTGCCCTTAGATGGAGACCCCGCCCCCAGAGTGAGACGGATGGCAGCTTAAGCCTTGAGCTCCATCCCTCATCCCCGACAATACACTCATAAAGCAAGCAAAACGAACCTTTATCACCCCTAACTACTTTCACAACACCATTAAAACATTAGAGATGGCACCGATGCAGGCAAAAAAGAAGGAGACCTCTGCAAATATCTGGGCCGATCGAGCTCACGGAGCGTGGCAGCAACAATGGCGCCGGATTCAAATGCAGGATCAGAGTCAGAACGCGATGAAGACACAGCGGAGGGACCGGAGCAATTACCTGTCCGCCGCTGTGATTTTGAGAGGTTGTATAGAGACATGAAAGCCCTTATACACCTGGAAATGCAGGACTTAAAAAAGGAGGTGCAGGGGCTCGTGAGTGCACCGGAGCCCTGGAAGAGAAAGTCAGCACCAATACAAAACTGATTAAAAAAGCTGACAAACGATCCACATACTTACAAGCACAACTTTCGGAATTGGCTGACAGACAGGAAGATGCGGAGAACAGGGACCGCAGGAATAACATTAGGGTACGGGGGATCCCTGAAACCGTCACCAATGTGGAGGATTTCATCTCAAGATGGATGGCGGAGTTACTCCCTGACTGCCCACCCAATGAAAGAATAATGGATCGCTGTCATCGTGCCCTAAGAAGCAAACCAGCAGCAACAGAGCAGCCGAGAGATGTAATAGCCCGGCTGCACCATTATCGCACCAGAGATGCTATCCTACAGAAGGCCAGAGTGGCAGAAGCCTGCAGATTCGAGGAGATCACAATGCAACTCTTCCAAGATCTCTCACCGCTTACCCTGGCCAGGAGAAGGAAACTCCAGCCCATCACCCGCACACTGAGGGACAGAGCCATCAGATATAGGTGGACCTTTCCGTTTGGCCTGCTGGTCATCCGCAACGGAAGGGCCATCTCCATGAAGGAGATAGAAGAAGGAGCTGAGTTCCTACAAAAACTAGGGATCAAGGAGAACTCACCCACGAACCCTAGAGGAGAAAAGCCCAGAGAAACGGATTGGCAAGTGGTGGGGGCTGTGGGCGAAAGCCGGGAAGCTCTCACATGAGCTTGCTTAAAGTCTCGTATCTTGAAGTTACCTCATGGTTAGAGGCTAGTTAATAAAGTTATATGTTGCTCCTGAACTGTCTCCCCCCTTGATTAACCCCGAGTGTGACGAACAAGGAGCTGGCTGCTTACGTGGCTATAGCCGGACTCAACACTACACGTTATGGGACCCTGCAACCCTCCAAGGCATTCCTGCAAGAAACACCAACTAAAAAGTGGAAAATCGTACCTGCATACATCATGGCGGCGGGCGGTGGAACGCATGCTGCCCATCATGGCGGAAGAGCTCGATGGAGTCCACGAGGCGGCTTCACGGAAGTGCTGCAAGTTTCGGCGGGAGAGATAGCGGAGTGGCGACCTTCCTCGCGGGCTTCAGGTGAGAAAATGGCGTTCCCCGGAACAGCGTCACCGGAAGTGTGCTGGGCGCCATCTTGTAGGAGGCTAAAGAGAGATTACCGCTGACGTCATCTCGGAGCGCCGAACACCATCTAGTCTCGCGAGAAGAGACTCTGACTCATAAACCGGGTAAGGAAGAGGATAAAGTACCAGGAATGCAGCAGAGGGACAACTCTCTACCTGATGGCGGAGGAAGAAGAGAAGGCGTGGACAACATCCTACAGCGATCCGGAAGGAGGGCCCACGAACCACCACACCACCACGTTGCAAGCAAGCAAGGCCCATCATGCAAGCAGCGGAGTAGCGGAGATAATAAACACTGTCCCCAGCAAATGTAGCTGTGTGCCCATTCATTCCCCTAGGGGCTAATCCCCCCACCCAAAGACACAATACCAAATTGGGGGTGTTGGGAGGGTCATAAAGCCACACTAGCTTATTAAAGTGGCAGTCCCCCTTGAAAAACAAAAAAAAAAAGGGGGAGAAAAAAAAAAGAGGGGAATAAAAACAAATATATAAAGAAAAGACTCGGGACCGAGAAGGGGGGGGGGGGGGGAGAAAAAGTTGCAGTATCTCAGTTAAACTGCCAAAAGAAGGGTTCTGTTTTTCTGTTTGTTCATTTATCTATATTATCTATAATGAAGATGAATCACCTAATGTTGTCGGGGGGAGGGTGGAGTGCCCTCCAGTCTCAACGAGGGCATGAGCCTCCACATGGGCGCGGGGGGTAACTCCATCCGGCGGCCCATGAAAGTCCTCACTGAACCAGCAACGAGGAGCGGTAGAGGGGGATGGAGGTCCATCCCGGACTACGCTCGTGCTGTACGTTTAGGAGAGGCAGAGAAGGCACTTGGGGAGAACTGGTCTCGCCCTATTGCCGGATGTGCTAATTTTGTGTTTTTATGTTTCGTTACATGTGTTTATCTGTTCCCCCAGTGTACTTTCCCTTGTTCTTCCCGGCTGCAGTCCGAATCCTCGGAAAGAAATAGAAGATTCTCGACGCTGACACCATGGGCTCGGACGGTTGATTACAAACGAGTAAAGGTTTGGAAATACACTCATGAGTAAAGAGATCACTATTATTTCACACAATGTGAAAGGCTTTAACAGTCCAGGGAAGCGCAGGCTAGCTATGGCGGACTATAAGAAAACAGACCCTGACATAATTCTATTATAAGAAACACACTTTTTGAAATCCAGTTCCCCGAAATATATTGACTATAGGTTTAGGAATTGGTTCTCAGCTTCATCCAACAAAAAAAAAAGAGGAGTAGCCATTCTACTACATAACCGTTTGCCCTTTGCGATTAAGACCATTAAAAAAGACAACAACGGCCGATTTCTGATTATAAGCGGCCAAATAAGAGGTCAGCCGATCACATTGGCAAACGTTTATGCTCCAAGTGAAGGCACAGAGGCTTTCCTGGAAAGGTTCTTCTCCATCCTCCAGAGAATGGCACAGGGATGCGTAATACTAGGGGGCGACTTTAATCAGACACTAGATCCAGTAATGGATAGATGCACCCCGAGCGGTAAAGCTAACTCAAAGGTTAGACAAACCTGGTATAGAGGGCTGAGAACTAATAATCTTTTAGATATATGGCGGGAACAGCACCGCCAGGACAAAGGATTTACATTTTACTCCCACCCGCATGACAGATATAGTAGGATAGACTACCTCTTTGTATCCAGTAGAATGGTTTCACAGATCTCCCACTCAGGCATCCACGATATTTCGTGGTCAGATCATGCACCGATAGAGCTGCGGTGCTCCGATTTTATTCTGGACAGACCAGGAGCGAACTGGAAACTTAACGAAGTTTTACTAAAAATCCCCGAAATTGCACAAAATGTGGGGGATAGAATCAGGGAATATTTTCAGGAGAATATGGGAAGTGTGACTTCACAGGCTACCCTATGGGAAGCCCATAAAGCGACTCTGAGAGGAGAGCTCATAAGGATTGCAAGCAGGCGAAAGAGGGAGAAGGACAAAAAATCAATCTAGTTACAGAAGGAATTGGCAGTCCTCTCAGCTCGACATAAAAATAACAAAGATGGAATGACCCTTAAGGAGTTGCTAGACACCAAAACCAAACTTAATATCTTGCTGACCTCCCGTGCTGAAAAGGAGCTGACATGGTCTATAGTTTATGACATACGAGAAAGAAACCACAGACGGGTTCATAACCCTGATGACTCATTATGGGAAGTATTTTTGTACTATGAATTATTTATTCCAGGAGAGGTTTATACAACAAATTGGGAACTGCTTAATTTTGGACACTTAACACACACAAGTTCTTATTTCGCAAGGGTACAGGTTGCTCAACCATTTCAGTACATGTCTGAAATGTGATCGTGAATTTTTCATCAGCACTAGAAGATGTGTTGATAGAGGTTATTTAATTTGTGATGACATTATACAGCACATGCCTTGCAATGATCAAATGCAAGGTAGCAACTGCCCGATAATGCAACACATTAATTCACAGCTTAGATAATGGGAGTTACATAGTATTATCTACAGAAGACGATTGCGATATTCCTCCTTTTCAGGCATCACTTGTCACGGTTAATGGGAGTATACAGTGTTATGGTACTACACTTATTCCACCTCTGTTACATCAGACACTCACATCTGGAGTACATTTCCAGGTACCAGCTATCACACTGATCCTTCCTCACATGACAGCCTATTTGGCACATTTAAAGAAAATGAAGGTTACTATAGGGTTCACACATGATATAGTACATACCCTTTTACAGAGAGTTCACAGTGAATTACTACGTGTTGATTTACACCCGGGTGATTTTCCCCAGTGGTTGACTACACTAGGTGAATCATTGAAAACTTTTTGGCCAATGACAGGTAATTTTTTGACAAAAATAGGCACTAGCCTACAAACTACTGGTAAAAGTATTTTTAGTGGACTAGGAAATGCGTTTGGAATCCTAGGTTATTTGAAACCACTATTGTTTTTTATTTTAAGGATAATAATCCTTGTTATTTTGCTTCATATTTTCTCTTTTCTTCCGAAGATGAAGAGGCGTTCAGCTTAATCACATTTTGCTTTCTAGCATATATTCTTATATTTTTACCTAGATACTAATATACTGTTTTAAGCACACAGGTCAAATCTAAACTGCTGCAGTATGCTTTGTTGCAAGGACACAGACGAAAAGAAAGATACTTCACAAATCTTGCGTCTACCACGGTCCTATCAAATTTCCATGAGGATGTACTTAGATGAACTGGTTTTACCACATCGGAAACCACGCAAAGTGCATGCAGTTCACAACACGATGATAGACTTTATGTATCAGAACTCTCTTGCTTCCTCAGGACCGTTTTCAGTTTTAACACCTAATGGGACATTGCTACCGCGTAGCTTGCTAATGTTATGTAATTTTTGGCAAGTGAAATCTTTGCTATCTCTTGGTGATCAACCCAACTTCAAGTGTAGAGACATTCACCGTCAAATATTTCAAATGTCTTTTTATACAATTGAAGAAGGTCATATCAGCATTGTTAGCCACGGGTCATATAATTGTACCACTTTGTTTGCATGTTCAGGTAATAAACATCAACATTGTTTTGGGGCCCGTTGGGATACTACGCTTTTAAGTATGTATGAACGTCAACATCAACCCGCTTTACAATTGGGTGATTTTTACAAATTGATACCTTCCCATCGTGGAATAACTTGTGCACATATGCGCAGTTGTGGGTGTTTTGGCGATCAATCACATACTCCTGTGAGTTCAAGCTCATCAACATCAGAGAGCGGTGACACTGTCTTCCAAAAGTACACATAATGAATATTTTCTGCTTTGATAGTTTTTCTGCATTTGCAAACATATGATAATTATGTGTAGGAGAGGGTGTTATGGATTACAGGTATTTTCTGGCATATAACGCATAATGAATTCAGGTCACAGGTACATATATACATATTATCATTATAAGGCCTAGTATAGCTTAGAGTATACTATTAAAATCCTGGTTTTTCTTGTCTTAGAAATAATAGCTTGTTTTGCTCAGAAGTGGCAGGATATTGGGACAGGTTACATAGACATAAAAGGGGAACTAACACCGGTAAACAGGCCGTGGTTTAACGGTAACTTACGACATATATCATACGTCACTAACTGTAAATTCTGATGCTAAACATCATACGTCACAAACCACAGAGCATGGACACATGACACGTGTCACACGTACGCAGCAAACAATGAACACTATAATAGGTTTGCACGACTCCATGTTAAACCAGAACCGAACTTAGGTGTGAAGTCACACAGATGAGACTTGAGCTGGGACTGGCTGACCTATCGTAATATCTTTTGGTTTGTGAGTATTGACAATGCATATATAGTTATAATCTCTGCATAGTTAGGAATGGATTGGTAACATACTGTAACTGCTAGCCATCAGCTTATAAGAAGCTTGTTGTGATATTTCTGATATTTCTGAATATTTTTGTGATACAATAAATGATAAACCTTATCTTATACAAACTCTAAGTGACCTTTCTTTATAATAATCTCACAATACTCTCCATAATATTATTAATATGTGAGTGTGTGGCCGAGACTTTGCAAGTACGACATTGTGGTCGGTGCTCTCTGCTTAGTGCAGGACATAACTCACCATAAGGCGATACTTGAAAAAGGAAGGCAGGCTGAGCCCAGATTAACCTCCCGTGCTGAAAAGGAGCTGACATGGTCTAAGCGGAAATTTTTTGAGAAAGCAAACAGGACAGATACCCTACTTGCCAACAAATTACGAGACAAAAACCACGTCTCCCAAATTCAGATAATTCGAACAGAACAGGGGGATCTGACCTCTGACCCCAAAAAAATAGTTTATGAATTTAAAACTTATTATGAAACCCTATATGATGGGGCGAAGGTGGCACACACGCCAACCACAAAAGCACGACTAAAGACGTTCTTAACAGAGGCTCAATTGCCTAAAGTGACCAGAGAGGAGAGGGACGCACTACAGGCAGACTTTACTATCGAGGAACTCCTAGAGGTAATGAAGTCATTAAAAGCAGCCAAGGCCCCAGGCCCAGATGGCTTTTCCAATCTCTATTATAAGAAATTTCGCAAAATATTAGCTCCTCATCTACTAAAACTGTGTAATTCTTTCCTGGATGGTGCCCCCATCCCGAGCTCGATGCTCCAGGCGTCTATCTCAGTAATCCACAAACAAGGAAAAGACCCAGCGGACTGTAAAAGCTATAGGCCCATCTCTTTAATAAACTCTGATACAAAAATCTTTTCCAAACTTTTAGCTAACCGCCTTAACCAGGTGTTGTCCAAGTTGGTCCATCCTGATCAAGTGGGGTTCATATGTGGTCGACAAGCAGCTGATAACACCAGCCGGATTATAGATTTGATTGATCTGGCGCAAAAAAAAACATATCCCGTCTATGGTGCTTAGTTTAGATGCAGAAAAAGCGTTCGACAGAATTGATTGGCCCTACTTGAGGGAGACGCTGGGAGCGTTCGGCTTGGGTGGGAGAATGATAGAGGCAATTCTCGCTCTGTATCAGGGACCGACGGCGAAGGTCAGGCACCAGGGCTTCCCCTCGGATGAATTCCTGATTAAGAGCGGCACCAGGCAAGGCTGTCCTCTGTCACCCCTTCTCTTTGCGCTATGCATCGAACCCCTAGCGGCGCACATCCGCCTCAGCCCGAATATAGCAGGAATCCAAATTAGTGACCAGCCACATAAGGTGGCCCTGTACGCTGATGACGTGATACTCACGTTATCACAGCCCCTCACCTCTCTGCCGAACGTCTTTCAATTGCATGGGGAATTAATGCGATATCTGGGTTCAAAATTAACCAGGCAAAATCAGAAGCCCTAAATATCAACTTACCTAAGGCCACCGAGAAACTGATCACGGTGAACTTTGAATTCAAATGGCAAACCTCCTCCATAAAATATTTAGGGATAAATATCACGAAGCAATCAGGCACCCTTTATAAGGCGAATTACCCCAGACTAATACGGACACTGATGGAAGATCTATGGAAATGGGCAGGGTACAACATATCCTGGATTGGCAGGATTCAGTCTCTAAAAATGAATCTCCTTCCCAGAATTCTGTACCTATTTCAGACTCTTCCGGTCCCTATAATCAGGGAAGAGATCCTTCGGTTACAGTCCGCAATGGTGAAGTTTGTCTGGGGTAATAAAACCCCCCGCATCAAAACTAGCACACTAATTTGGCCCACAACAAGAGGAGGATTAGCGGTACCTTACCTGTTATCATACTTCAGAGTGGCCCAATTGACCCAAATTATCCAGTGGCACACCCACCCTAGTCGGAGGCGATGGGTGGAACTGGAGGCGGCCTGCTGTGCCCCGGTGGCATTGCAGGACCTGATCTGGCTCCCAAATAAGGTTCGCAAGGACTTCAAACTCCCGCTCCCCGCGATTGCCAGCTCTTTGGCAGTATGGGACACAGAAGGGCTACACTCGCCTTTTACACATGGAGGGTAGAATATCTATCAAACCGTTTGAGCAAATTAAGTCTGAAAAATCAGTTCCAAATTCAGAATTTTTTAGATACCTCCAGCTAAGAGCTTTCTATGATAAATTTCCCATTCGAGCTCAACGCACTAATTTTGAACAGCTCTGTTCTACTGGAACAGGAACCAAGGGACTTATCTCTACGATGTACAAAGCGGTATTCTGTTCGACTCCTGACGCCGACGTGACACTAAAATATAAGAATAGATGGGAAAGAGATCTGGGGGACACACTAGAGGACGAGGACTGGGACTATATTGTCTTGGCGGCAGCTAAGAGCTCAATCTGCACGACATTGAAGGAGAACGCGTAAAAGGTCCTGATGAGGTGGTATTTGACCCCATTACGATTATCAAAATTTGTCTGCGGCTACCCTACATTGTGCCCTAAACAATGTGGGGAGCAGGCAGACTTGCTGCACATGCTGTGGGGTTGCACCAAGATACTCCCAATCTGGGAAGATATCAGAAATTGGCTCCAGAGAATTCTCGATTGCGCGATCCCTTTGGACCGACCCCTGGTTGTTTCTGCTGGTCAGACGCACCCCGGGGTTAAACAGGTCAGAGCACAAATTAATTGCACATTTTGCAACTGCCCTGAGGTGCGAAATAGCATCATTGTGGAAGCAGCCCGAATGACCAAATATCCCAAAAATCAGAAATAGAATTTGGCATGTTTGCCGGATGGAACCGTTAACGAGTCTGGTTAATGACACCGGCACAAACTTTCTAAAAGTCTGGGCTCCATGGTTAGCCCTGAACGATATCCCAGGGGTCAATGCCTCCAATATACTGCTTTAATAGCTCTAGGCGCGTTCTCCTTGGATGAGTGTTGCTGACGGGGAGACATAGAATACAGACAGCGGAGAGGGACAACTAAATTCGGTAGTAGAGTGAGTGAGCAGGGTTAAGTGTACACATCCGCGGACGTACGCAAACATTAAGATAGAAGCTAGCCTGAGATCTGATGGACCTGAAGTCTCCAAAAAGAGCCCAGATGATTCGGAGCCTTTCTGTGGCAGCAATCTCCAAAACGAGCCTAGATGATTCGGAGCCTTTCTGTGGCAGCCTCACCCCTCTCCCCCCCCCCCCCACTCCTCCCCCCCCCCCCACTCCTCCCCCCTCCCTACTCTTTCCCTGGTGTTTTCTGGTTGTAAGTCTGCTCGGTCTGTGCGTATCCCCGGAATGTCTTTTGTGAGTCCAAATACAAAATGAGTTGACGTGTACTGTTATATACGACAATGGGTTGGTAGATTATGTGATGATTGTACCATAAACTCAATAAAAACTTTTTTGGTTGAAAAAAAAAATTTGCCCTTAGACTTGCTCCAAATCTCCCAGGTAAATCTCGTCGGATCTAGCTCAAACATTTTGGCGTACACCTCCTTATCCAGTGCCCATAGGGACACTGGCAGAGAAGACGTTCTAGCATATTGGGATTCTATGGCTAACCAACAATATTGTGTTGGATCAGCGTTCCACATCACCACCTGCCTTAGTTGGGCAGCTTGGTAGTATTTCGAGATATCTGGGACACCCAAACCTCCTCTTGTCTTTAAAGCCATCATCACCGATCTAGCTGTTCTAGGCCTTTTACCTTGCCAAATAAAATTAAATATTCTATTTGGGAAATTTTTCAGTTCGGATCCCGGTATCCGGACTGGGAGAGTCTGGAAATGATATAATAACCAAGGGAGTATATTCATCTTGACTGATACTATTCTCCCAATCCATGACACCTGATATCCTTCCCACTTTGCCAGATCCCTTTTAATCTTATCAAACAATGGTGGATAGTTGCCTTGATATAGGGAGTGGTAGTTCCTAGACACATTTACTCCCAGATATTTAATATGTGAGGAACTCCATCTGTAGCTGAAATTCAGTTTTGGTAATTTTATCTCTGGATCTGAAAGATTCAGATTAAAAGACTGTGACTTGTCGCTGTTCATTTTATATCCAGAGATTTTTCCAAAGTCTGATAGCGCCTTTTGGAGGTTTGGTAAAGAAGTCTGAGGGCTTGCTAAAGTCAGAATAATATCGTCTGCGAATAATGAGATTTTATCATTTGTTTTCCCAATCACTATATACAATGTATATTACTATTTGCTCTTATTTTAGCAGCCAATGGCTCAATCGTTAGAGCGAAGAGAGGAGGAGATAATGGGTACCCTTGTCTCGTACCATTTAAAAAAAAAAAAATTCCCCAAACATTTTTATTAGGCATAATCATCTTTACAGACATTGGTTTTACATTATCAGTGTTGGCCTAATACAGTTGTATTTTCCTTGTTCATGTGGTTTTACATTATCAGTGTTGGCCTAATACAGTTGTATTTTCCTTGTTCATGTGGGGGGAGAGAGAAAGAAAGGAAAGATCCCCTAAGGCCACGTCATGGTCTCTGGGGTGTGGAAAAAGAAAGAGAGGAGGGGGGGGGGAGAGAGGGCGTCATTCCACCCTCGTCCGGCCGGGTCCCGGCATCCATCCTTCACGGCTCTACTGTGGTTCAGATCCGTCTGGGGTTGTATCATGATTTGGTTCGGATTAATGGGTTAACCAGGGTTCCCAGATTTTATAGAAACCTTCAGTTGAGCAGTTCAAGAAGGCCGTGAGTTTTTCCAAACTCATAACATCGTTAACTCTTTTTCACTAGCTGTTTGGTGGGGGGCGCTATCTTCTTCCAAGAGTATGCGACTGAACACCTTGCTGCTGTTAGAATAAAGGAGATTAATTTCCATACTGGGCGATCGATGTCCTCTATCGGCCTGCCCAGTAGGAAGGTCAGTGGATCTATAGGAATTGTGAGGCCTGTGACCTCTTTTATCAAATCTTGTACCGTAAGCCAGTATTTCTGAATTTCTGTGGTTCAAACTAATATTAATTATTATTGCACTTGCACGTATCACTATTATATGTATTTAAGTTGTTAGCGCCTTATATTCACTTATTCACGATTTTCTGAATTTCTGGACATGACCACCAGATATGGGCCATGTCCCCTCTATGTCCACAGGCTCTCCAGCATAGATCTGAGGCCAGAGGGTAGATTTGTTTTAACCTCACTGGGGTAAGATACCAATGATACATTATTTTATAGATGTTTTCCTTCACCGTGGTACAGATGGAAGTTCCTGAGGCCGCGTCTCATATTTCCTCCCAGTCCTCTCTGTCAATAACTATGTCCAATTCCGCTTCCCATTTAAGCATATAGTCGTGAGCGGTAGAGTTCACCGGATTCTCCATGCCGGCATATATTTGTGTTATTAGACCTTTTTGATGTACTCCTTCGCGACAGAGTTTCTCAAATTTTGTGAGAGGGGGGAATTTCAATGATGGGGACATTTTTTGTAGAAAGTGTCGAATTTGGAGAAACTTAAATGTATCCAGGTGGGGTAATTTTAATTTGGTTCGCAATTCTTGGAGACTCAGGAACTGTCCATCGCTCAGCAGGTCCGCGATCGCTCTGATCCCCATTGTTTTAAATAGGTCGAATTGTCGGGTTTCACACCCTGGTGGGAATTTAGGGTTGTCAAATATTGGAATGAGCTGAGAGCAAGGGGACGAGAGTAAGAATTTAGTTTTAGTTTTTGCCCATATGTCCCAAGTATGTTTCATTGCCCCCAGCCCGAATTTGGGCGCCATGTCATTTCCCCTGTCACCGCTCCAGAGAAAAGCTGGTAGAGAAGGCGTTCTGGAGTAATGAGATTCAATTGCTAGCCAACATAGCTTGTCTGGGTCCGAGTTCCACATTACCGCCTGTTTTAATTAGGCTGCTTGGTAATATCTATTAATGTCTGGGACCCCCAGTCCTCCTTTTGTCCTAGACGCCATTAGAACCGACCTACTGTAGCTACCCGGGGTCTCCTTCCGTTCCAAATAAATTGGAGGATTTTATTTTGGATAGTTTTTAATTCAGAACCAGGGACATGGATCGGGAGCGTCTGGAAATAATATAATAATCGTGGGAGTATATTCATTTTAACTGAGATCATTCTCCCGATCCATGAGATCTTGTATTTTTCCCATTTATCCAGATCTTTTTTAATTTTCCTAAATAGGTTGGGATAATTATTTTGGTATAGGGAGCAATAGTGCCTCGATACATGTACTCCCAGGTATTTGATGTATATAGGGCTCCACTTATAATTAAAGTTTGATTTCAATGTCCGAATCTCTGGTTCTCATAGATTTAAGTTGAGGGCTTCTGACTTATCACTGTTACTTTTGTATCCTGATATTTTGCCAAATTCCTTTAATTCTTTGTGTAAGTTGGGAAGGGAGATCTGGGGCTGCGTTAATGTTAATATGATATCGTCTGCGAACAATGAGACTTTATAGTTTATTCCGCCAATTGGTACCCCCTGTATATTTATATTGTCTCGTATTTTAGACGCTAGTGGTTCGATTGTTAGGGCGAAGAGGAGAGGGGACAAAGGGCATCCCTGTCTCGTTCCATTTTTCATTTCAATTTTTTTTGCTGTACCCCCCGGGAGTTTCACCACTGCAGACGGGCAGCAGTACAGCGCTCGGACTCCCGCTAGATACGCATCTTTTAAGCCGAATTTCTGCATTGTTTTGTCAAGAAATAGCCAATCAATTCTATCGAACGTCTTCTCTGCATCCAGGCTTAACAGAACCGCTTTGGTAGCTGTGAGGTGGGCATGATCAACTATATTTATAATTTTGCGGGTGTTGTCTGAGGCTTGTCTGCCAGATACAAACCCCACCTGGTCGTTGTGAATTAATCTCGGTAGGATGGGATTCAGTCTATTTGCCAGGATTTTGCTGTATAGCTTAAGATCGTTATTTAGTAGGGAGATTAGTCGGTAGCTCCCACATAGCAATGGGTCCCTACCCAGTTTGTGGATGATGGCGAGATTGGCCTGGGTCATTGATGGGGGGATTGGGCTGCCCTCCATGAATGAATTGAATAAGCTGAGTAGGTGTTTAGTTAGGATCGGGGAGAATCTTTTGTAATAAACATTGGAGAAGCCGTCGGGGCCAGGGGCTTTTGAGATTTTTAATGTTTTTATTGCGTCCGCCAGCTCTTTTTGGGTAATTTTTGCGTTAAGCATTTGATTCTCCTCCTCTGTCAGTGTTGGTAGGAGGCAATCGGACAGGTAATTACTGATAGGTTCAGTGGCTGGTGTCCCCGTGTTCCCACCCTGAGCCTTGAGGTTATAAAGTTTAATATAAAATGCGGTAAATTCCTCCGCTATTTTCTGTTTGTTATAGATTATTTCTCACGATTAATTTTTTATCGCTGTGATCTGGGAACGCTTCTGTATACCTCTTAGTTTGCTCGCCAAAAGTCTGTCAGCCTTATTGCCCTTAAAACCAGAGACAGAACATAAAACACAGACAAAGCTCAGTTTTTAGCACATCCAGTGAGACTCATACACGGTACAGTGCCTAAATATATATGTATAAATATCTAATAAGTAATATGGTCTTTTAGTTTGACATTTTTGGCCAAAATTGTTGTAAGCCCCTGAGCCAACGCCAAGGCAGACCACATATCAGGGGTCCCTAACGCTAATATAAATTCTTAATAACCTGTGTAATTTAAGAATTTAAAGAAGAGCCTTATTGCCCTTGTCATAGTATTTCTGACTAGTCCATGTAAGAGCTTTTTCTACTTCTTCCATTTGGGCTTGTTTTAGCTCATTCCTGGCTGCGGTCAAGGTTTTATAAATCTTTTTCGAGGGGTTGGGTTTGTGCTGTTGTTCCAGCTTAATTATTTTAGTTGTAACAACTAGTGACATACCGCTCACCTCAATATTGAATACCAACTCTATGATATCAGCTGGTGCAAAGGGGATAGGGATGACAGACATACATATATAAGGAGACAAAGGATGCTCCTAAAAAGATCCCACTTTAATGCACAGCAAAGCCGAAAATAGTCCACAGGTATAGTAACCCACTAGAGTAATGGTAAGGCTATATGGGTACAATTAAGTAACCGCTCCCAACACTGTGGGAGGACAATTACCACTAAAATGCCCTAGGGCAAAAATAATAAATGATTTATTGATATTCAGAAGTCGACGCAGTAACACACACTCAAAATAACCATAAAAACAATTAAAACATAAATCACGGGTGAGGCAGGGTAAGGGGATATTCTTATAAGGTGAATTCCCAAATATTAGTGTATGTCCCCTTACCAGTACCAGGTGGTAGTGTGAGACACAATGGTAAATACAAATGATAGGCAATAGAGAATGCTAGAGCCTCTGGTCTCAGGGTATGGTGGAGGTTGCACTAATCATTGCATGCTGTGATTGATCTGCTCAGTATCAATAGTTGGATACCTGAACCTTGAGAAAGCGCCAGCCCCTTATGCGCGAAACGATCGTCGGCATGACTTATAATTAAAGTTTGATTTCAATGTCCGCATCTCTGGTTCTGATAGATTTAAGTTGAGGGCTTCTGACTTTTCACTGTTAATTTTGTATCCTGATATTTTGCCAAATTCCTTTAATTCTTTGTGTAAGTTGGGAAGGGAGATCTGGGGCTGCGTTAATGTTAATATGATATCGTCTGCGAACAATGAGACTTTATAGTTTATTCCGCCAATTGGTACCCCCTGTATATTTATATTGTCTCGTATTTTAGACGCTAGTGGTTCGATTGTTAGGGCGAAGAGGAGAGGGGACAAAGGGCATCCCTGTCTCGTTCCATTTTTCATTTCAATTTTTTTTGCTGTACCCCCCGGGAGTTTCACCACTGCAGACGGGCAGCAGTACAGCGCTCGGACTCCCGCTAGATACGCATCTTTTAAGCCGAATTTCTGCATTGTTTTGTCAAGAAATAGCCAATCAATTCTATCGAACGTCTTCTCTGCGTCCAGGCTTAACAGAACCGCTTTGGTAGCTGTGAGGTGGGCATGATCAACTATATTTATAATTTTGCGGGTGTTGTCTGAGGCTTGTCTGCCAGATACAAACCCCACCTGGTCGTTGTGAATTAATCTCGGTAGGATGGGATTCAGTCTATTTGCCAGGATTTTGCTGTATAGCTTAAGATCGTTATTTAGTAGGTAGATTAGTCGGTAGCTCCCACATAGCAGTGGGTCCCTACCCTCTTTGTGGATGATGGCGAGATTGGCCTGGGTCATTGATGGGGGGATTGGGCTGCCCTCCATGAATGAATTGAATAAGCTGAGTAGGTGTTTAGTTAGGATCGGGGAGAATCTTTTGTAATAAACATTGGAGAAGCCGTCGGGGCCAGGGGCTTTTGAGATTTTTTTTTTTGTTTCAATTTTTTTATTGTTTTATTAGGGTACACAACAGATAGTAAACTTTGTTGTACATAGATTGGATAAACATTGATATTTGCATATATTAATAAAAACATCCGTATTCCGTTTTCTTTATTCAGATAGGTGTTTATCTAAATGTTTGTATGTCTGAATGCTCGTACGTTTCTGCTGTTATGGTTCTAACTAGGAAGCTGCCGCTTCCGTGTGTCCTGTTTTTAGTAGTATAGTAGAGAAAAGAAAAGGTGGAGAGCAGAGAAAGAGAGAGGAGAGAAAAAAGAAGGGAGATGGGGGGGCTAGAAGGGGGGGGAGAGGTGCTGCGGGATGGCGTCCAGTTTTGTATATATCCTGCCTTTTCCTTTAGGAATTTATTATGTACCTGACCAAATTTCCCATGTCTTATGGAACTTATCCATCTTTTGGGTCAGTTTTGCCGTAAGAAGTTCCATTGTCTTCGTACTCCGCAGAATGCGAGAAATAGTCTGTTTAGCAGGGGCATTCACCTTCTTCCACGCTGCAGCAACGGAACAACGTGCCGCCGTGAGCACATGGCTCACCATCTTACTCTCTGCTGTATCTAATTCGTCAATTGGCTTGGCCAGCACCATGGTCAGCGGGTCC
This sequence comes from Ascaphus truei, assembly GCF_040206685.1. Lineage (NCBI taxonomy): Eukaryota > Metazoa > Chordata > Amphibia > Anura > Ascaphidae > Ascaphus > Ascaphus truei. Next base: position 201,011,229 of record NC_134487.1, on the reverse strand, counting down.
ACCTCAATCTCTACCCCCAGGTAATCTCGGATTAGTGTTTGAATCATGACCCAGAACACCTGAATCTTGGGGCAGTTCCACCAGATATGAGCCATGTCTCCTCTTTGCCCGCAACCCCTCCAAAAAAAATCTGGGGTCCCGGGGAAGATCTGGCTCAACCTATTCGGGGTTAGGTACCAGTAAAATATAATTTTATAGATGTTCTCTTTAATGGTAGTACAAATCGATGTTTTGGATGCTGCCTCCCAGATATCCTCCCAGTCTTCTCTATCAACCTCTATATTTAAATCCTCCGCCCATTTGGACATATACCTGTGTTGGGAACAGCCTGTTGATCGCGCCAGGCCCAGATATATTTCCGAGATCAATCCTTTAGCATAGTACCCTTTCCTGCACAGTCGTTCAAAATTTGTTAGCTGCTGGAAAGCCTTATCTTTGGATACTGTTTGCAGGTAGTGCCTGATTTGTTAAAAGCCAAATATTGGGAAGTTTGTCGTTTGATATTTTTTTTCCAGTTCTTGGGTCAGCAAGAGCCTACCTTGCCCAGAGAAATCCTCTGCTATCATCATCTTCAGCTGTTTAAATTTACTGAGTCTCTGTGGGAACCCGCCGGGGGGAAATTCTGGGTTATCGAATATGGGTGTTAATAGGGAGGGGTGAGCCGTCAAGCCATATTTGTCTTTATTTTTGGTCCATACTCTCCATGTACATTTCATTGCTCCCAGTTTTAATGTTTCCGAGAGGATCTCTCTACCCCGCACAGTCCACAGGGTGGCCGGGAGTGAGAGGGGTCTCGCGTAGGAAAACTCTATCCCTGTCCAACAGCTTGTAGTTGGGTCATTGTTCCACATTATCACTTGTTTCAGTTGGGCCGCCAAATAATATTTAATGATATCTGGGACTGCCAAGCCTCCACATTCTTTTGGTGCTAACATTATGGTTCTAGCTACTCTTGGTCTTTTGTTTTGCCAAATGAATTGAAAAATTCTGTTTTGTATATTCTTTAATTCCGACATTGGGATATCAATTGGGAGAGTCTGGAAGTAATACAGAAGTCTTGGCAGGATATTCATTTTGACCGTAGCTATTCTGCCTAACCAAGATATCTGGTATTCATTCCAGCTCTGCAAGTCTTTTTTTAGCCTCTCAAATAGGGGCGGATAGTTATATTGATATGGTGATTTGTACTCCCGTGTTATTTGGATTCCCAAGTATTTGATTTTCGTGGAACTCCATTTATAATTAAAATTTAATTTTAGCAGTTTGGCCTCGGGATTAGGTAGAGATACATTTAATGCTTCCGACTTATCCATATTGATTTTATACCCCGAGATTTTGCTAAATGTATCTAATTGTGAATGTAAATTCGGGAGTGAAGTCAAGGGGTTGGCTAGAGTTAAAATAATGTCGTCAGCAAAAAGGGATATCTTGTAATCCGTATCTCCAATTGTAATGCCACTTATATTGTTGTCCTCTCTGATTGTTGTTGCCAAGGGTTCTATAGAGAGGGCAAACAGAAGTGGAGACAAGGGACATCCCTGTCTAGTACCATTCCTAATGTTTATAGGGTTCGAGTTTCCTCCTGGGAGTTTCACTACAGCCGTGGGAGTTTTATAGAGGGCTCTAACCCCCTCAAGATATGGGCCCTTAAATCCGAATTTAATTAATGTTTGGTCTAAAAATTCCCATCTGATCCTGTCAAACGCCTTTTCCGCGTCTAAACGTAACAGGATGGATTTCGTGGATGAGAGATGTACATGGTCGATTATGTTTATAATTTTTCTCGTATTATCTGAGGCTTGTCTGCCTGAAATAAATACGACTTGGTCCTTGTGGATCAGGCCTGGGAGAATGGGGGTTAATCTGTTAGCTAGGATTTTGCTATAAAGTTTTAGGTCCGAATTAAGGAGGGCTATGGGGCGATAATTACCACACTGTAGTGGGCCTCTCCCTTCCTTTGGTATGAGTGCCAAATTCGCTCTAGACATAGAAGCGGGGATAGCCGTTCCCTCCAGAAACTCATTAAAATATCCAGGAGATGTGGTGCCAAGATCAATTTAAATTTTTTATAGTATTGATTGGAAAACCCATCCGGGCCTGGCGTTTTACTAGGTTTTAGTTGTGAGATGGCTTCTAGTAAATCATCCTGCGCGATTTCTTTATTTAGCTCTAGTAAGTCAGCTTCTGAAAAGCTTGGAAGGTTACATGACGCTAGGTACTTAGTAATAGCTTCTGCATTTGAGGAGCTGTTTTGGGGGAAGTTCAAATTATATAGTTTGGAGTAGAAGTCTGAGAATGTGGCCGCTATCTGTTTTTCGCAATATGTTTTGATGCCCGTCTTTGTTTGTATGACGGATATTTGGGATTTGGTTCTCAGACCTCTTAATTTAGATGCTAATAACCGGTCGGCCTTATTTCCTTTGTCATAATATTTCTGCTTCGTCCACCTCTGCGCCCTCTCCACTTCATCTATTTGTATCTGCCTGAAATCAGATCTAGCCTTGTCCAGTACTTTGCGTAGTTGTTTTCAGGGATTAGCTTTATGTTTATGTTCTAGGAGTTTAACTTTCTCTGCTAATTCGTCGTACAATTTCTGTTTTTGCTTTTTCTTATATGATGCTATGGAAATTATATTCCCTCGAATCGTGGCCGTATGGGCCTCCCATAGCATCGCTGATGACTTTACAGAGCCCTTGTTCAGCGCAAAATATTCTCTGAGCTTTTGCTTAATCTCTATCTCTACATCTATTTGGTTTAACAGAGAATCGTTTAGTTTCCAATTATATTGATTATATTTATAGAAGGGGAGGGAGAGCGTCAGCGAGACCGGAGCGTGGTCCGACCATGTTATAGAACCTATGTCCGACTGGGAGGTTGCCTGAAAGATATCTTTAGTACCCAGAAAATAATCAATCCTTGAATAGGTCTGGTGCGGGGGAGAAAAATACGAATAGTCCCTCTGGCCCTGATGCTGCGCCCGCCAAATATCTATCAGCGAAAACTCTTTCAGTATGTTCTGAAACCTTTTGGCATTTTTGGTCATAATGCGTGGGTGGGGAGTACCCAATGGGCTTGTCCTATCTTGATCAGGTGCTACAAGCATATTAAAATCTCCTGCTATCAATAGCGTAGTTCTAGGTTGGGGGGCTAGCTTGTCACATAGATCTCTCAAAAAGTCAGCTTGACCCTCATTTGGGGCGTATATATTAACAAGGGTAATCTCCACATCTGTTAGTGTGCCTTGCAGAATGAGGAATCTACCTTCTGGGTCTAAGGTCTGTTTTTGAAGTGTGAATTTGACATTTTGTCTCAATAAGATGGCTACCCCTTTTTTTTTAGTGGAGAAGGATGCATAATATGCCTGGGGGTAGTATCTCTGAAAGGTGTTAGGGGGCGATATCGTATTAAAGTGCGTTTCTTGTAAGAATAGCACATCTCCTTTTGTTTTTTTTAATTCTTGTAAGGCGAGCTTTCTTTTGATTGCTGAGTTAAGTCCCCTAACATTTAGGGACACTAGTTTAAGTGTTGTATTTGGAGCCATTTTCGGAGCCATCCAGCAAGCAGCTCCAGGGCTTTCCGGATACAGTCGGGTCCCCTCTTTCCCATAAGCTTTAGGCTCTGCGTTCAAATCCTTTCACCGGGTCAAAGGGGTCTCCACTTCTTTGCTGCGATGGGATGTGTAGATCCTTGTAGCTCCAGGGGCATGCGCCCTCTTTGTGGACAGGTAGGTATGTGTTCCCCGCCGGGGGCAGACCAGCGTTCCTCATCTCGTATGTGTCTCAGAAGCTCGTAAGGGGGGGGGGGGGGCAATAGGTCGTCCAAACATATAAATTTTGCCGGGAGTAGTCTTTTCCTCTCCAGGTGACATTTCTCAGTCCTCACCTGCCTGGTTACGTTGGGTGGCTATTCTCTGAGAGGAGCGTGGTCCCCTCTCTGTTGGCCTGTGATCTGGGTCTCCGTCCGTATCTTCAGGGGCAGTTCCACCTCCATTCTTGTGGGGGACACCGAGCCCCTTTAGGAATCTTGGTATCTCTTCCGGGTAGGAAAGGGTGTGGAATTTGCCTCCAGCCTGGGCCACAATTTTAAAAGGGAATCCACAGCGATATTTAATCTTGTTGTCCCTTAATTTTAGTGTGAGGGGTCTGAGCTCTCTCCTGCGGTCTACTGTACGTTTTGAGAGATCACTGTATATCTCAATATGTACATTCCGAAACTGGATGTGTCCTTTCTCCCTGCTCGCCGTCAGTATTTTCTCCTTTGTGGAGTAATAATGGAACCTGACCAGTATATCTCTGGTCCTCTTGGGGTCCGTGGACCTAGGTCCGAGGGCCCTATGGGCTCTGTCCATCTCTAGCTTTTAAGGAGTTAGGTCAGGTACCAGATGAATAAAGAGGTCTTATAGGTATGTGTGCAGCTGTTCAGTCTCCACTGTTTCTGGGACATACCTCAGTCTCAAGTTCTGCCGCCGATCGCGGTTTTCCTGGTCCTCGGCACTTTCCTTGAGCCCTCTGATCTCCCAGTGCAGGCGGTTGATCTCGTCCTCCGCGAAGGACTGAGCCTGCTCCAGTGTTTCCACTGTGTTTGCCAGCCCATCTGTTTTGGCCGTTAGGAGATTCAAGTCCGCCCTTAGGGTGTTAATGGCTTTACCCAAATCATCCCGAAACTCCTTCCTCATTCTGGTGAAGAGGTTTTCTAAATATGTTTTGTTCACATCTATGTTTTCAATTTCCTGCTCGGGCCCTCCCGCGTGTCGGCTGAGCCGCCATCTTGGGAGGTCTCGCAACTCCCCGCGGTCCGCTGGCTTTGTGGGAAGTAGCTCGTCACTGACTGCTGAGCTGCCTTCTTATTTTTGCCGCTCATGCTGGCTACCTTCCCCTCCGCTTGTATGTATTTATTGGGGGGGTTTAGATGTAGAGATGCCGCAGGAACTGTGGGGTCTTTTTAGTGCAGTAGGATAGGATTGTTTGTTTAGTCTAGTACAGCTTGTCTGGGTAGATATGGGGTTATTGGACCCAGGGGTTCTGGCCTTAGGGCTGTGTTTCTGACCTGCAGGTCGTTCTCTCTGAGGCACCTTTGTGTGGTGGTGGTGCTTCCACGTGGTGGTGCTCCCCGAAGATGGCCGCCTCCTCCCTCAACACGCTACTGAGGCCTATGGCTCCCTTCACTAGTGGGTCCCCTCCCGGTGTTCTTCACTCCCAGCAGGGCCCTAGGTCAGGTTTGTACCTTTTATTTACGTGTGCCGTCCTGGGGGGGGGGGGGGAGCTGGACCCGTAACGGGGGGTCTCCGCTCACGCCTTTCCTCACGGCCTCAGGCGGCCACAGCGGGCGCTTCTCTTACCCCACAGGGGGTCGGGGTTCCGTCCCCGATCACCGCTGATTCCCCTCTATTCTTGGCTCCTCGGGGCGCGCGGAGTCCCGTCGCCTCTCGTCTCCGGAGTCTCTCCGTCAGATTTGAATTTTGCGGGCTGCAGAGGGGAAAGTCCCGCACCGGGGGCAGGGAGTCTCCGACACAGCTCTCGGGACGCCGGAGCCAGCCACTTCGGAGCCCAGCTAGTCACCGGAGCTAAGTCTTTGGGGGTTCACTTAGGGATTCATCCGCTTCTCCTGATTATTTTATTATTTAATATGCTTCGTTAGTGCTATTCATTCAGAGGGGGTCGGGAGCGTCTCTTTCAAGCTGCCATTCCCCTTGACGTCACCGGAAGTCTCCGGCTTTTGAGATTTTTAATGTTTTTATAGCGTCCGCCAGCTCTTTTTGGGTAATTTTTGCGTTAAGCATTTGATTCTCCTCCTCTGTCAGTGTTGGTAGGAGGCAATCGGATAGGTAATTACTAATAGGTTCAGTGGCTGGTGTCCCCGTGTTCCCACCCTGAGCCTTGAGGTTATAAAGTTTAATATAAAATGCGGTAAATTCCTCCGCTATTTTCTGTTTGTTATAGATTATTTCTCACGATTAATTTTTTATCGCTGTGATCTGGGAACGCTTCTGCATACCTCTTAGTTTGCTCGCCAAAAGTCTGTCAGCCTTATTGCCCTTGTCATAGTATTTCTGACTAGTCCATGTAAGAGCTTTTTCTACTTCTTCCATTTGGGCTTGTTTTAGCTCATTCCTGGCTGCGGTCAAGGTTTTATAAATCTTTTTCAATGGGTTGGGTTTGTGCTGTTGTTCCAGCTTAATTATTTTAGTTGTAACAACTAGTGACATACCGCTCACCTCAATATTGAATACCAACTCTATGATATCAGCTGGTGCAAAGGGGATAGGGATGACAGACATACATATATAAGGAGACAAAGGATGCTCCTAAAAAGACCCCACTTTAATGCACAGCAAAGCCGAAAATAGTCCACAGGTATAGTAACCCACTAGAGTAATGGTAAGGCTATAAGGGTACAATTAAGTAACCGCTCCCAACACTGTGGGAGGACAATTACCACTAAAATGCCCTAGGGCAAAAATAATAAATGATTTATTGATATTCAGAAGTCGACGCAGTAACACACACTCAAAATAACCATAAAAACAATTAAAACATAAATCACGGGTGAGGCAGGGTAAGGGGATATTCTTATAAGGTGAATTCCCAAATATTAGTGTATGTCCCCTTACCAGTACCAGGTGGTAGTGTGAGACACAATGGTAAATACAAATGATAGGCAATAGAGAATGCTAGAGCCTCTGGTCTCAGGGTATGGTGGAGGTTGCACTAATCATTGCATGCTGTGATTGATCTGCTCAGTATCAATAGTTGGATATCACACTGACAGTAGGTAGTGATGCATGCAGAGTAGTGAATGCAAATAAATGTGCCACTGTCATATATCACAAAACCTATATAGGTACTAGGTCACACGATCAATGATTCAGTAAATCATTAGTGCACATTATACCACATTATATTAATGAACCGCGGCATGTGCATCAAAAACCGGACCTGATATATGCATAAACTACCTCTGCTAGGCAGTTAACAACTCGAACAACCCCACACAAACTACCAGGAACAGTCTCACCCGTGACTCCTCCTACACGACGTCAACGTGGGGACGTCATGCCGACGATCGTTTCGCGCATAAGGGGCTGGCGCTTTCTCAAGGTTCAGGTATCCAACTATTGATACTGAGCAGATCAATCACAGCATGCAATGATTAGTGCAACCTCCACCATACCCTGAGACCAGAGGCTCTAGCATTCTCTATTGCCTATCATTTGTATTTACCATTGTGTCTCACACTACCACCTGGTACTGGTAAGGGGACATACACTAATATTTGGGAATTCACCTTATAAGAATATCCCCTTACCCTGCCTCACCCGTGATTTATGTTTTAATTGTTTTTATGGTTATTTTGAGTGTGTGTTACTGCGTCGACTTCTGAATATCAATAAATCATTTATTATTTTTGCCCTAGGGCATTTTAGTGGTAATTGTCCTCCCACCGTGTTGGGAGCGGTTACTTATTTGTACCCTTATAGCCTTACCATTACTCTAGTGGGTTACTATACCTGTGGACTATTTTCGGCTTTGCTGTGCATTAAAGTGGGATCTTTTTAGGAGCATCCTTTGTCTCCTTATATATGTATAATTATTTTAGTTGTCAGATCTGTTATTAATTTCACCTTGGCCTTTCTGTGGGATGCAATTGAAATAAAAGTTCCCCTAATTGCTGCCCTATGGGCTTCCCACAGAACCGCCGGAGAGTCTACTATGCCCCAGTTGAGAGCGAAGTACTCCCTAAGAGCCTTTTTAATTTCTTTTTCTACCTCCGGGTGGTTCAGTAGGGAGTCGTTCAGCTTCCAAGTGTAGGCGGTTAATTTATGAAATGGGGTGGATAGGGTTAATGTGGTGGGGGCTTGATCTGACCATGTAATGGGGCCTAAGTCCGAATTTGTGCAGGCTTCCAGGATATATTTGGTAGCAAAAAAATAGTCTATAAGAGAGTATGACTGGTGGGGTGCGGAATAGAATGTGTAATCTTTTTGGCCCTGGTGTTGGATTCTCCAGATGTCCATTAAGGAATATTCCTTGGTGATCGTTTTAAATTGTTTCTCCATCCTCTGAGGTGGAGCTCTGTGTTGGCCTTGTTGGCCTGAGGTTCTGTCCTCCGCAGAGTTTATGGCCATATTAAAGTCTCCGCCCACAATCAACGAAGATAGGTAGGTAGGGTCAACCTTTTCTAACACTGCTTTCAGGAATTCCGTTTGATTATCATTTGGCGCGTACTGTAGATGTTGATCAGAGCGACCGGCGAGCCAGCCAGTGAGCCATATACCATTAGAAATCTACCCTCTGGGTCTGAAGTGGTTTTGGTGATATTGAATGGGGTTCCTTGTCGGAGCAGGATCGCTACTCCCCGCTTTTTACTGTTAAATGACGAGAAGAAACCCGTAGGGAATACATTGCTAATCAATTTGGGCAGCTCTTGGGATGTAAAGTGCGTCTCTTGGAGGAAGATGATACAGTATCTTCCTTGGACTTTTTCATCTCTTGGAGCGCCAGTCGTCTTTTTCTATTATTATTCAGGCCCTTTACGTTTAGTGATACAAGTTTAATTGCGGACTGACTAGCCATTTGGGCGAGAGAGTTTAGTGTCCATCGGGGTCTCGCCCTTCCCACCGGGGAGATCCTGGTTCGTTGGTTCAGAGAACCTTTTTAACGCTTCTTGATGGTGCTGTTTGAGTATGGGTGTCAGGCCCGCCCGACGAGGGGTTGGGTGGGAGGAGGGCAGGGAAGGTCGAGAGGGGGGGGGGAATAGGCTGCTGGGACAGGGTCAGCAGCAAGAGGCAAAGTGGGACGAGGTCAGCTAAGGACCTCCAATAAGTACGGCCGGGATTGGCTACCGGCATTTGGGCTTAAGGCCCAATGGGGGGGGAATCCGATGGTTCAGGCATGGGCGTGCAGGGAAGGTGCGGACCCTTGTACTTGCTTAGTGTAAGCTCTACCTTAGTTTAAGAGGGGGGGGAAGGCGGGGGGGAGGGGAGGAAATGGGAGGGGGGAAAGGGGTCAAAGGGACGCAGGTCCCGAAACGCGTCAGAGTTACTATGTACTCCTTTTGACCACTTAATAAACCTTTTTATATCCGATACTAGTTTGCAGCCCCCATTGTTTGTACGGTTGTGCTCCGCCACTGTACCCTATGGGACTACTCTCTGCAATTACGTCTGGCGTGACACACCCACTAATCAAGGACTGAGCTGTGCTTCAAGGGAGTTCCTCACATTGATCGTTTGATTGGTATGTACTTTTGTTTTGCTGGGGGTCTATACAGGACCTTTATGGTATATATAGAGATCTGTGTTAGCCGTCCAGCGTAACTAGTACACTCCTATGTTTATATCATCCTAATGAGTCTCCTTAGCTCTTATACATGCTCTAATGCCTTGGTTACATATTTTATTACTCTGAATATGCATGTATGTTCCTAGGACAGCAGAGCCCTGAATATTGGGATAATATCCCTCACCCACTACGGTCAAGCTTATAGGTTTTGGACATGGGGAAGGCGTGGGGAGGGGAGGGAAAACTCCTAGCATAGCCATAACATGGAGATCTTTCTGACAATCCTTAAAACCAGTGTAATAAACGTGAGAACAACTCTTAACAAGCTCAGTACATGAAAAGCATTATAACCTCTCTTTTTGTCAGTCGGTCAAGCTTATAGGTTTTGGACCTGGGAAAGGGGGGGGACATGGGGGGGGGGGGGAGATAAGAGGGAGGGGGAGGGGGAGACCTGGGTTGACAGGTAACACAACAGCACATTGCATTAATGTTTTTAGGTATCATGCTGAACATAAACGGAATACTTCCTACGCTTGCTGGTCGGGGAAGAGGGGGTGGAGGGATGGGGCTCTTACATTTAGTGAAGTTAATATCCGAGGATCCTTATGACATTTCTATTTGATCTATGTGGCCCGCCGTGTGCCTTCCTCAGAGGGTTTGACAACGTATTTTATTACTGCAGGCAGCATCATTAGTATGGGGCCGTGCGGCCATATCTTCTGCGGCGGAAGGGCAGGCTTATGGGCTTTGGAGCGTGAGGGGGGGAGGGCGAAGGGGGGGAGAGAAAAGGGAGTACATTATATTATAACACATACAACTTTTCTCAACTTCAACATTCATCAACTGAGGAACAGGTTTTTTTTTTTTTACATAACTCAACTGTGGCATAGGGACGGCTTAGCACTAGATCCATGTGGCCAGCTAATCTAGACTGCCAGTTACTGTAATAGTGTCACTGCCGCTGCTTCTATTATCGAAGTCATTTGGGCATCCTGTCTTGTGCAGGGCTCATTAGGCAGCTTCCCAGTTAACTAGTATTTCCTAGTCCGGGGGGGTGGGGAGGGTAGCAACAGTCGTGCGAACCAAGCCTGGGGTCCATAGTCCTGTACCCGGGCCTTAGACAGATTAAATTTTGCTACTTACAGTTAGTAGATCGCAGTGCTGTTGTCGGAGCATCGCGCTCCCCTCCTATCCCACCCACAAATCCCCCCGCCAACCCCTAAAGCCCAGCCGGACCTCAGCACTCTTCAACTGGCATCCGGTCAGCTGCAAAAGTTATAGTAGCTTCAGCTGTGGGTTGCCTCCGATCGTCAGGGGTCGGATTCTGAAGCTATGCGTCTGGCTGGGTCTGGTGTGGTTCTTGAGCCGTCATGTGCTCCCGTCTTTGCTGTGGACTACGGTGCTTCTCATCTGTTCTTAGACTGCCTTGGCGCCGCCGTTCTCCTCGCGGGACGGGTGCTGCGTGGTTCCGCGTCCTCCCATTGCGGTGGGTCTTGTAGTTGCTCCGTTGTCCAGGAAAGCGGCGGGGTCAGACCCAGGGCTTTCACGAATGGGGCCATGTCCTCAGGGCGGCGGATGGTTAGGAATTTGCCGTCATAGCTTACAGTAAGCTTGAACGGAAAGCCCCAGCGGTACTTCACCTCCTCCCGGAGGAATGAGGTCAAGGGCTTCATTTCTCTCCTTCGGTCGACTGTTATCCGTGACAGGTCGTTGAAAATTTGGAGAGTTTCATTTTGGAAAGGTAGTGACTCTTTCCCTCTGCAGGCGGTGATGATCTTCTCCTTTACTGTATAGCTGTGTAATCTTATGATTACATCGCGTTGCCGGTTGGGATCTTCTTATCTGGGAGCTACCGCCCGGTGGGCCCTATCCATCTCTAGGTCCATGTCCTCTAGCGGGCCGCAGAGCGATGTGAACAGTTCCGCAAGATGGGGACGAAGCTGGCCAGGTAAGACCGTCTCCGGTACATTTCTTATGCGCAGATTCTGGCGCCTGTCCCTATTTTCTTGGTCTTCCTGCCCGTCTTTGAGACGGGAGATCTCCTCTCCTAGCCGGATGATTTCTTCCTCGGCTGCTGTTTGTCTTGCCAGGTGGACTCCTCCAGTCCACCTTCCAGAGTCGTTGTCCTCTCTGTTAGGCCAGACATCTCCTGTTTAATCTCCGCTACTGCTGCTTTGATTTCTGCCTGCAGGGATGTTTGGAGCTTGACATGCATGGTGGAGAATAGGCTCTCCAGGTAGGATCGGGTGATCGGTTCCTCTATCTCCATTTCAAGAGTTGCATGGGCTTTCGTACCCATATTTAGAGCTGCTTGCGGCTCTTGTGAGCCTCGTGGTCCGCCACCCTCTTGGTTTGCTGGACTCTTCTGTGTCGGGGAGAAGAACCGTGACACCGCCGGTGCTGCGGGCTTCTTTGTGTGTTTGGACATGCTCCGATCTCTCCAAGTAATGGGGGTATGTTTTTGAGCCGTGAATTTCTGGTTTGGGAGCGTTATTTATTAAGTTTTAGCCGGTGGGTCCGCGGAGCTCCCCTCCTACACCCCCACTCCTGATGACATCATCGGAAACCCATCCCTTTAGCACATTTTTAATGGATCATCAATATTCAGTATTGTCATAGACAACTTAGGATCTGGCTGTGGTTTTTTTTTTTTAGGGAAGCTGTGTCTTTAACTGAAACGGGAGGTGCTATCTTGGATCCAGATGGAACGCAGGCTGAAACACATGAAGATAGCTCCTACTCAGAAAGCTCTTATTCAGACCACAGCTCGGATCAGACCCTCTCTTCACAGTGGGGGCGCAGGCAGGCTCAGGAGCGATCAGGTAGGGCGCAAGAAGGCGGGCAGCCAATATCTTCAACTGGTTTAGCCAACAAAATAGTCAGTGGGTCCATAGAAATGGACACATCCGTTATTTCTTTTTTTAATAGATTGGATAATGATCCAATATTTCTATTGCCGGACACGTCCACCAAATGTGGACCATATCGCTTCTCTGCCCACAACCCCTCCAGCACAGATCAGACACCACAGGGTAGATTTGCTTCAGCGGCCATGGCGTGAGGTATCAATGAATACAATTTTATATATATTTTCTTTAGTTGCTGTGCATATGGAAGTTTTTGCAGCAAACTCCCATATATCCTCCCAATCATCCCTGTCAATTTCTATTTTCAAATCCGCTGCCCATTTGAGCATGCAGTCATGATCATGTGAATTGACCAAGGCCTCAAAACTGGCTTTTATTCTAGTTATCAAACCTTTTTGATAACTACCTCTCCTACATAGTGCTTCAAAACTTGTGAAGGGAGTAAATTCTAATTTTGGGGACATTTTTGGAAAAAAATTCTGATCTGTAGATATTTAAACATACTAAGGTCTGGTGCCTCATACCTAGTTAGGAACTCTTGGAAACTAGAAAGTTTTCCTTTATGCACTAGGTCGGCAACTACTCTAATATGTTTAGCTTTAATTTGGTCGAATTGTTTATAATCACAGCCTGGGGGGAAATTGGGATTATTAAAAAGCGGAGTGAGTTGCGAAACGGGAGACACAAGATTAAATTTGCCCTTAGACGGAGACCCCGCCCCCAGAGTGAGACGGATGGCAGCTTAAGCCTTGAGCTCCATCCCTCATCCCCGACAATACACTCATAAAGCAAGCAAAACTAACCTTTATCACCCCTAACTACTTTCACAATACCATTAAAACATTAGAGATGGCACCGATGCAGGCAAAAAAGGAGACCTCCGCAAATATCTGGGCCGATCGAGCTCACGGAGCGTGGCAGCAACAATGGCGCCGGATTCAAATGCAGGATCAGAGTCAGAACGCGATGAAGACACAGCAGAGGGACCGGAGCAATTACCTGTCCGCCGCTGTGATTTTGAGAGGTTGTATAGAGACATGAAAGCCCTTATACACCTGGAAATGCAGGACTTAAAAAAGGAGGTGCAGGGGCTCGTGAGTGCACCGGAGCCCTGGAAGAGAAAGTCAGCACCAATACAAAACTGATTAAAAAAGCTGACAAACGACACATACTTACAAGCACAACTTTCGGAATTGGCTGACAGACAGGAAGATGCGGAGAACAGGGACCGCAGGAATAACATTAGGGTACGGGGGATCCCTGAAACCGTCACCAATGTGGAGGATTTCATCTCAAGATGGATGGCGGAGTTACTCCCTGACTGCCCACCCAATGAAAGAATAATGGATCGCTGTCATCGTGCCCTAAGAAGCAAACCAGCAGCAACAGAGCAGCCGAGAGATGTAATAGCCCGGCTGCACCATTATCGCACCAGAGATGCTATCCTACAGAAGGCCAGAGTGGCAGAAGCCTGCAGATTCGAGGAGATCACAATGCAACTCTTCCAAGATCTCTCACCGCTTACCCTGGCCAGGAGAAGGAAACTCCAGCCCATCACCCGCACACTGAGGGACAGAGCCATCAGATATAGGTGGACCTTTCCGTTTGGCCTGCTGGTCATCCGCAACGGAAGGGCCATCTCCATGAAGGAGATAGAAGAGGGAGCTGAGTTCCTACAAAAACTAGGGATCAAGGAGAACTCACCCACGAACCCTAGAGGAGAAAAGCCCAGAGAAACGGATTGGCAAGTGGTGGGGGCTGTGGACGAAAGCCGGGAAGCTCTCACATGAGCTCGCTTAAAGTCTCGTATCTTGAAGTTACCTCATGGTTAGAGGCTAGTTAATAAAGTTATATGTTGCTCCTGAACTGTCTCCCCCCTTGATTAACCCCGAGTGTGACGAACAAGGAGCTGGCTGCTTACGTGGCTATAGCCGGACTCAACGCTACACGTTATGGGACCCTGCAACCCTCCAAGGCATTCCTGCAAGAAACACCAACTAAAAAGTGGAAAATCGTACCTGCATACATCATGGCGGCGGGCGGTGGAACGCAAGCTGCCCATCATGGCGGAAGAGCTCGATGGAGTCCACGAGGCGGCTTCACGGAAGTGCTGCAAGTTTCGGCGGGAGAGCTAGCGGAGTGGCGACCTTCCTCGCGGGCTTCAGGTGAGAAAATGGCGTTCCCCGGAACAGCGTCACCGGAAGTGTGCTGGGCGCCATCTTGTAGGAGGCTAAAGAGAGATTACCGCTGACGTCATCTCGGAGCGCCGAACACCATCTAGTCTCGCGAGAAGAGACTCTGACTCATAAACCGGGTAAGGAAGAGGATAAAGTACCAGGAATGCAGCAGAGGGACAACTCTCTACCTGATGGCGGAGGAAGAAGAGAAGGCGTGGACAACATCCTACAGCGATCCGGAAGGAGGGCCCACGAACCACCACACCACCACGTTGCAAGCAAGCAAGGCCCATCATGCAAGCAGCGGAGTAGCAGAGATAATAAACACTGTCCCCAGGCAAATGTAGCTGTGTGCCCATTCATTCCCCTAGGGGCTAATCCCCCCACCCAAAGACACGATACCAAATTGGGGGTGTTGGGAGGGTCATAAAGCCACACTAGCTTATTAAAGTGGCAGTCCCCCTTGAAAAACAAAAAAAAAAGGGGGGAGAAAAAAAAAAGGGGGGAATAAAAACAAATATATAAAGAAAAGACTCGGGACCGAGAAGGGGGGGGGGGGGGGAGAAAAAGTTGCAGTATCTCAGTTAAACTGCCAAAAGAAGGGTTCTGTTTTTCTGTTTGTTCATTTATCTATATTATCTATAATGAAGATGAATCACCTAATGTTGTCGGAGGGAGGGTGGAGTGCCCTCCAGTCTCAACGAGGGCATGAGCCTCCACATGGGCGCGGGGGGTAACTCCGTCCGGCGGCCCATGAAAGTCCTCACTGAACCAGCAACGAGGAGCGGTAGAGGGGGATGGAGGTCCATCCCGGACTACGCTCGTGCTGTACGTTTAGGAGAGGCAGAGAAGGCACTTGGGGAGGACTGGTCTCGCCCTATTGCCGGATGTGCTAATTTTGTGTTTTTATGTTTCGTTACATGTGTTTATCTGTTCCCCCAGTGTACTTTCCCTTGTTCTTCCCGGCTGCAGTCCGAATCCTCGGAAAGAAATAGAAGATTCTCGACGCTGACACCATGGGCTCGGACGGTTGATTACAAACGAGTAAAGGTTTGGAAATACACTCATGAGTAAAGAGATCACTATTATTTCACACAATGTGAAAGGCTTTAACAGTCCAGGGAAGCGCAGGCTAGCTATGGCGGACTATAAGAAAACAGACCCTGACATAATTCTATTACAAGAAACACACTTTTCGAAATCCAGTTCCCCGAAATATATTGACTATAGGTTTAGGAATTGGTTCTCAGCTTCATCCAACAAAAAAAAAAGAGGAGTAGCCATTCTACTACATAACCGTTTGCCCTTTGCGATTAAGACCATTAAAAAAGACAACAACGGACGATTTCTGATTATAAGCGGCGAAATAAGAGGTCAGCCGATCACATTGGCAAACGTTTATGCTCCAAGTGAAGGCACAGAGGCTTTCCTGGAAAGGTTCTTCTCCATCCTCCAGAGGATGGCACAGGGATGCGTAATACTAGGGGGCGACTTTAATCAGACACTAGATCCAGTAATGGATAGATGCACCCCGAGCGGTAAAGCTAACTCAAAGGTTAGACAAACCTGGAATAGAGGGCTGAGAACTAATAATCTTTTAGATATATGGCGGGAACAGCACCGCCAGGACAAAGGATTTACATTTTACTCCCACCCGCATGACAGATATAGTAGGATAGACTACCTCTTTGTATCCAGTAGAATGGTTTCACAGATCTCCCACTCGGGCATCCACGATATTTCGTGGTCCGATCATGCACCGATAGAGCTGCGGTGCTCCGATTTTATTCTGGACAGACCAGGAGCGAACTGGAAACTTAACGAAGTTTTACTAAAAATCCCCGAAATTGCACAAAATGTGGGGGATTGAATCAGGGAATATTTTCAGGAGAATATGGGAAGTGTGACTTCGCAGGCTACCCTATGGGAAGCCCATAAGGAGACTCTGAGAGGAGAGCTCATAAGGATTGCAAGCAGGCGAAAGAGGGAGAAGGACAAAAAATCAATCTAGTTACAGAAGGAATTGGCAGTCCTCTCAGCTCGACATAAAAATAACAAAGATGGAATGACCCTTAAGGAGTTGCTAGACACCAAAACCAAACTTAATATCTTGCTGACCTCCCGTGCTGAAAAGGAGCTGACATGGTCTATAGTTTATGACATACGAGAAAGAAACCACAGACGGGTTCATAACCCTGATGACTCATTATGGGAAGTATTTTTGTACTATGAATTATTTATTCCAGGAGAGGTTTATACAACAAATTGGGAACTGCTTAATTTTGGACACTTAACACACACAAGTTCTTATTTCGCAAGGGTACAGGTTGCTCAACCATTTCAGTACATGTCTGAAATGTGATCGTGAATTTTTCATCAGCACTAGAAGATGTGTTGATAGAGGTTATTTAATTTGCGATGACATTATACAGCACATGCCTTGCAATGATCAAATGCAAGGTAGCAACTGCCCGATAATGCAACACATTAATTCACAGCTTAGATAATGGGAGTTACATAGTATTATCTACAGAAGAGGATTGCGATATTCCTCCTTTTCAGGCATCACTTGTCACGGTTAATGGGAGTATACAGTGTTATGGTACTACACTTATTCCACCTCTGTTACATCAGACACTCACATCTGGAGTACATTTCCAGGTACCAGCTATCACACTGATCCTTCCTCACATGACAGCCTATTTGGCACATTTAAAGATAATGAAGGTTACTATAGGGTTCACACATGATATAGTACATACCCTTTTACAGAGAGTTCACAGTGAATTACTACGTGTTGATTTACACCCGGGTGATTTTCCCCAGTGGTTGACTACACTAGGTGAATCATTGAAAACTTTTTGGCCAATGACAGGTAATTTTTTGACAAAAATAGGCACTAGCCTACAAACTACTGGTAAAAGTATTTTTAGTGGACTAGGAAATGCGTTTGGAATCCTAGGTTATTTGAAACCACTATTGTTTTTTATTTTAAGGATAATAATCCTTGTTATTTTGCTTCGTATTTTCTCTTTTCTTCCGAAGATGAAGAGGCGTTCAGCTTAATCACATTTTGCTTTCTAGCATATATTCTTATATTTTTACCTAGATACTAATATACTGTTTTAAGCACACAGGTCAAATCTAAACTGCTGCAGTATGCTTTGTTGCAAGGACACAGACGAAAAGAAAGATACTTCACAAATCTTGCGTCTACCACGGTCCTATCAAATTTCCATGAGGATGTACTTAGATGAACTGGTTTTACCACATCGAAAACCACGCAAAGTGCATGCAGTTCACAACACGATGATAGACTTTATGTATCAGAACTCTCTTGCTTCCTCAGGACCGTTTTCAGTTTTAACACCTAATGGGACATTGCTACCGCGTAGCTTGCTAATGTTATGTAATTTTTGGCAAGTGAAATCTTTGCTATCTCTTGGTGATCAACCCAACTTCAAGTGTAGAGACATTCACCGTCAAATATTTCAAATGTCTTTTTATACAATTGAAGAAGGTCATATCAGCATTGTTAGCCACGGGTCATATAATTGTACCACTTTGTTTGCATGTTCAGGTAATAAACATCAACATTGTTTTGGGGCCCGTTGGGATACTACGCTTTTAAGTATGTATGAACGTCAACATCAACCCGCTTTACAATTGGGTGATTTTTACAAATTGATACCTTCCCATCGTGGAATAACTTGTGCACATATGCGCAGTTGTGGGTGTTTTGGCGATCAATCACATACTCCTGTGAGTTCAAGCTCATCAACATCAGAGAGTGGTGACACTGTCTTCCAAAAGTACACATAATGAATATTTTCTGCTTTGATAGTTTTTCTGCATTTGCAAACATATGATAATTATGTGTAGGAGAGGGTGTTATGGATTACAGGTATTTTCTGGCATATAACGCATAATGAATACAGGTCACAGGTACATATATACATAGTATCATTATAAGGCCTAGTATAGCTTAGAGTATACTATTAAAATCCTGTTTTTTCTTGTCTTAGAAATAATAGCTTGTTTTGCTCAGAAGTGGCAGGATATTGGGACAGGTTACATAGACATAAAAGGGGAACTAACACCGGTAAACAGGCCGTGGTTTAACGGTAACTTACGACATATATCATACGTCACTAACTGTAAATTCTGATAGTAAACATCATACGTCACAAACCACAGAGCATGGACACATGACACGTGTCACACGTACGCAGCAAACAATGAACACTATAATAGGTTTGCACGACTCCATGTTAAACCAGAACCGAACTTAGGTGTGAAGTCACACAGATGAGACTTGAGCTGGGACTGGCTGACCTATCGTAATATCTTTTGGTTTGTGAGTATTGACAATGCATATATAGTTATAATCTCTGCATAGTTAGGAATGGATTGGTAACATACTGTAACTGCTAGCCATCAGCTTATAAGAAGCTTGTTGTGATATTTCTGATATTTCTGAATATTTTTGTGATACAATAAATGATAAACCTTATCTTATACAAACTCTAAGTGACCTTTCTTTATAATAATCTTACAATACTCTCCATAATATTATTAATATGTGAGAGTGTGGCCGAGACTTTGCAAGTACGACATTGTGGTCGGTGCTCTCTGCTTAGTGCAGGACATAACTCACCATAAGGCGATACTTGAAAAAGGAAGGCAGGCTGAGCCCAGATTAACCTCCCGTGCTGAAAAGGAGCTGACATGGTCTAAGCGGAAATTTTTTGAGAAAGCAAACAGGCCAGATACCCTACTTGCCAACAAATTACGAGACAAAAACCACGTCTCCCAAATTCAGATAATTCGAACAGAACAGGGGGATCTGACCTCTGACCCCAAAAAAATAGTTTATGAATTTAAAACTTATTATGAAACCCTATATGATGGGGCGAAGGTGGCACACACGCCAACCACAAAAGCACGACTAAAGACGTTCTTAACAGAGGCTCAATTGCCTAAAGTGACCAGAGAGGAGAGGGACGCACTACAGGCAGACTTTACTATCGAGGAACTCCTAGAGGTAATGAAGTCATTAAAAGCAGCCAAGGCCCCAGGCCCAGATGGCTTTTCCAATCTCTATTATAAGAAATTTCGCAAAATATTAGCTCCTCATCTACTAAAACTGTGTAATTCTTTCCTGGATGGTGCCCCCATCCCGAGCTCGATGCTCCAGGCGTCTATCTCAGTAATCCACAAACAAGGAAAAGACCCAGCGGACTGTAAAAGCTATAGGCCCATCTCTTTAATAAACTCTGATACAAAAATCTTTTCCAAACTTTTAGCTAACCGCCTTAACCAGGTGTTGTCCAAGTTGGTCCATCCTGATCAAGTGGGGTTCATATGTGGTCGACAAGCAGCTGATAACACCAGCCGGATTATAGATTTGATTGATCTGGCGCAAAAAAAAACATATCCCGTCTATGGTGCTTAGTTTAGATGCAGAAAAAGCGTTCGACAGAATTGATTGGCCCTACTTGAGGGAGACGCTGGGAGCGTTCGGCTTGGGTGGGAGAATGATAGAGGCAATTCTCGCTCTGTATCGGGGACCGACGGCGAAGGTCAGGCACCAGGGCTTCCCCTCGGATGAATTCCTGATTAAGAGCGGCACCAGGCAAGGCTGTCCTCTGTCACCCCTTCTCTTTGCGCTATGCATCGAACCCCTAGCGGCGCACATCCGCCTCAGCCCGAATATAGCAGGAATCCAAATTAGTGACCAGCCACATAAGGTGGCCCTGTACGCTGATGACGTGATACTCACGTTATCACAGCCCCTCACCTCTCTGCCGAACGTCTTTCAATTGCATGGCGAATTTAATGCGATATCTGGGTTCAAAATTAACCAGGCAAAATCAGAAGCCCTAAATATCAACTTACCTAAGGCCACCGAGAAACTGATCACGGTGAACTTTGAATTCAAATGGCAAACCTCCTCCATAAAATATTTAGGGATAAATATCACGAAGCAATCAGGCACCCTTTATAAGGCGAATTACCCCAGACTAATACGGACACTGAAGGAAGAGCTATGGAAATGGGCAGGGTACAACATATCCTGGATTGGCAGGATTCAGTCTCTAAAAATGAATCTCCTTCCCAGAATTCTGTACCTATTTCAGACTCTTCCGGTCCCTATAATCAGGGAAGAGATCCTTCGGTTACAGTCCGCAATGGTGAAGTTTGTCTGGGGTAATAAAACCCCCCGCATCAAAACTAGCACACTAATTCGGCCCACAACAAGAGGAGGATTAGCGGTACCTTACCTGTTATCATACTTCAGAGCGGCCCAATTGACCCAAATTATCCAGTGGCACACCCACCCTAGTCGGAGGCGATGGGTGGAACTGGAGGCGGCCTGCTGTGCCCCGGTGGCATTGCAGGACCTGATCTGGCTCCCAAATAAGGTTCGCAAGGACTTCAAACTCCCGCTCCCCGCGATTGCCAGCTCTTTGGCAGTATGGGACAAAAGCAAATATAAGCACGTATTAATGAGACAACACTCCTTGATGACCCCAATTTTGGGAAACCCTGATTTCGCTCCGGGCCTGCAGAAGAAAGATTTCACTATATGGACACAGAAGGGCTACACTCGCCTTTTACACCTGGAGGGTAGAATATCTATCAAACCGTTTGAGAAAATTAAGTCTGAAAAATCAGTTCCAAATTCAGAATTTTTTAGATACCTCCAGCTAAGAGCTTTCTATGATAAATTTCCCATTCGAGCTCAACGCACTAATTTTGAACAGCTCTGTTCTACTGGAACAGGAACCAAGGGACTTATCTCTACGATGTACAAAGCGGTAGTCTGTTCGACTCCTGACGCCGACGTGACACTAAAATATAAGAATAGATGGGAAAGAGATCTGGGGGACACACTAGAGGACGAGGACTGGGACTATATTGTCTTGGCGGCAGCTAAGAGCTCAATCTGCACGACATTGAAGGAGAACGCGTATAAGGTCCTGATGAGGTGGTATTTGACCCCATTACGATTATCAAAATTTGTCTGCGGCTACCCTACATTGTGCCCTAAACAATGTGGGGAGCAGGCAGACTTGCTGCACATGCTGTGGGGTTGCACCAAGATACTCCCAATCTGGGAAGATATCAGAAATTGGCTCCAGAGAATTCTCGATTGCGCGATCCCTTTGGACCGACCCCTGGTTGTTTCTGCTGGCCAGACGCACCCCGGGGTTAAACAGGTCAGAGCACAAATTAATTGCACATTTTGCAACTGCCCTGAGGTGCGAAATAGCATCATTGTGGAAGCAGCCCGAATGACCAAATATCCCAAAAATCAGAAATAGAATTTGGCATGTTTGCCGGATGGAACCGTTAACGAGTCTGGTTAATGACACCGGCACAAACTTTCTAAAAGTCTGGGCTCCATGGTTAGCCCTGAACGATATCCCAGGGGTCAATGCCTCCAATATACTGCTTTAATAGCTCTAGACGCGTTCTCCTTGGATGAGTGTTGCTGACGGGGAGACATAGAATACAGACAGCGGAGAGGGACAACTAAATTCGGTAGTAGAGTGAGTGAGCAGGGTTAAGTGTACACATCCGCGGACGTACGCAAACATTAAGATAGAAGCTAGCCCGAGATCTGATGGACCTGAAGTCTCCAAAAAGAGCCCAGATGATTCGGAGCCTTTCTGTGGCAGCAATCTCCAAAACGAGCCTAGATGATTCGGAGCCTTTCTGTGGCAGCCTCACCCCTCTCCCCCCCCCCCCCCCCCACTCCTCCCCCCCCCACTCATCCCCCCTCCCTACTTCTTCCCTGGTGTATTCTGGTTGTAAGTCTGGTCGGTCTGTGCGTATCCCCGGTATGTCTTTTGTGAGTCCAAATACAAAATGAGTTGACATGTGTACTGTTATATACGACAATGGGTTGGTAGATTATGTGATGATTGTACCATAAACTCAATAAAAACTTTTTTGGTTGAAAAAAAAAATTTGCCCTTAGACTTGCTCCAAATCTCCCAGGTAAATCTCGTCGGATCTAGCTCAAACATTTTGGCGTACACCTCCTTATCCAGTGCCCATAGGGACACTGGCAGAGAAGACGTTCTAGCATATTGGGATTCTATGGCTAACCAACAATATTGTGTTGGATCAGCGTTCCACATCACCACCTGCCTTAGTTGGGCAGCTTGGTAGTATTTCGAGATATCTGGGACACCCAAACCTCCTCTTGTCTTTAAAGCCATCATCACCGATCTAGCTGTTCTAGGCCTTTTACCTTGCCAAATAAAATTAAATATTCTATTTGGGAAATTTTTCAGTTCGGATCCCGGTATCCGGACTGGGAGAGTCTGGAAATGATATAATAACCTAGGGAGTATATTCATCTTGACTGATACTATTCTCCCAATCCATGACACCTGATATCCTTCCCACTTTGCCAGATCCCTTTTAATCTTATCAAACAATGGTGGATATTTGCCTTGATATAGGGAGTGGTAGTTCCTAGACACATTTACTCCCAGATATTTAATATGTGAGGAACTCCATCTGTAGCTGAAATTCAGTTTTGGTCATTTTATCTCTGGATCTGAAAGATTCAGATTAAAAGACTGTGACTTGTCGCTGTTCATTTTATATCCAGAGATTTTTCCAAAGTCTGATAGCGCCTTTTGGAGGTTGGGTAAAGAAGTCTGAGGGCTTGCTAAAGTCAGAATAATATCGTCTGCGAATAATGAGATTTTATCATTTGTTTTCCCAATCACTATATACAATGTATATTACTATTTGCTCTTATTTTAGCAGCCAATGGCTCAATCGTTAGAGCGAAGAGAGGAGGAGATAATGGGTACCCTTGTCTCGTACCATTTAAAAAAAAAAATTTCCCCAAACATTTTTATTAGGCATAATCATCTTTACAGACATTGGTTTTACATTATCAGTGTTGGCCTAATACAGTTGTATTTTCCTTGTTCATGTGGTTTTACATTATCAGTGTTGGCCTAATACAGTTGTATTTTCCTTGTTCATGTGGGGGGAGAGAGAAAGAAAGGAAAGATCCCCTAAGGCCACGTCATGGTCTCTGGGGTGTGGAAAAAGAAAGAGAGGAGGGGGGGGGGGGGAGAGAGGGAGTCATTCCACCCTCGTCCGGCCGGGTCCCGGCATCCATCCTTCACGGCTCTACTGTGGTTCAGATCCGTCTGGGGTTGTGTCATGATTTGGTTCGGATTAATGGGTTAACCAGGGTTCCCAGATTTTATAGAAACCTTCAGTTGAGCAGTTCAAGAAGGCCGTGAGTTTTTCCAAACTCATAACATCGTTAACTCTTTTTCACTAGCTGTTTGGTGGGGGGCGCTATCTTCTTCCAAGAGTATGCGACTGAACACCTTGCTGCTGTTAGAATAAAGGAGATTAATTTCCATACTGGGCGATCGATGTCCTCTATCGGCCTGCCCAGTAGGAAGGTCAGTGGATCTATAGGAATTGTGAGGCCTGTGACCTCTTTTATCAAATCTTGTACCGTAAGCCAGTATTTCTGAATTTCTGGACATGACCACCAGATATGGGCCATGTCCCCTCTATGTCCACAGCCTCTCCAGCATAGATCTGAGGCCAGAGGGTAGATTTGTTTTAACCTCACTGGGGTAAGATACCAATGATACATTATTTTATAGATGTTTTCCTTCACCGTGGTACAGATGGAAGTTCCTGAGGCCGCGTCTCATATTTCCTCCCAGTCCTCTCTGTCAATAACTATGTCCAATTCCGCTTCCCATTTAAGCATATAGTCGTGAGCGGTAGAGTTATCCGGATTCTCCATGCCGGCATATATTTGTGTTATTAGACCTTTTTGATGTACTCCTTCGCGACAGAGTTTCTCAAATTTTGTGAGAGGGGGGAATTTCAATGATGGGGACATTTTTTGTAGAAAGTGTCGAATTTGGAGAAACTTAAATGTATCCAGGTGGGGTAATTTTAATTTGGTTCGCAATTCTTGGAGACTCAGGAACTGTCCATCGCTCAGCAGGTCCGCGATCGCTCTGATCCCCATTGTTTTAAATAGGTCGAATTGTCGGGTTTCACACCCTGGTGGGAATTTAGGGTTGTCAAATATTGGAATGAGCTGAGAGCAAGGGGACGAGAGTAAGAATTTAGTTTTAGTTTTTGCCCATATGTCCCAAGTATGTTTCATTGCCCCCAGCCCGAATTTGGGCGCCATGTCATTTCCCCTGTCACCGCTCCAGAGAAAAGCTGGTAGAGAAGGCGTTCTGGAGTAATGAGATTCAATTGCTAGCCAACATAGCTTGTCTGGGTCCGAGTTCCACATTACCGCCTGTTTTAATTGGGCTGCTTGGTAGTATCTATTAATGTCTGGGACCCCCAGTCCTCCTTTTGTCCTAGACGCCATAAGAACCGACCTAACTACCCGGGGTCTCCTTCCGTTCCAAATAAATTGGAGGATTTTATTTTGGATAGTTTTTAATTCAGAACCAGGGACATGGATCGGGAGCGTCTGGAAATAATATAATAATCGGGGGAGTATATTCATTTTAACTGAGATCATTCTCCCGATCCATGAGATCTTGTATTTTTCCCATTTATCCAGATCTTTTTTTTTAATTTTCCTAAATAGGTTGGGATAATTATTTTGGTATAGGGAGCAATAGTGCCTCGATACATGTACTCCCAGGTATTTGATGTATATAGGGCTCCACTTATAATTAAAGTTTGATTTCAATGTCTGCATCTCTGGTTCTGATAGATTTAAGTTGAGGGCTTCTTACTTTTCACTGTTAATTTTGTATCCTGATATTTTGCCAAATTCCTTTAATTCTTTGTGTAAGTTGGGAAGGGAGATCTGGGGCTGCGTTAATGTTAATATGATATCGTCTGCGAACAATGAGACTTTATAGTTTATTCCGCCAATTGGTACCCCCTGTATATTTATATTGTCTCGTATTTTAGACGCTAGTGGTTCGATTGTTAGGGCGAAGAGGAGAGGGGACAAAGGGCACCCCTGTCTCGTTCCATTTTTCATTTCAATTTTTTTTGCTGTACCCCCCGGGAGTTTCACCACTGCAGACGGGCAGCAGTACAGCGCTCGGACTCCCGCTAGATACGCATCTTTTAAGCCGAATTTCTGCATTGTTTTGTCAAGAAATAGCCAATCAATTCTATCGAACGTCTTCTCTGCGTCCAGGCTTAACAGAACCGCTTTGGTAGCTGTGAGGTGGGCATGATCAACTATATTTATAATTTTGCGGGTGTTGTCTGAGGCTTGTCTGCCAGATACAAACCCCACCTGGTCGTTGTGAATTAATCTCGGTAGGATGGGATTCAGTCTATTTGCCAGGATTTTGCTGTATAGCTTAAGATCGTTATTTAGTAGGTAGATTAGTCGGTAGCTCCCACATAGCAGTGGGTCCCTACCCTCTTTGTGGATGATGGTGAGATTGGCCTGGGTCATTGATGGGGGGATTGGGCTGCCCTCCATGAATGAATTGAATAAGCTGAGTAGGTGTTTAGTTAGGATCGGGGAGAATCTTTTGTAATAAACATTGGAGAAGCCGTCGGGGCCAGGGGCTTTTGAGATTTTTAATGTTTTTATTGCGTCCGCCAGCTCTTTTTGGGTAATTTTTGCGTTAAGCATTTGATTCTCCTCCTCTGTCAGTGTTGGTAGGAGGCAATCGGACAGGTAATTACTAATAGGTTCAGTGGCTGGTGTCCCCGTGTTCCCACCCTGAGCCTTGAGGTTATAAAGTTTAATATAAAATGCGGTAAATTCCTCCGCTATTTTCTGTTTGTTATAGATTATTTCTCACGATTCATTTTTTATCGCTGTGATCTGGGAACGCTTCTGTATACCTCTTAGTTTGCTCGCCAAAAGTCTGCCAGCCTTATTGCCCTTGTCATAGTATTTCTGACTAGTCCATGTAAGAGCTTTTTCTACTTCTTCCACTTGGGCTTGTTTTAGCTCATTCCTGGCTGCGGTCAAGGTTTTATAAATCTTTTTCGAGGGGTTGGGTTTGTGCTGTTGTTCCAGCTTAATTATTTTAGTTGTAACAACTAGTGACATACCGCTCACCTCAATATTGAATACCAACTCTATGATATCAGCTGGTGCAAAGGGGATAGGGATGACAGACATACATATATAAGGAGACAAAGGATGCTCCTAAAAAGATCCCACTTTAATGCACAGCAAAGCCGAAAATAGTCCACAGGTATAGTAACCCACTAGAGTAATGGTAAGGCTATAAGGGTACAATTAAGTAACCGCTCCCAACACTGTGGGAGGACAATTACCACTAAAATGCCCTAGGGCAAAAATAATAAATGATTTATTGATATTCAGAAGTCGACGCAGTAACACACACTCAAAATAACCATAAAAACAATTAAAACATAAATCACGGGTGAGGCAGGGTAAGGGGATATTCTTATAAGGTGAATTCCCAAATATTAGTGTATGTCCCCTTACCAGTACCAGGTGGTAGTGTGAGACACAATGGTAAATACAAATGATAGGCAATAGAGAATGCTAGAGCCTCTGGTCTCAGGGTATGGTGGAGGTTGCACTAATCATTGCATGCTGTGATTGATCTGCTCAGTATCAATAGTTGGATACCTGAACCTTGAGAAAGCGCCAGCCCCTTATACGCGAAACGATCGTCGGCATGACTTATAATTAAAGTTTGATTTCAATGTCCGCATCTCTGGTTCTGATAGATTTAAGTTGAGGGCTTCTGACTTTTCACTGTTAATTTTGTATCCTGATATTTTGCCAAATTCCTTTAATTCTTTGTGTAAGTTGGGAAGGGAGATCTGGGGCTGCGTTAATGTTAATATAATATCGTCTGCGAACAATGAGACTTTATAGTTTATTCCGCCAATTGGTACCCCCTGTATATTTATATTGTCTCGTATTTTAGACGCTAGTGGTTCGATTGTTAGGGCGAAGAGGAGAGGGGACAAAGGGCACCCCTGTCTCGTTCCATTTTTCATTTCAATTTTTTTTGCTGTACCCCCCGGGAGTTTCACCACTGCAGACGGGCAGCAGTACAGCGCTCGGACTCCCGCTAGATACGCATCTTTTAAGCCGAATTTCTGCATTGTTTTGTCAAGAAATAGCCAATCAATTCTATCGAACGTCTTCTCTGCGTCCAGGCTTAACAGAACCGCTTTGGTAGCTGTGAGGTGGGCATGATCAACTATATTTATAATTTTGCGGGTGTTGTCTGAGGCTTGTCTGCCAGATACAAACCCCACCTGGTCGTTGTGAATTAATCTCGGTAGGATGGGATTCAGTCTATTTGCCAGGATTTTGCTGTATAGCTGAAGATCGTTATTTAGTAGGTAGATTAGTCGGTAGCTCCCACATAGCAGTGGGTCCCTACCCTCTTTGTGGATGATGGTGAGATTGGCCTGGGTCATTGATGGGGGGATTGGGCTGCCCTCCATGAATGAATTGAATAAGCTGAGTAGGTGTTTAGTTAGGATCGGGGAGAATCTTTTGTAATAAACATTGGAGAAGCCGTCGGGGCCAGGGGCTTTTGAGATTTTTAATGTTTTTATTGCGTCCGCCAGCTCTTTTTGGGTAATTTTTGCGTTAAGCATTTGATTCTCCTCCTCTGTCAGTGTTGGTAGGAGGCAATCGGACAGGTAATTACTAATAGGTTCAGTGGCTGGTGTCCCCGTGTTCCCACCCTGAGCCTTGAGGTTATAAAGTTTAATATAAAATGCGGTAAATTCCTCCGCTATTTTCTGTTTGTTATAGATTATTTCTCACGATTCATTTTTTATCGCTGTGATCTGGGAACGCTTCTGTATACCTCTTAGTTTGCTCGCCAAAAGTCTGCCAGCCTTATTGCCCTTGTCATAGTATTTCTGACTAGTCCATGTAAGAGCTTTTTCTACTTCTTCCACTTGGGCTTGTTTTAGCTCATTCCTGGCTGCGGTCAAGGTTTTATAAATCTTTTTCGAGGGGTTGGGTTTGTGCTGTTGTTCCAGCTTAATTATTTTAGTTGTAACAACTAGTGACATACCGCTCACCTCAATATTGAATACCAACTCTATGATATCAGCTGGTGCAAAGGGGATAGGGATGACAGACATACATATATAAGGAGACAAAGGATGCTCCTAAAAAGATCCCACTTTAATGCACAGCAAAGCCGAAAATAGTCCACAGGTATAGTAACCCACTAGAGTAATGGTAAGGCTATAAGGGTACAATTAAGTAACCGCTCCCAACACTGTGGGAGGACAATTACCACTAAAATGCCCTAGGGCAAAAATAATAAATGATTTATTGATATTCAGAAGTCGACGCAGTAACACACACTCAAAATAACCATAAAAACAATTAAAACATAAATCACGGGTGAGGCAGGGTAAGGGGATATTCTTATAAGGTGAATTCCCAAATATTAGTGTATGTCCCCTTACCAGTACCAGGTGGTAGTGTGAGACACAATGGTAAATACAAATGATAGGCAATAGAGAATGCTAGAGCCTCTGGTCTCAGGGTATGGTGGAGGTTGCACTAATCATTGCATGCTGTGATTGATCTGCTCAGTATCAATAGTTGGATACCTGAACCTTGAGAAAGCGCCAGCCCCTTATACGCGAAACGATCGTCGGCATGACTTATAATTAAAGTTTGATTTCAATGTCCGCATCTCTGGTTCTGATAGATTTAAGTTGAGGGCTTCTGACTTTTCACTGTTAATTTTGTATCCTGATATTTTGCCAAATTCCTTTAATTCTTTGTGTAAGTTGGGAAGGGAGATCTGGGGCTGCGTTAATGTTAATATAATATCGTCTGCGAACAATGAGACTTTATAGTTTATTCCGCCAATTGGTACCCCCTGTATATTTATATTGTCTCGTATTTTAGACGCTAGTGGTTCGATTGTTAGGGCGAAGAGGAGAGGGGACAAAGGGCACCCCTGTCTCGTTCCATTTTTCATTTCAATTTTTTTTGCTGTACCCCCCGGGAGTTTCACCACTGCAGACGGGCAGCAGTACAGCGCTCGGACTCCCGCTAGATACGCATCTTTTAAGCCGAATTTCTGCATTGTTTTGTCAAGAAATAGCCAATCAATTCTATCGAACGTCTTCTCTGCGTCCAGGCTTAACAGAACCGCTTTGGTAGCTGTGAGGTGGGCATGATCAACTATATTTATAATTTTGCGGGTGTTGTCTGAGGCTTGTCTGCCAGATACAAACCCCACCTGGTCGTTGTGAATTAATCTCGGTAGGATGGGATTCAGTCTATTTGCCAGGATTTTGCTGTATAGCTGAAGATCGTTATTTAGTAGGTAGATTAGTCGGTAGCTCCCACATAGCAGTGGGTCCCTACCCTCTTTGTGGATGATGGCGAGATTGGCCTGGGTCATTGATGGGGGGATTGGGCTGCCCTCCATGAATGAATTGAATAAGCTGAGTAGGTGTTTAGTTAGGATCGGGGAGAATCTTTTGTAATAAACATTGGAGAAGCCGTCGGGGCCAGGGGCTTTTGAGATTTTTAATGTTTTTATTGCGTCCGCCAGCTCTTTTTGGGTAATTTTTGCGTTAAGCATTTGATTCTCCTCCTCTGTCAGTGTTGGTAGGAGGCAATCGGACAGGTAATTACTAATAGGTTCAGTGGCTGGTGTCCCCGTGTTCCCACCCTGAGCCTTGAGGTTATAAAGTTTAATATAAAATGCGGTAAATTCCTCCGCTATTTTCTGTTTGTTATAGATTATTTCTCACGATTAATTTTTTATCGCTGTGATCTGGGAACGCTTCTGTATACCTCTTAGTTTGCTCGCCAAAAGTCTGTCAGCCTTATTGCCCTTGTCATAGTATTTCTGACTAGTCCATGTAAGAGCTTTTTCTACTTCTTCCACTTGGGCTTGTTTTAGCTCATTCCTGGCTGCGGTCAAGGTTTTATAAATCTTTTTCAAGGGGTTGGGTTTGTGCTGTTGTTCCAGCTTAATTATTTTAGTTGTAACAACTAGTGACATACCGCTCACCTCAATATTGAATACCAACTCTATGATATCAGCTGGTGCAAAGGGGATAGGGATGACAGACATACATATATAAGGAGACAAAGGATGCTCCTAAAAAGATCCCACTTTAATGCACAGCAAAGCCGAAAATAGTCCACAGGTATAGTAACCCACTAGAGTAATGGTAAGGCTATAAGGGTACAATTAAGTAACCGCTCCCAACACTGTGGGAGGACAATTACCACTAAAATGCCCTAGGGCAAAAATAATAAATGATTTATTGATATTCAGAAGTCGACGCAGTAACACACACTCAAAATAACCATAAAAACAATTAAAACATAAATCACGGGTGAGGCAGGGTAAGGGGATATTCTTATAAGGTGAATTCCCAAATATTAGTGTATGTCCCCTTACCAGTACCAGGTGGTAGTGTGAGACACAATGGTAAATACAAATGATAGGCAATAGAGAATGCTAGAGCCTCTGGTCTCAGGGTATGGTGGAGGTTGCACTAATCATTGCATGCTGTGATTGATCTGCTCAGTATCAATAGTTGGATACCTGAACCTTGAGAAAGCGCCAGCCCCTTATACGCGAAACGATCGTCGGCATTACTTATAATTAAAGTTTGATTTCAATGTCCGCATCTCTGGTTCTGATAGATTTAAGTTGAGGGCTTCTGACTTTTCACTGTTAATTTTGTATCCTGATATTTTGCCAAATTCCTTTAATTCTTTGTGTAAGTTGGGAAGGGAGATCTGGGGCTGCGTTAATGTTAATATGATATCGTCTGCGAACAATGAGACTTTATAGTTTATTCCGCCAATTGGTACCCCCTGTATATTTATATTGTCTCGTATTTTAGACGCTAGTGGTTCGATTGTTAGGGCGAAGAGGAGAGGGGACAAAGGGCACCCCTGTCTCGTTCCATTTTTCATTTCAATTTTTTTTGCTGTACCCCCCGGGAGTTTCACCACTGCAGACGGGCAGCAGTACAGTGCTCGGACTCCCGCTAGATACGCATCTTTTAAGCCGAATTTCTGCATTGTTTTGTCAAGAAATAGCCAATCAATTCTATCGAACGTCTTCTCTGCGTCCAGGCTTAACAGAACCGCTTTGGTAGCTGTGAGGTGGGCATGATCAACTATATTTATAATTTTGCGGGTGTTGTCTGAGGCTTGTCTGCCAGATACAAACCCCACCTGGTCGTTGTGAATTAATCTCGGTAGGATGGGATTCAGTCTATTTGCCAGGATTTTGCTGTATAGCTTAAGATCGTTATTTAGTAGGTAGATTAGTCGGTAGCTCCCACATAGCAGTGGGTCCCTACCCTCTTTGTGGATGATGGCGAGATTGGCCTGGGTCATTGATGGGGGGATTGGGCTGCCCTCCATGAATGAATTGAATAAGCTGAGTAGGTGTTTAGTTAGGATCGGGGAGAATCTTTTGTAATAAACATTGGAGAAGCCGTCGGGGCCGGGGGCTTTTGAGATTTTTAATGTTTTTATTGCGTCCGCCAGCTCTTTTTGGGTAATTTTTGCGTTAAGCATTTGATTCTCCTCCTCTGTCAGTGTTGGTAGGAGGCAATCGGACAGGTAATTACTAATAGGTTCAGTGGCTGGTGTCCCCGTGTTCCCACCCTGAGCCTTGAGGTTATAAAGTTTAATATAAAATGCGGTAAATTCCTCCGCTATTTTCTGTTTGTTATAGATTATTTCTCACGATTCATTTTTTATCGCTGTGATCTGGGAACGCTTCTGTATACCTCTTAGTTTGCTCGCCAAAAGTCTGTCAGCCTTATTGCCCTTGTCATAGTATTTCTGACTAGTCCATGTAAGAGCTTTTTCTACTTCTTCCATTTGGGCTTGTTTTAGCTCATTCCTGGCTGCGGTCAAGGTTTTATAAATCTTTTTCGAGGGGTTGGGTTTGTGCTGTTGTTCCAGCTTAATTATTTTAGTTGTAACAACTAGTGACATACCGCTCACCTCAATATTGAATACCAACTCTATGATATCAGCTGGTGCAAAGGGGATAGGGA
Organism: Ascaphus truei; assembly: GCF_040206685.1. NCBI lineage: Eukaryota > Metazoa > Chordata > Amphibia > Anura > Ascaphidae > Ascaphus > Ascaphus truei. Next base: position 200,978,880 of record NC_134487.1, on the reverse strand, counting down.
TGACAGACATACATATATAAGGAGACAAAGGATGCTCCTAAAAAGATCCCACTTTAATGCACAGCAAAGCCGAAAATAGTCCACAGGTATAGTAACCCACTAGAGTAATGGTAAGGCTATAAGGGTACAATTAAGTAACCGCTCCCAACACTGTGGGAGGACAATTACCACTAAAATGCCCTAGGGCAAAAATAATAAATGATTTATTGATATTCAGAAGTCGACGCAGTAACACACACTCAAAATAACCATAAAAACAATTAAAACATAAATCACGGGTGAGGCAGGGTAAGGGGATATTCTTATAAGGTGAATTCCCAAATATTAGTGTATGTCCCCTTACCAGTACCAGGTGGTAGTGTGAGACACAATGGTAAATACAAATGATAGGCAATAGAGAATGCTAGAGCCTCTGGTCTCAGGGTATGGTGGAGGTTGCACTAATCATTGCATGCTGTGATTTATCTGCTCAGTATCAATAGTTGGATACCTGAACCTTGAGAAAGCGCCAGCCCCTTATGCGCGAAACGATCGTCGGCATGACTTATAATTAAAGTTTGATTTCAATGTCCGCATCTCTGGTTCTGATAGATTTAAGTTGAGGGCTTCTGACTTTTCACTGTTAATTTTGTATCCTGATATTTTGCCAAATTCCTTTAATTCTTTGTGTAAGTTGGGAAGGGAGATCTGGGGCTGCGTTAATGTTAATATGATATCGTCTGCGAACAATGAGACTTTATAGTTTATTCCGCCAATTGGTACCCCCTGTATATTTATATTGTCTCGTATTTTAGACGCTAGTGGTTCGATTGTTAGGGCGAAGAGGAGAGGGGACAAAGGGCACCCCTGTCTCGTTCCATTTTTCATTTCAATTTTTTTTGCTGTACCCCCCGGGAGTTTCACCACTGCAGACGGGCAGCAGTACAGCGCTCGGACTCCCGCTAGATACGCATCTTTTAAGCCGAATTTCTGCATTGTTTTGTCAAGAAATAGCCAATCAATTCTATCGAACGTCTTCTCTGCGTCCAGGCTTAACAGAACCGCTTTGGTAGCTGTGAGGTGGGCATGATCAACTATATTTATAATTTTGCGGGTGTTGTCTGAGGCTTGTCTGCCAGATACAAACCCCACCTGGTCGTTGTGAATTAATCTCGGTAGGATGGGATTCAGTCTATTTGCCAGGATTTTGCTGTATAGCTGAAGATCGTTATTTAGTAGGTAGATTAGTCGGTAGCTCCCACATAGCAGTGGGTCCCTACCCTCTTTGTGGATGATGGCGAGATTGGCCTGGGTCATTGATGGGGGGATTGGGCTGCCCTCCATGAATGAATTGAATAAGCTGAGTAGGTGTTTAGTTAGGATCGGGGAGAATCTTTTGTAATAAACATTGGAGAAGCCGTCGGGGCCAGGGGCTTTTGAGATTTTTAATGTTTTTATTGCGTCCGCCAGCTCTTTTTGGGTAATTTTTGCGTTAAGCATTTGATTCTCCTCCTCTGTCAGTGTTGGTAGGAGGCAATCGGACAGGTAATTACTAATAGGTTCAGTGGCTGGTGTCCCCGTGTTCCCACCCTGAGCCTTGAGGTTATAAAGTTTAATATAAAATGCGGTAAATTCCTCCGCTATTTTCTGTTTGTTATAGATTATTTCTCACGATTCATTTTTTATCGCTGTGATCTGGGAACGCTTCTGTATACCTCTTAGTTTGCTCGCCAAAAGTCTGTCAGCCTTATTGCCCTTGTCATAGTATTTCTGACTAGTCCATGTAAGAGCTTTTTCTACTTCTTCCACTTGGGCTTGTTTTAGCTCATTCCTGGCTGCGGTCAAGGTTTTATAAATCTTTTTCGAGGGGTTGGGTTTGGGCTGTTGTTCCAGCTTAATTATTTTAGTTGTAACAACTAGTGACATACCGCTCACCTCAATATTGAATACCAACTCTATGATATCAGCTGGTGCAAAGGGGATAGGGATGACAGACATACATATATAAGGAGACAAAGGATGCTCCTAAAAAGATCCCACTTTAATGCACAGCAAAGCCGAAAATAGTCCACAGGTATAGTAACCCACTAGAGTAATGGTAAGGCTATAAGGGTACAATTAAGTAACCGCTCCCAACACTGTGGGAGGACAATTACCACTAAAATGCCCTAGGGCAAAAATAATAAATGATTTATTGATATTCAGAAGTCGACGCAGTAACACACACTCAAAATAACCATAAAAACAATTAAAACATAAATCACGGGTGAGGCAGGGTAAGGGGATATTCTTATAAGGTGAATTCCCAAATATTAGTGTATGTCCCCTTACCAGTACCAGGTGGTAGTGTGAGACACAATGGTAAATACAAATGATAGGCAATAGAGAATGCTAGAGCCTCTGGTCTCAGGGTATGGTGGAGGTTGCACTAATCATTGCATGCTGTGATTGATCTGCTCAGTATCAATAGTTGGATACCTGAACCTTGAGAAAGCGCCAGCCCCTTATACGCGAAACGATCGTCGGCATGACTTATAATTAAAGTTTGATTTCAATGTCCGCATCTCTGGTTCTGATAGATTTAAGTTGAGGGCTTCTGACTTTTCACTGTTAATTTTGTATCCTGATATTTTGCCAAATTCCTTTAATTCTTTGTGTAAGTTGGGAAGGGAGATCTGGGGCTGCGTTAATGTTAATATAATATCGTCTGCGAACAATGAGACTTTATAGTTTATTCCGCCAATTGGTACCCCCTGTATATTTATATTGTCTCGTATTTTAGACGCTAGTGGTTCGATTGTTAGGGCGAAGAGGAGAGGGGACAAAGGGCACCCCTGTCTCGTTCCATTTTTCATTTCAATTTTTTTTGCTGTACCCCCCGGGAGTTTCACCACTGCAGACGGGCAGCAGTACAGCGCTCGGACTCCCGCTAGATACGCATCTTTTAAGCCGAATTTCTGCATTGTTTTGTCAAGAAATAGCCAATCAATTCTATCGAACGTCTTCTCTGCGTCCAGGCTTAACAGAACCGCTTTGGTAGCTGTGAGGTGGGCATGATCAACTATATTTATAATTTTGCGGGTGTTGTCTGAGGCTTGTCTGCCAGATACAAACCCCACCTGGTCGTTGTGAATTAATCTCGGTAGGATGGGATTCAGTCTATTTGCCAGGATTTTGCTGTATAGCTGAAGATCGTTATTTAGTAGGTAGATTAGTCGGTAGCTCCCACATAGCAGTGGGTCCCTACCCTCTTTGTGGATGATGGCGAGATTGGCCTGGGTCATTGATGGGGGGATTGGGCTGCCCTCCATGAATGAATTGAATAAGCTGAGTAGGTGTTTAGTTAGGATCGGGGAGAATCTTTTGTAATAAACATTGGAGAAGCCGTCGGGGCCAGGGGCTTTTGAGATTTTTAATGTTTTTATTGCGTCCGCCAGCTCTTTTTGGGTAATTTTTGCGTTAAGCATTTGATTCTCCTCCTCTGTCAGTGTTGGTAGGAGGCAATCGGACAGGTAATTACTAATAGGTTCAGTGGCTGGTGTCCCCGTGTTCCCACCCTGAGCCTTGAGGTTATAAAGTTTAATATAAAATGCGGTAAATTCCTCCGCTATTTTCTGTTTGTTATAGATTATTTCTCACGATTCATTTTTTATCGCTGTGATCTGGGAACGCTTCTGTATACCTCTTAGTTTGCTCGCCAAAAGTCTGTCAGCCTTATTGCCCTTGTCATAGTATTTCTGACTAGTCCATGTAAGAGCTTTTTCTACTTCTTCCACTTGGGCTTGTTTTAGCTCATTCCTGGCTGCGGTCAAGGTTTTATAAATCTTTTTCAAGGGGTTGGGTTTGTGCTGTTGTTCCAGCTTAATTATTTTAGTTGTAACAACTAGTGACATACCGCTCACCTCAATATTGAATACCAACTCTATGATATCAGCTGGTGCAAAGGGGATAGGGATGACAGACATACATATATAAGGAGACAAAGGATGCTCCTAAAAAGATCCCACTTTAATGCACAGCAAAGCCGAAAATAGTCCACAGGTATAGTAACCCACTAGAGTAATGGTAAGGCTATAAGGGTACAATTAAGTAACCACACCCAACACTGTGGGAGGACAATTACCACTAAAATGCCCTAGGGCAAAAATAATAAATGATTTATTGATATTCAGAAGTCGACGCAGTAACACACACTCAAAATAACCATAAAAACAATTAAAACATAAATCACGGGTGAGGCAGGGTAAGGGGATATTCTTATAAGGTGAATTCCCAAATATTAGTGTATGTCCCCTTACCAGTACCAGGTGGTAGTGTGAGACACAATGGTAAATACAAATGATAGGCAATAGAGAATGCTAGAGCCTCTGGTCTCAGGGTATGGTGGAGGTTGCACTAATCATTGCATGCTGTGATTGATCTGCTCAGTATCAATAGTTGGATACCTGAACCTTGAGAAAGCGCCAGCCCCTTATACGCGAAACGATCGTCGGCATGACTTATAATTAAAGTTTGATTTCAATGTCCGCATCTCTGGTTCTGATAGATTTAAGTTGAGGGCTTCTGACTTTTCACTGTTAATTTTGTATCCTGATATTTTGCCAAATTCCTTTAATTCTTTGTGTAAGTTGGGAAGGGAGATCTGGGGCTGCGTTAATGTTAATATGATATCGTCTGCGAACAATGAGACTTTATAGTTTATTCCGCCAATTGGTACCCCCTGTATATTTATATTGTCTCGTATTTTAGACGCTAGTGGTTCGATTGTTAGGGCGAAGAGGAGAGGGGACAAAGGGCACCCCTGTCTCGTTCCATTTTTCATTTCAATTTTTTTTGCTGTACCCCCCGGGAGTTTCACCACTGCAGACGGGCAGCAGTACAGCGCTCGGACTCCCGCTAGATACGCATCTTTTAAGCCGAATTTCTGCATTGTTTTGTCAAGAAATAGCCAATCAATTCTATCGAACGTCTTCTCTGCGTCCAGGCTTAACAGAACCGCTTTGGTAGCTGTGAGGTGGGCATGATCAACTATATTTATAATTTTGCGGGTGTTGTCTGAGGCTTGTCTGCCAGATACAAACCCCACCTGGTCGTTGTGAATTAATCTCGGTAGGATGGGATTCAGTCTATTTGCCAGGATTTTGCTGTATAGCTGAAGATTGTTATTTAGTAGGTAGATTAGTCGGTAGCTCCCACATAGCAGTGGGTCCCTACCCTCTTTGTGGATGATGGCGAGATTGGCCTGGGTCATTGATGGGGGGATTGGGCTGCCCTCCATGAATGAATTGAATAAGCTGAGTAGGTGTTTAGTTAGGATCGGGGAGAATCTTTTGTAATAAACATTGGAGAAGCCGTCGGGGCCGGGGGCTTTTGAGATTTTTAATGTTTTTATTGCGTCCGCCAGCTCTTTTTGGGTAATTTTTGCGTTAAGCATTTGATTCTCCTCCTCTGTCAGTGTTGGTAGGAGGCAATCGGACAGGTAATTACTAATAGGTTCAGTGGCTGGTGTCCCCGTGTTCCCACCCTGAGCCTTGAGGTTATAAAGTTTAATATAAAATGCGGTAAATTCCTCCGCTATTTTCTGTTTGTTATAGATTATTTCTCACGATTCATTTTTTATCGCTGTGATCTGGGAACGCTTCTGTATACCTCTTAGTTTGCTCGCCAAAAGTCTGTCAGCCTTATTGCCCTTGTCATAGTATTTCTGACTAGTCCATGTAAGAGCTTTTTCTACTTCTTCCATTTGGGCTTGTTTTAGCTCATTCCTGGCTGCGGTCAAGGTTTTATAAATCTTTTTCGAGGGGTTGGGTTTGTGCTGTTGTTCCAGCTTAATTATTTTAGTTGTAACAACTAGTGACATACCGCTCACCTCAATATTGAATACCAACTCTATGATATCAGCTGGTGCAAAGGGGATAGGGATGACAGACATACATATATAAGGAGACAAAGGATGCTCCTAAAAAGATCCCACTTTAATGCACAGCAAAGCCGAAAATAGTCCACAGGTATAGTAACCCACTAGAGTAATGGTAAGGCTATAAGGGTACAATTAACTAACCGCTCCCAACACTGTGGGAGGACAATTACCACTAAAATGCCCTAGGGCAAAAATAATAAATGATTTATTGATATTCAGAAGTCGACGCAGTAACACACACTCAAAATAACCATAAAAACAATTAAAACATAAATCACGGGTGAGGCAGGGTAAGGGGATATTCTTATAAGGTGAATTCCCAAATATTAGTGTATGTCCCCTTACCAGTACCAGGTGGTAGTGTGAGACACAATGGTAAATACAAATGATAGGCAATAGAGAATGCTAGAGCCTCTGGTCTCAGGGTATGGTGGAGGTTGCACTAATCATTGCATGCTGTGATTGATCTGCTCAGTATCAATAGTTGGATACCTGAACCTTGAGAAAGCGCCAGCCCCTTATACGCGAAACGATCGTCGGCATGACTTATAATTAAAGTTTGATTTCAATGTCCGCATCTCTGGTTCTGATAGATTTAAGTTGAGGGCTTCTGACTTTTCACTGTTAATTTTGTATCCTGATATTTTGCCAAATTCCTTTAATTCTTTGTGTAAGTTGGGAAGGGAGATCTGGGGCTGCGTTAATGTTAATATGATATCGTCTGCGAACAATGAGACTTTATAGTTTATTCCGCCAATTGGTACCCCCTGTATATTTATATTGTCTCGTATTTTAGACGCTAGTGGTTCGATTGTTAGGGCGAAGAGGAGAGGGGACAAAGGGCACCCCTGTCTCGTTCCATTTTTCATTTCAATTTTTTTTGCTGTACCCCCCGGGAGTTTCACCACTGCAGACGGGCAGCAGTACAGCGCTCGGACTCCCGCTAGATACGCATCTTTTAAGCCGAATTTCTGCATTGTTTTGTCAAGAAATAGCCAATCAATTCTATCGAACGTCTTCTCTGCGTCCAGGCTTAACAGAACCGCTTTGGTAGCTGTGAGGTGGGCATGATCAACTATATTTATAATTTTGCGGGTGTTGTCTGAGGCTTGTCTGCCAGATACAAACCCCACCTGGTCGTTGTGAATTAATCTCGGTAGGATGGGATTCAGTCTATTTGCCAGGATTTTGCTGTATAGCTGAAGATTGTTATTTAGTAGGTAGATTAGTCGGTAGCTCCCACATAGCAGTGGGTCCCTACCCTCTTTGTGGATGATGGCGAGATTGGCCTGGGTCATTGATGGGGGGATTGGGCTGCCCTCCATGAATGAATTGAATAAGCTGAGTAGGTGTTTAGTTAGGATCGGGGAGAATCTTTTGTAATAAACATTGGAGAAGCCGTCGGGGCCGGGGGCTTTTGAGATTTTTAATGTTTTTATTGCGTCCGCCAGCTCTTTTTGGGTAATTTTTGCGTTAAGCATTTGATTCTCCTCCTCTGTCAGTGTTGGTAGGAGGCAATCGGACAGGTAATTACTAATAGGTTCAGTGGCTGGTGTCCCCGTGTTCCCACCCTGAGCCTTGAGGTTATAAAGTTTAATATAAAATGCGGTAAATTCCTCCGCTATTTTCTGTTTGTTATAGATTATTTCTCACGATTCATTTTTTATCGCTGTGATCTGGGAACGCTTCTGTATACCTCTTAGTTTGCTCGCCAAAAGTCTGTCAGCCTTATTGCCCTTGTCATAGTATTTCTGACTAGTCCATGTAAGAGCTTTTTCTACTTCTTCCACTTGGGCTTGTTTTAGCTCATTCCTGGCTGCGGTCAAGGTTTTATAAATCTTTTTCAAGGTGTTGGGTTTGTGCTGTTGTTCCAGCTTAATTATTTTAGTTGTAACAACTAGTGACATACCGCTCACCTCAATATTGAATACCAACTCTATGATATCAGCTGGTGCAAAGGGGATAGGGATGACAGACATACATATATAAGGAGACAAAGGATGCTCCTAAAAAGATCCCACTTTAATGCACAGCAAAGCCGAAAATAGTCCACAGGTATAGTAACCCACTAGAGTAATGGTAAGGCTATAAGGGTACAATTAAGTAACCGCTCCCAACACTGTGGGAGGACAATTACCACTAAAATGCCCTAGGGCAAAAATAATAAATGATTTATTGATATTCAGAAGTCGACGCAGTAACACACACTCAAAATAACCATAAAAACAATTAAAACATAAATCACGTGTGAGGCAGGGTAAGGGGATATTCTTATAAGGTGAATTCCCAAATATTAGTGTATGTCCCCTTACCAGTACCAGGTGGTAGTGTGAGACACAATGGTAAATACAAATGATAGGCAATAGAGAATGCTAGAGCCTCTGGTCTCAGGGTATGGTGGAGGTTGCACTAATCATTGCATGCTGTGATTGATCTGCTCAGTATCAATAGTTGGATACCTGAACCTTGAGAAAGCGCCAGCCCCTTATACGCGAAACGATCGTCGGCATGACTTATAATTAAAGTTTGATTTCAATGTCCGCATCTCTGGTTCTGATAGATTTAAGTTGAGGGCTTCTGACTTTTCACTGTTAATTTTGTATCCTGATATTTTGCCAAATTCCTTTAATTCTTTGTGTAAGTTGGGAAGGGAGATCTGGGGCTGCGTTAATGTTAATATGATATCGTCTGCGAACAATGAGACTTTATAGTTTATTCCGCCAATTGGTACCCCCTGTATATTTATATTGTCTCGTATTTTAGACGCTAGTGGTTCGATTGTTAGGGCGAAGAGGAGAGGGGACAAAGGGCACCCCTGTCTCGTTCCATTTTTCATTTCAATTTTTTTTGCTGTACCCCCCGGGAGTTTCACCACTGCAGACGGGCAGCAGTACAGCGCTCGGACTCCCGCTAGATACGCATCTTTTAAGCCGAATTTCTGCATTGTTTTGTCAAGAAATAGCCAATCAATTCTATCGAACGTCTTCTCTGCGTCCAGGCTTAACAGAACCGCTTTGGTAGCTGTGAGGTGGGCATGATCAACTATATTTATAATTTTGCGGGTGTTGTCTGAGGCTTGTCTGCCAGATACAAACCCCACCTGGTCGTTGTGAATTAATCTCGGTAGGATGGGATTCAGTCTATTTGCCAGGATTTTGCTGTATAGCTGAAGATCGTTATTTAGTAGGTAGATTAGTCGGTAGCTCCCACATAGCAGTGGGTCCCTACCCTCTTTGTGGATGATGGCGAGATTGGCCTGGGTCATTGATGGGGGGATTGGGCTGCCCTCCATGAATGAATTGAATAAGCTGAGTAGGTGTTTAGTTAGGATCGGGGAGAATCTTTTGTAATAAACATTGGAGAAGCCGTCGGGGCCGGGGGCTTTTGAGATTTTTAATGTTTTTATTGCGTCCGCCAGCTCTTTTTGGGTAATTTTTGCGTTAAGCATTTGATTCTCCTCCTCTGTCAGTGTTGGTAGGAGGCAATCGGACAGGTAATTACTAATAGGTTCAGTGGCTGGTGTCCCCGTGTTCCCACCCTGAGCCTTGAGGTTATAAAGTTTAATATAAAATGCGGTAAATTCCTCCGCTATTTTCTGTTTGTTATAGATTATTTCTCACGATTCATTTTTTATCGCTGTGATCTGGGAACGCTTCTGTATACCTCTTAGTTTGCTCGCCAAAAGTCTGTCAGCCTTATTGCCCTTGTCATAGTATTTCTGACTAGTCCATGTAAGAGCTTTTTCTACTTCTTCCATTTGGGCTTGTTTTAGCTCATTCCTGGCTGCGGTCAAGGTTTTATAAATCTTTTTCGAGGGGTTGGGTTTGTGCTGTTGTTCCAGCTTAATTATTTTAGTTGTAACAACTAGTGACATACCGCTCACCTCAATATTGAATACCAACTCTATGATATCAGCTGGTGCAAAGGGGATAGGGATGACAGACATACATATATAAGGAGACAAAGGATGCTCCTAAAAAGATCCCACTTTAATGCACAGCAAAGCCGAAAATAGTCCACAGGTATAGTAACCCACTAGAGTAATGGTAAGGCTATAAGGGTACAATTAAGTAACCGCTCCCAACACTGTGGGAGGACAATTACCACTAAAATGCCCTAGGGCAAAAATAATAAATGATTTATTGATATTCAGAAGTCGACGCAGTAACACACACTCAAAATAACCATAAAAACAATTAAAACATAAATCACGGGTGAGGCAGGGTAAGGGGATATTCTTATAAGGTGAATTCCCAAATATTAGTGTATGTCCCCTTACCAGTACCAGGTGGTAGTGTGAGACACAATGGTAAATACAAATGATAGGCAATAGAGAATGCTAGAGCCTCTGGTCTCAGGGTATGGTGGAGGTTGCACTAATCATTGCATGCTGTGATTGATCTGCTCAGTATCAATAGTTGGATACCTGAACCTTGAGAAAGCGCCAGCCCCTTATGCGCGAAACGATCGTCGGCATGACTTATAATTAAAGTTTGATTTCAATGTCCGCATCTCTGGTTCTGATAGATTTAAGTTGAGGGCTTCTGACTTTTCACTGTTAATTTTGTATCCTGATATTTTGCCAAATTCCTTTAATTCTTTGTGTAAGTTGGGAAGGGAGATCTGGGGCTGCGTTAATGTTAATATGATATCGTCTGCGAACAATGAGACTTTATAGTTTATTCCGCCAATTGGTACCCCCTGTATATTTATATTGTCTCGTATTTTAGACGCTAGTGGTTCGATTGTTAGGGCGAAGAGGAGAGGGGACAAAGGGCACCCCTGTCTCGTTCCATTTTTCATTTCAATTTTTTTTGCTGTACCCCCCGGGAGTTTCACCACTGCAGACGGGCAGCAGTACAGTGCTCGGACTCCCGCTAGATACGCATCTTTTAAGCCGAATTTCTGCATTGTTTTGTCAAGAAATAGCCAATCAATTCTATCGAACGTCTTCTCTGCGTCCAGGCTTAAAAGAACCGCTTTGGTAGCTGTGAGGTGGGCATGATCAACTATATTTATAATTTTGCGGGTGTTGTCTGAGGCTTGTCTGCCAGATACAAACCCCACCTGGTCGTTGTGAATTAATCTCGGTAGGATGGGATTCAGTCTATTTGCCAGGATTTTGCTGTATAGCTTAAGATCGTTATTTAGTAGGTAGATTAGTCGGTAGCTCCCACATAGCAGTGGGTCCCTACCCTCTTTGTGGATGATGGCGAGATTGGCCTGGGTCATTGATGGGGGGATTGGGCTGCCCTCCATGAATGAATTGAATAAGCTGAGTAGGTGTTTAGTTAGGATCGGGGAGAATCTTTTGTAATAAACATTGGAGAAGCCGTCGGGGCCAGGGGCTTTTGAGATTTTTAATGTTTTTATTGCGTCCGCCAGCTCTTTTTGTGTAATTTTTGCGTTAAGCATTTGATTCTCCTCCTCTGTCAGTGTTGGTAGGAGGCAATCGGACAGGTAATTACTAATAGGTTCAGTGGCTGGTGTCCCCGTGTTCCCACCCTGAGCCTTGAGGTTATAAAGTTTAATATAAAATGCGGTAAATTCCTCCGCTATTTTCTGTTTGTTATAGATTATTTCTCACGATTCATTTTTTATCGCTGTGATCTGGGAACGCTTCTGTATACCTCTTAGTTTGCTCGCCAAAAGTCTGTCAGCCTTATTGCCCTTGTCATAGTATTTCTGACTAGTCCATGTAAGAGCTTTTTCTACTTCTTCCATTTGGGCTTGTTTTAGCTCATTCCTGGCTGCGGTCAAGGTTTTATAAATCTTTTTCGAGGGGTTGGGTTTGTGCTGTTGTTCCAGCTTAATTATTTTAGTTGTAACAACTAGTGACATACCGCTCACCTCAATATTGAATACCAACTCTATGATATCAGCTGGTGCAAAGGGGATAGGGATGACAGACATACATATATAAGGAGACAAAGGATGCTCCTAAAAAGATCCCACTTTAATGCACAGCAAAGCCGAAAATAGTCCACAGGTATAGTAACCCACTAGAGTAATGGTAAGGCTATAAGGGTACAATTAAGTAACCGCTCCCAACACTGTGGGAGGACAATTACCACTAAAATGCCCTAGGGCAAAAATAATAAATGATTTATTGATATTCAGAAGTCGACGCAGTAACACACACTCAAAATAACCATAAAAACAATTAAAACATAAATCACGGGTGAGGCAGGGTAAGGGGATATTCTTATAAGGTGAATTCCCAAATATTAGTGTATGTCCCCTTACCAGTACCAGGTGGTAGTGTGAGACACAATGGTAAATACAAATGATAGGCAATAGAGAATGCTAGAGCCTCTGGTCTCAGGGTATGGTGGAGGTTTCACTAATCATTGCATGCTGTGATTGATCTGCTCAGTATCAATAGTTGGATACCTGAACCTTGAGAAAGCGCCAGCCCCTTATGCGCGAAACGATCGTCGGCATGACTTATAATTAAAGTTTGATTTCAATGTCCGCATCTCTGGTTCTGATAGATTTAAGTTGAGGGCTTCTGACTTTTCACTGTTAATTTTGTATCCTGATATTTTGCCAAATTCCTTTAATTCTTTGTGTAAGTTGGGAAGGGAGATCTGGGGCTGCGTTAATGTTAATATGATATCGTCTGCGAACAATGAGACTTTATAGTTTATTCCGCCAATTGGTACCCCCTGTATATTTATATTGTCTCGTATTTTAGACGCTAGTGGTTCGATTGTTAGGGCGAAGAGGAGAGGGGACAAAGGGCACCCCTGTCTCGTTCCATTTTTCATTTCAATTTTTTTTGCTGTACCCCCCGGGAGTTTCACCACTGCAGACGGGCAGCAGTACAGTGCTCGGACTCCCGCTAGATACGCATCTTTTAAGCCGAATTTCTGCATTGTTTTGTCAAGAAATAGCCAATCAATTCTATCGAACGTCTTCTCTGCGTCCAGGCTTAAAAGAACCGCTTTGGTAGCTGTGAGGTGGGCATGATCAACTATATTTATAATTTTGCGGGTGTTGTCTGAGGCTTGTCTGCCAGATACAAACCCCACCTGGTCGTTGTGAATTAATCTCGGTAGGATGGGATTCAGTCTATTTGACAGGATTTTGCTGTATAGCTTAAGATCGTTATTTAGTAGGTAGATTAGTCGGTAGCTCCCACATAGCAGTGGGTCCCTACCCTCTTTGTGGATGATGGCGAGATTGGCCTGGGTCATTGATGGGGGGATTGGGCTGCCCTCCATGAATGAATTGAATAAGCTGAGTAGGTGTTTAGTTAGGATCGGGGAGAATCTTTTGTAATAAACATTGGAGAAGCCATCGGGGCCAGGGGCTTTTGAGATTTTTAATGTTTTTATTGCGTCCGCCAGCTCTTTTTGTGTAATTTTTGCGTTAAGCATTTGATTCTCCTCCTCTGTCAGTGTTGGTAGGAGGCAATCGGACAGGTAATTACTAATAGGTTCAGTGGCTGGTGTCCCCGTGTTCCCACCCTGAGCCTTGAGGTTATAAAGTTTAATATAAAATGCGGTAAATTCCTCCGCTATTTTCTGTTTGTTATAGATTATTTCTCACGATTCATTTTTTATCGCTGTGATCTGGGAACGCTTCTGTATACCTCTTAGTTTGCTCGCCAAAAGTCTGTCAGCCTTATTGCCCTTGTCATAGTATTTCTGACTAGTCCATGTAAGAGCTTTTTCTACTTCTTCCATTTGGGCTTGTTTTAGCTCATTCCTGGCTGCGGTCAAGGTTTTATAAATCTTTTTCGAGGGGTTGGGTTTGTGCTGTTGTTCCAGCTTAATTATTTTAGTTGTAACAACTAGTGACATACCGCTCACCTCAATATTGAATACCAACTCTATGATATCAGCTGGTGCAAAGGGGATAGAGATGACAGACATACATATACTGCTGCGGCACAGTTTATTCGAGCATTTGCCCGTTCTGTGCCGCAGCAGTAGCCTGGCGCGCGCCCGAGAGTGACGGGCGCGCGCCGAAGCAGCGGAAGAGCGCCCTCCGATCGGGGCGCTCTCCCTACCGCTGCCGGGTCCGCCGGGTCCCCCGGAACCCCCTGCCGCTTTCCCGCGATCGCGGGACACCAGGGCTCCCTCGGGGAGCCCCTGGACGCGCGTGCAGGGGGCGCACGCTCCCGAAGACGCGTGACCGCGCGTCTATGACGCGTGACCGCGCGTCTATGACGCGCGGCACGCCGAGGGGCGGCCACTAGCAAGCCGGGAGATCTCCCGGCTTGCGGATCTGGCCGCAGTGTAATAAACTGTGTCGCCAGTGTATAAGGAGACAAAGGATGCTCCTAAAAAGATCCCACTTTAATGCACAGCAAAGCCGAAAATAGTCCACAGGTATAGTAACCCACTAGAGTAATGGTAAGGCTATAAGGGTACAATTAAGTAACCGCTCCCAACACTGTGGGAGGACAATTACCACTAAAATGCCCTAGGGCAAAAATAATAAATGATTTATTGATATTCAGAAGTCGACGCAGTAACACACACTCAAAATAACCATAAAAACAATTAAAACATAAATCACGGGTGAGGCAGGGTAAGGGGATATTCTTATAAGGTGAATTCCCAAATATTAGTGTATGTCCCCTTACCAGTACCAGGTGGTAGTGTGAGACACAATGGTAAATACAAATGATAGGCAATAGAGAATGCTAGAGCCTCTGGTCTCAGGGTATGGTGGAGGTTGCACTAATCATTGCATGCTGTGATTGATCTGCTCAGTATCAATAGTTGGATACCTGAACCTTGAGAAAGCGCCAGCCCCTTATGCGCGAAACGATCGTCGGCATGACTTATAATTAAAGTTTGATTTCAATGTCCGCATCTCTGGTTCTGATAGATTTAAGTTGAGGGCTTCTGACTTTTCACTGTTAATTTTGTATCCTGATATTTTGCCAAATTCCTTTAATTCTTTGTGTAAGTTGGGAAGGGAGATCTGGGGCTGCGTTAATGTTAATATGATATCGTCTGCGAACAATGAGACTTTATAGTTTATTCCGCCAATTGGTACCCCCTGTATATTTATATTGTCTCGTATTTTAGACGCTAGTGGTTCGATTGTTAGGGCGAAGAGGAGAGGGGACAAAGGGCACCCCTGTCTCGTTCTATTTTTCATTTCAATTTTTTTTGCTGTACCCCCCGGGAGTTTCACCACTGCAGACGGGCAGCAGTACAGCGCTCGGACTCCCGCTAGATACGCATCTTTTAAGCCGAATTTCTGCATTGTTTTGTCAAGAAATAGCCAATCAATTCTATCGAACGTCTTCTCTGCGTCCAGGCTTAACAGAACCGCTTTGGTAGCTGTGAGGTGGGCATGATCAACTATATTTATAATTTTGCGGGTGTTGTCTGAGGCTTGTCTGCCAGATACAAACCTCACCTGGTCGTTGTGAATTAATCTCGGTAGGATGGGATTCAGTCTATTTGCCAGGATTTTGCTGTATAGCTGAAGATCGTTATTTAGTAGGTAGATTAGTCGGTAGCTCCCACATAGCAGTGGGTCCCTACCCTCTTTGTGGATGATGGCGAGATTGGCCTGGGTCATTGATGGGGGGATTGGGCTGCCCTCCATGAATGAATTGAATAAGCTGAGTAGGTGTTTAGTTAGGATCGGGGAGAATCTTTTGTAATAAACATTGGAGAAGCCATCGGGGCCAGGGGCTTTTGAGATTTTTAATGTTTTTATTGCGTCCGCCAGCTCTTTTTGTGTAATTTTTGCGTTAAGCATTTGATTCTCCTCCTCTGTCAGTGTTGGTAGGAGGCAATCGGACAGGTAATTACTAATAGGTTCAGTGGCTGGTGTCCCCGTGTTCCCACCCTGAGCCTTGAGGTTATAAAGTTTAATATAAAATGCGGTAAATTCCTCCGCTATTTTCTGTTTGTTATAGATTATTTCTCACGATTCATTTTTTATCGCTGTGATCTGGGAACGCTTCTGTATACCTCTTAGTTTGCTCGCCAAAAGTCTGTCAGCCTTATTGCCCTTGTCATAGTATTTCTGACTAGTCCATGTAAGAGCTTTTTCTACTTCTTCCATTTGGGCTTGTTTTAGCTCATTCCTGGCTGCGGTCAAGGTTTTATAAATCTTTTTCGAGGGGTTGGGTTTGTGCTGTTGTTCCAGCTTAATTATTTTAGTTGTAACAACTAGTGACATACCGCTCACCTCAATATTGAATACCAACTCTATGATATCAGCTGGTGCAAAGGGGATAGAGATGACAGACATACATATACTGCTGCGGCACAGTTTATTCGAGCATTTGCCCGTTCTGTGCCGCAGCAGTAGCCTGGCGCGCGCCCGAGAGTGACGGGCGCGCGCCGAAGCAGCGGAAGAGCGCCCTCCGATCGGGGCGCTCTCCCTACCGCTGCCGGGTCCGCCGGGTCCCCCGGAACCCCCTGCCGCTTTCCCGCGATCGCGGGACACCAGGGCTCCCTCGGGGAGCCCCTGGACGCGCGTGCAGGGGGCGCACGCTCCCGAAGACGCGTGACCGCGCGTCTATGACGCGTGACCGCGCGTCTATGACGCGCGGCACGCCGAGGGGCGGCCACTAGCAAGCCGGGAGATCTCCCGGCTTGCGGATCTGGCCGCAGTGTAATAAACTGTGTCGCCAGTGTATAAGGAGACAAAGGATGCTCCTAAAAAGATCCCACTTTAATGCACAGCAAAGCCGAAAATAGTCCACAGGTATAGTAACCCACTAGAGTAATGGTAAGGCTATAAGGGTACAATTAAGTAACCGCTCCCAACACTGTGGGAGGACAATTACCACTAAAATGCCCTAGGGCAAAAATAATAAATGATTTATTGATATTCAGAAGTCGACGCAGTAACACACACTCAAAATAACCATAAAAACAATTAAAACATAAATCACGGGTGAGGCAGGGTAAGGGGATATTCTTATAAGGTGAATTCCCAAATATTAGTGTATGTCCCCTTACCAGTACCAGGTGGTAGTGTGAGACACAATGGTAAATACAAATGATAGGCAATAGAGAATGCTAGAGCCTCTGGTCTCAGGGTATGGTGGAGGTTGCACTAATCATTGCATGCTGTGATTGATCTGCTCAGTATCAATAGTTGGATACCTGAACCTTGAGAAAGCGCCAGCCCCTTATGCGCGAAACGATCGTCGGCATGACTTATAATTAAAGTTTGATTTCAATGTCCGCATCTCTGGTTCTGATAGATTTAAGTTGAGGGCTTCTGACTTTTCACTGTTAATTTTGTATCCTGATATTTTGCCAAATTCCTTTAATTCTTTGTGTAAGTTGGGAAGGGAGATCTGGGGCTGCGTTAATGTTAATATGATATCGTCTGCGAACAATGAGACTTTATAGTTTATTCCGCCAATTGGTACCCCCTGTATATTTATATTGTCTCGTATTTTAGACGCTAGTGGTTCGATTGTTAGGGCGAAGAGGAGAGGGGACAAAGGGCACCCCTGTCTCGTTCTATTTTTCATTTCAATTTTTTTTGCTGTACCCCCCGGGAGTTTCACCACTGCAGACGGGCAGCAGTACAGCGCTCGGACTCCCGCTAGATACGCATCTTTTAAGCCGAATTTCTGCATTGTTTTGTCAAGAAATAGCCAATCAATTCTATCGAACGTCTTCTCTGCGTCCAGGCTTAACAGAACCGCTTTGGTAGCTGTGAGGTGGGCATGATCAACTATATTTATAATTTTGCGGGTGTTGTCTGAGGCTTGTCTGCCAGATACAAACCTCACCTGGTCGTTGTGAATTAATCTCGGTAGGATGGGATTCAGTCTATTTGCCAGGATTTTGCTGTATAGCTGAAGATCGTTATTTAGTAGGTAGATTAGTCGGTAGCTCCCACATAGCAGTGGGTCCCTACCCTCTTTGTGGATGATGGCGAGATTGGCCTGGGTCATTGATGGGGGGATTGGGCTGCCCTCCATGAATGAATTGAATAAGCTGAGTAGGTGTTTAGTTAGGATCGGGGAGAATCTTTTGTAATAAACATTGGAGAAGCCGTCGGGGCCAGGGGCTTTTGAGATTTTTAATGTTTTTATTGCGTCCGCCAGCTCTTTTTGTGTAATTTTTGCGTTAAGCATTTGATTCTCCTCCTCTGTCAGTGTTGGTAGGAGGCAATCGGACAGGTAATTACTAATAGGTTCAGTGGCTGGTGTCCCCGTGTTCCCACCCTGAGCCTTGAGGTTATAAAGTTTAATATAAAATGCGGTAAATTCCTCCGCTATTTTCTGTTTGTTATAGATTATTTCTCACGATTCATTTTTTATCGCTGTGATCTGGGAACGCTTCTGTATACCTCTTAGTTTGCTCGCCAAAAGTCTGTCAGCCTTATTGCCCTTGTCATAGTATTTCTGACTAGTCCATGTAAGAGCTTTTTCTACTTCTTCCATTTGGGCTTGTTTTAGCTCATTCCTGGCTGCGGTCAAGGTTTTATAAATCTTTTTCGATGGGTTGGGTTTGTGCTGTTGTTCCAGCTTAATTATTTTAGTTGTAACAACTAGTGACATACCGCTCACCTCAATATTGAATACCAACTCTATGATATCAACTGGTGCAAAGGGGATAGAGATGACAGACATACATATATAAGGAGACAAAGGATGCTCCTAAAAAGATCCCACTTTAATGCACAGCAAAGCCGAAAATAGTCCACATGTATAGTAACCCACTAGAGTAATGGTAAGGCTATAAGGGTACAATTAAGTAACCGCTCCCAACACTGTGGGAGGACAATTACCACTAAAATGCCCTAGGGCAAAAATAATAAATGATTTATTGATATTCAGAAGTCGACGCAGTAACACACACTCAAATTAACCATAAAAACAATTAAAACATAAATCACGGGTGAGGCAGGGTAAGGGGATATTCTTATAAGGTGAATTCCCAAATATTAGTGTATGTCCCCTTACCAGTACCAGGTGGTAGTGTGAGACACAATGGTAAATACAAATGATAGGCAATAGAGAATGCTAGAGCCTCTGGTCTCAGGGTATGGTGGAGGTTGCACTAATCATTGCATACTGTGATTGATCTGCTCAGTATCAATAGTTGGATACCTGAACCTTGAGAAAGCGCCAGCCCCTTATGCGCGAAACGATCGTCGGCATGACTTATAATTAAAGTTTGATTTCAATGTCCGCATCTCTGGTTCTGATAGATTTAAGTTGAGGGCTTCTGACTTTTCACTGTTAATTTTGTATCCTGATATTTTGCCAAATTCCTTTAATTCTTTGTGTAAGTTGGGAAGGGAGATCTGGGGCTGCGTTAATGTTAATATGATATCGTCTGCGAACAATGAGACTTTATAGTTTATTCCGCCAATTGGTACCCCCTGTATATTTATATTGTCTCGTATTTTAGACGCTAGTGGTTCGATTGTTAGGGCGAAGAGGAGAGGGGACAAAGGGCACCCCTGTCTCGTTCCATTTTTCATTTCAATTTTTTTTGCTGTACCCCCCGGGAGTTTCACCACTGCAGACGGGCAGCAGTACAGTGCTCGGACTCCCGCTAGATACGCATCTTTTAAGCCGAATTTCTGCATTGTTTTGTCAAGAAATAGCCAATCAATTCTATCGAACGTCTTCTCTGCGTCCAGGCTTAACAAGAACCGCTTTGGTAGCTGTGAGGTGGGCATGATCAACTATATTTATAATTTTGCGGGTGTTGTCTGAGGCTTGTCTGCCAGATACAAACCCCACCTGGTCGTTGTGAATTAATCTCGGTAGGATGGGATTCAGTCTATTTGCCAGGATTTTGCTGTATAGCTTAAGATCGTTATTTAGTAGGTAGATTAGTCGGTAGCTCCCACATAGCAGTGGGTCCCTACCCTCTTTGTGGATGATGGCGAGATTGGCCTGGGTCATTGATGGGGGGATTGGGCTGCCCTCCATGAATGAATTGAATAAGCTGAGTAGGTGTTTAGTTAGGATCGGGGAGAATCTTTTGTAATAAACATTGGAGAAGCCGTCGGGGCCAGGGGCTTTTTGAGATTTTTAATGTTTTTATTGCGTCCGCCAGCTCTTTTTGGGTAATTTTTGCGTTAAGCATTTGATTCTCCTCCTCTGTCAGTGTTGGTAGGAGGCAATCGGACAGGTAATTACTAATAGGTTCAGTGGCTGGTGTCCCCGTGTTCCCACCCTGAGCCTTGAGGTTATAAAGTTTAATATAAAATGCGGTAAATTCCTCCGCTATTTTCTGTTTGTTATAGATTATTTCTCACGATTCATTTTTTATCGCTGTGATCTGGGAACGCTTCTGTATACCTCTTAGTTTGCTCGCCAAAAGTCTGTCAGCCTTATTGCCCTTGTCATAGTATTTCTGACTAGTCCATGTAAGAGCTTTTTCTACTTCTTCCATTTGGGCTTGTTTTAGCTCATTCCTGGCTGCGGTCAAGGTTTTATAAATCTTTTTCGAGGGGTTGGGTTTGTGCTGTTGTTCCAGCTTAATTATTTTAGTTGTAACAACTAGTGACATACCGCTCACCTCAATATTGAATACCAACTCTATGATATCAGCTGGTGCAAAGGGGATAGGGATGACAGACATACATATATAAGGAGACAAAGGATGCTCCTAAAAAGATCCCACTTTAATGCACAGCAAAGCCGAAAATAGTCCACAGGTATAGTAACCCACTAGAGTAATGGTAAGGCTATAAGGGTACAATTAAGTAACCGCTCCCAACACTGTGGGAGGACAATTACCACTAAAATGCCCTAGGGCAAAAATAATAAATGATTTATTGATATTCAGAAGTCGACGCAGTAACACACACTCAAAATAACCATAAAAACAATTAAAACATAAATCACGGGTGAGGCAGGGTAAGGGGATATTCTTATAAGGTGAATTCCCAAATATTAGTGTATGTCCCCTTACCAGTATCAGGTGGTAGTGTGAGACACAATGGTAAATACAAATGATAGGCAATAGAGAATGCTAGAGCCTCTGGTCTCAGGGTATGGTGGAGGTTGCACTAATCATTGCATGCTGTGATTGATCTGCTCAGTATCAATAGTTGGATACCTGAACCTTGAGAAAGCGCCAGCCCCTTATGCGCGAAACGATCGTCGGCATGACTTATAATTAAAGTTTGATTTCAATGTCCGCATATCTGGTTCTGATAGATTTAAGTTGAGGGCTTCTGACTTTTCACTGTTAATTTTGTATCCTGATATTTTGCCAAATTCCTTTAATTCTTTGTGTAAGTTGGGAAGAGAGATCTGGGGCTGCGTAAATGTTAATATGATATCGTCTGCGAACAATGAGACTTTATAGTTTATTCCGCCAATTGGTACCCCCTGTATATTTATATTGTCTCGTATTTTAGACGCTAGTGGTTCGATTGTTAGGGCGAAGAGGAGAGGGGACAAAGGGCACCCCTGTCTCGTTCCATTTTTCATTTCAATTTTTTTTGCTGTACCCCCCGGGAGTTTCACCACTGCAGACGGGCAGCAGTACAGTGCTCGGACTCCCGCTAGATACGCATCTTTTAAGCCGAATTTCTGCATTGTTTTGTCAAGAAATAGCCAATCAATTCTATCGAACGTCTTCTCTGCGTCCAGGCTTAACAGAACCGCTTTGGTAGCTGTGAGGTGGGCATGATCAACTATATTTATAATTTTGCGGGTGTTGTCTGAGGCTTGTCTGCCAGATACAAACCTCACCTGGTCGTTGTGAATTAATCTCGGTAGGATGGGATTCAGTCTATTTGCCAGGATTTTGCTGTATAGCTGAAGATCGTTATTTAGTAGGTAGATTAGTCGGTAGCTCCCACATAGCAGTGGGTCCCTACCCTCTTTGTGGATGATGGCGAGATTGGCCTGGGTCATTGATGGGGGGATTGGGCTGCCCTCCATGAATGAATTGAATAAGCTGAGTAGGTGTTTAGTTAGGATCGGGGAGAATCTTTTGTAATAAACATTGGAGAAGCCGTCGGGGCCAGGGGCTTTTGAGATTTTTAATGTTTTTATTGCGTCCGCCAGCTCTTTTTGTGTAATTTTTGCGTTAAGCATTTGATTCTCCTCCTCTGTCAGTGTTGGTAGGAGGCAATCGGACAGGTAATTACTAATAGGTTCAGTGGCTGGTGTCCCCGTGTTCCCACCCTGAGCCTTGAGGTTATAAAGTTTAATATAAAATGCGGTAAATTCCTCCGCTATTTTCTGTTTGTTATAGATTATTTCTCACGATTCATTTTTTATCGCTGTGATCTGGGAACGCTTCTGTATACCTCTT